>NC_139050.1:3187385-3787385 GCF_965140915.1 Aythya marila
GGTGCAAAATAGGATGAGAGAAGTTCTTGAATGCTCACACGGAGGGGAGGGGCTGTGCAGCTACGTGACGACCGACAGGATGTCATCATTTGGGGATAATTTTGTTCCTCCAGGATAATTTTGTGTTCCCATTTTACAGAAATATGAATAGCAACAGGAAGGAGTTCACAGATAACTCTGTTAACCTGGAGTGCTTGTACACAGGCTGCTCTTGTTATTGCTGTTATTACACACATCTGTCTTGTTGGAGAAAATGTCCTTTGCTTTTCTTTTGTGCAGTGTTTCTTGATTTGCTGTCATCTGGGTGTGCTGAATTGTGACACCTTCCACCATCAGCGTAACAAGAGGTTGTCAGCAAGGTCACCCGTGCTGTCACGCGGCTTCAATTTTTCTGAGTCGGTTTTTGTGGGAATGGGCTGGGATGAGGCAGGAAGGGCTGGGCTGAGCTGAACAAGAGCAGAGTGTGCCCTTTGTACCTGAGATGCCTGCTGGGTTTGGGTTGCTTGCCATACTCTTACACACTGCATAGGGGATTAAAGCAACTGCTAGTCCACCAAAGATGTTGCTTGGCCCTCTCCCTTGGGGCTTGTCTCCTCTGCATTGTGCTGCTTTCAGGTTGAGACATCACTGGGTGTGAGGGAAGTGAGGGAAACACCATGGCCTTCCACATTTGTAGGAGAGAGCACCCATGAGCTGTAGAAATGCAGCCCTGCGATACCAGGGCTGAGAGCATCCTGCTGTGGCGCAGCTTAAAGAGGTGAGGCCATGGCCCAGGCCTGCTGCTGCTTGGGCTTTGCTGAGATGGGAGCACAAGCAGTGCACTGACACGTTCCTTCCCAGCACGTGGTGGGGAGTGAAAAGTATCGTCAGTGAAAAGTATCGTCTGGGCAGCAAACGCTGATCAAGATATAGCTAGCTTCATGGAGCTGCTCACTAAGTAGGAGGCAGTCTCCATGCCACAGACTGGAAGCAATCGTTTGCAGGAATAGGAGTTTTTTGTTCCTGACATGCAGTTTTGTTTTTCAGAAAGTCTATGGTTTGGTATACTGGCCTTGTAAAAGCCAAAAGCAAATAGAAAGGTCGTGGCCATCAGAGCATGTCTCTGTCAGCTTCCTTCTCTCCAGGTTTGGGGGCAGCAGGAGGGAGCACAGCACACAGATTTCCAGCTGACCAGAGCAGGGTATGGCAGCAGCTGCAAAGACTTCTGTTTCAGGTGGAGAGGTAATTTCAGCGCTTCTGGAGGCTGATGTTGTGCGAGCTGCAGTTACTTCGGAGGCACTTTTTTTTTCCACATGTGAATACTTGGACAAAGCAAAATATTTTTGCTTGGGATTCTTGGACTCCCCTTCGTGATGCTGTTGTTGTACAGAGATTCTCTGAGTTCTTCAGGCTTTTTGTGGGGTTCCTTTGCACTGACTCAGAGAAGGATTTCACATATAAGGTGGCAAATTCTAGTCTGACAGGCTGGTGTAAACCTGGAGTCATTCCAGGGCAGTAACTGAATCAAACTCTGGCAGAGAATTGCACTGCTATTTCTAGATACTAAACTTTCCATGATTTCTTTCTAACTTGCTTTATCTTGTTTTCTATTGTTTTTAACAGTGCTAAAAATAGAACAGATTGTTGTTACAGTGAGTCTGTTTTTAGAAAAAATATAGCTAACTATTTTTACATCTGGCTCTGTGTTGCATGTGTGCTCGCTCTTTCCATGCTATTCCCCTGTATGTCCAAGGCCAGGCGCATGTCCACAGTGCTGTGGGCATGGGGAGGGCTGGTGGCAGAAGTGGCTGTCCTTTGTGACAGTACATCCATGCCCATCCTTGTGCTTGTCTGCCAGCTTTGCTTGCTGAGGATTTTTGCTTCACAGGATAAATGGCCATCAGATACCAAGAAGGAGTTGTATTTGTGAGCTGCATGAATGTACAGTGCTACAAACCTGCAGAATATCTTCTTTTAGGGTATTGTATTTGCTGGATTTTTCTATTTCCCCTGCCATGTTCTGGCTGCTGGGCAGTGCAAGTTGCAAACAGGAGCCGTAAGTTCTCTGTGTTCTGTAACATGAAGTTTGGGTCATGGTAGCTACCTGACTGCAACCACATTGAGAAGCCTTTATTTTTTTCCCCCTTTCTTTTTATTTTTTAAAGATGTGGCTTAAGTATGGCTGTGGATGAAATGGTAGTCTTGCTTCATCCCAAGGCACTGGAATGATGTTACTGGGCTATCCAAAGGAATATTTGCATACGTGAACTTGTATATAAACATTTTAAACCTGTTTCAATGGTGAAATAACCCTTTTATGGAGCCCTTTCTGTTTTCCATCACAAAGTCTATTCTGGGTTTGTTTCGTCTCCCTCCACCTTTTCCCCTCCAAATTAACATAGTGTCAAATCTGTTAAGAAAATGTCCTTGCACTTTAGGATTAGTACATAAAATGATTTATTATTTTTGATTAAAGGGCTGCCCTTGACAGGGTAATACTTTAGTTAGGGACTCTGCCATACAAAGGGCTCCTGCTGAAGACAACAGAAATTCTGTGCATAAACCCACTGGGGGCCTGCACTGCGGCAGCCTCAAGGAAAAATCCTAAATTCTCTCATCATTATGTGTTTTGACTGTAATGTTTCGTTGTTGTCTTTGTAATTTAGCCATTCTTACAGCAAGTTAACAATTTATTTATTTATTTATTTATTCCCCCTTGGATAGCTGTAATGATTTCTGCAAAGCTCATTGAATTTGCTTTGCTATGTGGTTGTATCCCAAGTGGGGTTTTTAATTTTAGACCAAACTCAGCCTGAACTTCTTCATTTAAATGCGTTTTACATCAAAGTCATGGCAAAAACAAATGTTTTGCTTGTTTTTAATTATATTACAAAACTGGCAAAACACTGTTTAATGCTGGGCCTGGGTTCTCCACCTAAGGAGAGTTACTGCTTACGTTACCTGAGTTTGCCAAAGCTGGTGGATGAAACAGTGTTGTTTACGGAGATGGAAGTAAGTGAATGATGGAGATTTGGGATGTGAAATTTATCAGGGAAATGTTTCAAAGCATTCTTGAGTAAACCCTCCGTTTTCTAATCCCTTCTACCAGTAGAGGTCCTTTTGATGCACACTAAGTGATGTTTATCAATTGAAATGCAAATCTGCTATTTACATTAGGGACTGATGGTTATCAAGTGGGCATCTGTGATGAAAGACCTGTGCTTGGAGGAGCTCTTCCCCAGCAGCTTAGCAGCAAGCATTGATGGTTTTGCCCCTGGGGCCAGAGAGGACAGGGGTTGCTCCTGAGGGCACCCCACCTCTGCCGTGTTAACTGCAGTCTAACACATCCCTGGATTTTCTGGGTTTGCCAGAGTGAAATCAATTACTCTTTCCATCAGTGCAAATCCAGTGCCATTTGAAGGGCGTTTGGATGATTTGTGAGGCCTTCTGGTAACTGCAAGGATGAATTATTTTCTTGCTTAGCTGGGGAGTCCTTTTATGATCTTGGAGGCTTCGTGTGGGCAGAGCTTTGTCTGGCTGCTTGGGCTGGGCAGCATGGGAGGAGGCAGAGCTGTGCCTTCTCTGTCCCTGTCTGCCTCCGTGCCCCAGGCTGGGAGTCACGCCGGTGGTGGGAAGCAGGTCACTGCTGTCCAACCAGGCCAGACTTCAAAGTGGTGGGTAGTAAAGGAAAAATCTTAATCTCAAAACATTTCTGTGTCAAACCTGCCTCCAGCAGTGCATAGGGAGTGGATGTGAAGGGACTATCAGGATTGCAGCGCCCATGGTCCGTGGCTGCCCACTCATCCCCAGCTCTTCCCTGCCCCGGTGGAGGTGGGGGAGCCTGGGGCTTTGCTCTGTGCTGCGTTTTCTCCAGCAGCTCATCAGGCCTACAAATGGACAGGCTGGCAGCCCCCTGGTTAAGCCAGAGCCCATGGCAGTGCAGATTTCCATGCCTGTGCAAGGCAACTATCTATGGGCCGCAGATAGTTGCTGTCACTGGGAACCAAAGGATTTTGGTGCCACCTCTGCCCTCTCACAAGGAGGAATATTTTCCAGCACTTTCTGCAGAATTCTTTAGACATGCAAGTGCTGGCGTGCAGCTCTCCTTCCAGTTTTACTGCTGTTTGCCTCCTGGGAAATTCCCCCATGCCCCACTGCACATAGCAGGGGCAGCACGGGGATGTGATCCTTTGCGGGTCCCCAGTCCGTACCTTGCTGGGGGTTTTGTGGACACCCAGGCAGTGCAGGAACGCCGTGCTGCAAGGCATGCAGTGCAGGGCACCCAGCACAGGACAGGAGGATGCGACGTGCTTGTGGCAGCTTTCTTGGCTGGGTGTCAAAAGCTGAGCAGAGCTGGTCAAAGAGGGTGAGCCAGGCTTATTTCAAGAAGAGTTTCTACTGTTACTTGGCTGTAACGTATGTTTTATTGAGACATAGCAAAGTTACGATCTAAATTCAGTCATCTGCCCACTTGGAAAATGCCCTAGTGTTGGTTTTACAATTATCTTTGGTTTTTAAATTCTCAGCCATAACTTTCCAGGAAAATCCCTGAGGAATCTCTGCAAGCCTAGCTGTGAAATTATGTGGGTTTTATTGATTTCCGCAGGACAGATCTCTGATCTCCCATTTTATGTACTGTATAAAACATCTTCACTTACCTGTGCTGTCAGGGATGCTAGCCAGCAGTGAGATAATACATTTGTGGAAACAGATTTATTGCTTCGAGTTGGAGAGTAGGAGACAAGTGTACTAATTGCTATGATATAAACCAGTCCATACCAAACTTTCTTGGGACTGCTGCGTGTTCCTTACAGAATGTATGGAAGTAAAGAGCTGCACTTCATAGCAACTTTGTGCAATAATTAGTTTGGCTTGTATTAAGCCATCGTGAATCAACTAACCTGCAATGATTAAGTAGGGATAGGACTAACTCGTGACAGTTACAGATGTAGTTTAACAGCTTATCACACGTGAAATCAGTTAATAAGCAATAGGGCTTAATGCTGTGATAGCATCTGGTTTTGTTTTTTCTAGCTCCAGCTCTTGGCTTTATCCCACGGGAAGATGCACCTTCTCTTTGACAGGCGGCTGGATTTTCCAGCTGCCAAGTCACAGAGTAAGCTTATTTCAGACCTTGGATTTCTGGCTGTGAATCCAAAGTAATTCAGCCAATTTCAAAGAAGCTATTTCATATATGTCTGCATATATATCTGATGGAAAGATTCAGCCTATCATCCCATGTAAAGAGATCTGTCCATCTCCTCATATATTGTACCGAGTGAGCTAATCTTGGCAATGGAAGTTTTATCTTTTTCCATGCAGCCTAAGAAAATGATGACTCCTGTGCCTTTTTATTTTATTTTTATTTTTCAAGATATCTTTCTTTCTGACTTTCCCTGAGGCTGAGGCATCCAAGTACTATCTCTCTAGAGGAGATTTCAGCAGCAGACATTAGGAATGGGGAAAGAGTAGCATGATATGAGTCATTAAATAGCAATAAAGAAAGCAGATTATAAACTGGAGCTGTCTCAGAACAGGAACCACCTATTGTGAATTTTCAGGAGTTTTGTTTGCTTTTGGTAAATGCCTGCTTCTCTCTAAATTGCAAGCTGAAAGATGAACTGGTGAATGTGCTTTTTCCAGTTTCACAATTAGTAGAAGCTTCAGTCATGTCACAGAAGTGAGTCAAAAGTCCCTATTTCATTCCTTCCCCATTTTTCACTCATCTTTGGTTTCTCACTTACCAACGTATTAATCACGTTTTTGAGATGAGATTGGGCTGTAACAGCAGCTTTTCTTGACAGCCAGCTTCAGTTCCAAGAGGGAAAATCCAAAACCAGCCAACAAAACAGAGAAAAATAAAAAAAAGAGAGAACAGAAAACACCAAAACCAAGAAAAACATAATGACCCAAAGTGAAAAAAAGTAAGAGCTATCTGTTGCAGCAAAGAATTTCTGTGGAGTTGAGAAGGCCACATGAGAGCAGAGTTGTATCCGGCCCCCAGCCCCTGTTTGGGGTACTCAGGGGCATTTGAGGTGGTGGCTGGAGCCACGTCCTGAGAAGAAGAAATGCAGGTGGCTTATTTGCAAGTGACCTTGAGGAACAGTGCAGGCAGAGGCTGGACTCTAACTAACATGCAATCTGTTATCCAGAGCTCAGGCCCTGCAGCGAGAGGTGCTGCACAGCCACGTGCTGCGTGCAGGCTCCCTGTCGAGTGTGGTCAGAGCAGCCTCAGCAATAAACACCCCTTCCTACACATCAGCCCACAAAATGTAAATATTTAAGGGGTCCTGTTGGAGGGTAAGCTCTTTCAAGAGCCTTCTGTTTATAATCACTCACAAAAGTAACTGTTTCCTATTATACAAAGAGCATGTGGTAGGTTCCTGTGCTTAAGCACTTGGCTAAGGTAGGACGAGGAGCACACGAAGCTGGCGAGCTGGGCTTGCTGCCGCTTTGTGCACACTCCACTGGCTGGGCACAGCTTTCTGCCCCACAGCAATGGGCTCCATGTGGCACATGGTGCTGGTGCCACTGGTCACTGCCCAACGCTGCCTTCATCCAGCACAAAACCAGGCAGAATTCAGCCACCCTGAGATGCAACAATGGCATGTCACCTCTTAGGTGTACGGCTCGCCTGCTCTCAGCATGTTGGGCTCTTTTATTTCCCCAAGCACAGAATAACATAGAATGCAGCTCCCTGCAGAAATTCACTGATCAGACCCTTTTTTTTTTTTTTTTTTTTTTTATGAGGACACAGGTATTTGGAAGGTATTTGGTATTTTGGAAGGTATAAAGGTATTTGGAATATACTTCTTTTGATATCTTTGAGGACCAAACAGTTGATGGCTTTGTAGCTGACTTGCTGCAAATGCTGACATCTTTCAGGACTCTGCTGGCACCTTCTCTCTCGGGGAAAGATGTGGTTTCAGTACACTGTCACCATTTATTTCTAACTTCTGCTTTATGAAAGTGGTGCTACCAAGAGCCTCCTGCACTCCAGAGCAGCATTTTGTGGTTCCTCATGTGCTGAACTTGTAGGGAACAGTGAGCTCCCAGATTTGTTAGGGATAAAAATGTGTTATCTTGTTCCTTTTTCTCTTTCTTCTATCTTTTTGTTGTTGTTGTTCCAGAGATAAATTTGTGCTGCCACAGCTATAGTGACTTTACCTTGTATCACCATAAATGCTTCCAGCATCCCAGGCTGCAGCTGAGGTGAGCAGGATAAACATGACCTTGAGAGTGTCCTGAGCCTCTGAGGTTTTTCTGCATGGGTCCAGGTCTCCCATGCAGCATCTTCTGGCTTTGCAGGCAGTTTCTTGTTCCTTTAGACTGGTGCCCCTGGATTAATCATGTCAGGGCAGGAGTCTTGTTTCCTAGTGTGGAGTGATGTAGGATGAGTTAATGTCTTTTTGAATTAAGAATGAATTGTTCCCTGCCTTGCGTTGTATTTGACAGTTGTTCATGATCTGATACCAAGTTATTATAAGGTAGTATTGTTTCATCTCTTCAAACTGATGCGGGTGAGTTATTGAAGAAGGCCGAATATTCAGCTAATTTGATCTGATTAGGATTTATTCAGATAATATTTATCGTAAAAGTGCACTCTGATTAGATTTATTAAATGTTACTGTGAGCCATTTACCCTGGAGAGAAAACAAGAGGTAAAAATGTTCTGGGAGGCTGGCCAGCAATTTGGAAAGTTCATAATAAAAATATGATTAATAATGGATGTTTGACATTGTTTGATATAATCTTATTTCTGTAGTTAAGGTTTTTCATCCAGGATACTCATGTCTGCTCTCATTCACATATATCCTACTACCTGAGGGGAAAAAGGAACAGTGCAGCTAACTCACATGGTTGTTAGGAAGGAAGTTCTCAAATTTTTTAGTATTACTTGAGGTTTTTCTATTCTCTTAAGGTCTCTCAAAGATGTAGGTCATGTGTAAACTAATTTTCTCCATATTTTTCTTTACCATCTGCCTGCCCCATGGTACCTGTGCTGAACATTCATGGGCTGCTGGTGGCTGCTGTTCTGTGAAGAAGCGAGTAGGAATACAGAAATCCCTGTTGCATCTCAGTTTCTCAGAGACAGCTGAGTAAGAGGAAGTTGAGGTTTTCTGATGGTACAGGGAGTGCTTTGCCCTTGAGACTGGCTGCATCAGAGTGATGCAAGGTCAGCTCTGGTTTGCACTTATGAGGTACTGCAAGCAAATAAATGCTAACTTTTTCTTCCATGATGGCAGTGCACAAGTGGTGCCATAAGGAGATGTTCCCAGCTTTTCAAGCTGCTGGTGGCATGTTCCATCTTAGCTTCTGATTCCTTCCCTGTTTGCAATAGCTGTGTCAGCTTCTGTGAATGAACTGGTTTTTTAGGTTGAGATAAAGAAATAAATACAAGCCCCTCAGAGCTACCAGGTCCCAAGTTAGCCCCTGGTGAAGGTGTATTACAGGTCAATCTCTGTGCTTGGTGCACAAGAGGATGTGCTTGTTACAGTTTATTACAGCTATGGAGCTCCTTTTTAACCTGAGGTGAGAAATTCAGCTTCTAGAGTTGGTTCACCAAGGAAGTGTTGGCCGTCACCAATATCCCATGGACGGAGTTCGTATGAGGAAGAGGAATGTTTTTATGTTGCGTTAGGCTGTCATATAAGCAACTGCAGAATGATTATTTCCAAATCCAGAGTGTCCCAAACTGTAGATTCAACAAGACTACTTTGGTGGGTTGCATATCCACTCAGCTGGCTTTAGATAGATGTCTGCTACCACAGGAGTGCTGTATTCGGCCACCGAGTGGCACTCCAGACCCAGCAATCTAACAGGGGAAGGGCATATATCTGTAACCAGGTTGCAAGGATCTAAAATACAACTAGTCACAAGTCTGTAGACAGCATTGAATCAAATGGAAATGCTGAAGGTTAAATTACTGCCTTCAGAAATATACTAAAGTATCCGGTTTGACATTTCTTTATCCCAGTACAATATAAACATCAAACTTGATTAGCTGTTAGGCAGCAACAAAAATGAGCCATCATCTTTCCAAACATTGCCCTCCAGAAATATAGTAGGAGTAATTATGAGGGGGGAAAAAGAAAACAAAAACTTGCTTGCTGAAGGTGGATCAAAGTTTCAAAATACCCATTGAAAATGGTCTTTGTTTGGTTTGCTAGAACGTTTGTTTCCTGGAAGGTGCCATGGTGTTGATGTTGGAGGCAGATGTTCAAGCTGCTGCATCTGTTGCTAGATACAACCTGTTGCTCTTTGGGCAGTGCTTGTTTTTTCATCCAGCCTTAGTGTTGCTTCCAAGTTTTGTTTTGACACTTTGAGGTTGCGTTGTGCTTACAGAACCAAACCTTCCTGTAGCTTGCCCATTTATTTTTTTTTTTTTATCAAGAAAAAAAATCAGACGAAGCATCACATTTAATTGACCTCCTTGGCAAAGTTAATTGTGAGCAACTAGCTATAATCCATAGCTTTAAATTAAGATACTATAGGTCAAGCAAAGCTCTGGTGTGAATCGAATTTGAGTTACATGACCATATTCCAATTTAGGGTGTGCTGGAATTAAGGCAATGCAATATTTAAAACATTATTCAGTGCCATAACAAGTCATCCGTCATACTTTGTGGATCTAGAATTGTTTATAACTGCTTTTATTACAGTGAGCAGTTTCTAGCTTATAGTATAATTACTATTCAGACTGTGTGACATCAATCTAATTCTCTTTTGTGAGATTAATGGGTAACTCCAGTCTACTGGTGTACATGTGTAACTGTGAAGGCAGCTGTCGAAAGAGAACTTCAGCAGTATTTCAGAATAAATGCACCTGGTAGAGCTCTAGTTCCTAATGAAGATAGGATATCTCATCAGATAAGAAATAATTGTCATTCTCCCTCGAGTCAATCTGTCACACAGCACTGTTAAGTTTAATGACTGTTTTCACAAAAGAGGGAAAAGTTGGTCCTATCCACTGCAGGTTGGTTCCTTGCTTCAGATTGTACCTGGTGGTAATCACATAGCCCTGGCTGGGGTGAATGATTGTAGCTTCACTGACATCTGTGTGTCTTTCTGATTTACACTGGGCACAGATGATATCCAGCATTCTCCAAACAGCCCTTTAAATGTTAGCATCCTGTGGTGGGAGGTCATATCAGACCAGGATTGAAATTTCAGAATTTTAAAATGCTGCCTTTTAGCTTTTAACTGCAAATGCCAATCAAACATGATATTTTCAGAAATCTTTTTTTTCAAATTATATAACTTAATCTCACAAATGCCTGTGCATTGAATATGGGTACCAATGTGGGATGTCTTTTTGTGACATTAAGTGCTCTAGAGATCAGTATGCAGATGCATCAAGGACAAAATCTTTGTATGTTTTCTGGTTTGTATTCAACTTTCAAAGAAGGCTACTTTCTAGGCTTTTGCTTAATTGAGATAAAATTAAACATTATTGGCCAAAGTTATAATATTTTTGTACAGCATTTGTACTGCATTATGAGTGGCATCCTTAATGACTGATAATTGCAATCATTATGGAAGTGTGATGTTCCTTTTTCATGGTCGTAGAACTATAAACAGGTTTAATAGCAGTGTAACAGAAATAGTTTATCCTTTAAAGGCCTAAAATGGGAAGTTATTCTTCATTTTTATCTTAACAAGTAAGTAGAACACTTTTTCTATTTTCCTCCCAAGTAGCAGTGACCTGCCTTAGGCAAATGTTTGTCTCATGACTTTCCGTTCTTGAACCTTGAAGAGGTGTTTAGGAAGTTAATCCAAACATTTCGTACTGCATTCATATAACCCGGTGTACTACTATTCTTTATCATACAGGTTTCCATTGGTAATGTTGGATAGTTACACAACAGAAGTAAACATCTACGTTTTAGCATATACTAAAGTTTTAGCATTTAGCATACGATGGCCATAAAATGCTGAGGATGTACATACCTTGACCACTCACTTAGAATTTGTTTAAAAACGGAAAAAATGAAAAAGTAAGAAGGTCTGACTGCTCAGCCCTGACCTGCTGGCGGTGCTCAGAGCCCCGCAGCACCACTGAAAGAGTGGGTGCTGCTCTGGTGTGGCCAGCTGGAGTGGAGCTCTGCCGGCTGGAGCTGAGAGGTGGGGCACCAACGTATGAACCCTGTCTCTTGCTCTCAAGGTGAGTACCCCGATCACCGTGCTCACTGCCGGGGAGACCAGTTGGGTGCAGGGCCACTCTTATTCCAATGTGCTTTGGGTGAAGATGCCGCAGCACAGGGTGCTAGAGAGGGTGTGGGTGATCGGGCTGGATTCCCACTACCTTTGCCCAGGGCAGCACTCCCCACCTGTGCCATCCTCCCCAGCAGACAGCCCATTTTGGTAGGAATGCTTTGCAGGGTATGTTTAGAAACAGAGAAGGAGGTTATGCTCGTGCTACAGCTGTGCTGATGCTATGGTGATGAGAAGCTCTTTATCTGATCTTCTGGGATTTCCAGGCTTTGTCAGTGGCTCCATTTTAGTATACTATGTCCTTTTGGGATTCTTCTCCTCCTCTGTCAGCCTAAAGAGATCACGCATACCTTGCACAATATCTTTTCTGCACTTTACTTGCTAATCTGACTCATCCAAGCAAATGTGTCATCTATGTATGACCACACGATTTCCTTCCTGATAGCTTTGATCATGCCAGAAGACGTTGTAAGCCAGCAGAATGGGCTTTTGATCCTTTTCTGTTTTAGTTTTGGGGCAACACAGCTGTTACAATGGTGCCTTGGCTATGTTAGGGACAAGCAGAGTTATTTATCTTGGCTCCTGGTTCTAATTCACCATATGGCACCACGGCTTCACTCTCATCTGTTATGAGAAGCTTCAGTAGTCCCACATTACCTACGTGACACTGATGTACTACTGAACCACAGAATCACAGAATTGTCTAGGTTGGAAGAGACCTCCAAGATCACCGAGTCCAACCTCTAACGCTAACCAGTCCTCCACTAAACCATATCACTAAGTTCAACATCTAAACATCTTTTAAAGACCTCCAGGGATGGTGACTCCACCACTTCCCTGGGCAGCCCATTCCAATGTCTAACAACCCTCTCAGTAAAGAAGTTCTTCCTAATATCCAACCTAAACCTCCCCTGGCACAACTTTAGCCCGTTCCCCCTTCTCCTGTCGCCAGGCACGTGGGAGAACAGACCAACCCCACCTCACTACAGCCTCCTTTACGGTACTTACAGAGAGCGATAAGGCCGCTCCTGAGCCTCCTCTTCTCCAGGTTGAACAACCCCAGCTCCCTAAACCTGATGTATCAGGCAGCTAGTTGTATGTACAGATTTCCACACCGAAAAACAGTATAGGAAATCTTCTGTATTTTCTTGTCAGATCTCTGTGAGGTTTCTGGATCTGTGTATCAGTTCAAACCCTTTAATGCAAGTAGCCATGGAATGTGCAACTGAAGAAGAGGTGCAGGAACAGACACCAAAAGACATTAAAAACAAGGGGATTGTGCCAAATGACAGATGTCATGGCACAAGAGGCTGGGCTGGCCACCATGTTTCTGCTTTCTCTGCTGGAAGTTAAGGTTGTATTTGTTTCTTTCACTTCACAAATGCTGGTGACCCTGTGAAGAGCAGGTCAAAGCCCAGGCAACCTTCCTCTTAGGCGATGGCTTGGACTAACTCAAGGGCAGCAGAAATACTGTAGACAGTCATCTGTCTGACAACGTGGTATTCGTGCTATGAACCAGAGCCAGGACTTTGCAGTTGCTTCACACTGTTTTAGTGGCCAGTTTATCTTGGTTATGACAGATCAAACAAGGCCATATCATAGGACTCATAAAGTTTTGGGAAAAGTATGAATAATGCTGTTGCCAAGGAGAGGAGCATTTGTTTTTCCTCGGTGGTGTTAGCTTGCAGGATTGACTGTGACTGTTACTAGGGCCCCGGTTCTGCCCTCAGTTTTCTCCCTGTCCAGGTATCCCAACCAGCTCTTTTGCATTTTCTTGTTCAGGAATGTCAAAATCACATTTTATTTCTGCTGTTGCTCTTCTTCATGAAGTTGCTGTGAGGAGAGTGGGAACTCTGAAGAGCACTGCTGTGCTCTGTGCTGCCAAAACGTAAAATAAATCTACGTGGGCTGATACTGAGGACTGGAAATAAATTTTTTAGGTAATTTAATTAATTTTAGGTAATTTTTGCGCCATGACCTTGGTGAGTTCCTGATGTCTGTTGCTTTGCTATCAAAGAGTTGGACACCAGTGTATCTTTTTACTAATAATAAGAAAAAAAGAGCCCAAGTTGAATGGGGCTTTGGGCAACTTGTTCTAATGGAAGGTGTCGCTGCCATGGCAGGGGTGTTGGAGCTAGGTGGTCTTTAAGTTCCCTTCCAATACAACCCATTCCGTGACACACACACACACACACACACACATATATAAACACACACACAATAATTTCTTAGCAACTTCAAGCTGATATCTGTTGGAAAAAAGATCAGCAATAGCTCTTCTTTGTTTTTTCCAGCAGTGCTGTGTATGTGATGATGTCCTTCAGGTGCAGTTAGGATTTTCTTCATGTGAGCATCATCTGCTGAGGGCTTTATAAGAAGCAGAAGAAACTTGGATTAGAAGAGTGTGTGCTCAGTAGCAGGTTATAGAGTGATCAAGGAGAGTGACTGTACACTTAGCCTAACTCAGTCTTCCCTGAGCGTTATAAAGCCATACATGCTGTGTATGGCTTTATCCATCTGTGTGGAAGGATTTGTGTTCCTCTGCTGTTGAATCTTAGCGAATTCTTCAAGGCCTAAGATAATGATTATGCCAGCTGACAAGTCCTGAGCTTTATGTCCTTTTCCACACGTGTAGGAAACTCTTGGATACAACTTTCTGTTCTGTTGTTTTGTGTGCAATCTGCATTGTGTGTGTTTACTTTTTTTCCATCTCAAAAATAAATGTCTACATGTAGAAGCGTGGTTGCTGGGATTGGGGAAGAATACAAGCAAGATGAAATTTGTCTTTTGCCATTGCATCTTCAATTTAATTAGTTTCAATACAAGATTTTGTTTATACCTGATTTTGCATTGTGTAAGTCTGATTGTTAGCTGGAAAGTGTGAAGGACATTGTCTCCTTTGCCTAAAGTGCAAAATGAAAAGGCCATTTGCCTTTTAAAAAGAAGCTTTCTAGAACAGTTTGCTGCACACCAAAGAGAAATGTTTGGTTTCCTGATTTTTTCCAGGTGGTTTGTAACACAAGTCCAAACCCAATCTGTAAGTAGTAGCCAAAATGATTTTTGCCCTAAGTTCTCGCTTGCTAAACCTAATCATGCTAGTTATGTATTTTTTCCCAAGTACAGCAGCCTTATATAATAGAGAGTAGATTTCACTTTGGCATGTGGTACTGTGCCGTCATCCTCTTGGACCACCTCCAGGAGAGCACAGGTGGCAGTTCTGCTGGGATCTCACAGCTTCTCTGTTTTTATTAGCCTTTTCTGGCTGGTATCCTCCACAGCAATGACCCACCCGTGAGATGTACTTCCTTTGGACCACTTCATGGAATTTCTTCTGTTCACCTTCTAGAATTTCTTCCCAATATCTTAAATTAAAAATGTCTGGGTAAACCATTCAACGTTCATTCTAATCATCGATTTATGATCAGATTATCTCCGTTTGAGGTGCTATAAGAAGCCTAGATGTATTCTTATGGATCATTCAGGGACTTCCACACACTATCATGTGTCCTCAGGTTTGCTGTCCATCTTGGGAACAGCAGCATCTTCAGCAAGAGCTTTTTCAGGGTCCTGTCATGCCTCTTACCCTGTTCCACATCTCCACTAATCTCACTTGCTGTGGTTTTCATGGCTTCCCCACTCTGTGTCTTGACTCTGTCCTGAGCAAATGCAGCTCACACCCATTTCCCTCAGGCAGCCTGTGCAGCAGTGCTGTTGTGGCACTTGCCCACTGCCAGCCCTGCTTTCCTGGACAGGAAGGAAGTAGAGCGAGTGGAAAGGAGGAAAGAAGTCAGATGCAAGAAAGCAGCGAAGTTACCTTGCTTCATGGCTACCTCTCCTTTGCATTTGCTAACTCCTGGGTGATTATAACAGCCAAGACCTGCTCTGCAAAGTGAGTGGGAGAGCAGCAGACGTACTGGTGTCAAGGCAGCACTGCCATACGTTGTTAGCAGGCACTGCTCCTAATGATGCTGTACTGGGAATGAGAGACACAGTATCCTGAGCACGGCAATCACTTGAAACCTTTGTGTCTCTTTTTTTTTTTTTTTTGCAAGAGTAGTACTCTGAGCATGGCTGCTAGAGCCAAATTTCCATTTGGTTAATTACACTGCTCCCTCATAAACTGCCCTTGCAGTTTCTCTTGGTAACACTATTCATCATCTCCTCTTCTAAACTCTCTGGAGCTGGTGTATTCTGGGACATTAAGCAGCTGCTCTTTATATTTAGATGATATAGCTTGCTAAATGCTTTTTTGAGATAAAGGTGTTATAAATAATTCAATGGAATTACTTTGTAGTATGTGCATGTTTATCATATCCTGTTAGAATAGTGTAGTGTCACTTTGTGTATGCACATAGGAAGTTGTTGCTCTGCTAAGCTAAGCAATTCCTTGGGTTTGAGATACCTAAGGCTGTGACAGGCATTACAATATGGTGCATTAATGCCACTTCTTGCTGTTAATGAGTTCATCCACCAAAGGGCCACGTCCCAGTTCAGTGGTGCACACTGCTTTATCTTGCTGCCTGTACACTGCCATGGCAGGGCTGTGTTCTTGCCGTGGACACGTTTTAAACACAGAGATTTTTATAATCTCTCTTTAGTATTTTTGTGAGAAGGGAAATGCAGTTGTTTTGTGTCCATGTTCTTTAATTAAAATCTTATCTCACTAATGACAAAACAAGAAGACAAATTAGAATCTATACTGTCTGCTGTGTGTCTTGGTTTTTCAGGTAGGGACTAACTTGTATCTCAGCTTTTTCTCCTTGGGAAAGAAAGGTAAACAAGATCCTCCAAAGAAGCATCATGTGCTGGCTGCCCTTGCCTGCAGTGATAAACACTTTTTCTTCTCTCTCTTTTCTTTAAAATTATTTGTATTTTTGTGTGTGTGTGAGTTTCTTGTAGAAGCACGAATTTTCTTTAAAATAATATCCCCCCACAAGAACAGCCAGGTTGGCCTGTTCAGATCTGATTTTTGCATACGTGGTTTGAACTTTAATGCTGTTCTTGGCTTTGCTCTGTCATTAAAGAATCTTCTACCTGATTTCAGCCCAAGAGATGTTGGCTTGTTTTGAAGAGGCAGCAGAGGACAGGAGTAGAAAGATAGAGACAGATGATAGGGGACAAGTAGTATAGTGTGTGCTTTTACTGTAAATATCTAGATGTTCAGCATACAGTAAATTCAGTGTTACCCAAAATGCTGTTTTCTGTCTATCATGCTGTCTCTCATAAGTTTGTGCATAATTAAAACTAAAATATATGTTTTTTTCTATTTAAAATAATTTAACCAAAGTAATAACAGCTTTGGTAGGAAAACAGACTGTTAGGAGAGATGTATTGACGGCTACAAGCCTGTGGCTGGAAGTACACTTGTGTATCGTAACAGAATTGCATCAGGCTCCTTGAGAGCTGGGATGCTTTGACTTTGCTCACTTAAGCTTAGGTGGGGAAAGCTACAAAATTTTAGAAGATGAGTAATCCTCATATTTCTAATTCAAACTCCCATCTCTCTTGCCAAATTTCTATCTGTATTTCTGGATACTGAAAGAAGGGTCAGTTTCTCTTAGCGCATTTGACACATGTTGCTGTCTGCTTTGTTGAAAATCTCTCTGTCAGTATCTCAAAACAAGCAGAGAGCACTCAAACCCCATGGGCTTTATTGAAGTGCCTTGAAAAATTTGGTTCCTGCTGTGTGGGGAAGAAAAACCTTCCCCTGTGGGCTGTTTATTCCAATCTTGGCCATTGCTTTGTCAGTTCAGGCCCTGCTGCTTTGTTCTTCCCCATCTGTCTGATACCACGGAAAGCATTATGCATTATGTACTGGTTGGACTCTTAGTTCAATATGGTGAAGAACAATTAAGCTCTTAAAAAGATATGTCTATTCTATTAAATATTTTCAAAAAATATATGGAAAATTGTCAGTGTATGTTGAAGATAAACTGCTGACATTAAGCATTTATTAGGGAGCTGTAAAACACCTTGTTGATGGAAAGCATTGAATTAATTGTTTATCTGGAAAACAATCATCAGACTTCAGAGATTTTTACAGGATAAATATTGCGGTCATAGCTAGCAATGTTAATTCACTTTTGGGTGGTGAGACATCATTGCAGAATTACCATTACAGAATACCATGCTGCAGAATTGCCTGTGCTTCACAGGAGGGATGCATTTTGCTTAGAGACAGCACCACAGACAGCCTGTAACACTCGTTGCTTTAGGAATTTGTCTTTTGTTGTCATGCTCAAGAGTGATTTCAGAGAGTAGTGTTGCTTTATCCAGTGCTCATCCTCTCATCCTTGCTTAGGCCAAGCAGCAACTGGAGTGAAGGTGCCTGAGCTTCAGTGGCAGAGCACCTGCTGGGCTCCCTGCTTGCCCACAGCTTTGGTGCGTAGTCCCAGCGACTGCCAGGCTGCCAAGAGGAAGATTAAAAATGGGAATGAGTGGAGCTGCTGCTGTATTTCTTTTACCTTAACTTCTCCTAAAGCAATGTGGGCTATAGAGAACAGATGAGTGTGATGCTCAGTGTTCGTTCTGAATCAGTATTGACCCTAACCATTGTGTTTTGGCACTGTATCTTTATATCCCTTCTTTTTTACTCTTCATACAAATACAGAGATCCTCTGCAAATACAAATTAGAGCATTCTTCTTTTTTAAAATCAAGATAGCAGTTTTGTTTGGCTAAGAACTGGAAGATGGACCCCTATATAATGATATTGATTATTGTATTTTTAACGCCAGGTATTTGTTGTTGTGTGAGGACAGTAAGTGTCAAGAAAAACAGTGAATGCCTTATTCATTTTCATCAGAAGTAGTTCTTTTTTTCTTTAGATCCCTAAAATTTGCACCAGGTTGTATTCTGTCAAAATGAGCAGCAGCAAAGTTATTTACTATAGATTTTGTCACTAAATCTTTGCAAAGTCAACTTCAGGGCCAGTGGAAACCATGAAAATGAGTTTTCTGCCCTTTGTAAAAGCAGTGACCTCTGTAATACCAGAGAGATGAACTGTGGGAATGAAGGGAGCTCTTAGGACTTTGCTGTACAACTGGTGTGAATAGTGATTGGTCTGACCTGCAGCCTTCCGAATTACTCTGTGGGAAAGCTGCTATAACGGATATCTAAATTGCAGCAGTGATAACTAAAGCTGCCCCCAGAGAAAAGGACCTTTGCCCTGCTCCCCTTCTCTCCTTCAGAGAGTCTTCCACTTTGGAGTGCTGCCTTCTAGCCTCTCCAAACCATGGCTTCATCTTCCTTTCATCTTGGCTGAAATGGGTACCAGAGAAGTCTCCACTTCTTGGTTTTTGCTCCAGGCAGGTCTGGGCAGTGCTTTCTGGCTGCTGTGTAGGTTTACATGGCCTTAGAGCTGAAATATATGCCAAGAGAGTGGGCTGGGGGTAACACAGCTTTTCTGGGGGAAGCATACAGGTGATGTTGGGATTAAATTAGCCAGATGGAAGGGAGGCTCCTGTTTCAAGTGGCTGTAAAAGATGTCATGTTGCCTGGAGGAGATGAACCTCTTCAGCGCCCAGGTACCCTGCATCAGTGCCCAGTTCTCTGGGTGCTCATGTGGGGCTGAGAATCACTTTTGGCTATTTCTCTGCTGGCTGGAATAAGATTACCCATCCTAGCCAAATGAAAACTGACTGTGTTGAAGGCACAGGCCAACACTAAATCCATTGTGAAAACAGGACTTTGGAGGCACTGTAAACCATGGCTTTTGCAATGAGTTGGTATCTGTATGGCATTATCATGTTCTAGCCTTATAGATACTCTATGGGATGTGCTTGTTTTTTAAAAATCTTTTGTTTAGTCTGCTAACATACTGTTGTGTGGTTGAGTGGGAAACTTCTGGTTGAATGGTAAAATGGTGTCATGAACCTTAGAGGCAGCGATGAATTCTTGCTGCCTGTACAGAGCCTGGTTTGCTATGCCCCCAATCTACAATTTGATTAAACAAACCTATATCTGATTGATCATTCATATTTTTATCTAAGGACTTATTTAGCAATAAAAAGAGTTCAACTATGTTTTCTTTTTAATAATGTATTTAGTGCCTTTTACTGTGATGAAATATGCAAGGTCTGTTTCTCTTTGCTACAGTGTAGGAGTTGCAGCCCAGTTGTAGGCAGAGTATATCTTCTTCTGCAGCCTTGGAATAAGACTTTTCATGGATATGCTATAAATTGTGAGAGCTGGAAAAAAATCTCTAAGGGTTTTGCTAAGTCATGCAACTCATTTCACATAGTGATGCATGAAGGAGATGTAAAACTAATGATTGAGTACCTTAATAGGAGACTTTGCAGATGCGGGTATAGTTACATTTATATGGGGGGTGATATTTCTGTGGTCTGCCTTTCTCTTCAGGGAATGCATTTCATTTGCAGTATGTGGAGGATAGCGGAAGGAATAAGTGCTGCCATTTCTGGGACTCTCTCGTGTCTTTGTGGTTTGTTTCGTAATTACTGATTTTTTTTTTTTATTTTTTTTTTTTAATTTTACTGCTCTTGCAGCACTCAGTGGGGGGAAGAGCTGTAATGGTTTAGTTTACTGCTTTTTAAGTTTTTATCCCTGTTCCTCATGTAATGTAGGCCTAATGTTTCTTGTTTCTTGAAATACAAAAATAATTTATAGTCATCTTCAACCATCACTGATGTTGGATTCTTTGCCTTTGGCTCTTAATTTCAGGTGTTGTCAAGCTGTGCCAGGAAGCAAGTGGAGTTGAGATATTTGGTCTCCAGAACTCAATATCTTAGTAACACAGGCTTTGTTCATTTTTATTACTTGGCATCTTCTTTTGAAAGGAAGAACTAAAGGGAAATACAAGGATCTCATGGGGAGTGCTCAAAGAGAGGAACCCTTGGGACAAATCTCTTAACCATAAAAGATCCTGAAAAACATGCACTCTGCATGGCTTTCTGGGAGTACGTCAGTGTCCAAAGTGCTGGAGAGTATATAAAGTACACGTCTCGGTGGAAACAGTGGCCCATGTTATACAGCCGCCTGCACTCGCCCTTTGCATGCTCCATTAAGTACAATTGGAGAAGTTTTTGTAGGACTGGTGCCAAAATGAGCTTTCTGTGGGTTGGAAAGGAAGGGGAACAAAATAAACGCAACCAGCCCATTCCCCCCCTCCACCCATGTGCTCCTTTCCTCTGTCTGTTATGAGACAGCAGCTGTGAGGAACCTGGGGCCGAAAAGCTTTCTTGAGCATGATGAGTTACTTAATCAGATTTCCATGCTCAGTTTCAACCTGATGTAAATGTCATAAAGAATGTGTAGGAAAAAAATAATGTAATTTGAGCATGAAAGTAAAGATAGATGTCTGTTTGGGGGGAGATCATGCTCATACACACTTACGCCACTTTCTCCTGGCAGAAGGATCTTCTCAAAGTGAAGGTTTTGAGATGGTAGAGGAGACGTTTTGAAGGGATTTTGTCTGAAGGGAAGTCTTAAATAATTACAAGTAGTAACTGGAGTATGAGCTGGTTTTCTTCTAACTTCCCTGGCTGCCTCCCCATCTCCTCTTCTCACCTTGGGAAGCCTCCTGAAAGACAGCAAGAAATGACTTAGGGGTATCCAGGAAAGCATTTCAACCCAATGGTTACTGGGCATAGAGAAAGGAAATTATTTGAGGCAAGGAAATGAGACAGAAGACGAAAATGCTCTAAATAGCAAGATAAAGAAAATATTTAGGAATATAAGTAATCATCAGCTTGTACAGTAGGGTGTCCAGCAGCCCTGCTGAGGTTGCGTATGATCTTTGTTCATTCAGTTATGTCTTGCTCTGCAACCTTTTTTAATCGCTGTTAGAACTAATGTGATTCCCTGGGTTTTAAATAGCGCAGCGTAAATCTTCACTCACATCAGGACCCAAGTGTCTCTGAGTACAAGCTAATTTCAGTTTGCCAGTTCCACTTGATTTCTTTTCAGACTCATCCCCGCAAGCCAAACCACAGAAAGAGTTTCTTGTCCAGTGAAAAATTAAATGCAAAAGAATATCCCTTTGTTGTTAATGGGAGGCTGTGCGGAGCGGTGCTGTGAGGGATGAAAAGCTGGCGCTGCCTGAGGTTGACTTTGGGCTTGGTTAACTGGGCTTTGCTAGTAAGACGGAGCCTCCTGGTTGCTGGATGCAAGTTGCTCTTAGGTCTAACTGAGGACAGTAGTTTAATACCCTGGGTGGTTTATAAAGAAGCTTGTTGAGCAGCAGCCTGATGTAATACAAGGTGAAAAGCTCAGACCGCTGCATTTCTCAGGGTTGTGTTTCCAAACGAGAGCTCCGCTTGCTGCCTTATTTATCCTGTACTGGCTGTTTGGCTTGTGGAACCAGTGGGCTTTTTCTTGCTTGCTTTTATTCCTCTCAGTGTCTACCAATTAAGCTGTAAAGAGTAAATCTTTTCTTTTCCAGCACATTTATTTACCAAATATTAAACTTGCCAAACATCAGCGTTTCCCCCTCGCCCCATGCCGTGGCAGCTGGCTAGGCAGGAGGGAGGGCTGTGCTCAGCCCCGGCGGAGCTCAGTGTCCCCTGCTGCCCTCCCAAAGTGCCATCAGCGGGAGGCCTGGCCACCAGCCCCATGCCTGCTGATGCTCCCTGCTTTTTCTGCAGCTGTGCGTCGGTTCCTCGGCATGAATCAGATGTTAACGAGGGGTGTTTTTTCCCCTCCCTCCTAAACCGGAGGGCAGCCTTCAGACTCGACGGTTATTTTCCATTAGACAGTTGCCCGGCTCAGAGTGTTCTCCCTCTGAATTGCTTCTCCAAAATAAAACACTTCTTTACATACTTCTGCAAGCCGCATTACTGCCCTCACTGAGTATTTCTGTGTGCAGAGGAGCCCAGCAGTTCCCACAAAGCCCCCGTGTTTGTGCTGCAAAGGCTTTGGCTGGATGGCCTCAGTGTGGGCAAAGCAGCCCTGACGAGCGGAGGGAAACTGTGTGGCCTTTTTTCTCTCTTCTTGACCGAGTTAGTTTGTTGGGTCTTGAGCAAGCGTTGCTTGAACGCAATTCACAATATTTGCTTAGTGACCCAGTGGAATGTCTGGGATATTTTTGTTTTTCCTCCAGCGCCAGAAGTGCTCCTTGGCTCTGCCTCCCAGCGCCGCTGGCCTGCAGGCGAGGAGGGCCGGGCTGGGCCGCGGGCAGCCGGCTGGCAGGGGGGCCTGCGTGGGGCTGGCTGTGAGCAAGGAGTGCTGTATGTGGCACTGCAGCTGGATCTGCTTTTAGTGAAATAAACGTACCAGGAAGCCTGCTGCAGGCCTGCTTGCATCCCAGCTCTGCCGGGGATGAAAAATCCCACTTCAGGGCTCAGAGCCATGCAAACCCTAGTGAGTGAACCCTGGGACTTCCTGGCTGGGGAGCCAGGGAAGTTGTGTGAGTTCCCATTGCAGCAATACCTGTGTCCTGGCTGCCTTTCTGACTGCTGCACTGTGCCCCCATGCCCTGCAGTGCTGGCAGGTTTCCCAGATGGTCCTGCTAGGCTGTTGTGTGCTCAGGGATGGCAGGGTGGCATGCTGCATGACAGGGAGGTGTGCAGGTGGCAGTGGCTGTGGTGATACGAGCCCTTTTTATTTATGTAGTTATTTGTCTCTGAAGCAAAAAGAGGTGATGCTTGGGATCCAACAGCACCATATCTAATTCAGGGAGTGGAAGCAAGGACAGATAACTAGGGAGGAATACAGAGAATCCAGAGATATCCAAGCATCCAGTGATGATATTAAGAAAGCTGAAGAGAGCCATACAGCAGAGGGAAGACACTCACCAGTGCTAAGATGTACATAAGACTCCAATTCCTACAGAGTAGTTCTGGCATCCTGCTGGCTTTCCCCTTCCTCTCCCATGGCCAGCTACTGCCCTGAATTGCCTCTTTGGGACCAGCCATGCAGGAGCTTTGACCTTCTTCTGTTCTGCTGTTCTTACACTTTGTGGTGGTGCTGTTTGGGTGACAAATACCATATTTTATATCAGGGCCTGGACTTCGGTGACTGCAAATATGCAGAGCCACTGGCTCAAGTATAGTGCTTTGTTTCTTTTTTTTTTTTTTTTATTTTCTTTGTTAACCTTTTTTATTAGTTAATTTTGTTGACAAAGACCCTCATTGTCTTGCATGGAAGAAATAAATATATTAAAGAAATAACTGAGTAGTTCATTTTCCATATGGCCCTTTGTTCATATCCTTGAACAGCAAGGGAGGCAGGAGTCCTGTGTGCGTACGTGTTCCTGTGCCAGGTTCCTGTGCCAAGAGAGCATCTGCCCCGCATAATGCGATAATTACACCTCTTTACAGCTTGGATCTGCTTTCCTGGAGCAGTATTATTTGACAGACTGGGAATGGGGAACAGAAAGAGAAAAATAAATTGGATATCCTGACTTCAGGAACCCAGTTGAGGCTCATGATTTAGGGGCAGTATGGACTTGTAGTCCATACCAGTAATGATGGAGCCTTTGTGCCCAGTGAGTGGTCAGCAGCAAAGGACACTGCAGGGCTGGGTCATGAGGCTGTGCTTGGCACATGCAGGAGCTGAGCTGTTCTTTGCTCAGATGAGCTAAAGGTCAATGATATGTGCTCAACTATAAAGAAAGGAGTTATGTATGGAAAGTGAAACCCCCATATTACATCTGACAAACTGGGCTGTGCTAGAGGGAAGGTTTCTGTCAGCTCTTGTCTTTTAAGAGTTTGTAAGCTTTTGAGCCTAGTAATTAAAACATATTTTCACTATACCTTACTGGACTGAAGGGATTTAAAACAACAGTGTCAAAATACTCAGGTGGTTTTGTATGTCTGGCAGAGTGCATGAAAATGACATTGATTAATCTTGTGTGTGTTGACATGAAGCACCTAAGTGTCAGATAGCTGTAGGTATGTCATGCAAGGCCAAGGTACAGTGTTTTTCCGTTGAGGACAGTTTTGTTGGATACTGACATTGGTGTTGGCAAGTCTCTAGAGCAAAATAAGGAGCACTTCAGAGCATCTTGGCTTTTGCGAAAAGTTTGAATGTTTGCAAGCTCAGAAGTGCTGAAACCACAAGTATTTGGTGTCATTTTGGGTGGCAGCAGCTTGCCAGTGAGAAAAGAATCAGATGGAAAATGCCAGTTTGCCACAGAGAGGATGGAAAGAATACAGATAACTTTAGCCATACACAGGACATTGTTGTGAGTTGGATCTTTTGGGAATTCATTGGAAAAATGGAACATACAAACCAAAGTGCTTCAAAAACCATAAAGAAATACATTCCTGTCTTGGAAGAAGATGCAATAGGAGATGCCTGTGTTCCTTAAGGTTAACGCAGTGGCAATGAACTGGCTTTTCCATTCCTTTTTTTTTTTTTTTTTTAAACAATATACAGTGTCCAAATCAAATAAGTGCTGCAACAGCTTGATCATAATTTACACATGCCAAACAACCTGAGGCTATTCCATGTTGCACTGAGGCTGGAGAGGGGGAATGTGGCTGTTGACCTCAGCGCATGTAGGATGATACTTCCATAAGGATGTGTCGTGCTGTCACAAATCGATTGTCTTCCTGGGCGTCTTCCATTGACTTCCATCCAGTGTTTCTGAGAAAGAAAAAGCATTATTTAGTGAACAATTGCTGGTGTTCAGTGCTGTATAATCACAGGTGCTGCTTTAAGCCTGAAGTGTGACTATGGCCAGTCCTTGTCCCCAAGTTAATAAAGCTATACAGTTGATGCTGCTTTTCAGATACTTCTTCAGTGTGTTTTACATATGCACAAGTAATAATAATTTGTCTTTCTGTGCCCTCACTTCTGGCTCTTACAATTATTAAAGATGAAATTCTTTTCTCTTTTTTTGTACTCCCTGTTGCCTTTATAATGATGAGACACCATTGATTTTAATGGAAGAGACAACCAGTGGGAATTTGTGCCTCAAAATAATTTTATTCTCCATCTGATAATGGACGGAATAATCTGTTCTTTGATCTTCAGTTGGTGAATGTAGAAATTGGAAAGGAAAACGGTTATGCTGTGATAGCTTTCCTCCAATAATGTTTGTGGTCAGCGATTTCTGAGTGTTTAAATAAGATGTTTCCTTTAAAAGGTGTTTGTGTGCTGGGAGACACAATGTGCTTGGAGCCAAAGTGCTGGGAGCATTGCTTGTGGAATAACCTTGTAACTGAGAGTCAGGGAGAGCTGCCCCGTAAATCCATCACTTGTCGGTTTTAATTCATATTGGTACCATCCCTGCAATTATGCAGATGTTAATATCTGAGTTACTAAATTGGCCAGCTCCAAGTAGATTAGTGTGTAACACATAATATTTGAATGATATTTAATCATGAAGAAATTGTTGTTCTGAAAAGAGAGTTCCTCTTTGTTTTTTTTTTTGTGCGTTTGTTTTTTTAATTTCTTTTTGCCAAATACTCAGCGTGTCTCGCCAGTCCCTCTGCGTTGTCCCCTGCTAGATACAGAACAGGAATTAAGTGATGAAATGTTGAATATTGATCTTAACTAAGAGCTTTGGTAATGCTGTTCTTGTGCAATGCTTGCATCTCGACTGGGAAAAAATGATTTATTTATTTATTTTTTAAACAAAACCTAAAACATTACTAGTCGTTGAGGTTTCTGTGCAAGTCACAGTACAGAAGAGACTCAAAGGTTTTATTTTTTTCTCTCTTCTGTGGACTCCTTGTTGTATTGTCTAAGCATCTTATAAATATTTATGAATGCATCCTCAAATGAAAACGAATGTATATAATGATGATCCAAAGTAGTGTTTAAGGAAGCAACTTTCCAAAGGTTGCTATGCTGTTATAGTGTGACACAACTGGGACAGCAAATCAGACCATTAAGTCCCATTTTGGTAAACAAGCCATCATCCCATCCCATCCTTCTTACTAGCTACTTTGCCTTGGCCACTTTCAGAGCAATTCACCTATTTTCTTCATCTAGTAACATTATTACGGAATTTATTATTTTTTAATCCAAGACCTAGGCAGCCCATGAAAGGAACAGAGAGAAAGTGAACTCAGCGTGTGCTCCCCTGGGACAGCCTCAGCTGCTGAGGTGCCCTGCGCATCACCTGGGAGCCGTCCCGCAGGGGAGCCCGCAGTGCAGCCATGCCCTGCAGGCACTGTGGACTTGGGCTGGGCACTCTTCTCTGCTTGCTCCATGTGATACTGGTCTTCTCTGAGCAGCGGCTGGGGCACAAATGTTGCAGCTGTGGCATGATCTCTCTGGTGGCTGGGGATCAAACGCAGTGTTTGGGCAGTGACGGAGTGCATGAGCAAGATGCTAATTCTCTTTTCCTCAGGGTTTAGGGGCTTTGTGCAAATCTCCTTGAAGTCAGTGAAGGACTTCTCCGACTGCAGTGGGCTTTGAATCTGACCCCATATGCACAATTAATTTACAGTCTGCGTTCGTCTTTTGCTAGCTGGCTTGTAAATATGAAGCGGTACTGAGCGAACCTTCGCAGGGTACACTGAATAGTTGTGAACATGCAAAGTTGCTCACTGATCTTGATCTTTTCAAAGTAGTGTGACTGCAAATGTGTGTTGAACTACCCCACAGTATGTTGCAGCCACATTCCTCTTTGGTCTTTTATGTGCTTTTTATATGTGTTCAGTTGGCATTATAAGCTCTGAGGTTTTCTTTTATGCTGTTCTACAGTACTTTAGGGAACTCATCTCTCATCGCTAATAAAAAAAAACAAAACAAAGCTCTGGTAGGTCTTGCCTTGTTAACTGTTCTAGCTGGTGTGGTTCCCACTGTTCCAAAAATTATAAAGCCTTATAAGATTTAAAATATTCCCAGTGCAAAGCATGAATATTTATAGACAAAGAATAAGACTTCTTATTTTGAAATTTCAGTGCTATGAAATTGCTTTTTTGGCAAGCATGATTAAGCCACATAGACTTCCAATAATGTTTTGTAAGCTTATTCCTTAATTATGGCTTAATTTAAGTCTCTGAGCTTAAGAAAACCTATGAAACTAGCAGCAAAATATTTTCCTTGTGGAAAATTCTGTTTGCACGGAATACAAAATCTGTATTCCTTGTGGATTTTTGATGTTTTTAAACATGGTGATCCTGTATTTTTTCTTTGCATTTTTTTAAGGCGTATCAAAAATAAAAATAGCTGATACTGTGTATTTAATACAGCATTTTGAAGAAATTAGTTTGGAAAGTGCATGTAATTACTTTTTCTCCAAATGCCTTGAGTAAAATACACATGAGGTTATAAAACATGAAGTGGGAGGCACCAGATTCTGTCTCAAACAGTAACTGCTGCAAGAGACAAATTAGAAGTCATTTTGCTTTCATATACTTGTTTTTAAATGCAGCATTCTGACAACAGCAATAAATAGAATTATCTGCATAATTGTATTTATGTAGTGTTACTCTATCTTTTCTAGAGAAAATCTCTTTTCCCAGATTAAATAGTTTTCCATTCAGCTGTAAATGGAAGAATGCCTCTTTAGCAGCTGTACAGATTTAAGGGAATGTTTCTGCACGCACTTAATATGGAATTTTGATAGGGACTACTCAGTGAATTTGATTTTTAGTGAACAAAATACGGTAAGAGCACAAAAGACTTATTGCTTTCCTGTGCAGATTCGATAACAGGATATACGCTCAAAATAGCGAGACAGAAAGGAAAAGAGATGATTTGATTAAACTAAGCTAGATTTATTACTAGATTTTGTTTAACAGCTTATTTTCTTAAATCAATGTAAGAAATGTCTCAGCCCTGTAGCTCAGCACTTTTTGAAGGCAGTATTGAATAGTTTTGAGCTATTCCTGGCTTAATACCGAAGTAGGAACAGCAGAAGTGCTGGAAAGACAGGACTGTTTTAGAAAACAAAACTCAAAACTTTTAAACAGTTGAAAATCCTCTGCTGTAATCATGGTCTTCTGACCCCTCTGCGGCCTTGTGTTATCAAACTAAGAATATCTGTTTCCTTAGTATTTGTATCATATCTCAACTGTTAATAATAATCTAAATATAGTTAAATAAATAAATAAAGATGGTGGCTGGGTGGCATCCCAGCTACCTGGGACATGCTTCACTGGCACTTAGACTTGCTATCATGAGCTTAGAGATACAGGCATGGGTTTTCAACCTGACTTTTCCAGGTGAGCTGAAAAGAGTGCAATCCCTTGAAATTTGGAGACTGAACATTTTTTACATTCATTTGGGTTTGAGTGGTGAAAACAATGTTTGAAGAAAGAAATACTTGGAAACCAGTCTCTCTCTCTCTCTCTCTCTCTTTTTTTTTTTTTTTTTTTTTTTTTCCCCCTGTAGTAGTGGTGGGGAAATAGGGAAGTTTGGGTGAGGGGATTGCTTGATGGCTTGTATTTTCCAGATATAGGAAAATTTCCTGGCATGGCAGAAAGCAACACTGGAGTCTAGTGTCTGTGTTTCACGTATCTTTCCTCTATTTTGCAGGTTACGTATTTGGGTAAGGTTTCCACAACAGGGATGCAATTTTTGTCAGGCTGCACAGAGAAACCAGTCATTGAATTATGGAAGAAGCACACGCTCGCCAGGGAGGATATTTACCCAGCTAATGCCCTTCTGGAAATTCGCCCTTTCCAAGTCTGGCTGCATCATCTGGACCTCAAAGGCGAGGCAACAGTCCATATGGATACCTTTCAGGTAGCACGTATAGCCTACTGCACTGCTGACCACAACATCAGCCCAAATATCTTTGCTTGGGTCTATAGGGAGATCAATGATGACTTGTCCTACCAGATGGACTGCCATGCTGTAGAGTGTGAGAGCAAGCTGGAGGCCAAGAAGCTGGCTCATGCTATGATGGAGGCCTTTAAGAAGACTTTTCACAGCATGAAAAGTGATGGCCGGATCCACAGGAATAGCTCATCAGAGGAAGTGTCTCATGAATTTGAATCTGACGATGGCTGACTGAACTCATTCATGGTTCAGCAAAGGCAGAAATGGCCTAGGGAATGCGAGCTGATAGATAAATAAGCAACAATTGAAATTGGGGAATGAAAAGACTGCCAAACACTTGGCTGACCAGCTTTTTAAATCAAAAGAGCAATTTGGTATCTAAAGATATGCATCATTAAAGTAATTATGTTACATTGAAATCTGCTGCTGTTGTAAACATGAGAAAAAAGCTTCCCTCTCTTTCCCGCCAAATCTCTCACCCACCCATCGCTGTCCCTTTCTTGTCTCTGTAGTTCAGGTGCATACTGCAAAGTAGATTCATTCCTGTTTGTCTTACGAGACTGGTCAGGGAATTTTATTAGTTGCTCCTCTGGCATTCCTTGCTGGGGGGCTGATGCTGATGCACAAGAGCAAGTAGACCTACAGAGCCCTAATGGTTCCTGAAGAATCTTTCTCCAAGATGCATCACAAAAATCCTTTGACCATACGTAGGCTGAGAAAGCCGTACATAGCCTTTTAGACTAATGGCCTGGCATTCTACTGTTAATTCACATTTCACAGATTAAAAAATGAAAAACAATCCTTGTATGTACACATTATATCATATGCTATCCTTTATTTTATTCATTGTACCTATTTTCTTAATATACCTGCTGTCACATCTTTTACCTGGCACCAGTAGGTGCAGTTTCAGACTACAGACTGCAGGATACCAAAAACGGGTGGGTCGAACCCCCATGGTGGCTAGGAGTGCAGCGAACCAGCACCTCTTTCTGCTCACGTTCAAGCTCTTGTTTGCTCTGTCGGAGGGCGGCCCACTGGTAAGAGTTGAGGGACACTTGGGTCTGTCAGTGTTTGAACTGTGACTCCTCACCAACCTCAGGTCTGAAGCGGTATGAATACGGTAACCTCGACTCCGTGTCACCAGTCTCCATGCCACCGGGCTGTTGGGCTTGGTTTGATGGAGCTGGCTCTGCCTGGCTGGGAAGCCAGGGCTGCATTACTGTAAAGATCAAAGGAAACGGCCCCGTAGGAGTCAGGTCTGAACGTTTGTTCTGGTTGAGAAGCCCATGTTAAGATTCTCATACCTTTCCTTGTGCAGAGATATAAAGAGTCATGCCTTTCTTAAATGCAAATGTTTAATAAAACTCAAATAAAAGGAAAAACTTGTTTCACTTGATATTTTTTAAGGCCAAGAGCAGATCAATAGTTTGCTAGTAATGCTGCTCCTTTATACAATTTTGTTTGTAATTATGGTAATGTTAGGGGCACTAGGGCACCTTACAGAAGCCTTAAAAGAAAGCTGATTGAAGCAGCTAGCTCTGTGTCTGTGTTTTGTGGGTATATATGTTTGTATGTCAGCGTGTATGTGCAAGTTCAGTGTTAAAGCATGTAGATTGAGCATGGAGACATATTGAGGAGGGCCCACACCTCTTGGAAATACTCTTGTTGCTTTACAATGTATGTAAACTATTCTCCAGCGTAAATGCATTCATACTTTAATAAAAAAAAAAAAAAAAGAAAAAAAAAAGTTTGAGTTAAAGCTTGGGAGTTTTAAGCTGTCTTTCCAATGCAAACTCTGTGGTTTTGTTTCATGTGTGTGGGTTCTGTGTTCAGTTGCTTTATTGGAATGAAAATGTTCATTTAATTCCATTTAGCATTACATCAGTCTCCATGAGAATTGCCTTCAATAACTTTAAATTATCTTCTTTTAAATATTTGAGGTAAATTGTTGCTATTGAGGTGCTGAAGTTTTGTTTTGTTTTGTTTTGTTTTATTTTATTTTATTTTATTTTTGCCTTTGCTCTGTTGGATATGGTTTATAATTTCTGCATTGCAGGAGGTGGTAGAGATCTCCCCCCACATAGACATCTGGCCAGTTTAGATGAGTTGTGCTGAAGGGGAACAATGTCTCCCATCCACAGTCATGTATGGGCTATGTGTTGGTCAAAATAAAAAAACTGAGGCCTGTCACATGTATTTATCAGTTTGACCAAAGGCAAAATGAGGCAAAACTTCCTTCAGCTTCTCAGAAATTATTTTTTTTTTTTTCAGAGACGTAATCGTGTTTTAGTTTCTGTACTTGTTTGAATGTTCTGCCACCAGAGCTGCTGTGAACCAGCGTGTGGAAGCCTGTGTTCCCCTGCCTCAGCCAGATGTCCCTGCTGAAGGGAGAGCTTTGACTGTGAGTCTCAACCCTGCACCAAGGGCTGCTCAAGCGTGGCAGAGGGGCAGGTGGGAGACACCAGCGCTCCTCACACTGAGTCCCCTGCTGTGCACCCTGCTGGGTCCTTGCCACCCGGCTCACTAACGTGGCACACATGTTGGTGCTGCACTTGGCCCAGGTTTGGGACCTTTCTGTAGGCCAAGCCTGTCCTCACCTCTCAGCTGGCTGCAGGGGACCTGCTGCAGCATTGCTGAGCGGGTGGCGTAAATGTTGCTCGGATCTCCTGCCTGGCCTGCAGAGGGAGGGCTGGATCAGATGATCTGGTTTTGGGGAGGGCTCACATGGTGGCACCCAGCTCAGGAGGAATCCAGGAACTATTTCAACCTGTTTTGCCTGTGGTGATGTTTGCTGTGTGTCACAGGTTGGTGTTAGCAGCAGCGCTGTGCATGCTCAGTGATGGGGGTACAGAAGCCACAAGGGGTCACTTGGTGGTGGCTGTGAACTGTCCTGCTTCGTAGCTTTTGGGAAATCAGTGCTTTTGGGAGCTCAGGGCCTGCCTGTTTGCTAGGTACATGTGTGGGTTTGGAAATGTGTTCCTGGGTGCTGGTTAGGGCCCTGGAGGGACTGCTGCACAGGGCGCACTGCCTGCCGCGTATGCAGGCCTTGTGCTGCTGGGCTGCAGCTCAGGGAATTCCTGCAGTATTTGATGTTGTGAGGTCTGTAGTATTCCTCAGCATTTGGAGGCTCTGGATCATGGGAGAATAAAAATGAAAGGTAAAGGAGAAAATTCTAGTTCTTGTGATTAGAAAATCAGACCGCTCGAAACATGAACCTGCTGTTTTCTAAGGCTTCAGACATGCAGGGGAACATGAGGGAATGTGAACTCCAGTTTATCTTAGAAAACTTAAGATTTGAAAAATAATCAGTATCATGAGTTTGGATCCTTAGATCATTTTGCATTCAGGCCAAATCCCTCTTCATTATCAACACCAAATGTGTGATGCCATTTGCATGAAGGAGAAAAGCTTCGACTCCAAAATAGTGAGAGTATCAGCTATCACTGAATGTCCGTTGCCAGTAGATACCAGAACGAAACATCAAGTTAAACTTTTCCTTAAATTAATCTGCTGGAAGGAAAAATCATAAAATTTCCATCAGAAGTCACTTCCAGTTGGCCAAAGACTTTTCTTTTCAACTACAAAGAGCACAGTTTTGGATCTCACTGTATCCCATTGTGGGTTGACGAGTTCCTTTGGCATCAGCCAGGAGAATGCCTAAGGGATTTCTTTCCCTTTTCTGCGTGTAGGGGAGCGTAGAGAAGGGTCAGATATCTAAGTGTCTTATTAAGAATGCAAAAAAAAGCAGAGAGCATTTTGGTCATTAGACCTCAACGTCAATATGCAGTGTCACTAGGTCCTCTGTGTCTGTATACATATATGTATGTGTATGTACATGTGTCCACACACACATCTTGAAAGTTGATGCTTGTTAAGTATTTTGTGCATTTTGTGCATGATCAATACGTGTAATGGGAGGTGCATTTGTGAACAGAGTCCTGCATAATAGTGGTCAGATAGAAGGATGACTTCTTAAAGGCCTTTTTCTCTAGTGGGAAGCAAATTAACTTGTCTATCTACATGCAACATTTGATATACTATATGCATTATTTACCATTTACCACCAGAGCTGGCCCATTCCATGCCCAATTAGCTGCTGTAAGAATGATGTATGATTGGACTTGTTTTTCCCTGTGGCAGTGGAGCTCTGAATCGAGATTTCTTGAATTATTAATTTGTGTGTAATTGGGAAGTGATAGCTAAAATGTATGGTTGTTATCCTGTTGACTAGAGTGTTAAGTCTGCCAAGAGAATACATCCTTTCTGGAATATAGGGACATTCATTATAACTTTTTTTTTCTAATGTAATTTTAAACAGATAGAGGGTGTTTTTAAAGGTTCCTCTTCTGTTAAAGTCAAGCAGAGGGTTTCCTTCCTTTCACTGTGCAATTTATCATAGTTGGCATCTCTTACCCATTGCCCCAACAGTGGGTGCAAGGGTCTTTTATCTCCAGGACATTACTTTCCTCTGTGCTGCCCTGGGGCCAGGCTGGGGGCAGGCCAGGTATCACCCCCCTCAGCAGGGGCCTGGCTGGACCTGCTGTGGAGGCTGCTGTCTGTCCCACTGCAGCCACATGGACTCCCCATAGCACGGCTCTACAGAAATACCCGGTGTTTTCTAGCTTGGTCCTTTGTTGCTCATGCACCTGTGCCAGGGCACATGCTTGCAGCAGAGCACGCCCCAGAGGCTGGGCTGGCACAGAGCTCTCTGGGAGCTGAAAGAGGCTGGAAGGAAGGTAGGTCAGGCTGGATTTGTACTGCTGAGTTGTAAACACTAAGCTTCAAGTTTGGGAAAACATCTCTTGTATGTCAGTAGTTCATTGAAAGTGCCGTAAAAATGGTTTCTTCAGTTAGGACTGTAATTAATTTTGATTGGAGCTTTTAAAGCAGAAACAATTATTTATTGAAAGAGCTTTCATGTTTGGAGAGATGCTATCCTGTCTTCTGCAGTGCCTTCTCTGAAAAGAATTTTGAAATATGCTGGCAGCACAGACCTGGTGCATGTGGTGACCATGTGCTGCAAGCAGGATCAAAGCTGCAAGCTGCAGGATGTGTCCTGGGCCTGGGGCTCCGGGGCTCCTCAGCAGCACTGTCTCTGCCTGTTTTCGTTTTCCATCAACTGGATGATTTCAGTTACAAACCTGACTTACCCCACCAAAGGAGGAGTATTTGTAAGCTACAGCTGAGAAAGCATTACAAATCCTTGTGGCAGCAGGTCATGTAGGCATAGGCATGATTTCCAGTTATTGCTAGATGGACACCCCTGGGGGGTGCTTGTTTTGATATTTTTTTGTAATTATTTTTTTTAATGTCTTTGGTGGAAGACACGTGTGAAAAGGCTGTTGATGTTTTTGCACCAGGAGGAAAGTGCTCATGTATTAACACAAGGACTTGGTGCACTTATATGGGCAAGGTGAGAACACCTAATGAAAAATGCCCCTAAAGCAGCCCAGCTCTCATGGAAAATAAGTGTTTTTTAATTATTGTGCATATCATGACCCCAAATCCAGCCATGCCTTCACAAGGGGGAATATTACTATGCAGACAGGAGTGCCTCATTTCTATTCCAACTTTCACCATCGCAAGAGTGGGAATGGGGAAGTTATTACTAGATTAAAGTTGTCTATTATGCTTTGAATTGCATTCTGCATTACATTCTCTGTTATTTTCCTGTAAATCACATTGCTGTCAGAAAGAGAGGAAACATTATAATCCTATGAATAATGCATAATGTGGATGATTTTATTTTTTCCTTCTTTGTGAGCAGCATAGATTTTCTGAGAACGACAGACAGGAGTGTATTGCTGGCATCACTTTACAGATTTAATTCTGGGAAAGTTGGTATCAGTCATATGCACGTGGAAAAAAAAATAAGTTATTGCTATGTCTAATTACTTACCTCTAGTTTAGAGAGAGTAGAAATAGTTTTTGACGTAATTACTGAGGATATAATTAATCAAGGTTTTCTTGTGCAATTGGGTTAAATTCTTGTGGCCTTTCTTCTGAGTGTGCATGCTGCTGCTCCCTGGCTCAGTCTCATCTTTAATAGATTCCAGACCTGGTGGTTTCAAGTAACAGCAGATATTCCAGATCCCAGGAGAATGATGAAATATGCAGAGGAACTTCAAAGGAAACTGTTCTAGAAAGGAAAAACAAGGTTAAATGATGACATAGTCACCAGTGGGATAATTTTATATCCATAAAAGATGTCAGGCCTATCCAAATGCAGAAACAGGTGAAATCTGAAACTGTGCTACATCATGGTGGTGCCCGAGACTAACAAACAAACGCTGCTTCATGCTCACCTGGACACTACTAAAGAGTTTGCACCCAATTCTTACCAGGGTTTCCAGTGATTTTTTTTGTGTGCTTTTTTCTCAAGTCTGCTCTGACCACACAAAGAAAAGGCATTTGTGTCTCCTTTCCCTGTTTCTAATCACTTTTGCTATTGAACAGTGACGGAATGGCTGTGAGGAGCTGGAGTCGGGCCTACCACACGAGGAGCCATGCGGTCCCTGCTTTTCTGCCATGGCCGTCCCATTTGCCCATCCTCAACATCCCCAGGAGGTCACTGTCACTTCCAGTGAACTTTGCTCTGCTCCCTGGACCGCCACAGTGTCTTCTGCAGGTAGCATGCCCAGGTGGCATTTGTGTAATGTCAGAAAAATACATCTTTTCCTACCAGTGCTGTGGCAGTGTTTATGTGGTAACATATTAGTCTGTGCAGAGCTGAGGGGGAAAGGCCAGAGCCTCCTTCCTGCTGTTTGCAGAAGGGTGACCAACAGTAATTGCCCAGCAGTCTCTAATTGACTCATTAGAGGTCTCAGCTGATATGCTCACAGCAGGGTGAACTGTAAGGCCTCAGCTGACTAGAAGTATGGATGTCAGGATGTGACAGGGCCACAGGCCCAGCTGGTGTATGTGGTGGGTGGCTCGCAGGGAAGGGCATGGGGCTGGGACCTGGGGCTGGCATCACTGGTTGTGGGGTGCTCTGAGCTTGGCCAAGCCGCAGGCTGGGGTGCCCAGCATTAGGGTTAGGTTGGGTTGGGCTGACATCCCTTGCTGTGGCTGTCTGCAGCAATTTGCTCTGCTTCACTCACCGCTGTTGGTCTTCCTCCTGTGCCTGGTGATTTCAGGGTGTGAGAAGGAGCAAAAATCCTTACAGAAAATAAATAAATAAACACCTGACCAATAACTCCCCACGATGGCGCACTGCTGCCTCGCAGCACCTCATGGTGGGCCTTTCTCCTGGTGTGCACAGTGGGGTGCCTTGGGCAGAGGTATTTAGCGCCCATCTCACACAGGCGTTTGTAGCGTGGTGTATTGCAATAGCTGGGGGATGCGTGTCAGGTTGGCTCATTTCTATTCCTGTCGTTTTGTTTGCCTGGCTGGCACCTCTCTGCTCCTCCAGCACTGCAAGGGCCACACAGGAGCTACATACAATGCTTCCTCTGCTTGCAGGATGAGCTGATGCTCAGTTGTGCTGAGCTTTCTTAGGCCAGCACACTCCAGTACAGCAGGTCACCAGGTTCCCTGTGCCTTTCTTACAGAAATCCTAATTTATGCTATTAGAAATGGTAAGAACAAAGAGTTTGAGCATGGTTTATATTTTGCTTGAGCACTGCAGTGGGTCTCAGCTAATTCATCAGCAGCGGTTCGTTCTGCTTGACATCCTAGAGAATGGCTCCTCTCCCGAGGCATTTCTTCCAACTTAATTGCCAAGTTATAGTGAAATACGAGGTTCGTTGTTGTCTGCTGGAGCACTGGGGATTCAGTTTTGTTGGCACATTTTTCATGACCCTGTGTCAGCAGCATAGCTAGGCTATGAGATAATTTGCACGCTTTAGATGAGCAGCTGAATGCATCTTCACTGAAGAGAAAAATAAGTTTGATCAGTCCAGTGGAATTAATTAGGTAAAACAGAGAATTAACTCTAATCTTGTAGATTAAGTGATGTCAGACAATGCAAGACCTTAGTATATTTCTTGCAGGTGGAAATCAAAGGGCTCCAAGCTGGTAAACTGAGATTTAATAAAAGTTAGAAAAACAATAGCTGTAGAAAATGTAGAAAAAAATACTACAGCTCAAAAGGCCATTTAACATCTAAAAGGAAAGAGTGGTGTACCTCTATTTCCCCACAATGCTTCAGTTCTACAATGGCTTTCCCCTCATTTCCTAATTAAGCAGTTCTGAGGTTGTGAGGAAAGACATCAGCCCTGCAAGCCCAGCTCCTCCTCCTTGTGCTGTTGCAGGTGTCCTGCTGCTATCATAGGATTTTGGATGCTATTGAATGTACTGAAATTTTGCTGGCAACAGGGATGAGTGTTGAATAGCAGAGGAAAAAGTAGAAGAAACAGATAATAACAGATGTAATGGTGCCTGCGTCTCCTGTGGAAGCTGTGTGTGTTGCTTTGAGGAATGATGAAGGACTGATTCTGTGTAAGTTTTTGCTCTGCGTAACCTCCCCTGCATGGGAGGTAACTGATGGCAGTCAAAATCTCTTCATTGGGAATTGCAGCAGTGACCAGCTTGGCAACGCAATTCTCCAGCTTCCTGGAAAACAAGTATTTCCACAGGGTTATTAGAGCTCCCCCCTGGAAACTTAAGATGTCAGGGCTTGTTGTGGCTGGGACACCAGGGGCCTGATTCTGGCAGCCTGGGGTAGCAGGGAGCATATCTGAGGAGAAAAGCAGCAGAGGTAATAAGCTTCATTCTTTGGAGCGTCGCTACCCCCTTCTTGTTTGTTCATACCTGTTTCTAACTTCAAGGAGTCCCACAGTGAAGTGCCAAGATATGAAATCTCATGATGCAAGCAACAGAAAATAAGTTTAATGAATACTGCATGTTCTACATCCCATAATTTTATCCATAAGCTCTCAGACTTCAAGAAATTGCTCTGAAATTGGCAGCCTAGACTTAATATTTTCTACCATTTTGCCATCACATGCAATTTTAGTTCTCAAGTGACTCCAATTTTAAACTTTCAGTGATTTAAACAGCTGCACTGTGCACAGGCTCGAGTGAGGACATGCTTTTGTAATCAAGGCGCCCAACTCCAAATTTTATGGTATGATGGTTACTGTGCCATTCAAACTATGCCCCATTAGACAGAAGTGCATTCCTTTGATTTTACCAAAGAGACCATAAATATAACAAAACGCATAGCTGGAAAACATGATTTCATGCCTGGATTTTTCAGCTCCTTGCTAATACAAAGAATAAATAAAGTGGTCCCTGAAAAGGGCATCTCTGCACTGAATCGTGTTTGTATTGTTTGCATGGCTAGCAGAGTTCATCATTAGGCTTACCAGAAAATAGATGCCTGTTACAACATTTAGAGACATAAGGAACTCAGTTTTCAAATCAAAGCAGTAAGAATACAGGCGTAACATCCTATTTCAGCAGTTTAACATGTGGAGGCTCAGAGCATGGGGGGAGGGAGTTGTTACGCTTGATATAAAAATGTAGATGATGTTCCATAAATGCATAACTAAAACTAATTGTCAGCAGTCATACACTTGGCAAACTGTGAGTCTTATTGCCTGAAAAATTCTTACTGTATCCTTCCTTTCCCTTCAAGGTGATGTAATGTTTTCATCTCTGAAAACCTGGTTTCAAGAAAGATTTGGCTCCAAAATGGAAATCTGCTTTTGATTCAATGTTAGGTCCTAGCAGACAGTACTTTTCAGTGCCATTTGTTTGATTGCTGCAGCCTTTTTTCAAAAAAAAAAAAAAAAAAGTCCCAGTGCATGTTGCCAACCATGACTGGCAGTACATAGCCTGTACAGTCTCTATCTGTAATAATAAAGGTTACCCAGGTCCTCAGTTAATTCAGCACCTACACAAAGTAACTGAATAAATTCAATCAAATTTTCAAAATAAAATTGAATGGCTATGCCATCTGGTATTAGTGAAGCAAAAAAATAAAACAGCATGCACAGGTACAATAACAGAGAATTTAATTTGGGTAATTAAGTTTAATACATAATAAAATTTTATAGTAAACATTTAAAATGCTCCTAAAAATATAAGTGCTTATTTGCTCAACATTTTATGCAGAAAGGTACTCATTACAAATAGATCTATTGGGTAATTTTGCACTGTGAGTTTTTATGTAAAGTATTGACTTACATCAAAGCCTGAGCGCAAGCCGTTGGCAAGTGACTTCAGCTGGTATTGGATTAGGTCCAGTGGGTGAATGGGCAAGCTTCGTGCAAGATTTAAAAATATAATTGCTCTCCTGAAAACCTCAAATCAGGTACTTTTCCTTGCCAACACTGGTGATTCTCCTTTTAAAAAATGTGCAAAACCAAATATTACTTCCCCTCCTCTCTCTCTGCTTCCCACCCTTAGTTTGCTTGGTGCTTCCTCAGGTGGTGAACCTAGTGCCTGGGCACATTCCAGCAGCATTCCAACAGCCAAAGGCAAAGTGGTATCCAGCTGGCATCCCTTGTCCCACCAACACTGTGCTCCCTGGACAGGCAGCAGTCAGCAAGCCTCCGTCCCGCCACTTGCTGGGGGCAGGTTGGGTGCTGCCAGTGGCCGAGAGGAAGGAGATGGTGGAGAGGAGATGGCCTGGCTGAAGTTGCTGTCGGATGTGCTGGTGGGACTGGGGATGGACTGTGTTAAAGGCTCATTGCATCTCCCTGTCCCTGTTTCTTTCCCTGAATTCCTTTGGACAGGCTGATGACTGTGCCAGTATCAAAAGAGAAAGGTCAGAAGAAAAGTGGCATTTGATTAGTGCTACCTGTGACTTTTAGCACTGGGGTTGATAGCCCATGGGGGCCCACTGAAAGCATGTGAATAGGTGGGCTTGGAGGCATTGTATTTTGGAGGTTATTAAAAGATGATGTAATAACAATAAAGCTTGGCTACAGACTAGTGCCTTTAGAAATGTTGAGATAGTGGTAGCGATTTGCTAAATTGTTTATCGGTTAAGCACAGCATCGAGGCTCAGTGGGCTCTGCTTCACCGTCAGCTCACTCCAGAACATCAGGAATTCTTGTCTGGAAGCAGCTCAGAGGCACTGTGCATGGGCAGGATAGTGCCAGTGGAAAACCCCAGGCAATTTTACATTTATGTGGGTAGGAAGCCAAAATTCTTGTGTGTACTTCAAGCATAGCAAATACTATTTTTTTTCTCAGACATAAATGTAAGAAGACACGGTAAAATGTAATACGAGTCTCTCCTGTAACCCAGGAATTATCATAGCAGGCAGAGCAGTTCTCCGTTTTGTGCATTATCAGGCCTTTGATAATGGCTTGTGCTTGGCTTCAGATGCTGTCCCTGCAATGCTAGAACCTGCCCACTGGAAGAATTTTTTCCCCAGTCTCAGGAGTCTGCCCTGAAATATGTGTGTTTACATCTTTGTAAACCTATTTACCTCATCCAACCATCTGATATTCTCATTTTTTATGGAAATGTCTAATCTGTATGTGAACCCCATTAAGCAATTGAATGCAATGACAACATGTGGCAATGAGTTAATAGGTTGTGCACATGCTGTGCAACTTTTTTTTTTATCAGTAGTAAATCATTAAAGCTGTTGAAAATCTGTTTGCTCTCCCATGCACAATTCCTTGCCCTGATACAGTGAGAAGGGATAAAGCTAACCCCATTCTTTCCTTTTCTGCTGTTATTTATGAATCCAAATATTTGATGTCGTGTTTGTGTCTGTTCCAAACTAAAAAAAAAAATAGCACATCACCACTGATTTTTATTTCCTTTTTACAGGTCTCCTGTTTATATATATGTATATATATTTATATATAAATACATTTAAAAATATGTATAAAACTTCATGAAAGGACATGTCAGATGTACAGGTTTATGTGCAGAATACAGCTTTTTTACATAACTACATAAATGTTCCACGGTGCTTTGTTGTTCTTAACAAGCCTGCTTTTAAAACTGCTGTTCATAACCTTCAATATCCATGTTTTGAACTGGAGTGCTTTATAGCAAGTGGTAGCCTTCTCACTCATAAAAATTATCAGTATGCATGGCATAATGATGAAAAAATGTTTTCATCAGTTGTAGTTGACAATGGATATTTTTTCACTAATTGGCAAGAGGGTTGTTAATCTGGGATATATTAATTGATTTGGCAACTGTTTGTGAGTTTGCACTCTGGTGAAACAGTTGAATATACATACTTTGAAAAGCCCTATAGATACTAAACCTCTGCCAGCTTATCTAATGTTCCCTGTTTTAGTCTTCAGTTAGAGTATTGGCATTAAATGAATAAACTTGATTAAAAAAATAAAATAAAAATATCTTTGAGGAAATAATATTGCCTTGAAAAGGAAATAGGGCATTCAGTTAAGCACATCTTTTGTATACAGAATATTCTATGTAGATTCTGGTATTGCTTTGCAGGATTGGGTGCTGAGTGCGTATGGGGCTGGTGGACAGTTTTGACAGCCACAGATGTGCCAGAAGGGAAAGTCCTGACATGAAGCCTCAGAGAAACATCTCCAGGCTGTACCTGTTAATCAAGCACACAGGTCTGAGCTGCAGTCTAAATGGGTGCTATTTGTCCCAAATCAGTTAGAGGAACACCACCACGTGAGAGCGAGCATTCTCAGAGTTAGGGCTTGCAAAGTGATGGCCTTCATTGTGGAAAGGAAGGCTGGCCTTTACTCAGTCCTTGTGAGTAAAGAAAATGCCCACTTTCCACAGTAATTAACAGGCATCGTCCTGCAGCTCAAGGGGCAGCTGCTCTGCTGGCCAGCCTCACTTGCTCAGTGCATGCACAGGGTGCTCGGTGCTGCACGGAAAAGTGACTCCTCACTGATGCTGCCTCTTCTAGCAAAAGCATTTGCTATGTAGTTTTATTAATTACGAATTGAAGGCATCCGCATATTCAGAATAACTGCAACACTTTCCGCTGGAATGCAGGAGATATTTGGCATTACCAGCTTCAAAGGGTGGCAGAGGGAGAGGAGGAATTTAATTCTGTGCATGTATGAGGTAATGTCAATTCCTTGCAGGCAGGAGACTGGGGCTTAATTGATATCATATGGCTAACAAATGTACTCCAAAACCAGCCTCATTTGATCGCTTTTTAATAACTAATAACTCTCAGTGGGAGTCCCAAATATGTACGTATAAAAAAGCCTGCTGGAGCTGCCTCCCTCGCCTGCCAAGATCGCTGTTACTGAAACAAACGTGTACCTTTTGCAGTCCTGGAACAGACACCAGCGCTGGCTGGACACGTACTCTGTCCGCCAGCCCTGGCCGGCAGTGTCTGGAGGAGCTGCGGCGCGGTGCAGGATGCGTCCCGCCGGCAGTGGTAGCCAGCCCTGGCCTCAAGCCGTGGCTGGAGGGGCTTGCATCGCATCCCCTGGCTCCAAGTGACTGTCTGCCCACAGCCACAGAGCTTACAAGGCTAATGGTGAGCCACCTGAAGATGTTTCTGCCATGAATCACTTTTTCCCTTAGAGTTTATTTCCTTCATGAACCACAGAGCAACGATTTGTCCTCAGTTACAGGGCAGGAGATCCAGCAGGGGCTCAGCTCTCAGGCCCTGGTCATCCCTACTCCTTGAGAGCCTCCTGGTTCAACCTCCAGCCTGGCACAATGGTGGGGCTGTGCTGGCTGCAGGCACAGCTGTGTCCCTCTGCGTGTCCCCACATCCCCATGTGTGTCCCTGGCCCCGAAGCCCCACTGCCAGTTACATAAAAGCTGCATCGGCAGAGCAGGACCTGGCACAAGCAGACATTTGCAGGGCAGGGTGTACTTACAAATGGCATCTATTGATTATAGCTGACAAAATCAGCTTCTCAAGGGAGATCTTCAGGCTTTAGTTTATGTTTTCAATGAGGAGCAGCTGCAGGAGGACGGCTGGCCTTGCGCTCTGTTTCATGGGGCCCTATATGAGAGTTAGAGCACTTGCAGCACTTGCCTGCCTTATATAAACTTAATATGCATTTAGGAAGCACTCAATGCAACCCAAGTTAAGATATAGCAGGGTGAAGTTTCAAACAACGTAAACTTCTCTCTGTCTGATCCCTCTATTTATGACCTGTTAAGCTAAACATCGAACTAGGAAAGAAGAAAACCAAGGCCAACGCAACGCAGCCGTTGCAGTGCAGGCGTTGCTCACTGAGCACACCCAGGGCTGCTGAGGCTGGGGAGCAGAACGCTGCTGCTCCCATTTGGCAGGTGTTCGGTGTTGGGGCACTTAGAGTGTGGACTTAAATTATTACTGGCAAATATCAGTTCAAGTAATTCAGAGGGACACAGCTTGCAGTAGCATGGCTTGTCTCAGTGAACTTTATGGCAAACTGTTTCAGCTGCCATCCTAGGCATCAGCGTAATCTTGGGTAAGTTTTGTGTGGCCCTGAGCTTGAAGCAAGGCAGATCCAGCATGCCTTTGGTTCTGCCCGTGGTTAAACATTCCTCTCATTTGTGTGCATCTGGGACAGTGTTGAAAGGGATTCAGGTTGCTTGTTTATAATCAGAGCTGGAACTGGACAAATTGTGCTTGGGATGACTCCCAAGTATCTGACTTCTGTCGCTTAACATGAGGGGCAGAAGCAGGAGTAATTCAAATCAGAGTTTGCAGGAAGGGTATCAATGTCCATACACTGAAAATAATTAGGGAGAAACCTCTCCTGAGATTACAGGGACTACCAGGAAGACAGCAAAAAATGTGGAAAACTTTATGCAGGCCAGAAAAAGGAAAACAAAACATGGGGCTGTATAATTAATGATGAAAACAGAATTATATTCTGTTTGGGAAGAAAATAAACACACTGAAAGAGTCCAGAGACACTTGTGCAAACAGGGACTGATGAATGGAGACTACTGTTTTGGTGAAGCAATATTTTAAAATTAGTAGAAAAAATGATGAGCTTTTAAATTATTGCTCCAAAAAGCAGAGTTGAAATGCTAGAAATGGCTGGGTTTTGTTGCAGAAGGGAAGCAGAACCACTGCAGTGCCTGTTGCCTTTCTGCTCTCCCTTCTGCAAAGCAGCAGAGGTAGCATAGCAGGCACATCCCAGCACGTCTTCCCTTCTCACCTCTTCCTGGAGACAGAACAGGGCCAATTTATAAGTATCATTCCTGGAAGCAATGTCAGGAGAGGTTGTGGCCTGTTACCATTAAAACACCTGGTGACTTCGTATAATATGTGTTGTACACTGATATTACTTCACCTCTATAAAGCTGTCTTTGATTATATTTTATTAGGACTTGCACCAAGTTGCACAGTACTAACACAGTTACTTATGTGGGGATCTTTCCCTTGGCCTCCTTTTTGCCTGTTTTTCCCTGTCCATCACAGCTCAACCCGGCCAGCTCTGGGTGACTACGTTTCGTTTCAGAGGATTAGGTAATCAAAAGGCACTGTTCCTTCAGAAATGTTCATTAAAAAGCAAACAAACACAAAACAAACAACACTTACTGCAATGGGATATTAACACGTTGTTCTGAAACTCTGGTACTTCAGTTTTTAACTTCAGTGAATACATTTCATCGGAACTTGCAAGAAATAGCTCACTGCTCTTAGAAACAAACAAGATCTTATGGAAGTGAAGCAGCAGCACGGTTGGACAAAGTAACGGGTGGATTTATTGTGCTTCCAGGTGGGAGCTGCTAGGTCCTCATACAGCACTGACTAAACAAACAGCAACCAACAGATAACCCCATGCCCTCTTACAGGAATGGTGCTGCTGTAGGGAAGAATGATAAGAACAGAGATTGATCTTCAGGCCTTTTCCATAAAGTTTTGGCTTTACTGAAGACACTCAGCAAGCACTAGTGCGACCAGTTCATTTTCCTGTTTCAAATGCAGACCTCCCAGCCTTCTTGGCTGCAAATCTCCTCGATTTGTTCAACTGCTGACCTTTCATTCTCTGCCAGCTGGGTACGATGTTGGTATCAGGCCCAGTTACCAACAGATCTTAGTAACAGCAGCCTCATGGGGAACCTAAAGACACAATTATTTTCATTTATATTAGTACAGCTTGTGTCCTGCCCATAAGCTGTTACCTGCCATCCCAAAAGCTGTGGCACATCCCGACAGTTTACACTGCCTCCCTGCCCTGCCTCTGCACTCCTTCATACCACCCACGCTGCTGGAAACCAAGGTCCCACCCTTGGAGAACTGCACTGTTTGCTTGGCTGGTGCCAGCTCTGTGCCCGCAGCAGTCCCCGTGCCTGGCTCGAAGCGTGGGGTTGGAGTGGTGGGTGCGAAGGTAAGTGCGCAGATGTGGCCCCATCACACTTAATTGTTTCAATTTCTACAATGAGATGATATAAAAATTCTTGTGATGCAAAGCATTCAAAGATGCTTGTAAAAAAAAAAAAAAAAGTTATTACTTTTTATGCCTTGTAAATGTAAACCGCAATTCACTTTAAGCTTGCTGTAAAAATATTCCTCTTAAAATTTGAGTTTATAGGATACAGAACAAATAGAATTTCAGAAAAAGTCTGGCTTCTATTCTCCTGAGAGCTATGTTATTGTTAATTAATAATTCTGGTTTGCTTTTCTTTGTTTTCAAGGCTTTTCAAGGAAAATGCTGCTGAAGCTCTGCTGTTTCACTGCCTTTCTTTGATAAATATTTTATCAAATAGTAATCAACATCTTGTAATTCAATTGTACAGTCTAACCTAGTGCAACTGAAAGAAGCAAAAGCTGAATGTGGAATTACCAAACCCTTATATTCTCAGAGAAGTTGGATTGCACTGATATTCATTTATTGAAAGCTGAGCAGCATGTTGCCATTTTGCTGCTGCCAGACGTTTCCGAGTGGCAGGATTTGGCTGCTAGCATTTAACCCTAAAATCATGCTTTGGGGAATGCCGGCATAGCAAGTGGTGGTGCTCACGGAGGCACCGGCTGCTGTCTGAGCAGTAAAACAGAGCCTGGCAGGCACTGATGGGTGCTTGTACCTCTTGGGTGGGTGGGAGACACTCCTCCTGCTACCTGCCTGCAGGATGATCAAGCTGTAGGCTTACTAAGGAGGAGCTGTTTGAAAACCACATGGCCTTTTTGCCCAGGTTGTGCTAGGCACCACACCACCAGCCCACCACGCGGCCCCCGGACTGGTGTGGAGCATTGCTGCTGGGTGGGAGGGCTGGGAGCGCACTGGCTTCATTTACAGGCTGCCAAAATGCAGGCCTCGGGGCTGTGCATTAATGTAGTAATCCTAGCTACAATAAAGCAACCATTTTTCAGAAGTGCTGATCTCCCACAGCTTTCAATAGACTCTGTTTATTTATTTATTTATTTATGTATGTATGTTAGTGCTGTAAAAATCAGAGCTCTTTCCTTTCACTGTCCGAACAGAGTTGTGTGTCGGGCAGCCTTCAGCATAACGTATTTCAGGAATGATTCTCACGTTCTGTTGAAGCAAGAGGCTTGAAAACTATTTGGGTTAGTTTTTTTTTTTTCTTTTTTTCTTTTTTTTTTCCCTGAAGTATTCGAAGCATAATGCTATAACTAGGCACCCTTCCCCTGAACAGGCAGAAACCAGAGGTACATATGGGCTGGCCCAGCGCAGAGCCCTGCCTCTCCCCACAGCTCGCCCTGGTGTTCGTCTCTGCCTTCTGAGAGCAACAGCGGAGATGCCCCTGTGGTTTACATGCTGGCTCTTGATGTCCCTCCAAATCCAAGCATTCCTGGCCTTGTGTGGTCTGGGGTCGCTGATACGCTGTTTGGTAGGAAATGGAAGGCCTAAAAATGGAAGACCTAAAAAGAGCAGGCCTGTGCCTTGCCCCTGTAGGGATGACAGGAGCAAGGGCTTTTTACACGTACGAGGCAGGAGGAGTTGCTGTGATCAGTTCCCAGGACCAAATCCAGCTCAAGGTCAATAAATTAACTTCCAAATCCTTTGGCCCAAGTTTATGTATTTTGGAGTAGAATTCAAAATAAAACAAAAATGCCTGAACAAGAAAAGCAAATCTACAGGTCTGAGCAGATGGAGGGTTTATCATTTCCCCATCCCGTGGTTCTTTGGCCAAAGGGAAACGTAACAGTGCCAATACTGCTGCATTCATTAAAGGGGAAACTAAGAGGCAAGTTATGTGCCCCACTCTGTGCTCAGTTTGTGAGGAGTGGTCGTGTGCTGAGTGGGGACCAGGCATGTGCAGGAAGGCCTCTGAGCTCCCCGCCGTGCTCGCTGCCCTCGGCTGCAGGAGGGTGATGCTCTGCCCAGCCACCACACCTGTGCTTGGTAAGCAAAGACCCGTGCTGGCTCCGTGCTGCTCCCCGTGGGGTTTCTGTGGGCTCTGGATGGATGTGGCCATGGCCACGGGGCTCAGCTCGCTGCCCAGAGCTCGGCACCGCTGCTCCTCTGCCAGGGGAAGGTCATGCCTGTCTGGGGTGAGCCCGGTAGGCAAAGTACATGGTGTTTTCTCAGAGTAACAGCCCCTTTTCTTCCTCAGAGGGGCTGTGTGTGCAGAGGCGTTGCTCACTTGTGCACGTTGGGCAGCACAAGTTGCTTGGTGGCAGTTTTGTCCCAGGTGCAGAGCCAAAGGTGGGGAGTCTTTCCTTAGCCTCGGCGCTTCCCCATCGCCATCTCCCCTTGGCTGGGCACAGCTGCTCTGGCCAGCAGAGGCTGCAGCACATCTCTGACACCAGAGCACGCTGGCATTTGTGTGAAGTAACATGAGGATTTGAGGCAAATTCACAACAGGAGTGAAACCTCCTAGCTGATAGAAATCCCTCTCAGATGGCACGTAGCTGCTGAAGTCATGCACAGTGTGTGGAGGAAATGCATCCCCGGAGCCCATGGGCAGCCCAGGGGCACCTGAGGATGGCGGGTTGCTCTGCATGATGCATTTGGGCACCGAGAGCTTCCATACTCTAGAGGGAGAGGAAAGATATATGTATGCATCATATGCATGCATATTAAAGCTGGAAAGATGACCGGAGAATTTTACAACTGCTTCATCTAAATGCCGAGCTCCCAAGACACTCCAGCCAGCCTCCTGCCCACAGCGGGTGTCTGTGTGTGCTCGAGGGGTGTTTGACAGCTGGGAAGGATGTGGGTGGAATGAATCTTATGGAGCGTGTTGGCTTTTAACAAAACAAACTGTTTCTGAGATAATTTTAATCGCCTCTGTGTCCTCAGGGTGATCAGGAACCGGCCATTTTTGCACTGCTAAATATTCTGCACATGGGATTGCTACACCCTGCAGCCGAAGGATGATTTAAAAAAATGTTTAGTTACCTAATTCCCTCTAAAATCAATACTTACTAATTAGCACAAATATTTATCTTCACCCACAAACATAAAAATTGCATATTACTGATAGGCTACACAAATATATTCCTTGGTCTCTGGCTGTCATTTACAAAGATAGATGAGAAGAGCTGGAAAACTACCTGCAGGCTGACCACATTCCTGCCTGGGGGTGCTGGTGCTGGAGGTGCAGGCACAGCCCAGCTGCTCCAGGTGGAGGTCAGCACTGTCAGCAGGCAGGTCATCAACCTGTGCCCTTTCCCTCCTCCACTTTAACCTTTTTAGGGCTGAGCACATGTTTATGGGATTGTGGAGCCTGAGAGTACATTTTTTCCCTTGATTTTGTTTTGTTTTGTTTTGTTTTGTTTTTGGTGATGTTTGAGGTAGCAGAAAAGGCCAAGACAGCAATTGCCCTTTCGTGTGTCCACTCAGCCCCTGGCTTTTTCCAAGGGAGGAGGCAATCAGCCTGACATCACACAGCTTTTCCCTTTTCAAAGGCAGGGAGAAACAGGGGAGGAAGCCCCTGCCCCCATCCCCAGCTAAAAAGAGATGACCTGGGTGTTGCTAACCGTTGGCCAATAAAGCCTTGAATTACGTGCTAAACTGAAGGAAGCCTGAAAGCAGATGGCAATTGCTCATAGTACTGCAGAGCGGAAAAGAAAGAATTCAAAATAAGCAAAATACTGAAAGACGTAATTCTCTTTGAAGCATGAGCGTGAGAGACCCAGGGAGGGGCTCAGAGGCAGGAGCCTGAGCTCTGGGTGCTGAGCCCCCAGCTTAGGTGAGCAGCCCTCTCCCTGTGCCCAGCTGGACGGTCCCGGGCCCTCTCCCTGTGCTAGCCCCAGGCCGTCCTCCTTTCCTGGCCTTTGCTTTCCAGCCACAGCACTCAGTCTGTGAGCCAAGCAAGGCCGGAGAGATGCTTGGAAGGTGTGTGATGGCATATGGCTCTTCCCCATTCCTAGGCTGGGCAGTAAATAGTCATATGCTTAATGTTACCTACCTTAATCCAGTTTTGCTGTCCAAATACATGTGTTACTCTCTCCTTCCCTTTCCCTTTCCCTTTCCCTTTCCCTTTCCCTTTCCCTTTCCCTTTCCCTTTCCCTTTCCCTTCCCTTATTTCTTTTCTTAATAAATAATCCATGCATACCACTCATTGGCACCAACTGTGTTGACTATCAGATTTCTGCTGCTGTACTGCAGCCGCTTATTTTTCAAGCAACACCAATGAGCCCTCAAAGCCAGTGAACTGTGATGCAGGAGAAGGAAACCTGGGACATCAAATGCGGGCACCAAAAGCGGTTCTGTATTGGCAAAGTCTGTTGGCTCTGTATTGGCTCTTTCTGTTACATTCTTTTCTCTTCCCAGCAGGTGCTTTACATTAGGAGCTGAGGGCACTGACAAGGAGATAAACTCCTGTGCTAGCAGCAAGAGGGGAGGTTGTCACAGGGTGTTTGGCCACCAGCCAGGCACCTGTCCCAGCTGCAGAACCAGTGTTGAATAATCGTCACTCTTCTACTGCTGAAAAATACTTATCTACCTGTATAAAAATCTCAGTATATTTCTGAGCAATATGTATCTCAATTCATTATGATAAAATGTTCTTGTTAAAAATTATTATACTCACTTTAGAATTCAATGCAAAGAAGATAAAGAATTAGTGATTATATATATATTTTTTTTTACTATAAAAATCGAAGAGTCCTTTGCACTTTCACTCAGTGTAAGTAGACATATTTACAACCAGCAATTTAGTTTGGTAATGCTCTCTGTGCTTTTTTCTGCTCTGTCATCAATAAAGAAAAACAGTGAGCAATCAGTTTTTAAGCACCAGTTCTTGAGCATTGTGTTTTTATAAGGTTTTTACACCACTTCTATGTTAAAAAAAAAGCAGCAAAATTAGGGTAGAACTAATAAAAACAGTCTTAAAAATGTGTAGCTTATTGGTGTAGCTAAAAAGAGACTAGGAAGAAAGATTTGAGCTCTTGCACTTGGTCTTTTCTTCATTGAACATTTCAGATGAGATCCAGCGTGGACGGACTCATCTTCTGAAGTTCCTAGGTGTTTTAATCTGGGATTTCAGCTTATTTTCAGCAAGGTAAACAGTGGGCACTTTGGCCAATCTGCTGCGAAGCTTTCCCTCAACCTCTGGGGTTTTGTTTGCTGCTCATGTCCACAGCACGGGAAGGTGGACTTGCAGCTGACCTCATACAGAGCCCCGAGGATTGACTGTGCCTGATGTGAGCTCTTAGAGACACCTGAAGGGCCAGAGCTTTGCACTGCATACTTCTATCAAAGGCAGTCATTTGCTGTTTTGTGCATCTGGAGAATTTTGCCCTAAAGATCCTTTAAAATGTTTTATTCTTAAAGTGGTATTCTTGTAGTTTTTCTATAGGAAGCTGGGCTGCTCCGACAAGATGGCCATGCTTAGGGCAGCTGAGGAGAACCTGGGGGGATTGCCTACCATTACCAATTTTACGGACAAAGTATCCACACCAGTGGGACATCCTGAGGGCTCACCACGCTTCGGCCGTGCACTGAAATACAACTGCTTTCCTCCTGAATCCAACCCAATCAACAAAAACTGTGTCAGTGCCCAAGGGTGCCCCTCATGCTCCTGGGTTTCCGCTGCCCGTTCAGAAGCTTTGCCAGCGTGGAACCTGGTTCCCCTCTGGGTCTGTAGCAGGAGATTTCCAGGGGCAGGAAGGATCATACTGTGTCCTGTGAAGGGGGGGGAAACAAATTATAGACCTGTGATTTCAGTGCTAAAAATATCCCTTTTTGTCCAGGTGGGAGGTTGGGATCAGAGAACAGTGCAGGGAACAAAGTGCAAAACGGACAGCTTGGATTTCGGTCCTTCTGAAGCAAGAAACCCTTCAATTATTTCATGCAACATGTGGCCTTCGGTGCCTGCGGGCAGAGACAAAAGTTGCTACGCAACCAAGCAAGCAGCTAGTGACCTGAGAAGCCCAGAAACCAGGCACTTCGACAAGCAGGAATTGTCTTCAAAACACAAACAGGCAGAATTTTATACTTGCTTCCAGTTTTCATGTTTGTCTTCATCTGGATTCTGAATTTATTCAAAAAAATTTGGCAGAGGGTTGTGGAAGCGCTGCCTGTGGTGTGGCTAGCGGCTGCTCGGGGCTCCATAAAGCTGTGGGAATTGGGGTTTGGAGCTTGTGACGGTGACGCTGTGTGGACACAGCTGATGAGGGACTTTGGGCAGGAGCATGGGGCAGGAGGGGATGGGGTGGCAGAGCAGGTGCCTCGTGGTTTGCAGCTGCCAGCCCCAAATGAGGGCTGGGCGGCATTCTTCATGCAGGTCTGGGTGCTCCGGTGTCGCAGGTGGATGGCTGAGGAACTGACAGGGAGAGCCACAAATCCCCCTCAGTTACAGCCAGGGTGCTCAGGCTGCCACCTTGCACTCCTATTGATAAAATCTCGGCAGTAAATTATATCAGAATAAAAAAATAAAAGCTGCAAAGTGATAATCATCTCCAATTCCTAGTGGATAAGCAACTACTGAGAGATTTAATATACTGCAAATGGAGGAGGTAAAAAAATAAAAAAATTACAAACCTCTGAGAAAAATGGCAAAAAAAACCTGCTGAAGACCTTTAGAAAGATGGAAAAGGAGGAAAATGTTTTCCAAGTAATGCTTGTTACAGGGTAAATGCACAGCCACCACCCATCTTAAATCAGACACAAGAGGGAAATTATACTCAAGCACGTGCACTTGCTCTGCATGTTCCTTAAACTGTGCTCCTGCAAGAGACTCTCATCTTTTCTTTCCTTTTTTTTTTTTTTTTTTTTTTTTCCCTTATAGTAAAGCTAATTTCTCCACTTCCAGGAAAAGAGTCTGATTTCTCTGATTTCTCTGTTGATGTTTTGGGATGGATAACAGTGCAGGTAGCCAAGCAGCCTTTCTGCCCAAAAGGCTGCTTTAAAATATCTGTTATAAGAAGTTAAACCAACCTGGAGGCACTAATGGAAAAAAGCACTGAGGTGTCCATCTGTGAACCTGCATCCTGTCTGCCTGGAGCTGGGAATCAGCAAGCAATGAAGCTGTGAGGGACAGGCGGCTCTGACAAGGAGAACCTCTGCGTTTGTGGGTGGGTGGGTGGTCCATGGGAACGTTATCTGAAAGGAAACGAGCAACAGGATGGAATTTGTGAGTCAAGTCTGTATTCAATGGGACATGTTGCTGCTGAGGATTTTTGTGGCTGGATGTGTAAGAAAATTACATTTTACAGATATTTTTAAGCAAGAATCTGTACGATCAAACTGCGTCCTGAACCTGGAGCAGGGAGATGGAGATCCTGCTCAGGTCCCAGGTCTGGCTGTCAGAGGCGACCATGCTGGCTGCAATGGTGACTGAGGAAGGCAGGAGAAAAGGTCTGGGAGGCAGGTGGGAGATAGACTTAGGCTCTGCTTGGTAGGGCTGTTCCTGGAGTGAGGAGAAGGCACTAGGAACTGCTGAGAGTTTAGTTTGGATGGGAATGCGACAACTCAGCAAGAGCAGAAAGGCAGCTAGGAGTCGGCTCGTGCTGTAGGAGGGAACGAGGGGCCTTATGGTGGGTGACAGCTAGGGAAGAACAAACTGCTCCCTGGGGAGAAGCACCATTTCAGATGTCTGCAAGCCAACACTCATTCTTCTGGTGAGAGTGGGCGTGAAGGCTGGTCTGTGGAGACTCTGGCCTTTTTCCAAACACTGAAAATATGATCCTTGTTCAAGAGAGAGTACAGTCAAAACCCAAAGAAGACAAAGATGAGTTCAAAAGAAACAACAAGAAGAGAAATTCAAGAGTATACAATCTTCATCATGTCATTAATTTTAAATAATGATTTGCCTGGCCTTGGCACTGCTCCCAGGAAGTCATGCTGGGGATCAAGAATGCAACAGGATGACGCATGGCTTGGAGATATTGTGTCAAGCACCACCTGGTTCCTGTTAGCTGAATGCCTTGCTGACATTGCTCTGTCATTCTTCGCTTGACTGAAAACTCATGGACTCATTGCCTGGATGAGGCTTGATGGAAATGCTTGGTAAACTTTAAGAGTTTAAAAATGTTTGAGAAATTAAACGAGGAAGAAAAACAGAGCTCAATAAAATCTATAAAAATGCCCTTCCCCCCCCCTCCAACTTCTTGTACACTAAATATGTTAAATTCTGATCTCTAAACCTCTAATTTATGTTTTTTTGTTTGTTTGTTTGTTTGTTTGTTTTTCCTCAAGGACCTTTATGTTGTTTATGAATATATGATTTATATGAACCTTGTAAGTAACCACCCCAGATTGTTTTTAGCACCAGAGTTTCACTATCCAGCACATGTGGGTGCCCAGCTGATAGGAGATACAACAACCATGAAACACTAAATATCCACAATGGCTTTTGGATGCACTGTATGCATTGAATTCATTGAATATTTTTTATGCTTTGAATTTTTAATGTACTGATTATTATTATTATTATCATTATTAACCTCTAAAGCAAATGTACAGAAGTATGTGAATGCTGGCACCCTTCCTAGCCTCCCGCAGCCTAACTGACCCTTCTGCATTGCCTGCTATTGCTGCTAAACAAGACTAACTTTGTGGCTAAGAAACCTTGAGGTCAGCACAGGAAGATGCCCAAGTGGTGGATTCACCTCACAAAGGCCTTTTTGGCCACTTTTAAAAACATAAAGTTAATTTCCTTATTAATAGTGGGGTGACATTTGCTCTTATTGCCTTTCCCTGTGGGGAGATATGTTGGACTGTTGCAATATGGTGTGTGGGGTATGTGCTGGTGCTCATGTAAGTCATGCACACATGGGCACTCCTGCCTATGTATCTGCCTACCACTAGTCACAGCCTGCAGTGGTTGGCACACACGGCTGGGAAAGCAGCACTGCAAAGCAGCTTGAACTGACACGGGAGGCAGAAGAGCCCGCTGGTGATAATTGGTGTCTCCTGGGGAGTCACTGCATGTTCCTGAGCTGCCCCCAAGGAAGAAAGCTCTACTGTAAGTGGCACGTGTTTGGGTGGACATCCACTGATTCAAGCTTGTCACCTTTTGTTGTGTAAGGGAGCTGTTGTCATTCTTAAGATTGGGATTAATGAATCTAATGAACCTTTGCTGATTCAAATTTGTACTCAGCAACGTCTCTGTGCAACAAGTGAACATGGTTCAAGTGTTTCCCCCCGATCCTATTTCTGATGATGTAAATGCATCTTGCCAAGTTACTTTTTCAAGAGAAAATACAACACTATCTGTCTCTCAATGAGCAATTGTGAAATCAACTGTTTCCTCTATTTAAAAATACCATTTCTATCTAATTATTCAAATCAGAAATACGAGGAGGACCACATAGTTCTTCGTGAGGCCTGAAGAGTTCTTGCTGTAACCACAAAACCCCAGCAAACCTAGAGAAATGAAAACAAACCTAAATAATGATAGCTGAATGGAAAGGGGCATGGGGGGGTGGTGTGCTTCTTCTGAAAGGCTTCACTTCTACAGGAACTGATGGGTTTTAGTTATCTAAGATACAACATCGGTAACAGAAATAACAAAGTGGAGAAAATATCATCCTTAAGACAACAAATAACAAGAACAACATCAGGAACATGATAAGACGCGGCTCAGACAGGCAATTAAATAAGGAAAGCATTCCTGTCTTTCCTTATCTGGCTGTCTCTTGATGTTTATTTGCTGGCTTTCAGTTGGAATCAGCAGGCTCACATGCTGTATATAAAGTAAAAAATCTGTGCTGCAACATTTCTTTTTGCATAAAAAGATACATTTGACAGAGGTGATGCTATCATAGAAGATGTGACATTCAAATATTCTCACAAATTAAAGTGATTTCATGATGCACCAATAAAACTATTCTGAAGAAAAGCATCCACAGGAGATACAAACAAAAGCCCTAGCCCCAACATCTGCAGTCAGTGTCTGCTTTCTGTTGTTAGTTGCAATCCCTTGACCCAGGACTAGCATGGCAATGGCAGCAAAGCTATCTAGAAATATAAGGACCTTAAAAAACAGCCAGCCCTTCCTCTCTCCTGCCCTTACAAGAGCCTTTCCTCTAAAGTAGTATTCTCCCTTCAGGTTCAAACATCTCCATTACCTGTGGTGTTTCATTGAGCCATCTCTGACTCCAAATGGCAACATTTTCTAAGCTTGATTTGCCTTTTATTAGCAAAACTCTGCTGTTGTACCAGGGAGAGAAGGACGCTGCATTGGTCAGAAGGACTTCATTCAGTTCTTATAACGTACGGGTTTTTCACGGGTGCCTTGTGTCCAGGTGAGGGTGGTTCAGCCTGCTGGGCAAACCAGAACCTGCCCCTGAAAGAAGGGGCCAGGGAAGACCATTGCTGGCACCCTGGTGTTAATCCACCAAACTCAGTGTTGGGAAGCTTCCCTGGAAGTAATTTCTGTGTTGACGAAGGCTTGGGAAGGTGCAAGGGTAAGGGTTTTCACGGCATGAGTTGTCAGCATGCTGCTGTAGATGGCTTTTGTTTCGTTTCTGCATGCCATGAAGGGCTGCTTTGCCAAAGATAACATTGCTGCTTGTAGAGAGGAGGCTTCTCTGGCTTCAGTAGCCTAAGCTACATGCCATTAGAAGAGGAAATCAGAAATGTTAAGCATCACACTGAGTGCCTTGGATGCCTCTGCTTTCTCCCAGACCCTGGGGATTGTCAGGGCTTAGCAGAGATGTGGACTGAAGGAAATCTGGGCTGGTAAATGATCTTCTGCTTCCAAACTTATAAAATTGCATCTGAAAATAGCATCAGAGACAGTAAATATGGGATCACACAAAGCTCTATTTCTGTGGGCACTTTTCAGAAGAACCTTATTTTAAGGCAACACTACTCTTGGAAATAACTTATTGCACTTATTTATAAGATGCTCATAAATAATTTACGGTACATTAACTTGTAAATGTGATAGCTTTTGAAATCATTAAGCCTCAGTAGCTTGCTTTGTAAATCCATTGGCTGAGTCTCATTATTAAAAGCTAATTAGCTCATTCAGCTGGAACGTATTTTGCAAAATAGCTATGCTGTTACTCTTCTTTATATTACAACAGATTATATTACTTCTTAAAATATTCCAGCAATAGCATAATGGAAATATTTAATAATAAGGATATAAAATTCTGTACAAACAGAGAATTGCATTAGATCTACAACAATTTTTTTTCAAAGCCTGGGGAGTTATTATGATTATGATCATTTTTAAGAACATGTGATATTACCGATCTTTGATATATACCTTACTTATTTAATATTAAGGGTTACAATTTATACTTGGAAGGATATTTCTAAGGTGTTAACCTGGGTGTGGGAGAAGCTTGGGCATTCTGGTCTGTGCTTAAGGCAGTTACCCTCCTGAAGGGATGCTTCTCACCGCTGGCTGCCACGAGGAAGCTACAGACCAGGCTGTGGGCAGTGCATCCACAGCTGCCAGACCCAGCTGGGGTCCTGACGGGGTGAGCCCCGCTTCATATGGACAATACAGTGCTGAACCACCCTGCACCATCCCGCCCTGCATGCCTGGCCATAGAAACACTGGAGGAGCCATTTTGTAGAATGGTTTTCTTTCAGCATGAAGTAACAAGGCATTTAGAGTCCATGTGCCATGGTCCTGCCTTTAGGAGGAGAGGCTCGGTAGGAAAATCAATGGACACCAGGAATAAAATAAAAAAAAAAAAAAAAAAAAGAAAAGACAAAGACATCTGGGTTGATAATAGTAATCTCTGTTGTATCTGAAATGTATTTGCTATGTAAAATATCCAAGCATTCCTTTTTTTTTTTTTTTCATTCTTTTTTTTTTTTTTTTCCTCTCCTCCCCCTCCTCCCCAATACATTTTAGGTTCATATTTGTCTTGCCTTCAAATTTAAACATATTTAAACTTCGGTACATTTAAATCCCTATTAGCAGCTTTTAAAGGGATTAGGGCAATTGGCTTTTATTCTGCAGACACAATACTATTGCTTTCAGATACATCTTCTTGGATTTCCTGTTCAAAAGAAAAAAGGAGGAATTTAAGTAATTCACAGCAAAGCTACAACGTCTGCTTCTGCACTGATGAATGTTTCCCTTTAGGAAAGGCAGTTCTCATTAATATAACATCTGGCTTTCATCTTGAATAAATACAACTCAAAAGCAATAGAAAAGGAGTAGAAAAATGTGAATTTTCCAGCATATCAGGCAGCCAAAGGCCTAACTGACACAAAGAGTATCTGGCAAGCAAAGCTGCTCAAGGAACTGCCACAAATAAATGTCTGGGACATGGAGTTTCAGAGAGACCATTTGGTCACCAGCGATCCCAGAGGAGCAGGATGACCAGGAGAGTGGAAAGCAGCAGGGGCTGGTGATTCTGCACAGCCACAATGGCCACGACCAGCAACCCCTCGAGGGCCTGCGCCATGTGAACTACAGTGTGAAAGTGGCAGGCTCAGTACCTGCTCTGCATGCTGTTTGGCAGCCTGCAGCCTCCCTTTGCTGCTCTCCCCCTCATCAGGCCACGTGCTTCACCCCTCTGGGATGCCAGAAGTCCAGATTTTGTGAATTAGTGTTTATAGAAAAAAAAAAACAGAGAGAAAAAGATTGTAATATTTATCCATTTTTACCCTTTAATAGTAAAAACACCCACCCAACCAACTGAAACCCCTAATCACCACTTCACCTCCCTCCCAAAAAATCCACTTGGAGGATGTGGGTGGACTGGGGGAAGCCAGGGCACAAGGCAGGGGCTGCTGCTGCTGGGGCAGGGGAGTGCTGGTGGCACAGTGGCTTGATGGCAGAGTGGCATGGTGGCACAGTGGCATGGTGGCACAGTGGCATGGCCACATTGTGGGTACAATCCCGCAGGGACCTGCTGAGGTGCTGCAAGGCTCCCGAGCGGAGCGTGCTGAAGCTTGGACAATCATCACAGTGACTGTGGCTGCCAACTGGAAGCAGGAGGGAGCTGGCTATAAATGTTTTTTTTATTTCTGCTCTGTTTGAGCTAATTGTGCAGCATGTCAATTTGAAAGCTCTCATAATTTAGAACTCTTAAAATTAATTTTATGACTTTGAATAGTAGCTAATCTCACGTTTAATTTTTACTAAGACTTTCTCTTTTCTGAATGCCTTCTGCTTGTGTTTATAAAATGCATTGTGAGGGCAGAGACCAGCGACACGCACCCAGAGCTGTCTGCCTGAGGGCCCTGTACCTTCTCCTTTTATTAGGTCTGCTCCTGTCAGCCTTAAAACTCTGCAGCTTCGCAGCATGCCCCTATAAGGTAAAATTCAATTCCCCCATTCAGCATAAGGGAAAACTGGTGCACCGACCAGATAAATTACCTGCCCAAGGTCAGAGCATGGCAGAGGGAGCAGCAACATGTCGATGAAACCATCTCTGACCCGTGATAAGCCTGTAAGCTGTTCTTGGTAGGAAGCACTAGTATGGCTTCTCTGTAGCAAAGAAACAATATCATTTTTTTTTTTCTAACCCTTTGCATGTTATTTATTTTTCCTTTCTTTTAGCTTCCTGCAGCACCCTTTATACAAGTCTTAATGGTAAATGTGATGAAGGGATGATTGGGCTACAAGTGAATGAGTGAAAGCAAGTTTCTGGGACAGAGACAAAATTGTTCCAAATAATTTTGTAAGAATGCACTATATTCTGTCCCGAAAAAACACGGGGACCACATCTCGCCCCAGAGACTGCAGCCCTTCCCTCACCCCATTTTTCAGCATTTCCTGCGGTGGGCCAGGCCTGGAGGGCCCAGTCTGATCTCCGGCATTCCCCAGTGGCAGCCTGTGTATGTGTACTGAAACCAAAGCCCTTATATTTCAAGACATAATGTTTCAAGAAGCTAATAACTATTGACCTGACTTTTTCAACTCTGACATGTACATTATCGCTGATGAAGAGAGAGAGTCACTTTTTCGCTACAGTGGAAATATGGGGAAAATTCTGTTTCCTGCTGAGAAAAATCAGTATATGCAGGAACTGCAACCTGGAAACAGCTTAGCACTATGAGAGCTTGGCCTTTTTTGCCTTCAGCTTTCTGTTGTGATGGGCTTGTCTCACCCTGCTCATAACATTTCGGAGCTGGAGCTGCCACTGGTGGGGATGGTGCTGGCCCCTGTGGCACCAACCAGCCCTCATGTGCTGCTGCAAGATTAAATATCCCAAGTGATGATGGCGAAAGCAGGAGCCGTGAGAAACTTTTTCCCAGTCACGGGACTTCCTTAGCAACATTTATTATTCAGCCTGCAAAGAGGAGGAGAAAAGTGGTATTGGAGGCTCCTCGTTCCCCGCCTTGGCCACAGCCCATGCTGCAGGCTGCACGAGGAGGCCCAGCCAGGCCCGCTGCTCCGGCCTCACTCCTTGCCCATGGGTAATGATGGTGTGTCGCCACAGACCCGTGCAGGTGGTTGTGAGCTCCGGGCCGAGAGGACTCGTGTCTCCACAGAGATCACCTGCAGGCATGCTGTCTGGTGAACAATGCCACTGTCCTTCAAATAATCTGAAGAATAAATTAGTTTCCTGTATGGGACCTGTAGCACTCCAAACGCTGGTCATCACGTGCATTATTCAAATAAAATACCAGCAACATTTGTGAATTTTTATTATTATTATTATTATTATTATTATTATTATTATTATTATTAACTGTGTAATTTACTATACATAGATAACAACAGAAAAGTGAGGAAAGAGAAAATTTTGATACCCTCCCTTGCTGCTGTAGTGGAACCCAGTTGGAATAGTATTGGTTTTGTGCTTGGTTAGAGGTTCTTCCTTCACATGGAAAACGGCTTCTTTTGAAAACAGGTTGCAATACTCTTAATTTTCTTGCCAAATTCCTCAGGACAGGAGGCACTAGTAATAGTCCCTCGGCCTGTGCAGGAGCTTTCTGTTTTCTGGGAAGCTTTCTGCTTTCTGGGAAGTCAGAGGGCAGAGGATGGAGCAAAGTCAAGAGCTGAAAGTTTCCAAATGCAGATCATTGCTGAGCCTCCACAGCCCTGTGGCACAGAAGAGCCACAGGCATGGGCAGCAGGACCGCCACTGCTGTAGGTTCTTTCTCCAGCTCCTACAATATCCATTACATATGCTGTCTTCCTCGTGCTTTGTGCATGGTCTGGAATGCTATAAAATCCATTTCCCCTGGACAGGAACAGATGTACTTGATCAGTGCTTGTGTTCTCATTGGAACTCACTTTGCTTCAGGTAGCTTTAAATGGAGGTGAAAACGATGAAGGTGAGACCAAGCAATGCAATGAAACTGTTTCCAGTGAACAAGCAGACACTGGATGTGTTGTATTTATCCCAGGCTGCTTAATGACAAATCCCTCATATAACATGCTGTACATTTATTACAACCTGTGATTTGTGGGGAAAAAAGAAAAAGCGCAATCTATATTAACCTCAAAGCATCTCAACAGGGCTCAGTTTGCTTAAATTTTCAAATGTTTATTATTTCATCTCAGAAGAAAAACTTTATTTCTATAGTCAGAAGGAAATTTTATTAAGTTCAGAAAAAAAAAAAATAAATTGATTTTCAGCAAATACCATTTGGCTTTTGAATCAGGAGGAAATAAAGCAACCCAATATGGTGTCATCGTATTACAAAAGGAATACTATGGCTACAGGTCAAAAAATTTGGGTGTTTGTTTCTTCATTTGCATTGAGTGTATTGAATTTGGATGCATTGTTTGGGTCTCTGTAAGCCTGCCTTTTGAGCAGGAAGTTCTTTATGGTGTACATTTGTCTGTACAAATGCACAGTGGTTGCAGGGGGTTGAAGGTACAGTAATTAATGGCTTTTCTGTCAATGCCTTCCCCTGGCTGAGGGCACACCAATTGCTTCCTGCAAAATGGTGTCACAAGCCCACTAAAATCAAAGGACCTGGTCATCTTCGCAGGCCAGAAATCATTCCTCTTTGTATGGTGGAGAGGCTCCCGTGCCTGCCTCCCCGCAGCCTTGCTGGCAGAGGGGAAAAGAGCTGCTTCTGCTTCCCTTTCCAAAGCACCAAAATCAGGCAAGGCAGGCTCTGTCAGAGGTATTTCCATGCATTTATGCTTATCCCATCACTAATGACAGGGAAATCTCATGGGGAGGGATGGAGCAAGGGGAAGGGGAGATAACTGAATAATTCTGGTTGGTAATATTCTATTTTCTTATATAAATATTAATCATTTCCCTAGGAGTTGCGACTGAGTGCAAACAGAGTTTATTGGATTTTTTTTTTTTAAACCATATTAGCAGAAGCACAAGCAGGGGAATCTCTGTGACAACTGTGACCAACAGAAAATTAATTAGGATTCTGACTCTAGTGCTGGTGTCTTAGGGCTCTTTGCTTCTTCGGATTAAATTGCATTAAACTCTTTATTAAACAGAGCAGGCAGCTTGGCACTGGAATCAAGCCCACATCTGCACCTGGATTTTCCTATTAAAAGTGGATAGAGTAAAAAGAATGTTAAATCCTCTTATCCATGACTCAAGACATACCAGGCAGGACATATTAAGTGTATTTTCTTTTTTTAAGGTTTATAGTCGTGGGTATTTATCTACCCCGGGTTTCCAGTGCTGTTTGTTTTTTTCTTGTTGGTTTTGGAGTGGTGGTTTTTTTTGTTTTGTTTTGTTTTTTTTTTTTTTTTTTTAATTATTATTAATTATTATTACTGTTGTTATTATTTATTTATTTATTTATGGTTAAAACACGTCCTTTTTTTTAACGAGTATCTGCCTGATATTCCAGATCCCAGGATGAATGTTTTTCTTGTGTTTACCATGAGGCTGAAGTTAACATGGGCATGTTTGTTTAACAACAACAACATACACAACACAGCAAGTGAAGGAGCCTTTGTTCATGTACTGCCATCAACAACGCTTTCAGCAGATTTAGGGAATAAAGCTGTGAGTTAACTTCTGGTGTGGATGGAAAATAAGTGTTGAACCTGGCTCTCCTCTCATTGATGTTGCTATAAAGGGTGACTTCTACTAAGTCAGCTGAATTATATCAGAAAACATGGAATTTGGCTAATGTTATTCAAGGTCTTGTATAAATAAATGGGATGTTTGTGTCTGGTTTAAGGATCAGGTCCTGATCACTGAATTTAATAAACATTTAGCAGTAAGTCTACAGGGAACACTAATGACAGGGTAGTTTAAAAAGGAAAAAAAAAGTTTTATTCAGGTTCTAGAAGGTGATGGAGGGCACACGATCCTTTTTCTCTTCTCAATGCTAATTTCTTCCTGATGGCAATTTCAGTTTTTGAAAATAAATGAAGAAGTGTGAGCATCAAAACCATCAGCTGTCCTACCATGGGGCTGTGGCTTCCCTTGCTTGTGGAAATCCAACAGTGAGGTTGGCTGCTTCAGTCTGCAGGGTGAGACTTCAGAGGTGCAGGTGTGACTTTCAGCTTTGTCATAGAATTTCTCTCCCATGAGTCCCAGTTCGGCCTTCCCATGTTGCAAAGAAGAGGTCACCATCATCTCTCCTTTGTTGCAGTTCTGCACCGACTGCCAAGGACAGCAATGCTTCAGGATGTGCTGCCTGCTTCCACCATATAAGCTGAAAGCATTTCAGGGTAGGAATTAGCCTTTGGTTAGCACTCTCTCTGGTGTGCTGGCTCTTGATCTCCCCTGGGGCTTACCTGAAGTAGATCTAGTGGCAACAACTGTTATGTATAACTCGGCAGAGCCCCTGCATCCTTCAGCCCTGCCCAGAAGCACAGTGGAGTTGTCTTCTGCATCACAGCTGCGTGTTTCCTTATGCTGTGTGCACTCCTGAAAAACACAGTGTCTGTGGTCCCTCTGGCTTTGCTCTTAAACATTAGTGAAATAATATTTCTGAGACTCATGCCTGAGTAGTGGTCATGTGGTGGCTAAAAAAATGTGGATGTTAAAATGTTTGTTGGAAAACTGTACTCATTCTTCTGCAAAAGTAGCTAGATTAACAACCCACTTTCTCACCAAGCAACTATGCATCCTGCAATTAAACAGAAGGGGACAGGAGCACTGGCAACTTGTGTGTGTGCTGAAGCTTTGCAGCTGCCTCAGCCTGCTCTTCCTCAGCTGCAGCCACGGAGCTGGGACAGCCGAGAGGCAGGGTGTGAGAACAGGCAGACAGGATTGCTGTACTCCTGTGGCGCTCAGTGGTGTGTCTTTTCTCTTTGGATTAATGTTTTCCAAGCATAACCCATGGTTTTGTACTACCACGTAGGGCTTTGTCAATGAGCTGTGTGGTACTGGGCATGTCAAACTCTCTGCTTAACAAAAGTGTCTCCAGTTGACTACTCCTAAATATCAAGGGGTACAATATACAAATTTGAGGAAGCTGGTAGCCCATTTTGTGGATAAGGTTACATGGAGGCTTCCAAACCTTGCAAAATCATTCTGCCAGTGCAGGGACAGATGTGAGACAAAAGCCCCAGATGTACCTATGCAGTTGAAGAGCCCCTGGCAGACATGAAGGGGCATCTCAGGGGTGACAAGCCCTGCCTGCTGCTGGTATCAGTGCCTGTGGTGCCCACCTGTGGGACTTCAGCTGACTTTGGGAAATAGACGCTTCACTTTGACTCTGCTGCTCATTACCTGATTTAGCAGGATCATTTATGAACAGTTCTGTTTTATCTTTACCTATAAAGCTCAATGACTCTAACTGCTGTAAATGGAACAGCATGCGGTTATGCCCCTGTATGTCTTTTAATGTCATTCCACACCCAGTATTGTGGCTGCACAGCACAGCCAGCATTAGGTTTTCTGTGATAGTTTAATGATTAAATGAATATATGTATGGTATCCTAGGAACCTGATCCCTTATAGATGATAATGTGGAAAACAGAGGGCATGATTAAAACAACTGATGGGTCAGGGTTCACATAACTCATTTTCTCATGATAAAAGCAAGGTCACGACTGGAAAGATGTAATGCGCGTTTTATGTGTGTATCCAAAAATTATTTGATGGAGAGTTTTCTTCCAAGACAAGGGGAAGACAGATTTTTAAAATATTTTGAGGTGCTTGGACAGACAGAGGCCCCACTTGCTAGCCTGCACTGATGCTGAACAATGCTGAGGGGCTCACAGAGGGCATTTTGCTAGAATGTTTTGGAGACCACCACAAGAAGCTGCAGTGATGTCTGACATTACCTCATGGCACAGACTGTAATTGGCGCTAGGTCCTGTTTTCCAGCACCATTCCCAAATGTGTCCTCATCACAATTTGTCATAACAATTCCTTCTGCTAGCTGAACTTGAACTCTTGACAGCAAAGTGATGCTTAATTATATTTGCTCTGTTTTCCTAGCAGTCTTCTCACTAACACTGACATACTGCCGTTCTGCCTCAAAACTATTTTAATATCCCTTTATGTATTTTATTGCACTAATTGTCTTCAGTTACTTTCTATTGTTCAAATATGTGTGGCTTAATGAAAAACAGCAGACAATATATCCCACATTACTGCTGGTACCAAGGCAGTCACCTACAAATTCCATATATCCTTCAGCTGCTGATGCACTGCTGAAATGTGCACAAAGAATCAGATGACTGCAGCTCAATCTATTGTCACACAGATCAACATATCCAATACGTTCCTCAGTGAACCATTATTGAATTGAAACAATTTTTTTTTCAAACATTGCATAGAAAATATAGCAAAATGTAGCAAATCCCTGACATTTTGTTCTCTATCAGTATTATTTATTGCAAATACTGCTGACTTAATGAGAAATGATGATTTTATTCATTTAGCTGAATGCTCTCGATGCCAATAGCCTCCAGTTCCATGGTCATTTCACACCCGTCCCATTGAGGAACCTCCTAGAGCAGGATTACGCAGCATTGGTATGGTGCTGTGTTTGTTTGTTTGTTTGTATGTTTTCTTTTCAGTTGTACAGGTAAGGTACCTTCACATTTGATGGGCCATGAAGGCAGACAGTGAGCCTTTGTATACAACAGATCAGTGACACCAAGTCAGGAATGTTTTTGAGAGATGGGGATTTACAGCAGGTGAGATGGATGAATTTTGTGAGACAGGAAACTGTCATGTTGCATAGCTGACTACACGGCCATTATTTCTGCAGCTTAGCTATGTGTGTAAATTAGATTTTTGCTGCCTTAAATTCTTACTCAAAAACATCTTTCTGAAAAAGTTAGGAACAAAGACGTGAATGTGCAGTGCTTATAATGTACATACATTCCTGGATAGACTGTCTTATTCTTTGGATGCCTCCATGAGTGGGAAAAAACCACCACCACCACCACCAAAACATTTAACTGGATTAGAGCCTGCAGGATGAGTATTTCTACGTAAGTGAAAAAGAAAAAAAAAAAAAAAAAGTTACATGTAGTTACCTAAGAATTTCCTAGGAATGGATCATGGTACAATCAAGAAACTGGTGCTGGCATTATTAGTAAGATTATCTGTTATTTTCTGATGGCCTTCACTATTGTCAGTGATAGCATACAGAAGCTTTTCCTGCAGAGATTACAACCTGGATACATCACTGGCGGCACACTGCAGAAATTACATACTGAATTCAACACAATGGTAGATAAATATCCAAAGAGTTAAGAGGTTTAGTTAGGAAAATATCCAAAGAGTTAAGGGGTTTAGTTAGGATTTTATCGCCAGCATAAATTAGCTTTTTTAACAAGATCAGGTTCCTTTTAATGTAAACAAACACACAAATGTGAATACTGGCCCATTAAAGGTAACACCTCAGAAACATCCTCAGAGAGGGCTTGTTTTCCCTCCTGAAGACAGCTCAAACCAAAGAGAGGAAAAACAAGAACAAAAAATAAAACAAATTACTGACAGAAAAAGAATCACCAGACATTTGATGAGGCTGCCATCTCAGCTTGGGGATTCAAATCAGATTTTGTTTTTCCCTAATTAGTTTGACATTTGGGGCTGAAATGACCTAGAGGGGGATGGTAAATGTTCGAGGACAGGATGCAAGCACGCAGTTTTCTTCTTCCTCTTGGGTTAGCTGCCCCACAAAGGCCAGAGCAGCGTGAGGGTGCCAGCCGGGGGTCCTTGCACCCCAAGGCTGTGCCTGGGGCTCCCAGTCCTGCTCTGCCTCCAGCCAGGACCTGAGCATCCCCAGGAGCTGGATGAGGGTGGGTGTGTAGTCACAGCCCCCATCCCTGCATATTGCCTTTTCAGGGGCTTTCTTTGCAAACTTTCAGCAATTGTGTGCTCTCTTGAACGTCGTCAGAATTATTAATGCACCTCTTCCTCGCTCAGACCACCTGTGTCTTGTGTGATAAATAGGAACCATTAAACCCCAGGTTAGGAGTTTAGCAGCTCCTCCACTGCTATCAGTGATACATAATGGATCAACGGTTTGCTCCTGTTGGATTTCTGCCCTCTCTTGCCCATTTTTTCCCTATTTTATCTTTGACTCCAGTTCAGTTTTTAATCCCATTCAACGAATGACCTACTTACCATAAGGGTCACCCACCTTTCAGGGCATTTCTGTTGTACCTTCGTGACATCCGCATACAAAGCCTATTTCATCCCACTGTCTGTCCACAAGTCTGAAATAATTTTTGTGTGCAAATATTATTTAGGTTATATTTCATATTTTTAATTGTCCTTTACTAACAGGCATTAATCAGAACAGGAGAATGTCTTTGATACTCATCTGCCCACTTTCCTAAGACCATGTTGGAGCTGCCTTTTCGCAACCACTTCAAGATAGGTATGAGCTCAGGAAAAGTATTTTTTTCATCTCAGCTCATCTTTTAGTGTGGAAACCAGCTGGCATTTGCAGCCAGCATATCAGTTGTGCCTTCATTAAACTCTGCAGCCACTCCGGTGAGTCTTGAATGCGTAATCCATTTTTCACAGCAAAACACATACAAAAAAATACAAATTAGGCACATAGACAATTTAAATTCTTACAGAAGATGTGATCTGATTTCTTAAAGACAAAACAACAACAACAAAACAAAACCATGTAGTCAGAATAACATCTGCAGACACTGTAAAAGTAAGATAATAAGTCTGAGTTATTCCAAGACTCATGTGTCCTGGATGAGTAGCATTTTTCCGTCTTTAACTTTGACATGTGAGTGCCTTCAGAGATCTCTCGGCCTGTCTCCCTTCCCCAGTGACCCTTTTTGAGCCCTTTGTTCATCACCTATGTCTGAAATGTCTGATTTCTGAACATGCAGCTGCAGTAGCGTAAGGGCAGCCACTGGTGCTTTAGGAGGTGCTCCTGTTTAAATGCTTGGGCTTGACTTTTGTCAGCTATGTCTGGGTATTTTGCTCCTAATGTTTGTCTGGATGGAGACCCCATAGTCTCAGATACTTCCTAACATGAGAAGCAGAAAATTCAGCAAAACACTACAGCAGGCAGTTTTTTCCCTAGCCACTGGTCTGTCTCAGAAATATCCTAGGCACGCCAGCAGCTCTCAGCAGGCTCCGATGTCCCCCAGGCAGCCCTGTGCTTTCTCCAGAGAAGGCTGGCTGCACACTGTGGGGTGCAGGCTCGGAAAGCTCTGCCTGGCTGTCAGACATCAGGCGTTTTTTTACGACAAGTCTTTCTGGTGTGAAGCCCCTGCTTCTGCAAACAACTGCTTGCTCTCATTTTGGAAGTGGCTGCTGTTATAGAGGTCTTGTGAAGACCCTTGGGAACTGGCGAGGGCTGTGCTGTGCAGGCAGTCCCTGCCTCTCCTCTGGCAGCAGGGAGGAGAAACAGCTGAATGTCTTAAGTCCTTAGAGTATATATATGAAGCACCAGCTTTGGATGGAAAGGCTGGGGTTCTTCACCCTGAGAAATGGTGGTGAGCAGTGTGTGGAGGGCAACGTCTGATAGCATTGACGAAAGGCAGCAGGAAATGTGCTCTAGCGTGAGATCTTCATTCGCTTTGCTTTGTTTTGCAAGATGTGACAAAACAGTAGAGTAATGAAAGTAATTGTTCCATTACTTCTTTACTGTAGGTGGTGTGAAGAAAAGAGAAGGAAAGAATAAAACTATTTTCTGCAGATCATGCAGAATCTCCTATGACAACTCAATATTTATTGCCCTAAATCTGTGTCCAGTTAAACAGCAAATGCAGGGTTTTGCTACTGGACAATGATGGTGGTGGAAGGATTGTAATTAACTCATTCAAATGTGTTGCAGGAGCCTTATTCCCATCCTATGCCTTTATTTCCATAATCATGGATGCAGTTTTGTATGCTGGAGGCACTGTATCAAATCTGTGATGGAAACAGTTGTACATCAAAAGGAAATCTTCACTGCTCTCCAAAAGCAAAATAAAGTGCTCTGTGCTCACCAGCCCAGAGCGCTTTCTTTAGAACCTTTGTATGAAACAAGCCAGCCAGTGTTTCCGCTGTTGGCCCAAACCAGGACATTAACAAGTAAACTGCTGATTAATACCTCAGCTGTAACAGCATCAGAGGTTTCAAAGCAACAGTAAAGTTATTTCAGGAGTAAAATAGAAAACCAGCAACAAACCTCAAAAGGAGGACAGTCACTTGGAACTTTGCATTCCTCTCTACTCCTAGCTGCATTTTACTTGGTGTTTCTTTCTTGCCAATCCTGTTTTGAATGGATGATTATGTGATTACTGCAGCCAGCCAAAAGTAGTGCAGGGCAAAAATCCATAGATGAGTTAGTGGCATTTTCCGTTTGGTTCTGTCCTGCTCATGGTAGCTTCAGGTGGTGATGCTGTTGATATTTAATAGAAGAACTGGCTTGTGTCCAGCTACTGTCCTGAATTCCAAAGTAGCAACTGATTGGCTTTGGAAAGCTCCCAGGAAGCACTGTTCTGGGGAATGAAATAAGAGAAATACTCTAACATGTACATTCTGCCATTCTTTTAACTTCAAAGGGAGGTGAAAGCAGAGTTCAGCTGTGCACCCTGCTATACTTCCACGTCACGCCTAAAAAAGCAAGACAAGGTATCGTGCCAAGGGGAGTGGATTTCTTTGGAGACAGCATGAAGAAGGAATGGAAGCCAGGACCTGATTATGAGAAAGTTGTACAGGGCTGGCAAGGCTGTAACTGCACTGAATTGTGACTTTTCCAGGTTCAAGTATCTCTGAGGGTTTATCACACTGGAGTGTGCAGAAAAAAGCCTGTGATTCATCCACTGTTAGCTAATTTATTTCTGGAAACTAATTACAGAACATTGAAAAAGCATTCAGTAACATTATGATGGGCTTCCTTCAGTAAAAGGAGTTTAAACAGCCTGGTGGATGATGCAGTACAGTTCTACACTGTTTTTCTTTATCCTGAGCAAAGTATGGTTGTCGATTGACCATAAATCTATATCACTTCTAATGGCATGGCACTTTTCAGACTCATTCTGAAAACTCACTCAAGTAGTATCACGCTAAGAAGGACCCCATTTACAAAGCAATCTTTTTTTTTTTTTCCCCCCTCCAATTTCCTATTCAAAATGCAATTCTTTTTTTTTTTTTTTTTTTTTTTTTTCTTTTTTTTTTGTGTATGTGTATGTGTGTGTGGCTGCTTGCTTTGGCCACGCCAGCCGAGAATTGTCTCAGGCTAGATAATGCTACTCTCTCAACTGCTGCACTTTCTAATAAATACTCACCTGTTTCAACTTCTTCTCAAATATATACTTCACACAGTGTGGACTTAAGTTTACTTTCCTTTCCTAAAATCTGTTTTAATGAGCAGAGAAATGAGCAATGATATTGTGTTGAATGTAGCTCAGCATTTTTCCTCAGCCTGGCTTTCTCTTAGACTTCCTCCAGCAACAGGCTGTCCTGTGCATTACCCTGCTGTAGACAGCAATGCTGTTCTGCCTTAAATCTGTGAGGGCTCAGTGAGCTGGAAGAAGGTACTTAATATTCCTTGATATCAGCACATGGCAAGGGGGTCATTATTTTCAGCCCAAACCTGTCTCTTACATTCTCTGATATAGCACAGAAACATGGCAGTTCATGCACAAGTTTTTATCTCTGCTGAAGGCCTCTTAAAAATGACACTGTTACCTGTTATTCATCAAGGACTGTCAGAAGCCAGATCCAAAGTGAGTGGATTTCTAGGGTTTGCCTTCTTTCTGTCCAGAAGAGATCCAGAGATAGCAGATATTCCAGACGATATGTTAGGACTTAGTTTTTCAAAATATACATTTTTAAGTACGTATAAATATATGTAAAATGGAAACATAATGGATACATACATTATATAGTTGCTACATAAATATGAAAGTCCTAGACATGAAAGCTTTTTGTGTTTTAGTGATATAAACACACATTTCTACAATTCTTTTGAATATGCATTTGCTTTTATCAGTGTACCGAAGAATGCTTTTATTCCACTATATATTTTTTTTCTCCTAATAACAGAAGCAGATTTTTTTATTTGTCCATTGTCTGGTACAGTAATATGACTCATCCCCAAAATCCCAGGATATAACGTAAATCATCTGCAACCCACATTTACAGCCATTTATTCTTAATAACACAGTCCCAAAGAGAGACAATCATTTTCTTCACAAGAAAGTAAGTATTTTCCTTTGAAATTGTCTTCACTGATTGTTGAATACCCTTTCTGTTCACTTTTGAAAGAACACAATTAAATACCTGATTAGATCTGTCAGTGCAGTCCAGAGAGTAGGAAGAGGAGAAGAGCAGTGCAGAAATGCATCTCTACAGAAGCAAACTGTTTATTTACTCCAGAGATTCACCAGCCACACTATGCTGTTATAACAACCGACCCAAACAAATGCTGAATGGTATTTTAAATATTTTTAATTAATGATGTTCTACTTTTCTCCTCAAAAGAAGGAAAAAAATGTTTGCCAGCTGGTCACATAGTTGAGATACTTTCCTCTGCCTGTGGGGCTGCCTTTGCTTAAAGCAGTTAAAACAGAGATACAGACTGGCTTAATAGTAAGTGGTTTGGAGCTTGTAGCAAACCATTACTAATACTTGATAACCATAAATAACTATAATTATAAATAACTATAGTAATTAAAAATATAAATTATTTATTGGTTTGTTTTGAATGTTGTCATGTCTGCCTTTAATATCTTCATTAATTGCAAGTTTTAGTTGTTCCAGGGTGGTTTACTTATGTACACAAACCATTATTTCATCAATTTCAACATGTGCTCTATTCATGCAGTAGCACGAAATGGTAAAGTCGGTTACAGTTGTAAAATCTAGATGGCATTTACATAACCCATAGGGCACAAGGCACTAATTTGTCTGAAGGCCTCCTTTAAATGTTTAGTTCATTCACATTTGGATTTATTTAGCCTTTAAAATAACATTTCACTGCACTGAGATTTTTCTTCCCTGCTCTTACCCCCACAATTAATAACCACAGAGCTCAGCCGTTGCAGCTACCTTTTGCGGTTTCACACGTCATCGCTTCTCATGGTATTTCAGTTGGGCATTCTAGAAAAAAATAAAAACAAACAAACAAAAAAAAGAAAAACAACAACAACAACAACAAAAAACACAAACAAGTAATTCCAGGAAGCTAAGAATCCATATTTGCTATGAGGCTTTCTGCTTCACCTTGGTGTATCCCGAAACCCCCAGGAATTTTGCAGAGCCACGTGTCACAGGTGTGCCACTCCAGCCCCACACTGTAAATGAAGGTCTGCCCTTCCCTCAGCCCTCTGGTTCACCTCTGCTGTCACTTGGCTTTCTCAGCCTCTCCCCCACGCTTGTGCAAGGGGCGTGATCTGGACTGTGTGTGACACCAGGAGCAGTGGATCATGTTCAGCTTTGTCAGGGAGCACCAGCTACACAGATGGTTGGCTTCTCCTCAGAGGGTCTCAGCTGTGAAGAAGCAAACAGCCATGAAGTTTGTACTGAAATTCTCCATGTAAACACAAAAGGCAGTTATACGGCATCATAAGCCAGCAAAGAACAGTTCAGTGGCATTTCCAGATATTTATAGACTTCAGGGAAGAAAATTTTCAAGATTGCTAACCTGTGACCTCTGTGCATTGAAACTCAAAGAAGCTTTATTGCTTATTTCAGTGAAAAGTCAGGTTAGCACTAAGTACTCTTTTCCTCTCCTTTTCCTCCAGCCACTACTGAGAAGCATCTCTGGCCTTTTATCACAGTGGTGATAACAGATTTCAGGGTATTCATGAATATCTGTATATATGCTCACTGTTTATTTATGTTTAAAATACACTAAAGGTGTGTTTGAAGTCTCTGCAGTGTCAGACATGGAAATGGACTCAGCCCATAGCAAACTACTTTTAAAAAGTGCTGATCATCTCAAAAGGCTGTTAAACACTCTTCAGACAAATATGCAGACACTAAACAGATTACTGGATCTTCCTTGGACAAATGTTGCAGCTGTTTGGAAACACACAGAAGCTGTAGATGATCCTTGAGAAAGGGAAGTGCAGGATGCCTTTTCTTTTGACTTTTCAGTGTGTTTAAGGCAGGCTGCGTTGAAGTACCCATTTTGTTCTGCTGTCAGTGCACAGAGGTTAATAATCTTCCCTGTCCGAAAATGCTTGGAGACTTTTCTAACAATGTGCAACACTATCAGCCTGAAATAGTTCAAGAGATAAGGAAATTAGCAGAATGCTTTATGAGGTGAATTAAATGTACCCATCAGAAATGTTTTTTTGCTTCTATTACAGTGTGTGTGCAGATTCTCAGGACTTTGATGATGTCTAGAGCTATTAATTAATTTAACGTTCACTCAAGGTGAACAGAAGGAGAACAGCAAGAGTCATTTCTGATTTGATATTAGTCACAAGTTGAATGCTAAGGTCTGATAATTGTTTGAATGGTACCTCCCTTTGCTAACTAGTCAAAAGACACTGAATTTCATTAAATAGGATTACTGGGTCATGACATCCGTTCTATTGTGAATAGCATTTGACCAGGGAGAACACAATGAAATAACTTTCGGACAAGGTTTTCAACACACAAAGATATCTTAAATGAAAACAACTTGATTATGAAGCGAATCCAACAACTTTCAGGCAAAATTTCCCCCATTTGTAAAAGAGAGATGCTCAGCTGCAGATTTACAGACCAGGTTCAGAACTTGAAAAAGGCTTCCATTTTTTATATATCAAATAGAGCACTCCACATGGGCTCAATACACTGAATAGCGTAGAGGTGGGGTCTGCCCACTAGGCTGACTAGATGTTCAGCTTTGATTTCTAATCTTCAATGAGGTTTTTTCTAACAAAGACATAGGTTGTATGTGCTGCCTTCTCTGCCAGATCTGGGGTTAACGCTTCTCACTCTACAGACCATCTTTAAGAAAGCAGTTAAAGGGAAGAGTAACCCAATGCAAAAAGAGTAGCATAATTTTTCCAGCTAAAAGTCTCTGCTTCATTAGACTGAACTACTTCATCTTCTCCAAAGCTAGCAAGGAGACAGGAAACACTGGTAATCATCAGTGAATGAGTTCATAAGTGTTAAGGAGAAAAGTAAGTTGAAAGCCATTCAACATGAAATCACAAATTCAGTTATGGATGATAAACTGCAGCAAGTAATCGCTGCACAACAGTCACATAATCCAAGCCCCCATTTAATCCAAGTGAATTAGAGATCCTGACTGCTCCTAAGGAACTGGTACCCAATGCTGGCTCACTACGCCCATCTTCCCAACTGTGGAGGAATGGTTAAGTGAAATAGGACATGTGGATGTTGGGCAGTTAGGAGGCAATGGGCTAGTGAAGTACTGTACTCAACTCACATGAGTTTGGGCACGTACGCAGCTGGCTGAGAGCCAATCAGGCTCAAGGACACGATGCCCTTGAGCGATTGGGAAAGTCCCTAAGGTGGGACGGTGGCTAAAAGAAGGAGGAACTACCTGAAAAGAGCTGGAAATGTTAGCCAATCCTGAGCTTAGTTTTTGCAATATGTATGAGTTGATTATGTTCGAACTAGATAAAAGGCGACTGAGCTATCCATTAAAGTTGAAGTTCTTTGTTCACTCATATTGTGTGTCTGTGTCTTCCTTCCATCGACAACACCCAACAGCTGGAATGCAGGTCAGAAAACATGAAAGCAATTCCTGCCTCCTCTTCTGATCCTGTATCAGAGCTACCCATGACACAGCTAAGGTATCTTGGCTGCCCTTTTCTCCTGGCTGGCTTCCACAACTGTGGAGGCCAAAATACCTGAGAGCAGGGCAGAGCTACCATCATTTCAGCTGAAGTCCTAGTGGATCTCTAACAGACACTGACCATATCTCAGTACAAACAATCTGGTGTTAGGTGAAGCCATGAAAGTGTAGACATACTGCTAACACTGAGACAGAAGTGATTGGCACAGGCCCAATTTTTCATTGCCTGATATATTACCTAATACTACACTCAAACGTTGCTATTGCTTCTGTTTGGGAATAATGGAAAAATGGATTGTTACAAGGTGGCAGTGCTGGAGTGAAGGCTGGACCTCAAAGAAAATTACAACATGAATTGTGAGAAAAGATTATGTAATGCAATTTTATCACCTTCCAGAAACTGTGTGCAGCACACTAAGGCTGATTCTATGGGATGGAAGTGTCCAGGGTGTTTCAGTCGAGTGTGTCACTGATGGGCTCAGAAACCAAAAGTTCATAGGAAGTTCTGGACACGTGTGAGGGGAAATAATTTGAAGCAGCATAAAAATGGTCAGTAATGAGGTGAGGGATATGTAAAATAGATAACAAAACACTAAAGGTCTTTTGCAAATCATTTCTGTGATAAAATGTTCCATTTAACAGTCCTGGTTAGATACAAAAGAGAAGAGAATGAAGTGTGTGTGTAAGGAAAAGTGAAGTTAGTCAACTGAATATGACACTGAAGTGACCCAAAGCACTATTTGGTTATGCAAAGGGCTCCTAATGCAATACTGTTAATGGCACAGGGCTCGGAGTGCAGGTTCCTTTCCCTCCCTACGGCAGTTTTGTATGACTTGGAAAGTGCTGAGCTTGACGCCGAGCTCACTTTTGTCACGGTAGAAGGAAACACTTCATTAATACTGTTACATTTGTGCAAATCTAATCTGGAGCTGTTTTATTTCTTCTGATTAAATAATAATAATAATAATAATAATAATAATAATAATAATAATAATAATAATAATAATAATAATAATAATAATAAAACACATATTAAGTCATCCAAAGGTTCTTGAAATGAACCAAAACAAAACCAAATGCTAACTAAACAGAGCAGTCAGGTGGAGTGAACGTTCAGTGAGCCTGGACTGTTTTCATTTATGTTCAAGTGTTTGGCCACAACTTAGAAACAAATATTGAGAGAATAACATGAATTGCTATATACATTACTATCTAGGATTTAGGTGCAGGCTCTGAGCAGACTGTGAGAAAATGTGTATCAGACAAGGATGTTGGAGCTCTCAAACATGCGAAATCACAACTTTGTTTATTCCATGCAAATTCCTAAGCATTGAGAAGGAAACCCTTTTGTAAGTGGAAGCCATAATGTCAAACACAGCTGTTCCCTGTCACTTTTTAGTGTGTCTCAATTTGGCATAAGCGTAGTTATTTCACTAGTAACTCAGGAGGTGAAACGGCCCTTTCAAAGCAGAGCCTTTAGAATAAAAACATTTTCAGTTCTCTGCAAGCCAGAAGGCATCACAGAGCGAGTGAAGCCCTCTGTGTGACATCTGTCCTCCTCCATTGTGCCTTGGAAAATCTGAAGCCATTTCTGTAAAGAATCTGTCACTGAACATTTTATAAAATTCATCATAGGAAAATGCAAATGGCTGTTAATGTGCAGGAATGAAAAGATAAAAGACCAATTCATTTTCATGAGACACAGTGATGGATCATGGTGTGACACATTATTGGGACTGCAAAGGAATAAGCTTCTCTTACTTATCATGGACTCAGTGATTATTTATGACTGTTAACATCCATCACCAAAAGGGCAGAGTAGTGTTTTTGGTACTGCATCATCACCATGCCTATTAGAGATGCACAAGAATTGAGAGGAGAGCTCCCTGAAAGCAGATTAACACGCTGACTTTTTGGACTGAAGCTTCTTTCACAGCCTGTGAAAGCATTACATAAGAATATTATTGTTCATCACTTCAAACTTTTAGAGGGAGAGCTGTGATATGTGAGAAACAGATCCACTTGCCTTTATAGCATGTGCTAGGAAATACTGACACAAAGTGAATACTCCACATAACCTGCATTTCTTCCCCTGTGTGTCACCTGGCCCCTTTTCCAAGCACATGCATTATAAAAGGGCTGTGCCAGGACTGGCAAGGGATGTGCTGAGGGATGTAACCCTGTGGGAGTCATCCTCACCCGGGGTGACCGCAGCCACATCCACCTGCCCAGCAGCCCCCACCCACTGGCAGCCCCTTCTCAGCCCCTCACCTCGTTCCTCCCAGCTGCTCTTCCTGCACTCCCTGCCCCTGCTGCTGCAAAACATGGCTTTGTGTCTCACTGAGCAGCCTCCCATCAGCCCTGTGAGATGTTATGGATGGACATGGGGCTCACATCCATCCAGGAGCCTCTGGATAGTACCAGAGGCCATGGGAGGGGTAATACTGCTATGTTTCAAAACCTTTCCTGCTGATATAGGATGTGTTTTGCATGGAGGGTTTTCATCGAGCACTGATGAGGAGCTCACACAGATTTTTCAAGCCTTATGAGTCTCATATAAAAATGTTTATAAAGTCCAGAGTTCTACTAACCCTTATGGGTTACCGTGCTTGCTATCAACATTGATGCTGCAGTGATGGGACTTCACTGCTCAATATCCAGTCATATTGATTGCCTGCTTATCCAACTACAACCATAAGATTTAGAAAAATAATGTTCTAATGTGTGAGTAGGCTTTATCACACTTTGAGTTTAGGAAGCAGGAAGCAAAACCAAAATAGCTTTTTGCCAGTTTTAAACTCTGCTAAGTGCTGGCACCCCTTTGAAATACAAAGCTGCAGATACAGAGCCTCAGCACGTGTAATTCAGTATAAAGTTAGGGAAGCCCATGTTAGTTTACCGTGGTGAAAGATTTAACCCCTAGTAATAAAGCATTGGAAATTTCAAGAAAAATAAACAGCAAAAAGAAAAAAAAAATCCAGCATCAACACTTCTAAATTAGAAGATTCATCATTAGCATTGCAAAACCCTCATAACCTTTTACATCAAGTCGAAACAACACCCTTCTACAAGAGGAGATTATCCACCCTTTCTGGTATTATTTGTTGTTCTTGCCATGTGCTCCCTGTTATTTGGGACAAGGAAACAATGAGTGGAACGAAGATGGCTTGGCGCGAATGACTCAGCCAGTGCTCATTTGTAAACTGACAGTTGTATACTGGAAAACATTAAGAGAAACCAAGTCTGCTTTGTAAACAGTGGGAAATATCAGGAATATCTAGTGCAACTCTTACATAACTCCTGAGTGAGACACTACAATTTCTGGGCGATGTCTGGAACACTGTAACAGAAATACTGAAAAACAGAACATCAGACAGAAAAGGCAACATGAGTAAGAGGAAAACATGCAAAACCTTAAACAGCTTGAGAATTTGGAGGCTTCTATAACAAATCAACAAACAGAGTATTTGTAGGTATTGAACCCAAGAAACACAAGCATCAAGAATCAAGAAACACAATCCTCCATCTCCTCAGCTCCTTTATATGAGTTTTGATTGATTCTCTAACACAGGCAAGATACCAAGATACTAGATCAAGCCAAAGCCCGCCTCCTTCCCTCTGCTCCTTGATCACCTCCCATGACCCGAGGCAGAGCACATGGAGCAATCACAGCCCCCATCCTGGCTGCTGTCCCCCTGGTTCCAGCACCCAAAAACTATTCAGTGGTGAGATGTAACTGCCCCTGAGTTACATCCCCATGGGGACTGGACAGGCTGGTTGGTTATTTAAAAATAAATACATAAATAAATAAGCTTAAAAGGGAAGGAATTAACATTTCTATATATAACAGGATAGTGTAAGTTTGTCCCAGGGGTCACTTGGGGAGATTTGGGCTCGGGTGAATGTGGGCATGGTAATGCTGGTTCCCAGCTGGGATAGCTCTATAGAATGGGACTTGCAAGGACTGCCTGCTCAGTACTTTCTTTTGCATATGATCAGAAATTAAAAGTGTTAAAATTAAGGCATAAGCAGAGATTTTGTTGGGTAGACATGAGCAATCAGAATCGATATAATGCATCCTTCATTTCAATACCTCCTAGGTCACCCATCTCTGGCTTCAACATACAAAACTTGTGTCAGATACCCTTCATAGTTAAGGTATTCCCACATGGTACTGAGAAGGTAAGGTATGTCCAAGGTTTGCTGTCACATTGTGGTGTGCTCTTGATTTAGTTTTACCTCCTTCCCCCTCCCCCCCATGTTTTGATCATGTGCTACAATTAACCAGAGAGCTAAGCTAAAGTAGCTGTTAGAAATCAGCCAGTGGTACATCTGTAATACTCCCAACAGGGGAGACAAACTGCCTAGATCTGCACAATGTTAATGGTGTCAGTCAAAACGAGCCTGCATCTGATGTATGTGCCCTTTTCTGGTCTGCTCCTGAAGTAGAATGAGGCTCTGTTTCTGTCCTGCTAAGCTCAAAAAAAAAACACCTTTAAGGAAGGCAGAAATGACTTGCTGCTGAATTGCCGCATTGCTGGTGAGTCCGTGGTTCAGCAGAGCAGATAAACAATGTTAGCACAGGGGTATTGTCTGAAAGATAAAGCAAGAGAGATTTTAAACAATTATCAGTTTTTTTTTTGTTTGTGTTTTTTTTTTTTTTTTCCCCTTTGGTAATCTTTTCAAATTTAGGACCTTAAGGTCATCTGTGAAAGGTCATTTCAAGTGAAGCTGGATATTTAACACAGACTTAAAAAAAAAAAAGTATGCAGACAGCAGCTTCATCAGACTCCAGAGGGGTGACAGTGAAGCAGCTGTCCCTCTGGCCACTTGGCTTCTTGACTATGGAGAAGATGTAAATAGTAGCCATTGTCTTAAAACTACATTTTTCTTAGTAATAGGGTCAGATTCATGCAACTAAACTGCTAGGAAGTTACTACATGGTCATGTCATACTGGTTTCTCCATGTGCAGCCTCTGAATTGAGAGTCTTTCTACAAAACCAAACAAAACAAACAACCCAAAAAACAACCAACCAACAAAACCCCACCATTTTTTGCTTTGACCTTACTACCTCTTACCACTAGGAATTCCCTTGCAATACTCTCAGCATATGTTTATCCCCAGTACTCCCTCAAGGACTTTCTGAAATGCCATCTTCTAGAAAGCACTTTCCAAGGTGACTGTCAGCTGTAAATCAAATTATACTTGAGCTGCATTATTTCTATCTGAATTAGAACTAAGTGATGCTTACAGCACTGATTTAGACTGATTATCTACAGCTTGAACCAACTACTGAGTGACAACACAGACTCCATTCCTGAAGAAATTTATGATGCTGATTTCTTAAGATGGAAACTGTAGCACAGAGTAACAGATGTTTAAATTGCTCTTCTACTGTGAGGACCTGCGCATTCAGATTAAGTGCTGAAAAAATCTGTCTGTTTCTTTTTCATTCCCTTGGCTCCCAGTTCCTTGGCTCCCAGTTGCCTTGAATGATTAGAAAAATTTTCAGAACTGATCCTTCAATGACTATGCATACAACATAATTGAGTAGCATTAAGCTATTGCTTTCACCAACATTTCTGTGGTTCCTGGTTGCTCATAGAATAAAAAACTTCAGTTGTGCAATTACTCTGAGCAGTTACAGAGGGCAAGTCATGGCTAAATTTTTTTTTCTTTTTTTTTTTTTTCTTTGTGGCTTTGCAGGTCATTCTTAAAGGGCTGATAGCCTTCCCAAGCTGGTGACTTTAAAACAATAGTGCTTTACTGCACACTGCACATGAATCCTGTGTAAGCTTCCTCTGACTCATACAATTCCATAAATATTTAATGGACATTTTATTCAGAAAAAGGAAGCACACAGAGTACAATTTAAGTAGAAACAAATGATGTTTGGTGCCTACTTTATAAGACATATTCTTGTGATAAAGGCAAATCATAAAATGGTGTTTATTTTTCCTGATAACCAGTATTCCACTATTAGATTTTGATGATTGCTGACTTTGATAACTCTTTGGTGTGGCCATTGAGCTAGACTGGGTTAGATTTTCTCCCATACCATCCACATATTTAAGGGGCCATTGACGGATAACTTAAGGTTTTGTGCTACTTTCACTACACCCAATGGTAGTAAGCTTAACTTATTCTGTTTTACAACTAATCAAAACAAAAAGCTGGAACTTCACATGACCTGAGGGGAACAGGTGAGAAGAAGAGGTGTGGAAAGGAAGAGGGAAGCCTTCTACTGGTGGCCCGGCAGTGTGTGTGCCCTGCAGTGGGCATTGTGGGCTGGGAGCTATCCCACACCTCCTGGTTCCCCCACTGCTCCCTGATGGGGTGCACATTTGGCTGGCTCCTGGGCTTTCTCCCAGCCTCTAAGTTTACTCACTTGTAGATCAATTTAATCCTTCTATGCCACAAGGACATTTTGTGACTCAAGTAATTCATTAACAGATCTCTTTAAGCTCTCCAGTGAAACCCATTACAAAAAATGCAAAGTATCAGTCGTGAAGATGAAGAATGCAGCTCCTGGCTGCATCTACTTTTGCTGTTGTCCTTTCCTGCCTCCGTCCCAGTTTAGCTCTACTCATGTTGTAATACTGTTTGAAGGGTGCATGAGACTCAGCCTCCGCCTGAGCAGTTCCTGTGTGAGGCCAGTACATTTGCTGTATTTATCACTCTCCATAGGTTATTATGGAATTTCTGAAAACATACAGACACTCACCAAGGCAGTTCATTGAGGAATGGTAATGATAGAGACTGTGAGAGCTGTTTGAACTGACGTTGGGTTAGCCATTGCATTTACTTGGTGTGGACTGAGCTGGTTTTCCACACACAAAGTCCGTTTGATCAGAGCACACATCTTTCTTTGCTGTTCTGTCACAGTGAAGATGCACTGCAGCTGTGAAGGATCGGTCCGGGGCCTCTCTGACACCATGACTGCCAATTGTGTCAGATGCCGTGTGGTGGTTTTGTGCTGTGGATTCCCCTAACCACCAGGGACCAAGGAGAGACCACCAAGCTTGTTACACTTATAGCTATTTCAAAATGAAACTCTGGTTTCAAAGTAAAAGCTTAATACCAAGTCCATTCAGCTCTGATATTGTTATTATTTTTTTCCCTTTTGGTCTTGCTTTATCTGGACTGCTCTGCAGTATCTGTCCAAGGAAAACGTTGAACCTTTCTCCCTGCCATACATATATTTTAGCAGGGAGTTTTCTTCAAGACAGCTTTTCATAGAGGATTGGATTGCTGTTGCTATGATGGTTTTACAATCTGTACCAGTTCTGTCTTTTGGACTTGATTCTGAAAAGTATTGGACAGCCTCAACACCTACTCCCATGAGTGACCAGAATTAGAATTACTCAGCATGCCAGGCATTCATACTATAGGTATTCAGTCAAAGAAAATATTTGGAGAAGAAAATGCAGAATGAATCAAAAGAAAGAGCAAGGGAACATGGTGCCAGATAAATGCAGACAGAATTATGACTGCTAGACAGAACTGTTTCCAGCTTCTAAATTTTATCTAGACTGTGGTGATAAAGACAGACTATCAGTATGCATGCCAAACTAGCTGTCTTCCTTCAAAGCATGAGATTATATTGGGTGGATCCAGAAGGTGTCTGAGGCTTAATCTTAGAAATGGTACTTCAACAGAAATAAAGTGCTCAGGAAAAAAAAGAAAAATGATCTTTCTGGAACTTTTTTTTTTTTTTTTTTTTTTTTTTAAATTTGATCCTCCCATGTAAACAAGAGACAATACAACCTTCTGGGACTCTTGCTAGCCAGCAGTCTCAAAACTGCAATGAAAGAAGGATTTCAAAACTATTTCACAATTGCGTTTGGATGAAACACGTGTTTACTGTATATAAATGAACAAGACATTCTGTTCTTTTAGGATGCAACAGACCCTCACTGTGTTAGACGATTTGGCATACTCAGGAAAGTGGTCTTCTTCAGAAGATGCTGGACTGACAAATAGTTGTTTTTCACTGGATGTTTCCAGACTTTAAAAAAAAAAAAAAAAAAAAAAAAGGAAAGAAAAAAAAAGAGAAAAAGTACCAAAGTGCAATTTTTTGGCTCAGAAGTCACTTAACTTGATGCTCACTTGTTTTGTTAGCTACAACTAATGACAAAATAAGTTACTTAATGAAAGAAATGTGGAGTCTGAGTTTCCTCTGACAATAAATCTCTCTTGTACAGTTCACATTTTAAAGCAGCATGTACTCAAAATGTAACCAGCCCCAACAGCTTGAAGTGGTTGATTTTTCTGCTTGAAAATTCCCTTTAATAGCTTGGGTGTCCACATGTAGCCAGTGTATGGCATGGCATGTGTGCCAGCAAGCCTCTTCCCAATTAACCCATGTAAAATGCAGGATCCATTGCAGATTTGGGAAGTTGATCCTTTACCCAGCTGCTTGTGTAAGGAAGGTGTTTAGCTACACAATTTATTTCTCTGTTTTTCTGTTCATTGTTAGCTTATCAATTGTTGGGTTATGGAGGTTACACCACAGCAGGGGTACTTTTCACCTTGCGCATTATTTCTAGGTGCAACCAGGGAACAAAACTATATAGGACTGCAAGTCTACATGGACCAAAAGCTGCTCTTCTGTGAGTCTTGCTGCAAAGAGGAACTGCTACAGATCAGAGACTGCAGCGCCTTGGCACAGGGGTTTTATTGTTTGCAAGTCTCCTCTGCGTTGCTGTTCGAACACCTCTGCTGTTCTTAGAAGAACTCCAGCTTGTGTTTGCCTCAGCTGGGGCAGAGGCTAGGCCTCATTTAGGAGGCTTTCTGGAAACTGCTGATAGGCTTCAGGCTAGCCTTGGAAAGTGCTGAGGAACAAATGTGGAGCTGAGTAGTGATTTACCGTTCCCAGGCCAACAAGCAACACTTACGTGCTAAGACGGCCAACACTACGCCGTAACCCACAAAGTTTCTCAGCTTGCCTGGGTCTGGTTCTTACCGATGTCTCTTGCAGATACTCTGGCCTGGCTGGGCCATGCTTGACTGAAGGCCACAGGGAGCAGTGAGGGCGATGGCAGAAGTCATTCTCTGCCTTGGTTCACAATTCCACTACTGGCTGTCTTAGTGAGCAACTGCTTTTATCACTCTTTTTCATCTCTATGGCATGAATCTTATCACATAAAACTAGTTCGAGATGACAGAATCATGCTTGTCAGGAAATCTTCCTCTGTTGTAAAAAGACTATTTTTTTTGGCTTTATATGGGAATATTCAACTGATTGTGTAGATTTTCCCTTGCTCTAATCCCACACTAATGGTGCTTCTAGTGAGGGAAAGAATGCAGCCTTTGCTGCTGTGTCTCTGGAACGTTGTTCTGCTCAGCAAGCGCAGTTTATAGCAAAACATGGATATCTTTCCCTCGTTTGATCCCTCTACACAAATTCACCAGAATACTGCACAATCACCAGTCCTGCAGTGTTTTCTGTAGCAACTCTCAGTTTAAATGTTATACTAAGGAAAAGCATTATAAACATATGCCGATTCCCTAGCACAGTCTGCTGTAACCATTTATGAAATGTTAAGGGTATTACAGTACTGCATCATCTTCTCCCCAAGCACAGCGACAGGTTTTGCAAGGTACTGAGTATCAATTCTTGCTGGAGCTGCTGGGACACAAGAGATTGAGGAGTGAAGATTAGAGGCCAGGCTGCCACATCTAAACACAAACCGGAAGGTCCAAGGCAAGCTCATTTCAAGTTCTGAAAAGTTTGAAAATCTCAGTTTTACCTTCAAGACAACTTGTCGTCAATATTAATTGCATCTCCAAGAATATGTCAGTTGAGAAAAACTGTGCTTTTGAAGCAGGTTTTCTGAACCCATCGCCTACCATGTGCTGGTTCTCCGTGTTCACTGGTCTTGCAGTGCCCAGCTTCGGTTCCTTTTACAGACAGATAACACAGCATGCAGCTCCAGGAGGACACCTCACATGCTCTAGCATGTGAGCTAATCAGCACTCAGCCTATGGGACTAGGCTGAAGTTAATTTTAAGACCCCTGAGATGTGTAGACCACAGTGTTAGGTCCTCACCACTAATTGCTTTGGTCTGCAAAGCCATAGCTATTGCTTCCCACAGGTGCTAATAGTGTTGTCATCAGCTTTATCTTGAGTTTCAGAGGTGCAGGGTATTCCTATCTCTCATTGAAATAAGCTGTGAGAGCTCAACGTTATTAGTACTTTTTTTTTTTTTTTTGAAAATAAAGAGTAGACCCACATTCCAGAAAACCGTGTGAAAGGTGTACAGATTTTCCAGAGAAATTCAGTTCTCTGAGTTAATAGAAGAACAAAATTTGAAAAATAATTTCTCAGCAGCTTTCTCTTGTGACACATTTAAAATAAATATTTTTGTTTGATAAGTTGCATTATTTTGAAGTCTGCAGGTTATTCTGGATGTTCTTTTTTTTTTAAACTTATTTTGCTATGTACTTATCTGCCAATCTATAAATCCAACGTCATAGCGAAAATGTTTTTGAATCATGAAAATATCTAAATGCACAACACACATGCCATTAGGAACTGTCAAAGAAACACTCTTCCAAAAGATCACAGTGTCAGCTGTTCTACATTCATATAGCAATACAGGGCAGAGACTATCAAAGAGAGTAAAATTATTTTTTAATGACATGTGAATACTTATTTAGCCATGTACTGAGCAGATTCTACAAGGCTCTATACAAAACTGATGCAGACTTCAAAATCCCTTTTGACTCTATGATGCAAGGATTAATACCTCTAGCTACACACAGATACTTTCTATACCTTCTGGCATTTTTGTAGCTCTGCTTTTGAGCAGACTGTTTATCTTTTGGAACAAGCTAGTCCTGCTTTTGGTATGGTTTTATTGCCCTGTACTTTTTGTTGGCTCCCTTTCATCTCCCTTCCATCTCTCTATTCCTGTCAGTTGGCTTCTTTCTTTGTGTATTATACTCACACCAAAATATGGAATTTGCAGCATCTGGCTGTTCCTTGATGTTTCCTGCCATCTCTTCTGTTCCTTTACATATTCAGGATGTTTGGCAATCTTTTACCCATGAACTTCACAAGCCAGATGAGGGGATTTTCCTCTACCACCTTGCTGATCAGTCTGCTTTGTGGAACTGGAAGATGGGGCCAGCAGCTTCCAAGCAGCTTGAACTGCAGGAATGCTGGCACATCACCTCCTTCATGGTCCAAACCGTTCGAGTAAATAATGAAATTGCTTTTAATTAAGTGTTCAGCATAAATGATAGCACAGTTAGTTATTACACTGGCTAGCAGAGGTTAAACCACAGAAGTTCCAAAATTAGATTTACACTGGATGCACTTTTCAAACATCCTCGCTGGGCTGAATTTCTCAGGAGAAGGCAGGACTGGTGTGAGGCTGTTATTTAAGAAGCTAATGGATCTACACCAGTATAGCTTCTCAGTTCATCCAGCTCAGTCCCTTTGCTGGTTCCCCACTACAGTGGCAGAAAAGGAGTCGCCAGGTATTGACTACAGCCTGGTGTAGCTAAAATGTAAATCTATTTTATCACACACACACACACAGAAATATATATGTATATACTTCAAATGTGGTCTATTGTTTCACCTATTCAAAGGCACATGCATCAAAATAAAGTGTCTGAACAGATGCATACAAGGAGGCTGTGACTCTGGAACAGACCTATTGCATCTGTGATCAGGACAATGCTACCTCAAGTAGCTAGTTTGAGTGTGATATACAATCCAGTGCTATCAGCATGAAAAGGACATATGGTCCCTAAGGTTTAACAATCTGCAGCAACTCAACGATTGGTCATTAATATAGGCAACATCTCTTAGGACATCAAGTCCAGGACCAGCTTAACACACCTGTTGGCTCTAGCTGCTGTTATCCCAGTCAAAACACAGGATGGTAGCATTAACACATGACCACGATGCATTCCCTATACATCTAAACACATATACATACTCCACAGAATTTTATGACCTTGAAAGATACTATAAGGAGTGGGGGAGGCTGCTGGCAGAGACGGGGAAGAGACACGGAAACGGGTCTTCTAAGGATGATTCATACCATCTGCATCAGAGGATGTGAAAGGGGAACTTGCTACAGTGTAGGCAATGACCACATCTGCCAAATGTGCAGTACAAAATTGTGCTGAGACTGCTTTTCTGGAAAAGCCCAAACAAGTCAGTGTCTCCAGACCAACTCCTTATCCTCTGTTAGTTATAATTCTGAGCTAATGAACCCAAACAGAGTAACCAGCATGCAGCTTTGGTTGGGAAAATGTAACAGGGTAGCAATCAGAATAAATCTGTGATGGCAATCACAGCAAGACAGAATGTACAAAACTTGCAGCATGAAGACTACATGATCTTCTCTGTCTTCCTCCATTAAAAATCAGCTCAGTAGTTCTCCAGTGTACACACAACTTGGCCAAAGAACTAAACCCATTTTTCAATGTGCAGCCATCAAGACAATAATCAGATATTAAGAGCCTGGAGATCACTGAGATCGCTGAGAAATCCTCTTAGCCCATGCTAGTTGGCAATTAGAGAAAATCACAGTGTGAAATTTTAGTTTTTAGTTGTTTTCATTATTTGTTCTATAATAATTCTTACTCAACTGTTACTTTTTAACATTTTTAACATTAACTTGTTTTAACATTTTTGAATTCGTTCCAAGTCCACCACCTCTAAAGCTAAACTTAGGCAAACTAGCCAAGCAGAGAACTGATGTAAAAGGAAATGGTTTTGAAATACCAATGACTGTAGCCTACAACAGGCAAAAGTACTATGCACTTTACTCAATCAGTCACTTTAATTGATAGCTGCTGGCCCATATCTCAAATATGCAGTGAAATGAATTACACACAGTTATTGTGACCTTGCAAAATAAATAGCAAAGCCCTGAAGACATACTAAAAACATATAAGGAAGTAGAACCATTTTCTCTGTTTTGTAAAACATTTCATTCAATGAAAAAAGCCAAGGAATACATTTTTCTAGATGATTTAAGATGCAGTATGCTGATGCTTCTCTTCCAATAGCAACAATTAAAATAACTTGCTTGTGTAACCAAAGCGTAGACATTATTTTTACTATTAACCCATGTTTCTTTAAACAGGGTTTGTATGTTTTTTCCCCCCTTTTTTTGTTCCATAACCTAATACTTGGATAGTAACTAGTGATAAATCTACACGAGGAAGTTCTGCTCACAACTCAATACATCCGCCTTCAAAATTAAAGCTGCTTTTCACATTGAAGTCTTTTCATAATGTTTTAAGGAAACAGGCAGGCATTTTGGGCTCTCAGCCAAGGCTTCCCTAAAAGTCAGAAATGTGCTCAGGTCAATATTTTCAGTAGCACTTTTTAAAAAATATTGCTTGAAGAAGCATTTATAACCTGCAGTTTAAACATAAATGTGGGCTCTTCTTAGCTAAGGACTGCTTTGCAAGCTCCAGATCTTCATTTGATCATGTCAGTTAATTCTACCAGTCATTTTCCTGAATAAATAAATAAATATGAATCTGAATACATATGAACGTCCTCTTTGATGCAGAGCAAAAGAATTACCTTGCTTTATTGCACGAGGCTGTATTCATGCCCAAAGAATGAATGCTGCTGCTTGGGTGAACAAACAGATGAGAGCCATTTCAGCCTATGCTCCATTAAAAATAGTGGAAGGACACACTCACTGAATTAGAAAATGTAGAAATAAGAAAAATAATATATTTTTTCTGTATTTCAGTTTTTAGTATAGACATTTAAAACAAAACCTTTTAGGATGATGACAGAAGCCTCTGGGGAATGGGACTGAACCTCCACTCTGCAGATCAGGGAAGCTGCCCTAAGCAGTGGTGACAGCATCTGCATTCTTGTCCTACTGTGGCAAAGGTGGACATGTGAAAGCCTAACCAGTGTGTGTCTTAATAAGGGATGGGTGGTCTTTCTCAAAAAGTCATTATTTGCTAACATGTACCACTCAGTAGTGTAACATTTTTGGTCTACATTTTCATTCAGCTTTATCGTGAAATTAATATTAGTTAATACTTGGTTCTTCAGTTGTTCTTGGATGCTCTTAACTTCTAGAAGACCATAGCAAGGCAGAACTGTCCTGGGGCTATTCTATTCTACATCAATAATGAACTGCTCTGCCCTGGAGGTTCAGAAATACAAACATAATGTTAAGAAATTTTTTCCCCTTCTTGTGTAGGCATGGTGGTCCTACAGATTGAAGCCAATACTTCTAGAGGTATCAGCCTTGTACTAGTGATTGTGCCTCTGCCAAGAGAAGCTCACACCCACAACTCCACGTGAAATCAGCTCCAGCTTTTAGATATTGCCTCTTGAATGGATTAGACTCGTTGGGCTTCTCTGATTTGCTTGGCAGCTTTATGTAAGGAATGCATTTAAGGCTGGTTTAAATAAATACGATTTTTTTTTTTTCAATTCCTTAATAATCAGAAAGATACAACAGTTAATAGAGCTCCCATTAAGAAATGCCGCAGTCTCTTCATTTTGTCAGAAAGAATTATTAAGGAGAGCAAAGGTCACACACATTGGAAATATGCTTCTGCTAGAGCAGCTTATTCCTGGAAGAATAAACACAGACAGTACTGAATTACTTTGTCATCATTAGAAATTGTCAGAGTCCCATAGTGCCTGGGAGAGCAGACAGGTTGGCAACCACACAGGACCAGGAAAGAAATGCTTGCATTGAAAAATACAATGAACATTTTAGTTTAGTGCACGTAGCAATCTTAGCTAATAGTAATGGCTAAGAGGGGTTGCTGGGAAGGAGCACAGTTTTTAGCTGCTGCAGTGGGAGAAGGTTGCTGGCAATAACACTCTCCTTGGTGTTGCACCTTACCGACATCATTTCTTGGTGAACGGCCAAGGAACTTTTTTTTGAGAAAAACAGATAACAAAAGTAAATATTTTCCCAGGAAATAGAAAAACAGTCTTGTGAGTATTAATTCCCCATTTAAATGGTATAAAAGACAAGGTTTTATGATTCTTTTTTTTTTTTTTTTTTTTACATGAAAATGGGATGTGGTAATGACAGTAATTATAAAATTAATTAATAACATAGTAAGAAGAAATTTAATGGACAGCCTGACACTACAGATAATAAAGGTAATTTAAAAAATCCTTTCCAGATTTTAGACTGAAGTAATTGCTAGAATATTTTTAATGATCTCTAGCAATAATATAGAGAAGATAGTAAATTTATTTTTAACTGGTGTCTCACAGCACAAACTTGTGCAGGTGCGGCTGCCTCCAGTCACTACCTTCATTAAGGCTGCAGTAATCCTCTGCCACTGCCACACTAAAGCTTTCTTCAAATCCCGTGCTTCTTTGGAAGATGCTCACTGTATTCACCTTTTCTTTCTAAAGAGAAACACCTTTCCTTGTCCTTTCCTGTCTCACTTCCATTAGCCAGATGGAAGATAGCTTGGACTGTTCGGGGCATATGACGTATAGCTCCTTGGTCCTTTCTGTTCCCTGTGTGGATAACAACATTTCAGTCTCTCCGTCTCCAAAGCAACTGAATTTTAATTTGACCCAACTGCAGTGTCCACACCAGCAGGGCAGGTGAGAAAAATGTACTTAGTAGCCTGTGTTTCAAATCCTCCCTAATGATCACTGGTACAAAGTGACCTCCTTTCTCAGGGCTGCTGTGAGCCATCACAAATACTTATGGACCATAGAGGTCTGACTGACCAGCCAGTATAATAACCTGTTTCTGATATAATTTCCCCTCAGTATAAATACAGGTATGTAATTTTATTTTAATAAAATCAACACTTTCCCGTTTGTGTTCCAAAAGAATACATTTATAGGGAAAAAAAAAAAAAAAGATGCAGAAACCCCATAAAAAGAAAAATAATAGATTATTCACAGTCTAATAACTAATATAAAAAATAATAAAAAAGAAAGAGTACCATTGCTACATAACTGATTTTACATTTCTGTCTCCTCAGAACTTTCAAAAAGATTATGGAATTTGGGCACCAACATCATTTCCAACTATGAAGGTAAATACCAACTCTCTTTAACTGGCCCCCATAAATACTATATCCTTGACTCCCATTTTAAACTTCTACAGAAAAGGCATCATTGTCCAAGTCATAATTGCTCAGAATACAGCTGATAATTCATTATGTCAAGAATTCTGTAATCTTTAAATATGTGTGTACATACATGTTTGTGTATCATATGTGCAGTAGGGATGAATTACTGAACCTTCCAGGCAGGATGTCTAACGGTCACTGCTCCCAGCTATGGGGTGTTCCTTAGTGTCACACAATCACCAAGGGAAAGGGATCAGAGGGAAGATACCTATTCAGCACAAATATTTTCACAGTTGCTGGGGAGCTGACAGAGAAATGGCATTTAAAGACTACATGGGCAATTATTCAAATTGGTTTTATCTGAGAATTGCGCCAGATGTCATGGGTCTGTAGGTAACTGGAGTACCACCGTGAAGATGAGTACAGGTAGAACTGGGCCCATCACTGCCAGCTGCTTAGATCAGAATAAGAAATTGGAACCATGTGAGCATTTAGCAGGATAGAATATAATGCAAGAGGGAAAGAAAGGAAAAAATAAAATAAAATTACTACTACGGAAAACTATGAACTTTGATAGTTTCTGAAACTTTCTTTGTCCTAGAATCTGCCAGAACTCTCTCAAGTCTTGTTCCTGTCATTGCAGTGATTCAAAATAAGAAAGAATGCAGCATTTAAAATGTTTGGCTCATAGGAAATAGCTTGTTAGAACATGAGGCAGCTTTCTCGTGTACATTTTTCATGTTCTGCTACAAGAAGATCAAAACATTGTGAAGGATGTGTATTCAGCTGAGAAATGATAAAAATGCCACTTCTAGCTTAAGACATACTTTTGATATTACATCTACTGCACATCTAAAACTGTCAGGCTACAATGAAATTTGCCACCTATATTTTACACTTGTATTAAGTGAGAACATGAGAATTGACCTCTAGTAACACCATGTTTGACAATTCTTGTACATATAACTGTTACCAAAATGATTTTATAAACCAAGGCTGTCAAACACATCCTGTTGTAATCTTTCGGGAGACAGAATGCTACACTGTATTTTTAAAGCCATTTTTACAGCCTTAAAATGTTCTCTCAGGTCATATTAAATCATTTGCTGTGAATTATTTTGTTAGGCAGAAGAGCTTGTCAATGCTGAAACTGAGAATTGCTCTGTCAAGTTAGAGGTACAAAAAAAATCTGATTTGTAATTGAATCCATGTATTCTTTGCAATGGAGTACCTGATCTAAAAGAAAGCAAACTGAAATGTTTAAAAGTACAAGAGACAAGTGAAATTCTGCCTGTCTAGCTTCTAACTTCAAAAGCCATAACAGCATGGATCAGACTTGTACATGAAACTGCAATTTTATATTTCTTTTTGTACGTTTTTTATTGCTGCACGGTCTGTGCTTGGGCACCACCTGAGCCAAGTTAGCATTTGCTTAACTCAGTCTTGATAGTCTGAGCTTAATCCTCTGCTTAAGATTGGGTTTTTGCCAGAGAGCAGAGCTTAACTGAGGATTTCACATGCATACTTTACACCAGAACATCTTGAAAATATTGAAAATAGTGATTTGGGGGATTGTGCCATATTACCAATACTTTTGTGAAGGCACAGCATAATTTCCAGATTAAATGCAAGTTGACCAAAGTCCTGTTATGTTCACTCAAAATGAGAGTCACAAGGAAAAAGAAAAAGAACTGCCCTTACTATGCAGATATAAACTAAGGATTATTTTTAAGAAAAAGTACAATGTAAATCAAAATGAAATGAAGCCCAGCATGTGCAGGCTGCCATTAATAGACAGGGAGCTGGCTGCATTAGGCCTGGCCCAGGTATGTCATGGAGAAGGGGGCAGCATGGGGAGATGGGCCACCAGCACGCAGCACTGCCAGCTCTCACCTCTTGACTTTAATTGTATGCGATCTTTGTGTTGAGCGGGAACTCTGTACGTTAAGCATGGAATAACATTGTATAACTAACTTGAAAAATGGTGTAACTTCAGCTTAAGCCTGTTGGTGATCCCACATTTCCCCATGTTAATTTCTTTTTCTTCTGATGACATATATCATCTGTCAGCACTGTGGAAGGACACTCTGAATCAGCCTCTGTTCCCCAGTGGTTCAGCACTCTGAGGCTGCTCGTTAGAAAGCTTCTTCTGACAGTAATTTATAGTCCAGCATTCCAGTGAGCTAATTGCAGGTAACATGCCTGGAATGGCAACTAGACAGTTGCCACTCGCCATGTGAGGAAATGTAATTATGTTAATTACCACAGCTCTCTGATGCGCTCCTCTCGGCCCTGCCTAGCCATGGGGACAATTTCCAACCTGGCTCCTGTAGGCAGTGGCACCACTCTTGGCTCCAGGGGAGGTCTGCTTTGCCACGGCCTTCATGCATGCCATCACTTCTCGTTAAATCAGTTGTGAGCTTACTGTCCTCATGGTATCTTTTCAGAACATTACTCAGAAAAAGAAATGCCTTCATCTCCCTTCCTTTTCACTGAGTTTTCCTGTGAAACAGGGTATCCTGCTAAGGGTCACCTATTTTATGCCAGTCAAAGCCTGTATTTTGAATGACATTTTTGCTTGACATCGGTGTGCTTCCCAGAGCTACACTCAGTTGAGGTGAGCTCATTATCGATACTTTTTGTATTCCTCAAATTCCTCTCAGTACTGATGCTAACTTTTTGAAAGTGTACTGTGATTCTTTCCATTTAGGTCTTGCACAGGACGTGGTGATCAGTCATCCGTCTCGTGCTGAAATTTCCTGTTACACGGATCTTCTGGCAACTCCATTTTCTCTTCATTTTTTCACAAGACATACGAGATGAGCCCAGTACCTACTGCGCTGACACACTGCAACCACAGCACTTCAGCCCTGGGCTGACAGACAATTTTGTCTGAAGTGGCTCAAAAGCAGATGTATTCAAGTGTGTCTTTTTCTAAGCTGCTTTGATTATGACATCTATGAATTTGTTTTTTCCCTGTTATTATGCACTATAAAATCCCACTGTATCTTTACTTCCTGTTTTAAAATGATTAGAAGTCTAATGTATTTTGATAACATGAAATGTGCCAGCTGGGATGAAATGAAATTTTGCTTTGATTCAAGCATTTCTCTCTATTAATCTTCATACTATGTTTTAGAGATGTCTGTTTGGTTTTAGTTATATTTACCTAAGTTGTGCATAATATGTGCTGTGTTTGACTCTCTATTCACATCCACATGTGTAAATTTAGAATAACTGCTGCAAAGCCAAGGAAATTATACCTTAGATCCAGTTGTAAGAAGAGGAACTGCAGCTTTGAGCTTGGGTCTTTAATCACATTCGCATCCAGTGGATTTGGCTTTTTATATCGACTAGTGCATTTCACTGGCAGATATTTATAATGTAACACAGTGATGTAAGCAGGTGCACAGAACAGATTACAAATAGTAGTTGTAGAATTAAAAATAAATCCTCCTGTAGCAAGAATATTTCTTTACTTCACATTCAATCTCCCACATGATTTTGCTCAGATTTCTGCTGACAAAACTCTGAGTTTATATGTAAATATTAGAACATGTTCAAGATTATTTTCCAAGTCTAAAAAAAATACCATTGCTATAATGTAACAGGGTTGAGGATGCTTCTCGTATCTAGAGTACTGCCTTTGAAGAAATGTGAGTTTCAGATCCTCAGTTGTGTCTTTTCCTCTGGCATATGAATGATCTTTTGTTTTTACATTTTGGTATGCACCAATGGCCTCATTCCTGATGCAAGTGTCCACAGTTATCATTTGGACCCACTGCTTGTTTGCTGTTTGATAAATGGGTCCTCTGTCAAAAAGCCTTGCCCAAATTAGTGGAATGCTTAGACTCCACATCTTTATACAAGGTTGAGGAACGGGGAATCATTACTGGGACTGCTTGAAAGAGGAAATAGTAATGTGGAAATCTATGTCCTGAGGGCCTACAGTGCTCTGAGAGTCTATTGAAAATAAATAAGTTTAAATAAAATCAACACAACTCACAGGAACTGCGCAGAGTAGATACAAATACAGCTTATCCAGCAGATGGCATCTGGTGACAGTGGCAGAATCAACAAGCCATGACGTTTAGTTTATCTATCGTTGAACACAGATACAAACAGTGTTGAACTTTACTCAGAGATCATCCATTCAACTCCAAACCATTAATGACTTTTCCTAGTGGGAGACAGAGTGTGTCGGTGTGCACCAATACAGAAAACTTAGAAATATTGCTCTGAAAGAGACATTGTGTCTGACGGGCAAAGGTTGTTTTCCAGAAAACAGTATTTTACTGCCTGGAGTTGAAGGTAGCACTTTGATCATGTACATGTGCAGTGTGCTCTGTCAGATCTCCTCCAGGAGCTGTTTCTACATTTCAGAGTGGATGTGAGGGAGATCACTTGCCGTCTCCCATACTCTTTGTCACAAACATGATATCCCCAAGTTGTGCCTCAAGACATGGAGTCCTGTCACACCGGTTAACTGAAGCTGGAAGGTCACTTTACTTCTCTTTACCTGAAACAGAATTAACCCCCTTGAAAATGCTAAAAATTTCTTTTTGGCATCCTCAGAGTGAAAGAGAGAGGAGATCTGAGGGGGGGGAAGTATATACTGGAATATTTTTTACTTTGTCCTTGCCAGAAGAGCTAAAACATAATCTATCTGGGCACTATTAGTAGCTGGGGTGAACTGAATTTATGGCTGTAAGTCACTTGCTTATTTTGGAAGGATATCTAAACTCATATATATTGGAATGGAGTTCAGGATGCTAGTGGTGGCATTTAAATGGCACAATGAATCACAAGTTGAGGATATTATTCAATACCTTATATTGTATTATCATATTTGTGACTCATGGTTGATGATACCAGGTCTGGCAGTGTTCTGAATGATGCCTTCAGAAAGAACAATTTGGGTCATTCTCCTTAGGGTTATGCGGTCAAGGTGTTATGCACTCAGCTCACAGGGCTGTGTTATTACGGGACAGCCAGTGTATTGCAATGGATGTGCTGTGTTTCACAAGCACTTGCAAAGAGACCTTCTTCCTAGCTTTCACCAGCTGTCCTGAACTTTAGCAAGAATTTCAAAGTGAGATTCCTTGAAAGTATTGGATGCATTATATTATATACTTATTGCTTAAAAAAGCAGTTTTAATCCATGTCTCTCTTTTACTTCTCTGTGTAAATAGGGGACAGGGAGGAGGCAGAAAGGAATCCAGTGGGTTGCATTGGTCTCACACCCTTCTGCAGCAGCCTCTCAGCACTGGGGATTCAGATTTCTCAAAATAAATACATTTTTAGCAGGAAGTTGAAATAAAAAGAAGACAAAATGTCACTTCTAATCAAGGAGATTAAAGAATTGTCCATTGTAGGTACTCAGAATACACCTTGGAGGAACCACAGTCCAACAAGAAGAAAGTAACCGAGCTAACTGTGTCTAATATAGCCTAATTAAAGAAGTCGTTGAGTTACCTTCACAGTGCTCTTGCCAATTCATGCTATACCCGCTGGTATCAAAAGCAGTGCTGAGATCCAAACAAAAGCAAATGTCTACTCCCTAGTACTGGCTGTATATTTAGTCAGCTTTACAACACTGGCCACATTAGATTAACATGTTTCTCTAAGGACAACTCCACACAGAAACCATAAACAGTGCTGGAAGTTGGGTATTGTAGAAAAATATCTGTGAAGGGTATGAACAGAAAGAAATCATTTACAGCTTCTTTCTTGGTAAATATGTCTGCGGATGTGGATAGACATGGAGCCAGACAAGTGGCTCTGCTGCAAGAAAGCCACTGACAGTCTGAGAATTGATCTTAAGGTCCCCATTTGGGTAACATGAAGCAGAAGACAATGCACTTCTAAACCACCTTATATGATTCATATCATGAATAACACCACCCACATCTAATCTATGTTTGCCTGAACTGCCAAAACATTGCAATCTGTGAAGAAAGCAGCCTACTGAATTTAAAGTGGGTGCCTTGCTTTGAAAGAGCAACTTCTTAGGACAAACACTCCAGGCTAGGGAAAACCTAGGATGATTCAAAGTCTGGAGTGGCTGGTTGTGGTGGAAGTGAAATCGTTTCCTCATGGCTGACTCCTCCTTAAAGGGTCAAATAATTAAAAGGTACATCTCCAAGTGCACAAAACTAGAATCTGTAGCAGCAGAAACACACAAGTTGGGAAGTTTCCCACTTCACAATCTATTGTTTCAACAGCAAATCCATTCTTCCACAATGAAAGAGACCTGGTTCCTGATCCATCACATACAAGCTGATGGATGTATGCTTTCTGATTACTTAGCTGTTAGGTTTTCTCACAGGTGTCCTTGCCCTTTCCTTCCATGCAGCCACTGGGGCTCAGTGAAACTACACAGCTGTAACAATGTCTTCCTTCTCATCTTTCCTCAAACCTTTGCTTTCCCTATGATCTTTGCTTTACCTATGAGATCTGGTGGCAGTTAGGCTTGCTGATGCACTAGGATCATTGCCATTTGTGCTGATCATATATTGGCTCAAGGCTTCCATGTGATGCCATAGCTGTATGGACCCATGTGTTATCTCTGAGACTGTAAATACAGTGGGACAAGAACTCCCTTGCTGTTCAGAGCCAAGAAAACCAAATCATTATCCAGGGAATGGCTCCCAGACACAGCTGTAATAAACCTACTAATGCTCACATAGGGACATTAAGACCATACTGAGAAGGCCTGGAAGACCTGGGAGGATACCGATCAGAATCCTTCAGGATAAGTATTTATTGTAGATAAACATGAGCTAATTTTATCTATGCTTCAAGCTGGTAGGAAAATATCAGGTTGGGTATAATAGATAATTAAGAAACACCACTAGATTCTTGCTCAGGTGACACAGTTTGAGTGTTTGGGCATGTGATAGTTTTAGCATAAAAGAAGGAACTTCAGTCTCATCATCTCACAAAATGTTTTCCCTAGTCCAGGCTGGATAAAACCATGTTAAACACAGACAAGTGGTGCTATGTGTTCTGAGCTTCCTCTGCTGAAAAGCAGTGTTCATTTTTCAGAGACAGATACCACAGCTGGGGTTGGTGACAGGTTGACTGGAATATACATGGTGAAACCTGGGCATTTGTCAGGAGACGCACTTTGTGGGTTCATAAAGATGCTCATTTTGGATTTACACATATCTAACCCTTTGATTTGGGCTCTTGTCTAGGAATAAGTACTTCAGTAACAGTAACCAATTTTATAGGTTACGGTGGGCCTGAGATTTTTCTAAAAAAACAAAAACAAATGAAAAAACTATTGCTTTTTACACCAAGGGTAGTGACAAAAACATGGAAGTAGAAACTTTTGTTAGAAATCGAACGATGTGTTCACTGAGACATTTTACATCCCAGCTCAGGTACATGTGTTTTTTTCAGCATTCATTCTCCCAGCCCTAAAATGAGCTTCCATTCAATTTCACTTCTTTCCTCAAATCTTCCGAACAGCACACCTTTTTATATTTTATGTTGTCTTCAGCACAACAGCAATTAAAATAAACACATACACACACACACATAAAAGGCAAAACCCAAAAGCCTTTAGTTTTTGTTCAGTTTGTTCCAAGAAAGAAAATGCTCAGAATTGTTTTCCTTTGAGGAGAGGTAAAAGAAAAAGAGTATTTAAAACCTACAGTGTCACTAGACCATTAAAGGGGAGCACGAATATTTTCTCTTCTCCACTTGAAGACCAACTTGAGACCAAGTCTCTGACAGAAAGGTGATCCCAACGTATTAGACAAGTGACCAGCAGCGGTGTTTCTCTGCTGGTTTTTCCATCACTTTGAGTTGCCACTATCAATTTGCAAACCCATGTTTTCAAAATCCTCCCATTCTGAAGAGCTTAAAAGTGTCCTGTAGCACTTTAATCACGCTCACACCAGTACTGCGGATGTACCTCTCCTCTTGTTAAGATGTATGATAAGAAAACAAAATACAAAAGAGAAGGATAAGAACATGAGTTTTATTCCCACAGACTTTACAGTTTTTCTAGCTATTGTCCCAACCTGCCCCCGGGGAGTACCCAGAGAACATGATGCATCTATTGCTGTTGCTCTCTTGACCTTCAACACTGATCTGTTGCCCAATAAAATATCTCTCGAAGGACAGCCTGGTGTCACAGCTGGTTTAGAACCTGAGAGGACCAGTTCTTTGCATAAACATCTTACATTTGTCCTTTTAAGAAACGTATCCAATGATTTCCTTACTGTATTATCTGCTAGCCAGTGCCCTCCACTTAGTGCAAAGCACAATGCAGAGAGTCATTAACACAAGAGAAGGATGTCACATAATGTAATATCCTCTGCTCGGCCACCTACTATTATATACTTTTGTACTTGACTGAGTAGATTAAGTAAAGTACAATAATTTATAAAGAAAGACTCATACAAAGAAACTTTTCTTTTGCAGCTTCTCTGTTCATCTCTGTCATGAATCTGCTCCCACCTACTACAGTGGAAAAGATACATTAAAATTAATATTCTAAGCTGAGATTTTCAAAGGAGACTATGGCAATGAAGTGTCCAAATGTCACTGACATTCAGTAGGAGCTAAGTCCTTAACCCCTTTGAAAATTCTTAGCCCAAACCCATTAATGCATAATTCAAAGAAAGAGAGATTCACAGTTCTAGGAGTCATTTTCCTAACAGGCTTTCATTCTCATTTCTAACAGACCCTCCTTCCCTAGATCCTAACCCCCTGTTGGGGTACAAAACTGAATTGCTTCCACGTCCTTTGTAATTCAGAATTCAGTTTTTGCTTTGACTTTTTTTTTTTTAAAGCTTTTCCCTTTATATTTAATGACACACAAAGATCTGCATCTAAAAGAGAAGAAATGGAACTCATTAATATTGCTTTTCCATCTTTTTCTTGTCTTACCAGTCATTACGCCTCCTCTAATTGGACACATGCACCAGTTCATCTAGATATATTGACTCCTTACTGTGAGGAGTTAATTTATTTGCATGTTGTATTCTTTGCTTATGGCCACTTCTCACACTTTACCAAAAATTAATTCACTCCCACCAGTTTAACATTCCTTTTGGTCAGCCATTCGTTCTAAAACAGAGTGCTACAATATTTGTAGTCTGTAGATTATGTCCTGAAGAGGACTTTGATGAAATAAATCACGTACAGAAGTTGTGACCTGACCTGATTTTTTTTGCAATTAGCTATTCAAGTAACCCACCAGAAGGCAGGTTTTAATCGTGTTAACAGTCAAATGATGTTGTATTAGCAAATTCTCACTACAAATCTGCTACGTTACATTGACACCTTGTGGCTGCTCTATCACAATGCAAAGTGTTCATCTAAACTAGTGTAAATGGTAGGAATTATAAAACCTGAAATGAAAATATTTGCCTTTTAAGAACTGACCGTAGATGGATGCCCACAAAGGACTGTCTAGATCATATTCAATTTAACCTTTCATCTGATCCCAGTCTAAATTAAAGTATATATGTCATCCAGTGCTGAACATACAGTCAAGACCTATACATCTCCATCTTAAATACGATTCAGATCCCTGTGGGATCCAGCTTTGAAGTTTGTTCCCTGGGCTTACCTCAGCCTCCAGCAGCTCTGGCTGATGTGTTGTACTTCAGCCTCCACACTAAGTGTAGGGAGACAAAGAAGGGACAGCTTTTGTTGTAATGGCACCTGCTGCCAAAATGGAATCAGATTCAAATGATATTTGCAGAAGGAAATACAAACTTTGAAGTATACTGAGTGGAATAACACTCTGAAAAGGTCAGATGGAATGAGGATGCTATGTGCAAGCAGTCATTTTTACTGCCTACCCAAAGAAGGGAAATGGCATGATGCAGGAAGCCTATTTAAAACAGGCAGATGGGCTGTGACATAAAGCCAAGACAGCTCATCTGCTCAATATGTAACCATTGTGTTTGAAACCATTTTCATACAATCATCCTGAGTAACACAACTACCATGGATTTACAAAGGAATGGAACTGCTGAAATGTTAATAGAGGGAAGGATTTCAAAGGGATTCTGATAAATTGGTTACTAACAGTGTTGTGGCCAACAGTCAGTGAATCACTGAGCAGCATGTAATAATTTCCCAGGAAGCCTACCTTCACCACACAAGCCTTGAAGAGAAATAATCAAATAACACTGCTAAGGCTCACAAATAATCTATGGTTCCCCAAAGACTACTGAATCTGCTTTGTCTCATTCCCTTGCAAGGCTGGAGACTCCCCATGTCATCACAGGAAACTCTGAAGTTAGTGATTTCAGTGAAGAAAAGTACTTGAGAATTGTGACATTGGCCTCACATGGGCAAAGATCATCCCACAGATTAATGTCTAGTAATCCAGCTTTTGGGATAGAGGGAATGGGACATCAGAGAGTTTTTCCTTTCTCATGCTCATTTGCTGTTTGGAATAACAGCAGGGGGCTGCCTGTGGGCCCTGCTGCTGCCCTGGCAAATGAATTAATGTGAGCCACTGCTGGAGATCTCCTTCCCACCAGGAGCTGAGGTGGTGTCCAGGGGGACCTTGGACAGATCTCAGATGCCTTTGGGCAAGAATGGCTGGGCTGAATTAGTGATTGCACTACTGGCAGGGGTTAACAGGGTTGTTGGTGTATCTGAAGGAGCTGGGCAGGAGGGGAGCAGAGCAGGTGCAGGGGCCTCTCGCATCCAGAAGAGGGGACCTGGTGTTTTTTTCACAATCCTCCACAAGTATAACGCTCCTCCAAAGCCCAGCTTCAAGAGAAAGCAAAATGAAGGATGTGAAGTGGAGGAAGAGGAAGAGAGAAATAATGCCCGGACTGACTGGGTCTGCACCCATTTCTATTACCACCCAGAACTCTGTGGGGTAAACTCTGCCCTTCACAAGAAGCCTCAGAAAAGAAACCTCAGCTTACTGACAGGCCTGAACATTAAAAAAAAAACACTGCACCAGTTTGTTAGTTCAAAGTTTAATAGAGTTAAATGATGATTCTTTGAAAAGAATTAGAGCAATCTATTTATTATCACGGACCAGGTATACCACTAAAGAAATTCCTCTAAAAATAACTTTCTGTTATACACTTTTTGTTTAAACTACAGTTTTAAGGATTGATTCTCTAAGTCTAACTTAGAGAATCAGTAAAAGTTACTGACTACAAAACAGTAGCCCAATGCAATAGTTAGTATCCTTAGTATTGCAATAGGATGAAGTAGGTACTTCACATAAGCTTTTTTATGTCTCTCTTCACACTCAGAATACAAATCTGAATTAGCTGTACACACTGACAAATTGATATTCTCAATCTTGCGCTCAATATAATAATGCATGGCTTTGAGTTGCGTACCACACTGTTTTATTATTTATAAAACATCAACTTCAGCTGGTCTATACTACAAATTCAGCAGTCTGGTTAACGATGATATTTTGTATAAACAGTGTGTGAGCAGAAAGAGTGACTATAGGTTTACTGGAAAATGTGCAGATATATCCAAACTAGGTATCAACTACTACTGTGTTTTAGAGAGATGCTTCAGGTCTTGTCAAGCTTCAGACTGGAACATGGGACAGTGTTGGGTTCATTATATTTGTTACTGATTCAGGGGTCCAAAAAAACTCTAAATAACCTCTCATCTGTTTATCATTCTGCAATAAGAATTCCCAGTTTCTGAACCTGTACAACTTGCAAGTACTATATGGCATTCTTCATTAAACACTTTTTCATTGTAAAGTACTGGTTGCATCAAACCCCAAAATTTTGGTGAGGCCTCAGTTATGGCAAACATCTGATAGATATTAGCTGATGTCCTGAAGGACCTGGTAACAGAGCAAATCAGGATCAATTGCTTTTTCTTTTTCTCTTTAACTACTGAAGCCAAATAAAGTAGGCACATCTGGATAGGTGGGCAAGACCACCTCGTCTCCTGAAGGTTAAGGGGACTGAGCTGAGATTTGGGACCAAGAAACATGATCCAGCCCAGGACAGGAAGTCTATGGTAGAGTAAGGAACCAAAACAAATGTTAGGGTAATGCTTTAAACAGAAACCTGCTTTCCTTTTTCTTTCTTATTCTTCCTTTCCTCTTTCAGTCAAATAAGAACCTATGAAATCTCTTCCCTCTCTTTAAAATCCTTGCCTTCCCACCCTTTTGGATCCTGCCCAAACCCTTTCCTGCCCAGCATGTATCCTCATATCCCCTCTGCTCTGCTCTTCAGAAGACTACAGGAGTGAGCCCAGCGGCTGCCTGGACGACAGCCATCACCCCAGCCCTCTCTGCTCTGTGGTTTACACAGCACTTGCAATGAATACATACTGGCTTATGAAAATGATAACAGATGTGAAAAAATTACAGCTTCACCACCTGTTGCTAATGTAATGGATTTAATTACTGGCAGACATTTTGAATTATTTTGAGGTCTGCTACGATAGGAAGATTTTTCTTTTTCCCCTGTGGGAGACCCTTGGCACCATAAAGGCAAATATCTACAGGGGAGACCCTGCACAGCGAGGCCTTCTGGCTCCTTAGAGATTCTTCTGTGCCAGGAATTTCCCCTTGCACTATTGTCTGACGTGTTAATTATTTCTTTGCCTAATTTACCTGCTGAATTTATCTCAGTTACATACTTTCTGACTGTCCACAAACAGACCCTGGTTTCAGCAGCTGTTTTGCCCACCTCACTCCTATTCATTCCTATATTGACCAGTGCTTTTGCTACCATCACAAACCTAAAGAGAAAGGGCAGTAAAACTCAAGTTTTACTTACTCCAGATACTTGCTGCAAGTGGGAAGATATCTGTGAATATATATCCTTTGTGGGCAATTTTCCTTCCAGCTATGGACTTGCTTATTGAAATTGTTTCTACAAAATCTCTGAAAAACTCTCTATTGATTTTAATAGATGTGAGACAATTAATTTGATTAAACACTAGTATGTTTGAGCTAGATTGTATCCTCAGTATCTGCTTTGAACTGAGAGAGATGGAATTAATATTCTTACTTACAGCATGATGCCTGCTAAGTGGCCACTGAGTTCAAGAGGTTAAAATGAGCTTCTTCATTAGTTATTGGCCTGGTAGCATCCAGACAGAGAAGGCAATTGACGGGTAGAAATAGGCAGAATCTTGTGCAATCACTGATGGGAGAACTTGATCTAAGATGCGGATGGTTTTATTGAAAACTTTGACTGAGATCTTAGCAATCTGTATCAAATGAAGAGATGAGGGTGGGTACTACCTATGGCAAGCAGAGTGAAGACCCTTTTCTTGCTCATGTGCCTCTGGTTAGGAAAACAAAACAAAACAAACAAACAAAAAAAAAACACCCACCTTGTAAACCACACTAAACCTCTATCTACTTCATTACATAACAAAAAGGTTCAAGGAGGAATACAGAGAAAGTGAAGGGCAGCCAATATGAGACAGACAACAGGAGGTACTTTTCTCAAAATGTGGAATGAAACTGGGTAACTAAGAGTCTCAAGACACCAATATAGATACACTGTTCATTTAAGTAGAATTGCTCGGTTAAGTGAGAACTGTTGGAAGCAGCAGTCAGTGGAGGAAAGCTCTGTCCCTAGAGAAAATGAGTAAGCAAAACATGGAACCAGGAGAAAGGCAGCACGAGCAGCCTTATCTCAGCAAGCAACTAAAGCAGGTGCCACAAGAGTCCCTTTGAATTCAATGAGATAACCAACATGTTGAACCACTACATATATGCTGTTGAACTGATGCCAATCAAGAGCTGGAAGAAAGAGAGAAAATAAATCCAAATGGAAGAATAGGAATACGAAAGCATAATGTCAGCACAATATAGTCTTCCTTCTTTTCTCTCACTTTTTCTCTCCAGCCTGAATTTTCTGTATATAGTGTTGTATTTCATTTTCATTACTATTATTTTTAGCTACATTGGAAGGTCATTCATGCCATAATTATCAGCGTTGCTTTACTGATTGCAGCTTGCAACTTGGCCTTTGCTGAGCTTTTCCCTACTGAGCTCTTCCCAGTTGTTGTCATTACAGGGCCATCATTAGCTGTGTCCTGTAGATAACAAAGAAGAAGAAAAGGCTTCTTTAAATTCAGCTGTCTGCTCTTCAGGAAGCTGATGAGTTGTCCTGAAAAAAGATATCAGGGGTTGCTTAGGAATAGAAAGATGACATCCTGCCTGTCATGTGAGGCTTCTTAGATTATTTCCTAGATAAGTACAATAATTGCAGGGAAGCATCTTCGGCAGCTGACTGCCCCCTTGCAATGTATAGGTTAGACACAAGGAAAAAATGTCAGGCTTTAGTTACTGTTCTGCAGTTGATGGCATTTTTATGGGGAATTAAACAGTAATAATATGTAATATTGCTTTACCTAGCATCACCTGCAGCTAATATTATTTTTAAAGCATTTAGTACTGTAAATGCATATTTAGAAATTACTGCTATCTGTCCAACCATAAAGGTTCCATTAACAATCAGAAAAATAAAGGTTTCATTAACAATAAAGAAGCAAAGGTACTACAGCTTAAGAAAGAGATTTAAGTTATTAAAAGTCTCATTTTCTCTAAGCCAGAGCATAACACAATACCAAAAGATTGAAGCAGTAGCTCCAGTACATGCACTTGAGCACGTGGGTGTTTAAATTTTTATTATTATTATTTTTTTAGTTAAGATATTTTCACTTAAATTGTGCCTGTGCATCACTTTGTTAGGGCTATCTGTAACTACCACAGCCTGCTTCACTATATTTCTTTGTCACAGGGCACAAGCAAAAGGACACTGTTACTCCTCAGCCCTGCACTTCTTCACGTGGCCATGCTGTGGCACAGGAGACCAGAAATCGCTGTGGTATCGCACGGCTCACTTGGACATTGTGTGAGGCAGGACTTTGCTCAGGGCTGAGGGTGAATGACCATGTACTTTAATGCTAGGATTGATGCATATCATGACAACGCCCTGAGACGCCTCAGGAAAGTCCTTGCCACCAGCCAATGGACCCAGAGGCTCTGACCCACCGCAGCAGCCTGGTTCCAGCCAGGCCACCAGCCAGGTGCCCAGTCCTCTCGAGGAGATGGACAGAGGGGAGCGAGGCCACTGAAGCTGCTGTCCTTCACCTCTCTCTCACTTTCTCCTCATCTATATGCAGCTGAGAGGCAGCATATGTATGGTATGACTTCTCTGTGGCCCCTATATGAATAATCTGCACCCAGCTACTGGCACTGAGCCCGTGGCAACACAGCAACTTCTGCAGGCATGCCTGTCTGCCTTGCAGGAGCCAGTGCTTCTGCTAACGTGTTTCTTGCTGGTTTAGTGGTACACCCTGACACTTTTGGTAGGCCTACAAGGCCTAATGCCCACCCTGGGAAATGGCTGTAATTTCTTTCTTTGATTGGGAATGGATCAGAGTGTACCATGCAGTAGATCTACAAGCTTTTCTGGTACTTGCTCTACTAACCAAGCTCCTGAACTCCACATACCTATTTCAGACCAACACCACTCTGGCGGTCATTGGTGCTTAATGATACCAGCCTCAGGGCTGATCTTCCTCAGGTATCAGGGGAATGGGAAAAGCTGTTTCATTCAGGTGGGGAGGACAGTGTGACAGGGCTGTGTCCCTTATAGACACTCTGGAGACCACAGAAATACCATGGCTCAACCTCATGGGGCACTCACAGGGCATCACTACTGAGGTCCATGTAAATACATAGTTACGAGCCCATCAGGTGTAGCCCTTGTTGTTGTACTCCAAGGAACATTTCACCTCACTCTCAGATCAGTTCCTCTGCCAGGAACCATTTCCTCCCTCAGGCATTCATTGGCAGCAGGGAGAAGGGAAAGAGCTGTCAATCTGAGCAGGATACATAATGGCTTTGGCTGAATATTATTTCAGGCTTGCATATTTCCTCAGGGTGAATGAAACGGGTCCAATTTTAGAATTAAATTTTGGTTTTGAAATTGAACTTCACTCCCATCTTCCTAATTTTAAGTCCTAGGAGAATCCTAAAATCTCAAACCAAATTTAAAGGAAAAAAGCTAAAAATGCATTGAATTCTCTTGAATTCTCACCCCTTTCATTGCCAACACCACTGCTCCTATCTCCTCCTACTTTGCTGTTGTTTACTCTGCAAGTTGTTGTTTATTCTTTTCCAAACACATAAAAAGCACAGCCACACAATTACCTAGCTCAGATTACCCTAATGATCACCCTAACACCAGGCACTTATTCATGCCTCTATGATTAAACCCCTCTCTTTGGGTACAGCACACACACCCTACAATGGAACTTGGGACGATGCCTGCAGAAGGCAAGCACAGAATACGCTTATCCTCCAGATGGCGATACATTCATATTTTTCCACATTTTCCCTCTGAATTTGAAAGAAAAGCTGATGTTTTAGTTTCTGGACAGCAAGAGCTTGTAATTTAAAATTTATATGTAAACATTGCATTTCCTTGCAGTATTTATTTATAGTGACAACTATTCCATGTATATATATCTATGTATATACATATACTTAAAAAACATATGTCTTTATATATATATATATAGATATGCACACCTACGTCTCACTGTAGTCATGCAAGCTACATGTGTGCATTCTGCTCTGCTCCGCCCAGGCAGGACTCCTTTAAAAATATAGAAAGAAGATGCTCTGTGATGGGAAGGGAAGGACAGTGATGGCAGCAGTTTAATTTCTATTTAATTGATCTGTCATGATTAACTCCTGACATTGAAACCACTGTGTTTATTTGCAGTTGAGTGTCTAATCCAAAGACCACCACAGTCTGTGTCTCAGGGGAGGACTGATTCAGATTTGGTGGAGATGGGGCTCAAGATTTTTGCAACAGAGACTCCCTGGGTGCCCAGGGTGCCTGCAAGCAGCTGGATGCAGGGTGTGATGGTGTGCTCTCTCCTGCTTTCAGTCTGGCCTTTGCCTTGTTCAAACACTGGTCTTTTCATCCAAGGCCTTGATCAGGCAGATAGTGTCTACAGTACTGGCTACACCCAAGGCCTTGCTCATCCTGGTTGCGACCACAATATTGGCTCAAACTGGGTGCTGGAGAGCCTGACAGATGGCCATCTCACTCAGCAGCTGAAGGCCAGTCGAACATGCACCAAAAGAACAATATGACTATCAGTCCATCATCCCACCCCATAAATAGTGAGCAGACCAAGAGCCCTTTGAGCTTTTCTGCATGGCAGCATGACAGGATCTCCCCTTGAGCTGGGACACCTCTCAAAGTCACCAGTGCTGTAGAGATGTCTTACTCCTTGTGAGAGATTCCTTGCCCCAGAGATCCTTGGTAAGTGATTAACAGCTTGCTAAACTTTGGAAACTTAAGCTTTGTAAGATTATATCTTAGATTGAATGTGCACATACAATCCTTAGACACAAACCATTGACCAAGTCTGGGACTAGGAGTGGATTCAGCTGCACCTAGGCTCCTTACCAAGAGGTGCAAGTTTAGGAAGCAAGAAAGTCCACTCTGAACCTCGTGACTCAACTGGAGGATCTCCCCAACATATTTTACTTTCCCTGTCCTCTATGTAGTAAATAATCAAATGTACCTTGCCATCTTGCACTAAGTGTCTGTGTTATTTACAGTCAAGCTTTGTTAGGTCACTACTTTATATCAGTAAATATATTGCTGCTTCTCTCCTATGAGTGAAGCATATAATTTCATCCTCGACACAGGGCCACAACAACCTATGGGAGGATGAGGTCTTTCTTTTGAGCAGAGATGAGACAAAGAGGTTTCAGAAAGAGGTGAGTCATGGGAAAGACCTGGAGAGAAAATGAAGGACTGTGAGCAGAACAGAAGTCTCAAGATGTTTGAGGAAACACAAAATCCGTTTATCCTGCACATTTATGAAATGGATTAAGATTAAAAAACAGTTAAACCCAGGCTAATGGCATTCATTTCTTTCCTGAATGGAAACTCTAAGGTTCCTCTAACTGCTTTGTCTTACTTGTAAGGAAAATCATATACAGAGCAGAATTGTATCCACTTCTGTCCAGGTTATATGAGTATTTAATTAAGAGCCAAGCATGGGAATGAAAGGTTATATGTCTATTGCCAGTTATAAAAGCAGTCTGACTAAGCCTTCTAGATCTTAACTTATGTATTAGTTTCCAAAACCTCAGAATTGTGCATATTTCTTACGCTAAGCAAGGCACACCCCTCATCAACTGCAGCACTTCATACAAGGCATCGACATCCACATCTCTACTGACTCTGCTTCAGTGCATCATGATGCCGTGCCTCAGCCCTGCTAGCCCCAAAGCCAAAGCTTTGTCTTTGCTTTAAGGTAAAGAAAAATTACATATCCATCTAACTTAAATTTGGATCTGAATCTAAGAATGATATCTTATTGCTATTCCTAAATTAATTTCCATGGACCTGCTGATTCATTGCCAACTTTAAGATCAAAACAAATTGCTGTTTTTATCCTCAGAACTAAATCTTGGTCAGACAATACCTGTGCTAACTATTGCCAAAGAGCTGCTTCTACACCCAGCACTAGCCATAATCCACAACTGCTTTCCAGCTCTAACCATGATGATGTTCTTTAGAAATACCTATTTTGGCTTTGCTTGAATTAAAAGTAAGCTTCTAAATCTTTCTCCAGGAATGAAGGCAGCTTTGGTATACAGACTCAAGGACAGGGAGAGCTGAGCTCTATCTATACGAGCGGGCAGAGCTGGTGAAACGGGGTAAAAGATTTGAGACAAACATCATCTTGGTTGAACAGCTTCAAAAAGTCAGATTTGTTTTATGTTACATTTTGATTGAGCCATTCTTGGTGCTAGTATCTAGCCAGCTCCAGAGCAGCAGGGCATGGAAGCAGGCTGAAGGGAAATTGAGTTGTGACAACAAATTAAAGGAATGCTCCTCCTTGCCACTTGCTACTTGTAAAACATGAAAGGTGAACTGAAAGCAGGTGCATCACTGCCAGGCTCAAGGAAATTTGTTTCTCAATAGTGAGCAGTTTGTCTTGGCTGTACCCACACTGAAGTAGATCAGGAATTTATCTAATGCATTCCAGATTGTTTAACAATGCAAAATACATTGTCTGCACTTTAGGAAAAATGAATTACTGATAAAGCATTATTATTTTTAGTTTACTACTTGGTATAAACTGAAGTGGCATAGTTAACAGGGTGCATATTTGCCTTAGGATGCCATTTGGAACTTGATGTGCCCTCTGGACGATTGTCACCATACCACACTGGGGTTTACATTTATTTTTCTGCATCTTAAATGTCTGCAACCCCGTTGGAAATGTTCTTATTCACCATCCCTGTGGCACTTGCTAGTCGGTGAGCAGCCAATACAACACGAGACATTTTTGGGTAGAATATGATGTTTACTTTGATGAATTCATGAATTATACAGCTGACCTAATATCTCTGAATATTAAAAGTGGAATTTCAGCTTGCATATGAAATATAAATCGATGGTTGAAAAAATAATCCAAAATAGCACCACAGAAACAAGATGAAATGAGTTAATGTATAATTCAAACAGTAGAGCTAGGAGCAACATTTCTATTTTAATACTATGAATGTTTCTAAATCAAAACCAGGTTCTGATGCCTGAATTTTTTTTTTCTTTGAGCCTATATCTGTGTTGTTGGAGCTATGAACAGTAATTAAAAGCAACAGTAAATTATGAGGCTATTAAGAGCTGAGATTAAAAATTTAAAAACGGAGGTACTGTGATTTACGTTACTGAGATCCTAAGGCACATTTAAAGTAAACTCATGAAGAAACTCATGCTATTTCCATGTCAGCCATTTTATTCAATACAAATTCTATTTGTTGAACTTAGCTTTCAATTTCCAGTTAATATTCAGTTAAAAATGTAGCTTGTAGTTCAGGTCAATATATTAACTTTTAAAAGCCACATTGTTAGTAGCCTTAGGTGAAAAACTAGGTTAGAGTTTGGCTGTCGGCCAGGATTTGATCCCGCTGCAATAAAGGTGATGTGTTTTGTATGGGCTCTCAGAAGTCAGAAGTTATATTTATGAGAAGTAGCATACTCCATCTCCGCAGACTCTTCTGGGAGCCTGGTAGTGCTGACTGATAGTTTTCTGACCGTCATGAAATAAAAATGTATGCAAGAACTGATAAGACTGACTCCACTGCCCCATGGAGCTGGCCTTGCTCTTAGGGCTGTAGAGCATTCCCCGCTCCTCTGCCCCAGCCTTTTCTTAGGAGACCATTACTGTAGTGTATATATCACATGTATGTATATAATGCAGGCAGTCATTGCTATACTTCATGAACTCTGCTGCTAAGCAAGTTGCTTGATCTGGCTTGGGTTGAGGTCCAGGAGAGAGCATTTACTTTTTGGCACCTAAATGCTCCTTTACTTTCAGTTAATACTTGGGTTAGGATCATAGAATTATAGGATAAGGCTGTGGTTGTAAGGTTTTAACATCTCATGGATAGCATGACAATAACTTTGAAGTGCCCTAAGATTTTGATTCAAGTCCTGCACACAGTGTAAGGGTACTACTCTGTAGTAAGCATCTAGCCAGTATCTCCTACTTATGTTTAATTTTGTAAGCTGCCTTTTTTGTTTTGTTTTGTTTTGTTTTGTTACTAATATGGAGAGAACTGTAATTATTCTACCGTTAAATACAGCTGAGATCCTTGTGCTTTATCTCAAAAAGTAATGAGATTCTGGTGAACAAATTAGAAAGAGTGGTTAATGGATCTCTTTGCATTTATTTATTTTTAATATGTTGTTTTCTTTTAATATCATAATGCATATCAGTTATGAAGAATGCTCCCCTTTTAAGGTGCATTTAATGACAGGACCTAAAGATAAGCGTAATTAAATACCTAATTACTGTTGTATAACAGCTTTGAAACCTTAATGTATTTCAGTTTTTCTATGTAAACCACCTGGAAAAAGCCCCAGATGTACTGTGAATTTCTTCAGGATCTAAAAGAAGAGGAACTTTAGAGATGAAGTTCCCACTGTGTTTCATTATTTTAATTGTTGTAGTTACTGTAAGAAATACTATTATTAGCCGACTGTCTGTTATTTATTAAAAAAAAAAAATAAATAAATCAGGTGTAGCATCATGATTTCTTTCTCAGGCTTTTACACCACCCATCATTAAGGAAAGATGATCTGAAGCATGACTGGCAGCATGGAGACATGGACAATTTCTAACTATCATCTCACCTCATTAGAAAATCAGATCATTTTCTGTTCATTGGTGCAATAGATGTGTTCTTCTTTGAAATACCACGATACAGAAAGAAAATATATATATGTGTATATATATATTTTTTTTCTTTTTTTTTTTTTCCTGAAAATCTAGAAAATGAACATAAAAACAAATGCACGCCCTCTCCTGGCTAATGTTCAAACCCTGAGGGACAAATCTATAAACTGTTGGAGAGCATTCAGCATCAGAATGATTTAATTCATAGAGGCTCTGTTTCTCACTTTTAATGAATTACAAAAAAGATGTTAACAACAGATCTTGGCCCTGTCACTGCTCTCTAGCTGTAGATGGACTCAAGGCATGAAAAGGGGCCAATGTTCAACTACCACCAAAATGAACCAAAAATTCATAGGAGCAGAACCCACTGCTCTGCTGCCTACTACATTCTCCCTTATGTACAACAACCATAACAACTCCAAGGACCTGGATAAGCAAGCATGGATTGCAAATTATCACCAGCAGAGTCACTTTATTCCCTTTCCTTCTTTCTACTTTAAAACCCAAATCAGGTCAGTCTGCAGCCAGCTGAATAACAACTAGAGATAACAAGATATAGATAAGGAGATGGCTTCCCAGAGAACAGGATGCATACCATAGCTGATGATGCTGGTATTGGAACTGATTGTACCTTATCAGGAGGATGTATTTACAATCTCATTTTTCATGGAGGGGGCATTTTATCTCAGACTGCTGTGCAGCTAATATTTTGAAGTTTTTACATAAACATCTAGTCAAAGGAGAAGCTAACCGGTCAAACCCTTCCTTAGCGTTGAATAGAAAACTGAAGCACAACACCAAGACTGAGGATTAAAATCAATCTAGGTAAGAAATGAGTAAGGAGGAAAAAAAAAAAAAAAAAAAAAAAAAGAGAGAGATTAAGATCATGGCTTATACCATATATCTGGCTGCTCGCATGTCATTCAGCTTCTGTCGCCAGGCTCCTTGTGAGGAGGAAATGGGCCCTACTGGCACAGAGAAGCAGCTGGATTTTGTAATACAAAGATATAATTGTTGCAAAGCACCGTTTCTCTTCTTTTAATAAAGCCCTTTAACAAAGCTGTGTGTGTTGCTTGTGACATGATGGACAACCTTCCTATTACTTAGCACTCTGCTTGCCTGCTTACTGTATGGGCAACTACCACCAGGACTTTCACTGGTAAGCAGTTTGAAGAAAGCAGGACATCCTTGCTACCTGACTGAAAAGATCCCAGTGTTGTGAGGCCAGGATGCACAAAAGAAATGCTAATGCAATAACAGAAGAAAGTAACAAAACACAGCAGTGCAGTCACAAAATGTTAAGGACAAATACAACAATACAACGACAAATACCACTTCTGATTTCCAGCTTCTGATGGCACTTAGCTCAGTGAGATGGCCTGGGTGGGACTGAGAGCTGTATGTCAGCCAGTAACTACCAGCTATTCATGAAGTTCATCTTACATCGATTCAAAGTAGTGCAACAACTTATAACCTTTGGTTTTATTTTCCATAACTAAGCCAGAGTCCTGGAGGTTGATTCCCTCAGGTTAGTGGATTAAAATCCTGCTATAGGATTTGCCTAGATATGTCCTTATATACAATACCTTATCAATTTTGCTGTGATTCTAGTTGCATACATGGAGCTGACTGAATGAATTTCTACTGAAAAAAACGAGTTGTGGCTGATAACTTGGAATCAAGGGAAGTGTTTATTTATTTATTTATTTATTTAAAAAAAAGGAAAGAGGAAAGGAAAGGGGAAAGGAAAGGAGGGGAAAGGAAAGGGGAAAGGAAAGGAGGGGAAAGGAGGGGGAAGGAGGGGGAAGGAGGGGAAAGGAGGGGAAAGGAGGGGAAAGGAGGGGAAAGGAAAGGGGGGGAAAGGAAAGGAGGGGAAAGGAAAGGAAAGGAGGGGAAAGGAAAGGAAAGGAGGGGAAAGGAGGGGAAAGGAGGGGAAAGGAGGGGAAAGGAGGGGAAAGGAGGGGAAAGGAGGGGAAAGGAGAGGAAAGGAAAGGAAAGGAGAGGAAAGGAGAGGAAAGGAGAGGAAAGGAGAGGAGAGGAAAGGAAAGGAGAGGAGAGGAAAGGAGAGGAGAGGAAAGGAAAGGAAAGGAAAGGAAAGGAAAGGAAAGGAAAGGAAAGGAAAGGAAAGGAAAGGAAAGGAAAGGAAAGGAAAGGAAAGGAAAGGAAAGGAAAGGAAAGGAAAGGAAAGGAAAGGAAAGGAAAGGAAAGGAAAGGAAAGGAAAGGAAAGGAAAGGAAAGGAAAGGAAAGGAAAGGAAAGGAAAGGAAAGGAAAGGAAAGGAGGTTACATGTAGGCAGAGACATGCCTCTTTTAGTGCATTCAGTGCTTGGAGTTTTTATCCAGAAAATCAGGACTGCAGGATTTAGAGTGCTCAAGCCTTCTTGCCACTGCCTACAAGAAGCTGAATCTCTCAGGTAACAAAACCATAGCTAGAGAGGAAAAAGCAATACTCTGCATAACTTTGCTCAGCTGAGGGGAGCATGAGTACTGTGAGAGTAATCTTCAAAGGACTAAAGCACACACCAACTCTGAGGATGAATATTATTATTTTTATTATAATTTATAATAACATTACTAGAAAAGTAAATACACAAAAATGATAATGAGAAATTATAGAAGAGGTTGCAGGGTCCAGAAGGTCAGGGACAGCATGACTGCACAGTTTAAAACCACCAGAACTTTTCCAAAAACATTGATTTGATTACAGTTTCATGTTCCTCACAATACCATAATTTATTATTTTTTTTCAATACTTTGTTTCCTCTAGTTAATTCTCCTCCTTTTCCTGTCCTTAGGTCTTGTTTATTGACAGCATTTGCACTAATCTAATTTGACTCTAAGCTGTTCAGTGTCCAGTCATACTCTCAATTACCTTGCATGACCTGCCCTTGGACATGCAAAGCATCTTTAGACACCAGTACCACCCCACTGCTGTGCTTTCTTTGCCCATTTCTGATGTGATTTTTTTTTCCTGTTTAGAGCACCAGTTCTCCTCCTGAGCAAACCTTAATGGATTTGGTTACAGGCTGCTCCTCACCAGGTGGCTGAGAGCTTTGGAAGTACAGCTTGATAACATTTCCTTGTATTTTCCTGTAGTGTCTCAGCAGAACACAATTACAGAGATGGAGGATTATGTATTTGCTCAAAAATTATTCTTGATAAAGTAAAAATAAGGGCAGATCTTCCAGTTTATTATACTTCAGTTATAAATGAAAGTGCTGTTATCGTGACTTTGTGAGCTCTGATATCCTGCACAAGTGACTTTACTGTTAGCTCCTTTCAGCCATCTGCTTTTAAAGGCACTCTGAGATTATTGGAAAGAGGTTGCTGGATACATGGAAATCCTATTGAAATGTTGACCACATGGCAAACCTCTCTAAATCATGCACACATTAAGTCTGGCACAACCTGTATGCAGCGTATTGCCAAACTGCATATCTGGCTGCTTCAGCAGCTCCTGCACAGGTGGTTTTGCAGCCTGCTTTCTTTAAGCTAAATGTTAATTGTTATGGAATGGGGATATTTGTCATTGTAACAACTCTTTTGATGATCTGAAGAAGCAACACTGCTATAAATTATTTGATGTAAGGGCTTCCATGGGTAAGTATCCAGATCCTACAATATGAATTCAAGCGAATCTTTCAAACTGGTGAGGATTCATATTCTGTAAAGAAAATCCATCTGAGGAAGCATTGAAAAGATAAGTCAAGCAGCTTTAGTCTGCAGTCCACTTCATGATCGTGAGTATCACAGGAATTTTACTTAAAAAGTAGAATTATAGTCATATATGTCATCTGGTTGTGAGTTCAACAGCTAACACCACTCATTTTTATATTTTAGCTACAGATACAGCTGTCTAATATCTAAAGGTAGCTCAAAAATCACTGGAAGTATTTAAGTGAAACAGGTAAATCACTTCTAAATGTAAGGTTGTAGAATCTAGTCATAAATAGTAAAGACTAACCCAAATACTACTAGTGGTTTTTTTGTTGTGTTAGAAATGACCACTAAAACAACATTCATGTCATCAATAGCTAGGTCAGAAAAAACAACACAAGCATAACTATAGATAATTCTCAGTACACTAGATAAATATGTACCTATGACACTGCTTATCTTTTTTGTTCATGGTCTTTACAAGTCATAGACTCAACATTACAGAGTTTCAGTTGAAAAACGCTATTATTTCTTAAATGTCCACAAAAGCTGTCTTAAGTAGGGTCTATTCCTGACCTGGCAGCTACAACCTTACTTGAACTGACTGGATCATGTTAAAAGTTACAACTTTGATGTATTATTTTCTCCGTTGCAGCACAGACTATGGAATACAGCTCTACTGAAGTAATAGCCATAAAGAACAGTTGTTGCCCTTAATAGATTTGCCACAGTATATGGTAGTGTAACTCACATAAAGATCGAGCTATCAATTAAGACAATGTGTACGTATACTGGGAATATGCCTTTGGTTTCAATTGTGTTACATAAGAGAGATGAGGATGGTAAAATAGGGCCCATCTGTTAATGCCTGCTAACTAGAATCCCCTTTTGAGCCAGCTGTCATAAATGACAAAGCTGAAGGGCAGTGATACCAGGGAAAAAGACTGCAACAGCCATAATTTTTGCTAATATTGCATGTTCAATGAAATGTGGTACGAAGTATATTATGCTATGAGCCTAGGAAAAAAACGTGTGTCCATTTTCAGAAGTAGAAATACTCAAATCTGTCATTCTTTTATGAAGCTAGAAACTGTTTTTCCCATACCGCTTAGATTGATAGTACACAGGGACAGGCTCGGAGCAGTTGGGCGCGTTATGAATTACAGCAGCACAATTGTGCACTTCAAAGGAGTGGCTCTTCATCCTGTGTGACCATGAGAATAACGTGATCTAAACAAGTTAAATTTCATTCTTTTATGATCACAGCAATAGATTTCTCCCAAGAATAGTACCCTGTAACTCCATAAAAATTGCCATGGTTACAGTTAATGTTAAAGAATTTTAGCATTAGCGACTGAAATAGGAAGAGGGTTGACTAATATTATTTTCTCCAGAGACAACATTCATGGTTTCTAGTTGTCTAAATTCATTTGCCACTTCTGACCAGCAGTTTGCTTTACAACTTAATTAAATGATCCTTAACTAAAGTAATCTTGTTGTATAATAACAAATTAAGACAACAATAATTCTCTCAAGTGAAGTTCAAGACACCTCCGCTCTTCAGCAGTGAACATTTGCCTAAATATGAACAGAATGGTTCTTAGAAATGAAGATGAAACTAGACTACAACTACCATGAAGCAGAAATTAGAAACTAGATTTCACATCCAAATATCCTAAAACATGGGGTGAAATTTCATGGTGTTTTTTATTTCCAAGCAGTGAAGGAAACAGGGTAGAAAAGGAGAAAAAAAAAAAAAAAAAAAAAAAAAAAAAGGGGGGGGGGTTAGAACTGAAGATTTAAGGTGTTATCAAAAGCAGAAAAATTACTGAGGAAAATTCACTCAAGAATATCTGAAGGCGCAGGACTTCTGAAGAAGAGGAGGATACATAAAATGTTAGCAAAATCAATAAAGAATAACTCTGTCTCTATAAAATACTACTGCAAACTATAATTTCAGCAAGCCAGAGGCTTTCAGAGCTGGATGCATGCTCAGTATATCCCACCACTGAGGTCAGGCTTGCCATTCTCTCTCACAGGAGGAAAGAGATATGAACAAAAAGGCATTTCTCCAGCCAGGAGAAGGCACAAGTTCCCCAACATCAACTGGAGCTGTTTGAGACCAGACCACTGCCTTTCCCACATCCCACAACCCCACCGGGCAGCAAGGGAGAGAAAAGAAAATGAATTTTCAGAAGTTCTGACGGAACTGACACTCTGCTCACCTTCTGAGATTTTCAGCCTCTCAAAGAGCTGGGTAACACCCCAGGGGTTCTGTCTTCCCCTTAATGGAAATGCTCTGGTGACATTTTGTGTTCTTTTTGGGAAATCTAATACACAGGCATGTTTGAGAATACTACATCTGAAAATACAGAAAACTGTACCTAGCCACTAGAGATTAATAATCCCTTTAATACAAGGGCCTGTGGCAATTCCCAAAAGCAGGACATTGCACTTCTCTGCTTGCACTCCCAGGTGGGAGCTGGTTAGCTGCATTCGGCACAAATTCTGACAGAAATATCTTTCTCATCACTTGGTATTTTCAGGCATGGTATGTTCATAGACTCTACTTGGAGTTTATGGACATAGGTGATAGGATTAGCACCAAGTTGTCATGCTGGGACAAAGAAAAAGAAACCTCAAATTAGTTTAAGGAAAATAAAATAAAATACTGAAGCAGACATTACCCTAGCCCACCTCCAGTGGTTATAGCAAACATGCCTGTCCCTACCTTAGCCTCTTTTTTGACAAGCTACACAAGCTAAAGCTTATAACAATCATTTCCTGATTGTCTCAGAAACACTTTTCTTCATCCGTTTCAGTTTATAACCATTCCTCTAACACAGGAGTACGTGATGAGCATCAGTATTTCAAAAGGGCCTTGACAGCAGCACAAATAATTCCCTGTTGCTGGGTGTCCTTCCCCATGTCACATTCAGAAACACTTAAAGATAAAGCTCAGCCATTTGGGGGAATCTGAAGGTAAACTGCTGATCTCAGCATACATCAACCTGAAGCTATGGAGCATCTGAAGAAAAGGCTGTCAGGGAAAACTGCCTTCAGAAACGGTGTCCAAAAGTCACCCTTATTGCTTCCTCTCTGCACTGCTGCAGGTTTCTATTTGGATTTATGTTGCCATGAGGTTTGCAGGGTCAAAGTGCTGGGGGGATTAAACTGCAAATAGAGACTGAGTACCAACATGTGTCAAAAGCCTTCTCTGCTTAGTTGCAGGGCTTGGATGAATTCTTTCCTCTCACCGCTAGCTGCTACATGCCATGCCAGCCAGGTGTGGGCACTGGGAAGAAGGAACATGGTATTTGGCCTCATATGATTGATGACAAATATAATTATCAAAATAATTTTAAAAAGTCTTTTTCTGGGTAGCTCTCCTATTCTTTCTTTTGCATAGCACCTACTGAGCTGTAATGTGAGCTGTGCTACAAAAACAACATTCTTCAATTGATTTTGCCAGTGTGTTGGTAACAGACTGACTGCAGAGCCTTACCTGCTATAAACCAATATCTCTGCAGTGACTTCAGGGATTTAAGGACTTAAACCTGCTGCAAATCTAGATCTAACAGCTTAAAATGAAAAACGTAAGATTTAGTTTCATTATATATTTAAATGCTGTTTTAAAATTCACGTCTCATCACGCAACAACACATAACAAGAACTCAGAAGGAAAAACATACTTTCTTTAAAAATAAGAAAAAATTAAAACTAGAATTAGTGTTTCTGAAAATTATTGATCTCTGGCAGTAGGCACCGCTTCTTTCCCTAGAAAATGTTCTAAAATGTCCTGTGTTATGGTTATAGCATTTCCCCTTCCTCTTTAGTTAGCTGCTCAGTGTCTGGAACATCATGAAATATATGCATTTACAAAATGGCTGTTGCTATGGAGACTTCATATATTTAATTGGAGAAGAAACAGCTGAATAAGCCTTCATTTAAAAGCCCACAGAAGATGCTTTGACAGCTTTAACTCAAGGAATGCTTCCTTCTATTTTTTTCTATGCCTTACACTACCTATTTTAGTTTTCTTATATATTCACAAAACAAACCCCACTTATTTTTCCATCCAGTTCTATCTGCATTTGAACAGAAGAGGTTTTTAGGAAATCCGACATGAAGACTTTCAGTTGAGATAAGAATGGTGGTCTTTATATAATTCTCATTACAATAGCATTAATAACTGAATGGGATGCATTTTGTGCTTTACCCAGAGAGAGAAATTGGTATCCTGAGCACATACAGCAGGCTTACAACTGCAGACAAGTCTGTGCTCCTCAGCTGTGATCAATTATTCTCCTCTAAAATGTCTAGGACTGATCTGATGAGTTTGGGATGAAGGAAGATGCTGTTTTTTAAAGGTAGCCCAGCAATTATTTCTCATTTAGACATACAAAAAAGGATGGAATAGCTGAGTTGAAGTTAAATGGGGGTTCTTTAAAACACTTAGTTCCAATCTACTTGTGTATGGGGAAGAGAAGACTGTGTACATTTAACTTGTGTAAATCAACCAGAACCATCAGCTATGTTCATGCTCTTAGGAGTTTCTAATTTTTTAAACCCCAAGATAGTTCAACACCCCCCCTCTCCATTTGCATTTACTCCTTTCAGAAAAACATCAAATATATTCCCTAAGTAATCTCAAGAAAACAAAACTATATTTCTTGCATAGACTTCTCAATAAAATTATGTTTCCTGACAACCTCTAGACCTTAGGCTATGTATAGCTCTGCTTCTTCCAGCTGCTTTCCCTACCAGAACAGCTGATAATTGCAACACAGCTGGGCCAGGAGATAAACTTCAGCTCAATAATTGCAGAACTTCATGAAGAGATCTGGTGTGGATTGCAAACCCTCCAACAATTAGCATGGCAAGTTATTCAACCCCTAAATTAACTCCTGGGTAGATGGCTAATATGGTAAAATTAGTGCTCAGCCATATGGTGAAGCTTGATGGTCATATGTTCCACCATATGCTTTAATACTGCTTCTGGACTTCCTTAACAAATTATTACAAAAAGGGATATCTTGCAGTATCTAAACATACAATTTATCAGTGGTCCTATTGATCAGTCTCAATTCTATTTTCATTTCCTGGATGTTGTTTAATTTCTAATTTTTAAACCACCAACAATTGTAAGGAATAAAATTGTCTTAATTGTTTAAAACATATAGGGACTGAGATTACTGTATCTTGGTGTGCTTACAAATACTCAAAATCAAGCAAACAAACAAAAACCGGAAAGGAATTCACAGGTTTCAGTGAAGCAGAATATTCACTTGGTGGTTTCTGAATGCCTGGGGTACTTCTGAAGTTTGTTCACATCCTCTGTGATATTTGATCTATTTAGTTGCTCAATGTTTAATGAAGGAAAAATATGTCTTTCTCTGAAGTTTATCTGACGTGTATTCCATATTTTGATTGTATCTGAAGAAGGACAATAGTTTTTAGATGTAATTTTATGTCCTGGAAAAAAAAAACAACTTTCTTGATGGAGTAAACTACAATTCTAGAATTGATGTCACAAGGTAGATCAAGACACAGCAAGTAGTGAAATGAAAGGAGAGTCTTAGAAGGCATAGCGAGAGTGTAGAAGAAATGATGAAAGCCTTGACATAGCTTTACTCATAAAGGACTTTGCAATTAAGTAAATTTGGTGTTATCAGTGACAATGAAACCTGAAATCCTCAGAAAACAAATAGCTATGTAGCTGTAGCAATGTCTGCATCCTGCAAGAGCCACTAACAATGAATAAGATAATCACCACAACCTGTGAGGTCAGCTCCTCTCATGAGATGTAGGCATATTGATAGATTTGGGAATGGAAGGACAGGTCCTAATGAAGGATATCACCAAAGGAAAACCAGACTTGGGGAGATGTAAGGCATGCTGAGACTTCCAAGTCACAGAAGACGTTCGTCTGGAATGGAACAACGCGCTTCTGTGTTTTAAGGATTTTGAGAGCTGCATATGTTTGTTGGGGATGTGAGGGCATCGTTGTGCTGAAGACTGCTGTATTTTCTCTCAACAATGTTAAGAGGGACTTACACGTTGTATCACCAAGGGAAATATTGATGTGCATATGCAGGCACTGGGGTATAGCATAACTAACATAAATAAACTGCGATTTGAATAAAAAGTATGAATCAGCTATTCTGTACAAATTTCTGGAGTGGCTTTATCCAGCTTTCATGGAAGGTCCCCAGCATGCAATTGGGTTTGCTCCTCTCTAAAGGGCTTAAACTGCACAGTGAAAACACTAGAGATTCATACCATAGCTCTCCACTAATTTCCCTTAGCAAGTGTGCTCCAAACAGGGCTATGGAAAAATGAGAACTTAAAAATGTCTGAATTCTTAGCAGTGTCTCAAGCAGATTTATGGGCAAATAAATAGATACAATTCTTGATGGAGCTCCCCCCCACACACTTTTTTTTTAGTGGAAAACACGAAAAATCAATACTCTATTCTAATATTATGCTCATTCCACAAATATTCTTTTTTTTTTTTTTTAAACTAGTTATACTTTTTGATTTGATAACTTGTCCATCCAAGGGGTGCTGAGGGACAAGAGTTGGTAACATATGGATCATATACCCTCTGAAAGTAATCTTCAATTCTGTAGAAAAAAAAAAAAGATGAGACCATATGTTCCCCAGCTAGAATTCCTCTCCATGGCCAGGGGCTCTTCATTTTACCCTTTCTCTTGCCCTCTGTGCAGCTGGCACTGGCAGGTAGGTGCTGACCTGGCATTTCCAATTTAGTACCTATACCTAAAAATTTTATGTTGATTTGCATTTTAGAACATGCATAAAAAAAACTTGTACCAATTACCAGAAGGAAAAAAAATAAAAAAACAAAGGCAACTAGAAATTCTCAGTTTCAAATAACAATTTTCTTTTCCAATAAAGAAAATTTTAATGGTATAGAAGACAGGTTTAAAGGACTGCAGTTACAGATCTATTTCCAGATTCCTATTTAAAGCCCCAATTTCAGATGTTAAGTACTTTGCTTTATTTTAACAATGTACACAGTCCTGCTAGCTCCAAATGAGACTACTTTTGCATTTGTATCCCTGGATGAATCAGGCCCTTAATCTGCATGTATTAAACAAATTACATTCTGCATTAGGGAACTCTGAGGACTTGTACAATTATCTCTTGTGGCAATATTTGAGTTAAGTTAATGTCAATGAAACCCATAGTTTAATACATGTGTAAAAGACAGAGCTTCATGATTCATGCAGCACAGCACAAAGATGTGTTTCTGTAGCAACAGAAATTAATTTAAGCTGCAGATGTGATAATATCCTGGAATAAGCATTTCTCAAAGATTATTAATCAATGCAAGTGTGATGTCTATTTCATCAGGTTTTCCTGCAAATTTGCTATTAGTAACTGCTTTAATAGTTTCACAGATTTACACATCACTGAACAAAATGAATTTTAATGAACTGTATTTTAATTGTATTGGTAATTTAAAATGCTTTCAAAAGGCCTTTTGTAATACGTGAATAGAAAAGGTGTATTTTTTTTAACCTGATTTTCTACAATTAATTTTGGGGTTTGTATTGTTAACTTAAGATTTCACTTGTGTGTGGCAGGGTGCAAAAATAAAATAAAATAAAATAAAAATCATACAAGTCCTACAATAATTTTTATCTGATCTGAATGTGGAAGAGTTTTGTTTTCAGAAGAATTGCTCCAGTTTACAGCAGAGTCCTGACCCAAGAAAAAACGAAACCACGTGCCATGCCTTAGCTTACTTAGCTTTACACAGTCTCACTTCAGTCCTTTACTAAGAAACTCAGAATCTGAGGAACAATTTTTACAGGGATGATAATTGAAGAGACTCAGTTCCCGTTAATCCTTAAAGGCTTAAAAAATATTCTAAATCAAAGGAATTTCCTTGGGCTTGTCAAAACTCTCCCTGCTGTTAATTATACAGGCATGCAAAGTTCACCAAAGTTCTGTCTGAAACATTGTCACAGTCTTCCTATCACCACTGAGTTTTGGATCCTAAAATAAGTTAATGATACTTATTAATAAGCTAGTAAATGTTGGACGTGGATGGCCTCCCATTGAAAGGTCTTAACAAGCCAATTTCCTAGCACAGCAATACTTTCTCAAGATGGGTAGGTCTACATTTCTGTCCTGAATTGATGGACAGACTGTCAAGACTGTGGTATAATTGTGTCCTAGAGGTAAGCACAGCTGGGATCTAGAGATGGAGAGAATCATCAGAAAAGGCACGGCTGCTAGGCTGCTTATATTTCTTATTATTGGGTGTAATAACTCGCTAGAGTTGTTTTTGTGTGATATTAATTATCTGAAAGGCTCATGCTGCCAAGTATATCTGTGGTATTTTCTGAAGACGGTAGAATTTGACCTGACAGTTGAGATATTTCCAGACAATTATTTTTCAGAAATTGTATTTGTTAAGTTTTTTAGGAAATATCCACTAACCATGAAAGAGAGACAGAAGAAACCAGTAGAGCCCCTGGAGTGTGACACATCTGGAGTCCCCAAATGACAGCTAACATGTTCAGGTCAGTAACTCCCAGTCATTCAATGGGAATTCTGATATTTGGTAATGATATTTTTGAGTCTTTTCATTTATTCAAGAGAATAAAGGAATAGTAATTTTCTGAGGAAATAACTTGTTTCTCTTTGCAGCAGTATTATTCCTCATTTTACAGTGAATACATGCATGGCAGTTATTATTAAATACGGAATGGTTTATAGGTCATTTTAATGCACAGTTTAACATTTATCAAGGCAAATAAATTTTATAGGGAAAAAAGGAACCATTTCTCAAAATATTATTACAAGGAACCTAAACCAAACTGTTTTTTAATAAGGTGGAGAACTTACTCAGCATCAAAGTTGTCTTTCCTTAAAGACTGTTACTTAGAAGTTGGGAAGAGAGAAAACTGCCTTACTGCTAAGCAAATCCAATGTACCTAAACATGTCTGCTCTGGAAAACAGAAACCTTGAGGAACCCAAAGCTGAACAGAAAACTCTGCCTTTAAAGACTTCAATGAACTTTTAGGGTGCCAGAACTCTGACGTGCTGCCTGCCTTCTGCAATAGGTCTGAATATCCACATCTTCACATGCAGAATTTAAGGCCCCTTATTTTGTTCAGAGGATTAACAATCTACGTTAGCATTCATGAGAAACCACTGGGATTACTTATGTCCCTATCTAATACGTATTTTCTCCAGAAACCTTGCTCCTCACCACTGGACCTCATGTGCTCCTTGCCCAGCCACACCTGCCATTACTCCTATTTCCAGGCAAACCTCCTGGAAAGCAACCATTGCTGTGATGACTCCAGAACATCTCACTACACAGGGAAATTAATTCCAACATCCATGACTTCAACAGAAGTAGCACTTAGTTTGCACCTTTAAGACAGATGAAGAAGTAAAGGCAAAACAGAAGTGATATCCAACAGAAATATTCAAGTTTTTTGCTAGTATTACTCATAAGGGATAATTTTTGACCCCAAGTTTATGCATTTTTGATGAGGCTGCCTTAAATCTCTTTTATTCTGGATATGTTAGGAGCAAAATTTATTTGTATGTATTAAGGAATGTTTTTTTCTGTTTATGTGGTCATGAAATTTAGTACTACTGTGTCTGAGTAAAGACATTTACAGTTGAGCTCTAGATGAGGGTGCCACCAGTATGAATTATGAATTAGCAAAGTATTACGACTTTTTTTTTTTTTGAAGTTTTTTTTTTTTTTTTTTTTTTTTTACTCCACTATTGTTTGGATATAGCTTTCTTACTCACAGCTGGAAGACAGCCACTAGCAAGTAAAAATGATGATTATTATTATTTTTTTTTTTAAAGGCTTTTACTGAAATGGTTTATTCCTGCTTCACTTCATTTTATTCATTCTGTCTTGCTTTTGTTGGTTTGTTTTCTTTTTTCTTCACTTATATTCACTTATACATTGCAAAATATATAGCTCAAAAATTCTATGAGCCATTGCATAAGAACTCAAAGTTCGAAAAGTTTATGAAAAAGTTCCTAAAGAGTGGAAGCCAAAATGAAAGCAATTGGTCCTAAGAAACTAGAAACAACAGGGAACAGAGAGGCTGATTATCACTTACACACATCTTCTACCACATTTAAGTTGATCTTAGTGTGGAGGATTTTCTTCGTTCTTGGAAGAGTAAGGGGAAAATCAGTGGTGTTTATTTTGGATATATATATATATATATATATATATAATCTTAATTTTCTTTTGTAGTCTCTGTGAGTTGGTTAGGGATAGGTATTTCTTTTCATTGAATATTTTATTCGCAGTCTAAAGATATATGCTGTCTCTATGTATGTCTAATAAGAGCCCTTGTTACAGCATCTAGATGCTCATTAAAGATACTAAAGATGGTATTAATATATTAATATATTAATATATTCCCCCAGCATAAGCCCTGAAATGAAACATACTGTGCATTTTGGTAGTCATTGTTTTCCCAGGTGCTGTCTCTATCAGATATTGCAGTGGAAACCATTCACCCCTAAATTAATCTGACATTGCTCACTGACTAAGATAATAAGGCTCAGGAGCAGACAGTAACATACAGTATCAATTTTTGGACTATTTAGTGATCGAGGAATTGAAGCAACATGAGTTTTCAGCACATTCCTTGACACAGTCCTGGTTTTATCCTACTGTTTCCAATGCTGACCTTAGCAGTATCCACAGCTAGAAAAAATAACTAGTAGCAACAATTGTAGTTCATCTAAATAAAATAGATCCTGAACTTTACCTGCTTGAAAATCTTCCTCATCTGACTTTCATTTAATCACAATTGAAAATAACAAGGTCTATGCAATAGGGAACCACGTCTAGAACCTCAAAAGAAATTATTTGTATTCAATTCCTGAAGACTATACCAACATGACTAGATATTTCTTCTATATATAGCTCAATATGGTTTTTACTCTATAATTCCCTACTGACACTTTGCAGTAGAGAATATTCTCAATATATTGGCAAATATTAAGAAGCCTGTACTTTGAAACCTGTAGCCAAACCCTCAATTTTTCCTTGGAGCTTCAGGAGCTGCATGACTTACTCATATCTGCAGTTGGAATATTAATGTTTCTACATGAATTAATGCAGAAAAAGATCAGTGATGATTCAGTACTGTATGGAAAACAAAAACCAAAACAAACAAAAACAGAAACAAACAAAGAAACAAACAAACAAAAAAAAAAAAACAAAAACAAACAAACAAAAACAACAACAACAACAAAAAAAAAAACACACACAAAAACACATACACACAAACAAAAATAAATAAACATCTGTGTAAGTGAACTATGGTTTGCCATAATCAAAACTGTGCAACAGAGCTGGTTGATGAGCTGTAAATCCATGAGGAGTGATAGATGGAAATGTGCTTCAGTTTCCATTATTGTTATCTACGGTGTTGTTTTAAGCTCATTTCTATTCCATTTGTTTATTTGAGAGAGGGTTAGAATAGTAGAAAAAAGCAAATGAATGCTTAAACTAGTGTTAGAAGATTACTATGAAGAAAAATCTATGTATTAAGACTCAAGATGGGCAAAGCTTGCAGGCATACTGTCTTTTATTGAGTTTCATTTTCTTAAATAATAAAAAAATTACTACAGAATAAGGCCTGCAAATTACTACAGATCTTTGGGCTACATTAAATATATGCATATGGTATAGAAAGGTAAAAAGTATTAAGTATGTAATTCAGCTGTTAAAAACGATCAACATCTTTTGACTAAATTCAAGTAAACAATAGATAACAAAATATGGTATTTCATTCATCAAAAGTCTAAGCTAACAAATCTTTCCCTTTTTGCAATCTTTGTCATTAGTAATGTTTTTTAACCTATTTTTCTGAAGGCTGGTATCTGTTTAAGGGTCTGAGGATATCACTTTTGCTAACCCAGTGCTTCAAAAAGTGGGAGGTAGACTTTCTTGCTGTGCCTAGCCTTGGAATGGCATAATTTCATTCTCCACACCTCTCGTCTCTGAACAGTTAACTAAAGCTGGATACTCAGGTTATTTCTCTCCAGTCACGTTAACTTCAGTAAAAGGCTATGTATTAAAGTGACATAAAGGTCAATGCTTTTATGGTAACTACTTACGACTCCTGCAAAAATTCAAGTGCTACATCTCTCTTTACACTGCAGCAAAATTGCTATTCTATATCTTTTCCCCTTTAATTGTGAGGGGAAAAAATGTCTGTTGCTTTATGGGAATGGTAGAGGGGGAACTGTAGAACATAGAAGAGAATTAAAGACAATCAACTGGTATCTCTTTGGCTAGTCATGGAAATAGCTGACGGTGCTAATAAAACGTCTACCTTTCACTGTAGCAGACAATTTAAATGAAAAATGTTACTTTACTTCTCATATTAATCGTTTTTGGGTGTAGAAGGAAGAAAGACCTCATGTTAGGAGGGTCTGAAATATTATAAAAGGTAATATAGCAGTAAAGAGAAATCCATACTACCAAAGAAAATTGTTATACATGGAGTGGTAATTCATGTCAAGAAAATGGTTGATATTAGTAAAGAAGGAAGAGATTTGACAGTGTGGCCATGGGGGTCGGAAAGCCCCGTGGTTGATGATAACATTAGACTCTTAACGATGAGGCCATCAGGAATGTAAAAGAGTTTAGAGGGAACAAAGAAGGGTGATTCAGGAGACTCCATGCAGTCTCAGGGTTGCTTGTTCTCCAGCTGTTAAGGCATGGAAGTTTCTGGGTGTTTGCTGTTGTTATTTGCAGAGTTGTTTGACCAATGAAAAGTTGTTTTTGAAAAGGACAGCTGTGGGGTGAAGGGTATAAGAGGGGAGCCTGCCCTCAAGATAAAAAAAAAAAAAAAAAAAAAAGGCAACGCAATGCGACGAAGTTATGTCATCGATAAAGAAGCAGAAAGAAGGAATGAAAAGGAACAGGCTAGCAGAACGGAGACCAGGACGGGAAGAGGCACATTGATTGCCTCATGAAGATCGGTTCGGCCAAACTCAGCAAACGGCTCAGAGAAGCTCGTACTGAAAGTCGCTGGAAACAGGTGCACCAGAGCTGGAGAGAAGCTCAAGCTGAGACAACTGGAGCCTCACACACAGCTTCCCCTTGCTGGTAAGCAGTTGCGCATTATGGGGAATCATACGTCCTTAGAAACAAAGACTGTCCTGGTAACCTTACGGCTTATTCTCCTTCTTAACAGTTGGACAGTTTACGATCCTGAAATATGGGACCAAATTGAGGTCAAGGTGTGGGACTCTGCAACTAAAAACGACAAGGTTGCAGTGGGATTGCTCAGCACCTGGCGAGCAGTCTCTGAGGCCTTAAAGAGCCGTGTGGGACCACAGTCAGACACTTGTGGTTTGCCAGACAGTGAGGGAGCTGCGGGCTCCTTTACTGATCCGACTGCTACACCATCGGCCCCTCTGCTGCTACAGCCATCGAAGGCCTTTGCTGTTCCACCCCCTGGTGACCTGGACATGCCTTTTGACCAAGGCCCTATTGGTCTTGAAAAGGAGATGGATATGCTTTTCTTCGATGCGGGAAGAACGGGATACATAAGGCCCGAAGACCGAGTTGCTTAACAACTTAAAGCGAGACATATTGCTCCCACGACTAGCCCTGGAATTCTCCGGTGTTTGTAATGAAGAAAAGGAATGGAAAACGGAGACTGTTGTTTGTAATCAAGAAAAGGAATGGAAAACGGAGACTGTTAAGTCATGGAACTTAAAGGATTGTTTGTTACCTTTTCTGATTGTACCCATGTATAGGCGTACTCAAGTTTAGTAAGTCATGGAACTTAAAGGATTGTTTTCTACCTTTCCTGATTGTACGTATGTATAGGCAGACTCGGATTTAGTTTGTAAAAGCAATGTTCTGTATATTTAGAATGCTTGATGTTCGCGTGTGCATGTTGGTGGAGCGTAGACTCCCCGCACACCCAGCGCTGTTTACTTGCCTTTTATACCTTTGATAAATATTCCTTTTATAAATATTACTAAATTCAGGTTGAGGTGAGACTCCATTTATAACAGAAGGAACAACCGCATGTATCAGTACAGGCTGGGGGACGACCTGCTGGAGAGGAGCTCTGCCGAGAAGGACCTGGGGGACGACAGGTTGGCCATGAGCCAGCAGTGTGCCCTGGTGGCTAAGAAGGCCAACAGGATCCTGGGGCGCATTAAAAGAAGCGTGGACAGCAGGTCAAGGGAGGTGATGCTGCCCCTCTACTCTGCCCTGGTCAGGTCTCACCTGGAGTACTGCGTCCAGTTCTGGGCTCCCCTGTACAAAAAAGACAGGGATCTCCTGGAAAGAGTCCAGCGGAGGCTCACAGACAGGATACGGGAGCATCTTCCCTAGGAGGAAAGGCTGAGAGACCTGGCTCTGTTCAGCCTGGAGAAAAGAAGACTGAGAGGGGATCTTATCAATGTCTATAAATACCTGAGGTGTGGGAGACACAGGGATATGGCCAACCACTTTTCAGTGGTCTGTGGGGACAGGACAAGGGGCAATGGCTGCAAAATGGAGCACAGGAAGTTCCGCACCACTACGCGAAAGAACTTCTTCACGGTGAGGGTGACGGAGCACTGGAACAGGCTGCCCAGGGAGGCTGTGGACTCTCTGCAGATATTCAAGCCCCGTCTGGATGCCTACTTGTGCAACCTGCTCTAGGAAACCTGCTTTGGCAGGGGAGTTGGACCCGATGATCTCTGGAGGTCCCTTCCAACCCCTACAACTCTGAAATGAGCCCCGCAACGCCTACGTTTCTCTATCTTCTGTTTAACCTATTGGAGTAACAGCTCCATTAATACAGTGTTTCCACAGTCTTCTAACACTTGGATTACCCCTAACACTTGAAAAGAGGAAGATGCAGTCTTTCTAGACCTGGCTTGCATCAATAAGAACCCCTGGTTCTTATCACCGATAAGAACCCAGTGAGTTGCATAGTGGGGCCTTGGTCCTTCCACAGTCCACAGACTCATAAGTTTGCAGAGCGGAAGCTTTGCAGAGCTGTACGAACACTGAAGATCCAATTCTGCAAGAAGCTGATGCAAAAGCTACATGGCAATGAGCAGTTTGGGTGAGGAAGAAAGAGACTGGCATTCTCACAGTGCACGGTTTAACCGAGTTTAGTCCTGTGGGCTGTGTCAACAGAACTGGCTTTGGTTTGTACCCTTTCAGGACACTGAGGACCCAATTTCATGTCTGTGGGCAGCACGGCTAAGCGGGCAGCGTACTCTGTGTCACCGGGGACAGAGGAAGGATTGACTGATGGGCAATGTCAGTGTGCCCTGCACAATGCTGCCTCCACCTTGCTGGAGCAGTTTGCGTGCTCCTAGCGCCAAAACGTGCCTCTTGGAGGGCCGGGGGCAAGGCGAGGCAGAGCTGGAGGTGGTGTCAGGAAAGCCTCATGGCTCCTGCCAGGCACTGCGCCAGGCCTCAGCCCTGGGAGGCCAGCCCCGCCCTGCGGCCTCCTGGCGCCCATCGGCTGCCACAGCTCCATGCTGCCTAGCAACAAGCGCCAGCGGCCTCGCTATTGGCTGCGCCCAGAGGCGCCAAGGTAGGCGGCCAATGGGGCAGCGCCTGGCTATGATGGAGCAGAGGTGTCACAGGGCAGGGTGGGTGACATGGTGCTGGGTGTGCTGGGGCTGCGGCACTCCGGCGATGGTGGCGCACAGGCGAGGCGCAGCCTTTGGGCTGCTTGTGGCCCCTGAGGAGTGCTCCTGTGTGCAGCTCTCGGTGTTGTCTTCACTGTGTGACCCTGCAGGAGGGTGTCGTCGTGCAGCTTTTGGTGTTCTTATCACGGCAGCCCTGAGCAGTTCTGCATCGTTCAGCTTTTGGTGGTTCTCCACTGCAGCCTATGAGGAGTACTTTCTTGAGCAGCTTTTGGTGTTTTCTTCACTGCGACTTGAGGAGTGCTTCTGCGTCCAGCTTGTTGTGTTTTCTTCACTGCGTTTCCACTGAGGATGCCTTCATTGTGCAGCTTTTGGGGTTCTTCACACCACGTTTCCCCTGAGGAGCGCTTCACTATTCAGCTCGTCCTGTTTTCTTCACTGTGAGCTTGAGGAGAAATGCTTCGTGGAGCTTTTTGGGGTTTCTTCTCCCTGTGGCCCCTGAAGTGTGCTTCTGCGTGCGGCTTTTGGTGTGTTCTTCACTATGGTCCTGAGGAGTTCTTCATCGTGCAGCTTTTCTGGTTCTCTTCACTTCGGTCGTTGGGGATTGCTTTGTCAAGCAGCATTTGGTATTTTCTTCATTGCGGCCCCTGAGGAGTTCTGCATCGTCCAGCTTTTGGGGTTCCCTTCAATACGTTTACCCGGAGGAGTTCTTCAGCATGCAGCTTTTCTGTTTCTCTTCACTTTGGCCCCTGAGGAGAGCTTCGTGGTGCAGTTTGTGGTGTTTTCTTCACTGCGACCCTGAGGAGTTCTGCGCCATCCAGCCTTTGGGGTTCTTCACCATGTTTTCCCTGAGGAGAGCTTCATCATGCTGCTTGTGGTGTTATTTTCACCTTCCATCCCCTGAGAAGTGCTTCATCTTCTAACATTTGGTGTTGTTTTTTTTTCTCATTCCAGGCCCCAAGGAGTGCTTCTGTGTGCGGCTTCTGGCGTATTCTTCATTGTCGTCCATGAGGAGTTCTTCATCGTTCAGCTTTTCGGGATCTCTTCACCACGTTTCCTCTGAGGAGAGCTTCATCGTCCAGCTTTTGGTGTTTCTCCACTGCAGCCTCTAAGGAGTGCCTTCTTGAGCAACTTTTGGTATTTTCTTCACTACGTTGCTGAGGAGCTCTTCATCGTGCAGCTATCGTGCAGCTTTTGGGTGTTTTCCCCACACCACGTTTCCCCTGAGGAGGGCTTCATCATTCAGCTTTTTGCGTTTTCTTTACTGTGGTGCTTGAGGAGTAATTCTTTGTGGAGCTTTTTGTGTTTTCTTCACCTTGTGGTCCCTGAGGAGTTCTTCATCGCGCAGCTTTTGGGGTTCTCTTCACTTTGGGACTCCAGAGGAATGCATCATCGTGCAGCTTTTGGTGTTTTCTTCTAGTTGGCGCTAAGGAGTTCTGCATCGTGCAGCTTTTGGTGTTTTCTACAATGAGGTGCTTTTTGGCATCTACCATGTCTGCAGCCAGACTGACAGCTCTGTGCCTGACATGTGAAGAAGCACATTCTTCTGTTTGTTTTCAATCTGCCAACCGATCATTTCATGTAGAGCTGTCTTTTTTGTACTAGGAGGTGCCATGTTCTGTCATGCTGCTATAAATCTCTTTCAAACCATTTCCAAGTTCTCTTGCCTGATTTTATACCTTTAATAAATATTCTTTCATAAATATTACTAAATTCAGATTGAGATGAGACTTCATTTATAACAAAATGAACTGTTTCATATCTCCATAGATATTTCTGATACCTGCAGTAGTCGTTTTGTTGTTGTTGCAGTAGATGTACCAAGAACAACATTTTTATTTTTATGATTTTTTTTTTTTTTTTTTGGTTTTACATGGACAATGTTCTGGTTGAGATAAATTAGTTTTTTTTTTTTCTTTTCTTTTTTTTTTTTTTTTTTTTATCCTCAGAAGTCAGAGAAAATGGACCTACAGCAGCACATCAAATCCTGGTATTTTAAAAGTGGTGAAAAAGACAAAAACATATCCCATCCATCTCCATTCCGTATAATTCTGTAAGCCACAACATAAACGACATTGATTTTGCTAAGATCAATATTGAATCTTAATGAGTAAAGTCTGAGTGAGATAACGGTGGGTTCAACATTCACTTTTGGTTAAATAAATCCCATCCATGGTTTGGCAGCCATGTCTGTAGTAAAGAATACTTTTGAAATAAAAAGCACTGCACTTTTTTCTCTAGATGCAATAAGATTTGACTGAAGCTTTAACAGCTTTGAGGAAAAAGGGAACATTTATGGTCAAAGAATAGTTAAGCATGTACGGATCTACTGCAAATCCAACCTTTTTTAGAGCCAGTCAGCTCTGTGACAGGTTTTTGTAGAACAGTTTGTTAGCATCCACATGCCAACAGGATATATTAAAGAGGAAAATGGTGGTGCCAGCAGGTCCTTTTGGCCCTTCACTGGTCTCCTGTTCTAGTTAATGTATATGGTAACAAGGTGCTTATCCTTGACCTGAGCTCTCTGGAGCTCACATTAGCTTTTGTAAATTTATTGTGACAATTATCAGCACAGCCTCTGGCTGAAAGTTTGAAAGTATGGACATTATTTGAGAAGTTGTGTATCCTTCTCAAGTTCCTATCTAAAACATAGCCTTTTTTTAGTGTGCCCTTGTGCTCCTCAGCACTCAAGTTTCTTGAATAGTCATAAAATAACTGCCATAGAAAGAAACCTTCTGATTTAAAACAAAACAAAACAAACAAAAAAACAACGACACCATGAAATATACGCTGGCAGAAGGTCAAGGTATATGCTTTAACCCTCCATTCACTTACATATTTCGAGGTTGCTTTACATACTTCACAGCAGTTTGTTTTGCAGAGGTCTTGTTAGCACTTAAGGACTGGCCCCATCAAGACAGCTTAGCAGTAACACGTATTGTATTGCTTGACAGTCTCCAGAAACGTACTTGCTCATAACTGCCACTGATTTTTTGAAGAGTTTTCAGGTTCTTAATCGTGTTTACCTCGCCACTCTTCAGCTCAATAGCTCATTGGCCTGTATTGTTATTTTTATGGGCTTGTGTGGGTGTACAGCTATTTTTTTCCAAGGATGGTGAGTGGACAGCTTGTGTGCTTAAAGGCAGACAACTAGTTACACTTATCTCCCTTGTGTTTTCCTGAGGCTAAGGGAAACACTGACAGGAAACAAATACACTTTGGATTTAGGATGAGGGCTATTTTTACTTGTAACCCATTGTATTTTTAACACATTTTAAACATGGAATCACTGATCCACTTTTGACTTGACAAGCAAGATGAACTTGGAATTAAGTTTAAACTGTCACTGTTATTCTTTGTTTCTTTCATACATATGTCTTATGTTTGAATTGAACTGGCAATTCTGGTAGAGCTGAGAGGATTACTGTGCATCCATTAAATGTGTTAAACAAACCATCTGCAGATTTCTGTGTGTCCTCCTTATAGCAGAAAATGAGTTTTAAAATAAAAGCAATGTAGCACAAGGGGGAGACAGTCCTTCTACAATTGTCTTAAATAAAATTAATCTTTTTTTTTACCTCTCTATATAATATGAAGCACTGTGAATGTTTTCATATTGCATTTTATCTTACATTTGAATTGTATAGTTTATTTTAAATCTGTTTTGAACTTTTCCTTTTTTTTTTTTTTTTTTTTTTTTTTTCCAGAAACACAGACTTTGCAAATTAAAATTATATATATATATAAATTTTAGCACATATTACTTCTCCCTGCTGTCAGCTGGAATTAAACTGACTGCCACAGGAATGCATCTAGAGGCAAGTATGTTCTATGCAGACTTCTAAATTTGGAAAATCTGCATCCTTCCTTCAGTACAGATGCTCTGAGTCTTAACACTACTGCTAAGAGTACATATTACAATTCAGAGAAGAAGGTGTCACGACAACTCTTCATGCTCTCCTGAAACAGGCTGTTCTCATCTTTTTCACACAGAAAAGAGAGATTCTACTCTCTAACAGAAAAGAGTAATTCTACTGCTTATCCTAGATGCCCTGTTGCTCATCTCTCATTTCATCTTCTCTGGACTCTAGAGAACAAATTAGTCATTTAATAAATGGTGATGTGTGGGGATTACACAAAATGGTTGCTCTAGTGGATTAGTAACAGTATTCGTTCTTTGGGTGGAATCAACAGTGCAAGATCCTTCTTTGCTACAGACACTTTCATACTACCCCAAGATGTATTCTCACATTCTCCCCTTCTGCTGTGCAGAAGAGTGGTTATCCACTGTAATCTAAAACTTGGATATGAAATAATCCAGAAGTACTGCACTGAGTAGAGGTTACCACTCAGGGCTTTGCCCTGGGTATTGACACCACTGACACATGGGTAATGCCTGTGCTTGATCTGTAAACTTTTCTTATGCAAATATCTACAGCAATACCCCAACCAATGCACTCACAACGCCATCAACATCAGAACCTCAGCAGGAAGGACATACAAGCAAACAACAGGTTTGTTATTATATGGCAGACTGCTTTCCTGCCCAGAGCTCATTCAGGGTTCTCATCTTGGTGGGCTGACCTGGCCACAAGCTTGTTACTAACTTCTAACAAGTACCTACAAAGCTGCTGGTTAACTCCCAGCCTCCCTCATTGGGATGGGAAAGTGAGGAAGAAAAGGGAAATTGAGAAAAGTCATGGGCTGAGGCAAGTGGAAGAGTGTGTGTCTGTGGGGGTGGGAAGTGATGCAAAGGCAACCACTCACTGCCTCCCACAAGCAGACTGATGCCAAGCCAGTCTCCAAACACTGGCCGTCTGAGAAGACAAAACCTTCACTCGCTTCTTCCTCTACCCCAGCACAATGCTACATAGTATGGAATATCACTTTGGACTATTCAGGTCAGTTTTCCCAGCTTCGTCCACTCTCAGCTTCTTGCTCACCCCCAGACTACACACTGCAAAATCCAAACCACAGCACCATGTGAGCTGCAACAGACAAAGTTCCTCCACTTTTCCTCCTTTTTGTAGCTTTAAAAAACTCATTTAGTCTCTAGGTGTTCTTCTGAATAGGGAAAACCACCATATCAGTGCTCAGCACTAACCAGGGTTAGTGGTCTCTTTCTTGTGTCAATAATAGTTTGAAACCTCTAGCTCAATGCAGACTTGCTAATGATCTGTTCCAGATATAAATCAGCAGCATGGAAATAGCAGGAACCAGCATCTTTTCCTTCCTCTGAAAGGCACAGACCTGTACTCGTCTGTATGGCTGTGCATTGCTTACTGTTTCAAATTTTTAGCAGTGGGAACACAATGTGTTAGCAGGGTTCCATGCTCTGTGCTGACCATTCAGTTGCAAATGCTCTGTCATAACATTTATTACTTCGATATGCTGAAATTTCTGCAGTAGATTCTAGGAATATTAAAGAGAGCCTTAGATCAGCATGGGAATAAATACAAAAATGATTGATAGAAACAGTACAAGGCTTATTTTAATTTCATCTTCAGTATAGCAGGATATTTCTGATTCTAAAAAGCATTTTACATGCCTATTTTTAAAAAGCCCTGAGTAAAAAGTAGCTACTAAGGGAGAGAGAAACACCACATAAACATACACAAGGTTATAGAGTTATAATTATGCTTATGTAACTATGGAGTTTCAGATGATTTCTGAAATTTCCTCACATTATGTTGTTACCTGCAAAAAAATGTAACTTTTGAAGCCATCTCTGTGCTTAAATAGACTGGAGGTAAATAAGGACAAGAGCTTCTTCATATCAGTTATTAACAGTATTTATCAAATACTTTTATGAACCTATTTCTGCCAGTACATCACAGTAACAATTTATAAGTGGGACCAACATTTTTTCTTCGGAGAACTAATCTATATAGCCAAGGGCAATTACAGTCCACTTTAAAAAATGGTTTGTCCTCCCCACATTGATGAAAAAAGCCATATAGTGGATACAAATTAGATTTCTCATTTTGCTGCTCTCTCATTTCTCTCTCTGAAGAATCTGAAATCAGTTTGTTTCACAGGGCCCAATTCTGCTGGTTTGAATTAAGGATTTGTGTTTATCTCAACAGGAATGCTATGTGGTAAAGACTGTAAAATTTACCTGCAGTTATTACCTATTTTTTCTCTGTCTCATCCCCAGCACTGTCAACCATAAACTTTTTGTTAGTGTTTACTTGTTGCGGGATTCCTACACAAGTTTGTAGTAGATAAATCTGTAAAAATGCCTGAAATCTGAAGTGCTGATTTCATACCACCCAAGTGAAATGGAAGTTTGTCATTAAAGGCAGTAAGTGCAAAAGCAAGCCAAAAATCTCCTCGGAGACACACCAGTCTCTGAGAAATGCCTTTGACAGGCATCCTGAGACACGCATTCTCCCTGGAGATGTCTGAATGAATAGCAATCACTGGAGATGCTTCACTGAGTTGGGAGCATTGGACCATTTTCCCGCCCTTACCAAAATTATATCACTTAAGAGCAAGAACTGTTTTCTAATTCACTTTTTTTTTTTTTTTTTTCCTCATTCTCAAGCAAGAGAAATTTGTGGATGGATGCTTACAACAGTGTTGCAAAATCACTGTATGCAATGCCACCATGCTGACTCAAAACACAAGCAGAAGAGACGAGTTGGCCACGAAGGTGACAGGAGAACTCTCCCCTCCTTGCCTTGTCAACACCAGCACATTGAAAGGCAAGACTGGGTCTGGAAGGTGCACCAGCCTCCTGAGGAAAGGTTCTAGCTTTATAAATATACAATTTTGAGGTGGAATATCGTATCAGCCTGTCATTTTGTTATTATTTTTTTTTTTTTTTTTACTCTTCTGAATTCATACTGAAAGGAGAATGCCTCCTTAATTTAGACTTGACATTACCGATAAATATTTCTGCCCTGTGATGGAGCACAGTAGAAAGCTGTTTGAAATATATCATAGGAAGCTACAGTCTAAACAAGAAGATGGCATGGGCAGAGAAACATTACAGCAAGGAATCCAGCAAAGCAGTCAGATAGCGTTTGGAAATGACAAAACACCTTGTGAATGCCCTGATATGAGCAAAGTATCCCTTTTTTACTGGAAATACAGAATATAATATTCAATTAGCATTTTGTGTTGGTGATAATGTCATATTTTTACTTGATCTAAACATTTAGTAGTACCAGAATTAATCTCATGAATTTCTATTTGCTTTTGTAAAGTAAACAGAATCAAGATATAGAAATAAATACACTTCTCATTTTCTGCACAGTACAGCAGTGAATTAAAATGTATTGGTTATAAACAAAGACTAAGTTTGATGCAAAAAAAAAAAAAAAAGGAAATTTTAAATTGTGCTAGCTCACTTTCTTCTTGCCATATATATACTAACAAAATCTTTTGTTGCCTTGAAATTTCTGCTTTCAGTGCAAGATCTCGTTCCAACTTAGTACTGCCATGCTGTGTCCTTATTACCTCTCAGTTTTGATGAACATGAAAAAAAGTAACAAATGATAGCAATTTTGATAGGGATATTAAATTATATGCCTCAGCCTTAAGCCAATCTCTAATGATTAAAGACAAATAACTTTTGACAGAGGGGAAAAGATTATATCTTTTAGCAGTAGAAAACAAATTTTCTTCTGAAAGACACTATGAATTCCCTTTATTCTGGGAACAGAAAGTAGGACTGAAGGCCTCTGCTTTCATTGATTATAGCTGTGTGTTCCTATGATGAACAACTGGTAGATGGCAGAGATTTATTAGAGAGACACTGAGAGAGAGTGGCCAAAAGAAAGGCAGGCAAAGAAAGACAAAAGAAAGGATGATACCAATTCCTTTTTTTAAAAAAACAACAACAACATCAACAAAAGACTGCTGTCACTGGTAAGAATTCAAACACTCTGCAGTAGAGTCTCAGCCTCAGCAGCAAATTCAATGGTTCACCTGTAAGCCACAGATGCTCGCACCAGCATTAAGACTGCCATGTTTTACATCAGTCAAAATTCAGAGCTCTAAACTTCTTCCACAACCACAGCTTGGCTTTCATTATATCTGATTATTTCATACTTACTGCAAGATATCTCTCAGTTTTAAATTAATCATGTCAAATTGGTGTTGGAAAAATGATTATCTCACATTTTTGATCAGGCCAGAAACAGTCATTCTTCACTGAATTGCCCCCTATCTTTTACTCTTCCATACTGCAAATGAGCTGAGTGAAGAAGCATTTGAAAATAATTTACAAAAGATGATTGGGGTAGACAAAAGGTTTAACAGCACTGTGAGAACAAATGCAGTGAGACTTCTGGCCAGCTTTTACTCAGCAACATCCTATTCTCTGGTGGTACCAGTAAAATTCTCTAAGATTACCAACAAGGTCAGCATAATTAAAACCTACTACAAATCAAAAAAAACAATTTTCTGTTTATGGCATAGCTATGACATGTTTTGCCTTTACTATAAATAAGGCAGGTACTAATTCAGCAGTATAAAAATATCTCGCTAAAACTAAATGATTCCAACATTAAAATAGCAAAACACTGTTTCTCTAAATTTTCCTCATTATCCTTCTTTCTGTAATGATACCACAGGAAGGCTTCCTGGATGTGAAAGGGGAGCTTTGGAAGATTTAAAGATTCTTAGTAGACAAGTAAAAATGCACGGAATGATCACTCAGTACTATAATTATTCAAAAAATACCATTAAAAGACAGCACTGAGCACTTTCACCATGCCCAAGGAGACTCAATTACTTGCTTTTGGAACTGCTGGGTCGAAAGAGTATTGTTATCCTCAGCAATTACCGGAGGCAATAATTTAATCCCCTAAGTAAAATTCTTAATGTTCTAAAATGCCCTGCCAATGGAGTTATCGTGTGTCAAAGTGACTGAAGTCTTTCAAAGTGACTGAAGGAACTTTCCACTGTTATTTACCACAGTAAACTAAAAGTTAAGAAGCAGGAAAAAAAGTCTTCATGTAAGAAGCTAGCTTCAAGGAAATTAAAGAATTGACCAAAATTATTAAGCATATTAAGGTCTAAAACAAGCTTGGAAATTCAGAAAAATCACGAACTCAAAATCCTTACTGTCACCACAAAGGCATGAAGTACTTTTCTTTAAATAACAAAAATTAATAATGAATTTAAACATTTTCAAAGCCATTAGACCTTACTGAAGTCTACATGCATTCACTTTAAGCTCTTGGAAGAAGGTTATCTTAATGTTCATAGGAATAAAGAATTATAGGCCTGTGTTTTGTCAAAACAAAACAATAAAACAAGACTGAAATTCAATAACATCATTAATGTACCTGCAGAGATTTTCTTTCTCTTTTAGTTTCTTAAGTATGGTTCGTGTTCATTGCAGACTTTCAAATACAGAGTTGGAGATTTTGAGCTTTCTTGGAAATATCGGTGTTGATTTGTGATAGTTTGTATTACATTTTGCAGTGGCAGTTTATGTTACCAGTATTTCGGTATAATCTACAAAATCTCACTGAAGATCAGAATCATTTTGTCGGGAAAATCAAACCAATAGCTAACTAATTAATATTCAACAAGTGCTTTAAGTGAATGAGTTTCAGTGAACTGTTAATGAAACATTCCCTTCCTTGATTTAATGCTCACTGAGCATAGTAGTGAGCATGAACAGGTAGATTTTTAGATAAGCAACAATCTATTAAAAAAAAATAAATAATCGTATTTATACAGTTCCTCATTTGGAAGCTCTGTATCAAGCCCTACATGGAGAAACTTATTTACAACATTTCAGTAATAGTCTGGCCCGCACGGTGATGGGAAGACCTTCGCAGGCAAAAAGGGAAGGAGCCAGGCCAAGGTAAGCTGCAAGGTTCCTCCCTGCCAGGTTGGCTGTGGTTTCAGGCTGCTCCCTGATCACAGCAAACACCAAACGTCTCATCTCAGTGAGTGCCTTGGAAAAGGCACAAGGTTGTACTTGGGGGGCTAAGCTGGGGTGAGAATAAGAGAGAGACTTTGTTCTGTCCATTTATTTCAGGTCTCAAGTAGTTGGGACTGAGTTTGTATACCACAAGCAATGTTCCCTTCTCCAACACGAGATTTAAGATTATTTATATGACATGCCTGTCACTTCATCCTCCAGTCTTCCACATGCATAGGCATTTTTTAAATAGTATCAGCTGAATATGTCTTGCTACCATAAAGCATATTAAACAGATACATCAAAACCAGTTTGCTTCTATGAACAGCATCGCCAAGCAGGACCAGTTGTTATGTTTTGAGTCTTACAGAAATCCTTAATCAGTTCCAGTTCAGATGCATATCCATCCCACACTAAAGTCAGCCAGTGATCCCTCCATTTGTTTTTTCAAACACAACTATTTTTATGCAGGAGGAATTGATATCATGAGGGACTTGAGTGAGACTGTACTGACTCATCCATCTTCAGAACATGGATTATATTCCAGACAACTACTCTGATTGAACTGCTAAGCATGAGGAAAATGTTCTCCACTCTCTGAAACAAGAACAGAACTATGTTGTCGCGGAACTGATCAACGGTTTACAGGTATTAGATAATCAGAAGAATAGACAGATAGCTAAAGGCATCACAAAAAATATTTAAAATCATAACTGTAAGAGAAGTCCTTACAAGGAAAGCAGCAGAGACAGAAGCTCTGGGGATTTTACCTTCCCACTGGTGGTTACACCTCTCCTATCATTATCAATTTGCCTTCAAAGAAAGCTGGAGAAATCTTTGGAATATATTAGTTCAATGCATTTGCCTTGACACCAACGCCAATTAGCATTTCTTTGTTATTACCTGCTTCTTATAATCTTGTTTTATTGTCATTCCACATAATGGACATCACAACTGAAGAAATTCTTAGACTTTTAGGTCATGGATGAAATAAAATACCAAATATTATTAAATGTAAATCACACAGAATTAAGTGGACAGAGACAGGGTGGGGGGACTTCCCTGGAAGACTTCCCTGGATGACACCATCCCTGGAAGTCTTCAAAAGACGTTTAGATGTAGAGCTTAGGGATATGGTTTAGTGGGGACTGTTAGTGTTAGGTCAGAGGTTGGACTCAATGATCTTGAGGTCTCTTCCAACCTAGAAATTCTGTGACTTCTAAAAACTTTCAAAGTTTTATAGCTGATTTAGTTTTTGCTTTTCCTTCAATAGTGATATGTAGAAAATAAATAACTTGGTGTGACATTTAAACATAAGAAAAATTGCCTAGTGTGAGGTTCTGCTGCCCCAGTAAGGAAGATTAGACCAATATAACTAAAAGCGCAATTTGCCCCAACTACTGGGAGGAATGGCAGTACATCAAAATTCCTATTCACAATGGCTTCTGATGTTGCAAGAGTATTTCTCAGTAGGTTAAAAAAAATAATACTTTTTCCTCCATTTTACATACCCGTTTGTTTGTCTAATGTAAAAAGAAACCAGAACAAAAATCCTAGTGACAAAATGCTCTCTAGCATTTCTGTTGAAAATAGTCTGAAAACAACATGAGCCTGGTAGATATTGTAAAAAGCAGTGGTAATTTTAAAATAAAAATAAAATAAATAAAATAATAAAAAGTGGTAAAAAGCAGAAAGTAATTTTCTTCATGGCTTGACAGTTAAAGCTACTGAGAAAAGACTTATTTCCTACAGAAACAGAAGAAGTTTCAAACCATTTAGAATTAGAGCAGAAGACTCGCAAAGCAAAGGCTTAATTTTAGCAGTTCTCATTATAAAAAGATGCAAAGTCCTGTAAAATAAATAAATAAATAAATAAATAAATATAGTTGGAACATTCTTCCCTTAGCTACCAAAAAAAATAAACTCTCTCTTCCTTCCTCCACATTATCTGTCTTTCCAGAGTCACAACTAAACCCTCTGCCAGTCTGCTCCTATGAGGACATCAGGTTCAGCATCTATTTTTATTAAGTCTCTTGGACCAACAGTCTCCTGGGGAAAAACTTCATCACCTTAAGAGAAGAACTTCACACTGATGCACATTTATAGACTTTTCATCCCCACAAGCTTTGTCACAAGTGACATTGGGGTGCGTAGAGCTGCTCATCAGCCTATCCTAAGTAAACTGTTTTGTTACATTTTAAAGACTATAGTAATCATACAGCCTATGTTTAATGAAATAAATGAGATGATAATGCTGAAGAACACTATTGGAAAATCTACACTGTTCCAGCAGTATTAGAAAAGTGCTCATGCAAAAAGATATTTATAACCCAGGACTCGACTTCTGCTGTGATACTAAGCCCAGGGCTGTGCCGAGACCAGAGCTCCCCTGGCTCTGCAGCCCTGGATCGAAGCAGCCCCAGAGCCACCACAGAGCTGCCTGCACCATCCGTGTAGCAGCCAAAGGCACTCCCAGCCTATTTCCTCTGAGAACAAACCAAGTGGTTCCCAGCCATCTGCCTCTTCAGCTCTAGTACATGAGGAGCCACTTAGCTAAAGGTATACCTAATAATATGACCAGCAGGGAAATAGTAGCTACAACATTAAAGGTCACTGACATCCCTACCTATTGCCACAAATGAGACAGACCCTGCCGATGTGGTGAAGAGGCCCTCGCTGTCATGCTGAACTGATAATGAGCTGCTGCAGGGAGTGAAAAGGCTCCTGGCCTGAAGCTCCAAGTGATTGCTGCCTGTCCTCTACTTGCTCCAAAGCTCAAAATGCACAAAATGAAGTAGAAACCATTAAACTAAATATACTTGAGACTTCATATATATATATATATATATATATATATATATATATGGAAAAAGACAGAACTTTTTGATACTGACACAAGAAGAGTAGGCCTCTGGCAGCATGGGAGTTCCCTGTCTGGGGAGAGCAATTGTGATTCTGCTTCCAGGTCTCGGGACCAAAGATATTGGTTGTCTTGCACTATTCTTAGTGAACAGTAGGCACAAGAAAAACCCCCAAACTGAGAAACAAGAAAGCAAAATAACTAGCTAAGGAGGGAGGCAGGCTGATACGAAATGGCTTGGTGATTATGCAGATAATCTACATTTATTTTCCCTTTGTACTTTACAGTTCAGATATAAACGAGAGATGTTACTGAGCATAGCTCTTGTCAAAACACTCTCTCTAGCTCTTTATTTCCATCGTCTGTATCTATTTTCAGTATGCATTAAAATAGCTTGGGTTCATTTGCAGTAACTGCTCTGATCTCTAACTAGTGCTATTTTCACATCTGAAAATAATTCAAGTTTATTTACAGCATTGTTTTGTCTACCAAACTGCTGATGTCAACCAACATCAGAAAAAGAGAATAAATGACCAGGCTTAGATTATTTGCAACCACAGACAAGAATCTTTGACAAGACTGATGATAAATCAGGATGACTCTGCAAGAAAGCCTCTGGATTATACTGGCATTTCAATTTTATTAAGAAATAATAAACAGCCTTGAGCAATAATATGTTTCTGTATGACAGCTGTGCTACAGAAAGGGTGTGTATTCTGATGATAAGAGTTACTTTCACACCAACTTGCTTCTGATGTGGACCTTGCATTTCCATAGCTGAAATGGCATGGATTTGGAACACTCTGTTGCCATCCCAGACTGGGGGATGACATCCCAAGGCTACACTTGTCATACGTCATTATCTTTTGTGTAGTCAAAACAAACTGTGCAAAATCAATTATTTTTTTAGGATACAAAATTTTATCGAAAATTCACTGGCCACATTTAGAAATCATTTCTGGAAACAATTTTTTTTTTAATTATTTTTTTGTGGAAATTACTTTTCAGTCTGCTCTTTAAATCTTTATTACCTTCATTTTCAGTAGCTTGGTTTTAATGTGGAACGTTTGTCTTTCTGTTTCACGGCTAGAACCAGAGAGCATTTTACCAATTAAATCAGTCAACAGCTGTTGATTCATCACTGACTCATTTTGCAAAAGTTCTTAAATATATCAAGAAATCCAGACGACATCAGGCATTTTTTTTTCCCATTTAGGTAGAAATCCCTTTAGTACTGGCAGATCACAATTTAGGTTGAAAATAAAACACAACAAAATTCAGCAGCTCAGTTCATCTTGAAAGTGTGAGTAAAGCCAAATGTTGGAGTTATCCAAGTATGTAAGAATAAAGGCAAGGTATTTATCATGGAGGCCCCACAACAGGAACTTCCACTTGTACAGTACCTTTATGATCCATTACACTTGTCTGAAGCTTCTAAATCATCTCTAACATGGGAAAATAAATAAATCAGAAAGCCTCAACAGTTACCTTTGAAAAAGTTTTTTTCTAAAGAGGCAGTTTTGAGCTAGTTTGAAGATACTGCCATTTTCTCCTTTCCCCCCCCCCCCTCCCTTTTTTTTTAAATGAAAAATGCTGAAGTCATGGTCTAAATCACAGTCGCAATATCTCCAGACAGTACAGCAAACCAAGTCCCCCATCGTATGAATATAGTTATAGCTGTAGCATAGCTGTTCAGTTCCCCCGTGTCATTCCCTTGAAACAGTCTGACAGGAAAAGCAAGGAAGGTGCTTATAGTTGCTATTTACAGTTGTATTTAAGACCATACCATAAAAAGTTTATGCAAGAGTTTAGGTTAGGTGTACAAAGTAGATGTCTGGTTCTACTATCAGACCAGCCTGATGTCTGCATGAAGACCCACAAGATGATATTGAATACTGTTGAATTCATGGTATATTTTTTTTATTTCTATTAACAACTCCAGATTTCTTCACACCTATATATCAATAGCTGATCCTTTGCTACTAAAACAGCCTTGAATAAGTGCGTATCATTAAGCGAAGGAAGGGTAAATGCATTTTGAAGGTGCAGCAACATAACAGTTCACCACCTCAACATACAAGAAATGCTTATATGAGTGAGAAATCCTCTAATAACACTGAGCAAGATTAATCATTAAGCAGGCATGAAAGGGTATGGTAATGGTTATCTAAAACTTTAAATTAATTTGCTAACTCTAACCCAATGCTCTCAAACAGTGTGGTATAACAGAAAGGGGATCCACAGATTTGTTATTCATCAAGTCTTTATAAACCTGAATCTTTTATGACTAAAATCTGCTATTAAGTCATTTTTCAATTCACTAATTCTGAAGGAGCAGAGCAATTTACATGAAAATACTTATTTTTAATGTGCTTTTTATGAAATGCTTGTCAAGGTCAAGAACTATAATTTGAAGAGTGAAATATATTATTTCATTATAATACATTTGATTTTATGCAGGTTAGGAGCATTATTTAAAAAACAGCAACTCCTACAGACAAGTATTAGTTGCACTGAATTTTCAGTTACTTGGTTTTATTTATTATTCCTGGTAATACATAAGTAACTTCTGGAAATTCCCTCTGGCCATTTCTATCCAGCACTTAGGAGATTTCTGTCATTCCTTGCTATTTAATGCTCATAGAAGCCAAAGCCCTTCAACCAGCATCAGTTGCTTCTCTGGTAACAGGAATCTTTGGCTTTACAGTTGACTTTTCAAGCACAGAGCAAGTTGCAGAAGAGGACAGCTGCCAGGCAGAGCAACGAGCTACTGTGCAGCACCGGCGTGCCCCTCACTGCTCCCTTCTGCTCTGCAGGCAAAGGCAATCTTAAAAGAAATATGAACAAGTGGAAACATAAACAAGAGCAATTTTCATGTGGAATTTCCTTACAGCTCCTTAGGATGTCATTTTTTACCACCCATTTGTACCACACACATGCTGGAAGCTCATAGCTTGATAGCTCCTCATTTAGTTAAGACATGCTCCTGGGGTGGTAGGCAGAAACCATCTTCACCTCTCAGCCTCCAGCCAAAACCAACATGCAGGGCCCCCAACCGTCCCCTCTTTCTGGGTTACAGGAAGCTTGGCCCAACTCTTAGGGTATATTTGACCTGAAGCAGAAGCTGTCTAGAGAGAACAGAAATGAAGAATTACTGCCAGATAGTTTTTCCTCATGCTTGAAGCACTTTTGTCTTTTTTCCTAGCCCTAGTCCCACCTGAAGTGGTACCTCTGGCAGGAGGCACAGCTATCGAAACACACTGACAGGGATGTGGCTCCTGGTAAAAGCAGCCCCACATCCCCCTTCGTCACAGAGAAAGTGTAAAACTTTGCCATCACTTTTTGCTCTATATTCCTTCCACTGCAAGCAAGAAACATGCACAGGGGAAGCTGCCAGTGTGCAGTGCTAGCAGGCTTCTGCAGAACAGTCTGGAGTCCTTCATGTGCCTTGCTTGCCTGTAAGCGATGTGTCTGGCAGGGAAGGCTTTTATCCTACATCAGGCTGAAAACAGGACCACAGAATGAAGAGTCGAAAGAGGGGTTGTAGGTGAAAACCAATGGAAACAGCAGTCTCTGTGTATTTGAAAGTTAAACCCTGAGACCAGGTTAGTTCAGGCAGCCACTGAATGACATTTCATTGCATTTGTACCTAGCTCAGGCATGCACAGACAGAAAGGTGATGTATGCATACTTAGAATGCTTGTATTAACACAGCTTTTATGATCAGTCAAATGGGGCCAGAACATGGGGCTATTCACAACAGAAATTTTTGTCCAGTTGTAGCCATGAGCAGATGCCTAGCCCAGAGTACAAGAACAGCATGCATATCCATGCATATCACATTTCTCTTAATACTCTCTCAGGCTTCAAGTATTCTCAGCTGAGGCATGCTCTGCACTCGCTGCAGTCACTACGTATCTAGCAGCCACAGTGCTTACCTTTTCTGTGAAGTTACTTTTTAGGGGAGTAGTTCACAGCTTTTCTAAGCTGTGCATGAAGACTCAGCCCTTCCTGGTTGTTCAGAGTTTGGTGGCTACCAATAACCAATGTCACGCTCCCAAATTTTTCTCAGAAGACAGAGATATAACCCTTTGCACCATCTCCAAACCATTCCTGATTTTACAGATATCCACCATATCCCTTTTGTTGTTGTTTTTTGTTTGTTTATTTGGTTGTGTGTTCACTTGCTTTATTAGTATTTTTTTCCCCACAATGAAAAGTCCCGACTTACGTAGTTGTTCCTCATATGGAAGCCTTTTCATAAATTTGGTTAATCATCTTCTGTTTTGCTCTGGACTTTTTCAGTTCTGTCCTTTTGAGATGAACAAGCAATGTTCAAGATGCAGACAAACTTCAGACTCATATGGTAAGGCAAAAGAGGCTCTCTGGTCCTGTCTCAGGAGCCCCAACATTTGGTTTCATTTTGATCGCTGCCAAGCAATGAGATGATGTTTTTATTTAATTACTGCAGCCTGAAGATCTCATTCCTGAAGTTTCCCCCAAGGGAAACCTCTGGTTTGTTACCCAACAAAAGCAGTGGATTTAGCTTCTCTGCAGTGACTTTATCATCTCTGAGTGCTGCATTTTGCCAGGATCATCTGTTGGCTCTACAAACTTTATGGCAGGCTTCCTGTGCCTGATGGGCTTGAAGGTTTATTCTTGTTTTGGATTCCCTTAGCTTGTGTTTCCTTAAAATGGGGAAACCCTTACTGCTTTGCAATGTAACATTTAAAGTTTATGTTAAAATTATCTCTGGATGCATTTTATAATATAGAGCCGGCCACCTGCTCTAGAGTTTTGATTATTAAAGCTTGCAGGCCTGCCTCTTGCTAGGGATTGCTGCCCGGACTTGCTGCCCAGCCTACCTGGCCAGAAAAGAGGGACACTGCACCTTGCTTCTCAGCCCTCTCCTACGTAGGATGCAGCATCCCTCTTTTCTTTAAAATATATTGCAGTTAATGTTCTCCTTTGATATATTCTTTACAAAAAGTAGCTATATTTTTCATGTATAATGCATGCACTTGATTGCCTACCATACTAAAAACACAGTCCTGCAAATGCACAGGAGAGATCTTGTCAGAGTAATGATTAATTGTCCTCCAGCTCAAGAAATGATTGATGGATACTTGCTTTCATTTAATTCCTGGCCTTTTCCTTAGTGGACTTTGTGCAATAAAAATCAGATTTTGTTGTGTTTTGTTTTTGTTTTTGTTTTTTTTTTTAAATAGTCCCTAAATGCTGCACGCACAAATGTTCTCTAGCTTCTCGCTTCAAACCCCTGCTGCTGCTTGGAAAGCCGTGCAATGCCTGTGGCACAGCCATCGCATGCAATACATTAATCATCAGGGAAGATGGTGCCAAGAACTAGGTAATAGCTTTACTAATATTTGTGCCATTAAAGACCAGGAAACAGCAACTGAACTTTAACAATCTTATTAAAATATAGTTGTCCTAAGAGAGCTCGGTACTTCAGTGTATGACAGCACATCGATTCAAAACACTCAGATGGGCACAAAAGAGGAGGATGCTGGTAACTCAGCGCTGCCACTGGGTCAGTTCAGAGGGATATTCAGGAGAAGCTCCAGCCACCAGCAGGGGAAGAACGGTACAGTTACAGACCAGGACCAGGCTCTGCTGCTGGCCAAGCCTGCATTTTCACTGCACTGAGGACAGAGCTACCTCCACCTGCAAAGCAGCCCAGCAGAGGCTGCTGCATCCTGCTGCCTGTAGGAAATGCAAGTCTTGTGCCTGCTGTTACTGTCTCATTTTTCAGATGGACTTTTCCAGCTCCACAGTTTCTTGCTGCTGCCTTATGCCCTATCATGTCATTCTTTCCTCACAGACATGATTACTCATTTTTACATTTAATTTGTGATGTATTTGGAAAATGTGGAAATCTGTACTGTATTCATCCACGCTGTCATATTTGATGTCCTTGACTAAATAAATAGTTTCCATTTCATAATCTAACATCCTCATTGTAGAAAACTAATGGAATCGCTAGATCATTTATCAATGGATAAATAGTTAGATATAATGGCAAACTGGCACAGACTTAAGTAATATAACAATTTTTACATGAATCCATGTAAATAAAGCAATCTAGAATTAATAAAGACTGCTACACTTGAACAGAAAAGTGTGGGTGGATGAGAGGGAGAATCATAAGGAAATTATCATTTCTTTTGGCAAAAATCCACAATTTGTTTCTCATATTTTATTCCCTTAAATTCATGGCACAGCATAAATTTCAGATTTTATAATTCCCTTTACACTGCCTTTTCACACGCTATGACTTCAGATGGTCACCTCTCCCATCTCCCAACTACAAATAAAAGGAAAATATATTTGGAGCCATAAAAAAATATCTTCTAGCTGAGTTCACACGAAGGAGAATAGTCAATGACACTCCATCACTAGAAGACCTTTGATGAGAGAACTGCCCCTTTCAGACAAGAGCTACTTCAAATTTCTGTGTTCAATGAGCTGATCTTGTGTCAAGCAGTTACAGCTCAGACACAGAGTTAAAAGATAACCCCCAAAGTGCTAGGTTATAAATATTGTGTCCACAACAGTTAGCCCTGAGTTGTTGCTTTCAATCTGGTCATAGAACTGCCTGAAATTCCAGCTGCTGTGTAACTACAAACGTTTTGTTGTGTGTGCTGCAGCCCTTGTGTGGGTATCTGCCAATGCCTTGCTTGCCTTCTGTGGAACTGCAGCCCTAGCCTCTACCCTCAACCTGAACTGTTCCTGTCACAGCCTGTGACAAGGAGATCTACTGATTGATCCTTGCTTTTAATAATTAAAGGATTCTGAGGATCTCCAGATATCAAGCCCTAAAAAAGATGCACTGACTTTCTTTCCAAGACTTTCTGCATGCTTTGTGCCAGAGAGCCTTGTACCACGAAGCGTGTCCCCTTGCTTGTCCTCCCTGCTCTCCGACAGTCCCACGGGATGCAGCAGTCCACAGACACCCCCAAATCATAAAACCCCTGCTCCTCCTCTGCAGCTCCCAGCCTTCTACACCCTGTTCGTAATGTTCATTGCTGAAGATGACAGCCACTAAGGATTCCCTGTGCCCTCTTTCCCAAGGTGTCCTGCTGTTGCTATTTCTCCTCACACGATTAATTCCACCTGGCAAGCCATTTCAAACACGTACTTTATCCCAGTTAGTCATTAGTTGTGTGTTTCTCATTATGGGACAGAGTGCCTCGACTTGAAATACTTTTTTAATTATTATTATTATTATTATTATTATTATTATTATTATTATTATTATTATTATTATTTTCTGATTACAGAAGCCTGAATACTCTTTTCTGAGAGTGGTATCACTGGGACCTTCAGCTTGCACCTACAGATGCTTATGTTTACAAGCACAAGGAACAATTAGGCCCTAGAAATGACCGTTTGGCTGTGGGCACACAGTGTCTTAACTCACTCTTTGTGAATTGTGCCTTTGTATAAGGCAGATTATGACACACTTCTTCATCCAGTCCTTGATACAGTATGTTCAGGAAAGCAATCTACCTGGAAGGGAGCAGCACTGCAGAAAGGCCATTAATTACTGGCAATTTTTCCTTCCCAGTAGGGTTGGAGTCATGACTAGTAAATGGGCCACAAACTGAACTATGAGTGGATAAGTACTAATAACTTTGCTGGTTTTGCAATTCAGTGAAGCAGGAGGCCTATGAAAGCATTGTACAATCATGCTTGGTTATAATAATGAACAATATCAGATGTTACACACACAGGAGCACCAGTTCAGTTTCACACAGCCTGACCTTGGAGAACTTGAGGAAGCTTACAGCCATGCAAACATGATATGAACCGTGTTGCAGTGAACATGGGACCTTCTGGGGGAACAGCAACAGTGGAGAGTGAATCTGATCATTTCTGGAAACCCTAGAGAACTCTGGGTAGAAAAAACGTCCCACAGCTTCTCTGCAACCCCATAACTCTCTTTTCCTACAGATGAAGAGAAACTCTAGAAACTGAATTGTGTTTGACCTTTTTTGTTTGTTTTAGTTTGTTTTTTTGTTGTTGTTGTTGTTTTGTTTTGTTTTGTTTTTTCCCCTAAAGACTTTCTCCTGTGTAGATTTCTACAGAAGCATACAAAGTGGCCAAGGCAGTACTTTGCAAAGCCATCTATACCATTTTCCAATACAGATGTCAACCCACATGGGCCTGCACTGCTTTTCCATACATTGACAGAAAGCCCATAGTGCACAGATACTGACACAGTTGTTTGGGTGCTTACAGCAAAAGGAATAGAGAATAAATAAAGCATCTGAGCTTTCAAAAATCTTTCATCCTAGCTGATGTAAGACCCCCCTCACCTTCTGAGGATTTCTGTCCTTGTTAGAGCTTTGAAGCTTCTTTTGACTCAATCAGCCAGGATTTAGTGACCTAAATGAACTGAGATCTTTTTCTGATCCTATCCTGTGATAAAATATAGAGCCTGTTCTAAGGTATTTGGAAAAAAAACATGCAGAAACTTGTGGAAGCTAATCATTTCAAAAAATAATAATAATAAAAAAGCTTTATATCCTCATTTTTTTGAAGAAAAGTCTACTATCTGTTTTGGAAATGATTTAGCTTCTCCCACAAAACGTATGTAATTTCAAAACCATTTTTGTATCATTAAAATAGAAGTTATTTTCCTTGTGCTACTTTCCTTGCCAAATTTTATTTCTCTTTTCTTGGTACTGATCATCAGCAGAAGTTTATGAGCATGCACAGCACTGCTGTTGATGATATTTGATATTACATCAACTTCTATCCATAACAAATGGAGCTCAGAATAGTTTCTGTTCATTTTCTTACAAAACAAACTGTTCTCTCTTTTCTGTTTTTCTCCTGATGATTCTTAGAATGTCAGATATCATTTCCACTTCCTGGCTGCAATGTAGTTTTTAGAGATAGAAATAAGATGTATGAAGTGAAGTCCTCCCCCCAGCACACACAAACGCACCCAAAGAAGCCTGGGAGAGAAACATTGTTCTGTTCTCCATGCGGACAGACGAAGGACTCAGCAGGTCCCCTTGGCTCTGGGGTGAGGCTCATTGGGAGTCTGCAGCACCAGGGATTTTGTGAGACACTTGGTAGCTTGAGTTCCTCACCTGAAATCCCAAATTTCCTGTCCAGCTTTGTGCCCTTCAAGGCTATGGGGATGGGCTGAGATTTTGTCCTGCAGAGATCATTTGATCATTTGATCATATTTTAATGACTTATTCCATCTTCCTCACAGTCCTTTGCACAGACACTGATAAAAGTCTAAGATAGCTGCAACTATTCTCCTTCTGAAATTTGTCTCAACAGCCTGCATCAACAGGGTTTCCCAAAGTCACCATGCTGTTTAGCATTCAAACGCAGCAATAAACTCTGGAACTGAAATTTTCTTACTTGATTATTTGAATAAGAGAAATTAATTTAGGCTATTTTGTCTGGCCTGGTAGAATTTACAATAGAAGCCACTTCTCTGGGGTAATTACAACAGCACTGTATGAAGACATCTGAAAAATACAGATCTTCTGACACCATCTCTCAAAGCTAAAGAAATGCCTGATGAAGCCATTGCTGAAGCCTCGCCTCTCACAACTCTTCTTAAGTTGAGAAAGTAAAGTGATTCAAAGCTGTGAAAGAACATCCCAGCTGACAAAGTGCTCAGCAACATCTCATGCTCCAGCAACTCCTGCCCATTGAGCTAACCACTGAGCACTGCCCATGACAGGATCACACCAAATAGTGTCCTTTTATCGCTTCTCTGCTTCTCTGTTATTAATTAATTTTATTTTCAAAGGGTATGCTCTTCATCTAAAATGATAATTAGTTTTCTTGTTTTGCAAATACAATAAACTGTATTTATACTGTTTTCTTTGTAGGATCTTTTCTCTAAATACTTAGAAATAACACAAAATAGTAACACAAGTAAAGGCTACAATATTGTAGACACTTGCCCTGGTCTCTGAAAAAGGAACTACCACAGAACTGTCCATGCCAATCTATCACAGAGCTCTTCCTTCTGTTCATATGTTCAAAATGTTATGGACATTTTGAAACATATGGATTTACTGGATACATTGGATATCCTGGAACAAAAAGCCTATACCAAGGAAGATACCTGGAGTGTAAAATCTCCACTCTGCCCCTACTACAAACATTTCACCCTAAATGGTAGCTTTCTTCTTAAAATAAACTCTTCTAGGCCTCCTATAAAGCCACGATTCTCCTTATGCAAGTAGGTGTAGGTGCAACAATAACAAGGAAAACTAACCTCTTAAAATAGACTAGTCCATTATCTCACTTATCCAAGTGTATTACTCAGATTGCTCTTTGCAGACACCTACACCTCTCTGAAAAAAGATCAGAGATAAATATTCTATTTGCTGTTCCTCCCACTCATGTTGAGCCCATCCCTCCATGGCTGCTCTCTGAGCAACTTCCAGGCTAGGGCAGGCATCGGCTATTTCTCTGGTGTGCTCAGAGGCTGGGGTAACAGGGAGCTCCTTCTGACTGGCCCTCAGACATTACAGTAACAACTGTGATTAATAATTTTCTAATCAGTGATTCATCCTTTTTTTTTTTTTTGTTGTCTAAAGCAGTAGCGTGGCATAAGATGCTGACACTGCTGCCCCCACTGCTCTGTCCTGCTCACCAGCAAGAGGCCACCAGGTTCCGTGAGATGAGCAGCTGTGCACTCTCACGGAAGTGGCCAGCAGCAATTAGTATAACAGTATAAATTACTATAATTTTCAAACAATGCAAACAATGTAATCAGCCCACTTGAGTTAACACACACACACAGTTTTGTTTAAAATGGATTACTATACAGTGCTGTGCCACAGGAGCCAGTGTCTCCAGCAGTGGGGTGTCACAGATAGATGAACATAATCTCCCAGCCAGCCTCTAGCTGAACCAATTTGTCTGTGCAGCCTCATACCTCTTCTGCACTTGTTCTGTTTTCTGCTTTCTTGTTTTCCTCCTGTTTCAGTCACCCAATGTCCTGATACTGAGCCCGAGACTGAATGCTCTTACTAGCAGTTCTGCACACAACTGTCTTGTCTCCTGTTCACTGCCCATGCCCATGGTAACAACCCTTGCTTTCCCTTTCTGGGAGGAATGAATTTGGTTTGATTCCAGTAAATATATTGCATTGCTCTCAGACCAATTAACATTTTCTTAAAAATGGAGTTTCAAATACAATAAAGCAGTTTTCTTACCTTCCTCATTCATGGGAAAGGGCTCAACTTATATGACTGTCAAGTGCTGAAAGAAAATGATTTTTTGTTCAGATCTGCACAACTCTTGAACAGCATCAAAATGCAATCATCAAAACAGACCTGACTCAAGAAGTCTAAATATCAGTGCTGGAACATTCACATCCCAATAAAATTGGAAGCACCTCACATTATCTGAGCAAGCTTTAGGAAAGTGTGAACGTATTAAAATAATAAGTTAACTGTCAGACATGACTGAAGGAGTAAGAAGTTTTCCTGAATGTTGTGTGAACAGGGTGACTGATTTAGTATTCCCTTTTGAAACTGCTTTCGGTATAATTTAGTAACACATTTTTGTATCTCAATGGCTAGATTCAAACCAGATAGCAGTTATACTTCTTTCTCTAACAGAAACTCAGTTTCTAAGAACAGTGTTTAAATGGATAATTCTCAAAAAATAAAGGGTAAACCTCTTAGAAGGCTGATAGAAGAAATTAAAGGAACAGAAATCAAGATAGAAAAAATCACATTCAAGTTCTCTCCCCCTTGAGATATAAACACCTTGCTCATTTGTGTTGTAGCAGCATCCTAAAATGGTCCCATGGGCCAATACCTGAGCATGCCTGTGTGTCCAGGACCAGACATAGCAATGGAGTGAGATCTAGCCTGGGAAGCCACCTTCCAGGGAAAGGAGGTAATATAACCAGGCAAACCTCAGGAAGGTCAGCTTCCCCTTCCTCATACTTTGTGCCCTGAAAATATCTGGGTTCCCATCTCTAATGCAGGTTCAACATTGTCAGCTTAGCACAGCCCCAGAAACAATGAGCAGCAGAACAAAGGTAAAGCTGAGCAGCTAATTGAACCAAGAGTTATAGCTTGAAGTAGTCACCATATGTGCCTGTCCAGGCACACCTTACACAAATATTATCATAAGCATCCTCTAGGCATCCACTGAGAACTGGAGCCTGCTTGTGCACTGCCTCCGTTTTTGTGCATGAGCCATCTGGATGCTTTCATAAAATCCTGGTGAAGTTATTTAATATTATTGTTGGCTGGCTAACTTGCAAAATACTTCACTTTGAAGGCTAATGTTCTCTCCCACCTTTAGCAAGTCTCAGTGTAATGATCTTTCTGCTTCATTTCCTTACACACAGTTGTGTTTTGCAAAAACATCGGGATTCGCAAGCTACCTTGTTAGAAGTAAAACTCCCAATTTTATTTTATTTTTTTTTTTATGATGGTGATCCTACAAGATCTATAAACTATTTAGCTGTTGTCAGACAGTTTTATGTAGGCAGAATAGTTTTTCCACTGTTTGCACTGATTTTTTTTGCTAGCATATTTGACTATACAAAGTAAAGGCTTAATAACATAAGTTTGAAAAGGTATATGTGTCAGGTCTGTCTGAGCTAGAGTCACCTTTTCCCTGCAGCAGCCCACACAGTGCTTGTGCTCTGCACTCGTAGCTGGAACAGCACTGATATCACTCCAGTGTTGTGTCTGTTGCTGTGTAGTGCTGGCACAGCATCAGGACTCCTTCTGAGCCCCCAAGAGCCAGCAGGCTGGGGGTGGGCAAGTGATGGGGAGGGGACATTGCCAGGGCAGCTGACCTAAACCAACCAAAGGGATATTCCATAACACCTGATGTCACACTCACCAATAAAAGGGGGGGCTCTCGTGGGGGAGGGGGCTGTTCCTCCTGAACAACCACTACGCGTTTTGAGGCCCTGCTTCCCAGGACGTGGCCGAATATCGCTCGTTGATGGGAAGTAGAGAATAATATTTTTTTCCCTCTCTCTGTGCTTCCACGCTGCCTTATTGTTTCTTTTGTTTCTTTTCTTTTCTTTTTTTTTTTTTTTTTTTTTCCTCCCCATTCCCTTTCCCTTTAATTAAACCTTTCTCGTCTCAAACCTCGAGTTCTCTGTGTTGTATTTTCTCCCCATTCCTCTTTGAGGAGAGGGGGAGTGAGAGCGCGGTTGTGGTGGAGTTCGGCTGCCCATCTGAGTAAAACCACCACAATATATCAAAAGGTACTGCTACAGTTACTTAGTTCTGTAGATATAGTAAAATAAGCATATGCATTCTCTGAGTTCAGAAATGTAATTCAGAGAAGAATAAAAAGAAACCAAAATTATTTGTTTTGGCAAGTCACTGAGCCTGCCAAAGGAGAAAGGTTCCTACTATTAAAATTAAAATAGTGGAAAATGGATCAGAGGAATGATTTTGGAATTCTGATTGTCTTTGGCCCAAAAGGATCTTCTGAACTGAAAGAATATGGTTATTGTTCTATTACTCGTTTACAAACAATTAGGCTTTTGCACACTGCACTTAATATCAATATCATAAACCACTGGCAATCCCAACTACTCACTGTGGTATTCCAGATGAGTTAATAATGGATAAATAGAGCACAGTCTGGGAGTGACTCATCCCAAAAATTCTCTTTGAAACACGTATTCACTAAGACCTATTGAAAAATGCAGCATTTTGACATACTAATGGGTCCCTTCTAGCTGTAGGAAATGAGAGACTGTCATCAGCTGACAGCTAAACACTTCTTGCAGTATTATATATCCTCTAAGCTCCTCCATTCTAATGGACATGGCATACTCAAAACTAAAAGTAATTTAATCAGAATGCAAAATGGTATGTTTTCCATAGGTGCTTGAAGGCTGATAAATATCACAAGGAAGGAACCTGTCAGTAGTACAGCATTAAAATGTACTGATACAAAGTTGAAATAATTAGTTGAAACTATGTGAATGGGTTATCTGAATGTATCCCTGGCTGTCTAGGTTAAAACAAACAAACAAACAAACAAACAAAAACCAAAAAAACACAAAACTAGGTATATCACCAGATGTCTAAAAAGCCCCATTTGTTCTTATTGCAGCAGAGTTAAGTGTAATTATGTTAGCCTTTTTGCTGCCCACTTTCATATAACCTAACACAACTGACAGTATAAACGCATTATTAGATTCACTGATTTCTACATATTCAAGGCCTATGAATAATATGATACAGAAAATAATAGTTAAATCTTGTGATCAAAATTGTTTCCTTTGGTCAAAAACCAAATGAAAAGTGTTTGCATAGTGAATTCGTGAATGACTAAGAAATGACTATTTCTACTCCTCCATCCTCAGCCAAGACTGCCAACTTATGCTGGACTCCAGTTACCTCCACTGGACTCCAGTGACCTTCCTTCCACCTTGTCCAGTTTGTCTCTTATGCACTGTGACCAGTAAAGCCTCCTCTAGTGTGTGGGGATGGGAGGGAGAGAGAGATGCCTGCATGTTTTAATGATGCCTATTGCATTTATCTAGTGTAGCAGAGGAAGTGCTTTCAGGGTACAGTCACAGATCCACTATTGAGAGCTGCTAGAAGAAGCCCTCAGATAGGAATTCAAGATGGAGAGAACCCACCACCATACCTAGTATGCCAGGTTGGCCACTGATGATTCACTGGCAGCTGAAGTGCTGGCAGGCACTGGCAAAGCAAACAGGCAATAATACCCAAATTAAGTGGCTGAGGGATGCTCACAGGTGGAAGCTTCTAAAAGTGTCAGGAAAGTAGCTGAAAGTACATGATTTCAACCTCTTGTGTTACCAGCCAACCTAGAGATAGCCTGGGATTGCTTTTTGCAGTTTTGGAACTTCTTCCCAAAATAAATGATAATTGTTCAAAATTCTCTGAGGAAAAGTTTTACTGCCGTTAAAGATAACAAAAAACGTTTCTATAAATACATCAACACAAAAAGGAGGACTAAGGAGAATCTCCATCCTTTACTGGATGCAGGGGGAAACCTAGTTACAAAAGATGAGGAAAAGGCGGAGGTGCTCAATGCCTTCTTTGCCTCAGTCTTTAGCGGCAATACCGGTTGTTCTCTGGATACTCAGTACCCTGAGCTGGTGGAAGGGGATGGGGAGCAGGATGTGGCCCTCACTATCCATGAAGAACTGGTTGGTGACCTGCTACGGCACTTAGATGTGCACAAGTCGATGGGGCCAGATGGGATCCACCCAAGGGTACTGAGAGAACTGGCAGAGAAGCTGGCCAAGCCACTGTCCATCATTTATCAGCAGTCCTGGTGATCGGGGGAGGTCCCAGTTGACTGGCGGCTAGCAAATGTGACGCCCATCTACAAGAAGGGCCGGAGGGCAGACCCGGGAAACTACAGGCCTGTCAGTTTGACCTCAGTGCCAGGGAAGCTCATGGAGCAGATCCTCCTGAGAGTCATCACGCAGCACTTGCAGGGCAAGCAGGCGATCAGGCCCAGTCAGCATGGGTTTATGAAAGGCAGATCCTGCTTGACGAACCTGATCTCCTTCTATGACAAAGTGACGCGCTGGGTGGATGAGGGAAAGGCTGTGGATGTGGTTTACCTTGACTTCAGCAAGGCTTTTGACACCGTCTCCCACAGCATTCTCCTCAAGAAACTGGCTGCTCTTGGCTTGGACTGGCGCACGCTTCGTTGGGTTAGAAACTGGCTGGATAGCCGGGCCCAAAGAGTTGTGGTGAATGGAGCCAAGTCCAGTTGGAGGCCAGTCACTAGTGGCGTCCCCCAGGGCTCGGTGCTGGGGCCGGTCCTCTTTAATATCTTCATCGATGATCTGGACGAGGGCATTGAGTGCACCCTCAGTAAGTTTGCAGATGACACCAAGCTATGCACGTGTGTCGATCTGCTTGAGGGTGGGAAAGCTCTGCAGGAGGATCTGGATAGGCTGGACCGATGGGCTGAGGTCAACTGCATGAAGTTTAACAAGGCCAAGTGCCGGGTCCTGCACCTGGGGCGCAATAACCCCAAGCAGAGCTACAGGCTGGGAGATGAGTGGTTGGAAAGCTGCCAGGCAGAGAAGGACCTGGGAGTGATGGTGGATAGTCGGCTGAATATGACCAGCAGTGTGCTCAGGTGGCCAAGAAGGCCAACGGCATCCTGGCTTGTATCAGAAACAGTGTGACCAGCAGGGCTAGGGAGGTGATCGTCCCCCTGTACTCAGCTCTGGTGAGGCCGCACCTCGAGTACTGTGTTCAGTTTTGGGCCCCTCGCTACAAGAAGGACATCGAGGTGCTTGAGCGGGTGCAGAGAAGGGCGACGAAGCTGGTGAGGGGCCTGGAGAACAAGTCCTACGAGGAGCGGCTGAGGGAGCTGGGCTTGTTCAGCCTGGAGAAGAGGAGGCTCAGGGGCGACCTTATCGCTCTCTATGGGTACCTCAAGGGAGGCTGTAGCGAGGTGGGGGTTGGTCTGTTCTCCCACGTGCCTGGTGACAGGATGAGGGGGAATGGGCTTAAGTTGAGCCAGGGGAGTTTTAGGTTAGATGTTAGGAAGAACTTCTTTACTGAAAGGGTTGTGAGGCATTGGAACAGGCTGCCCAGGGAAGTGGTGGAGTCACCATCCCTGGAAGTCTTTAAAAGACGTTTAGATGTAGAGCTTAGGGATATGGTTTAGTGGGGACTGCTAGCGTTAGGTCAGAGGTTGGACTCGATGATCTTGAGGTCTCTTCCAACCTAGAAATTCTGTGATTCTGTAATTCAGTTATTAACGGAAGAAAGCTTCCATCACGGAAGAGGCGAACGCATTACGATCTCTGACCTTGGAAAACAGGGAGTTTGTTGCGTGTGAGACATTTTGTTAATATTTTTGGTTCTGAGGAAAAGCTTAATGTGCCAAAAAGCTCATCTGGTTTTCTAGCTGTGTATATATATATATAACACAGACACTGTTTCTCCACAAAAGCTTGTTTTGCTTGTACCTTATATGACTCCAAAATGCCAACACTATTTCTGAGGAAAGTGACAGCTTTCTTGAATAACTTTAGAGACATAAAGCTTATGAACTCTGAGAAGGATACTGCTGAATGCGGAAACTTACACAACTTCTTAAATTCTTGCATTTCATTCTTAAAGAATAAATCTGTATGTTCAACATTCATGCACTATAAAATACTGAAATTCAGAACCATAGCAATATAAAACTACACATAAAGAAGCAGTTGCGAGCAGCAAACTCCAAAGATAACTCCATAAAGATACATAAAACAGTTTTTCATCTCACTCATTTTAATCATTTTTAGCAGTTGGCCACAAATGTATATATTTTATATGGTATTACATATACATAGAAAAAACCTATGCATCAGGCTAAGAGAGCCCACATAGCAGGTTTTAACAGAAGAAAATAAAATAACCAGAATAAATCAGATTGGTCTGATCTGCCTTTGTTATTGTGTGCCTGCTTTACATCCCCCTGGCTATATAACTCTGACTAGACATTGCATTTAAAATTCTGAGTGAACATCCCCAAATTCCAATAAATGATTAATAGCAAAAATTTTGTCTATAGAAGAGATTGATTATTCTTTTTGTGGGGAATTTAAAAGCCAGACAAACATCCAGGAACTAAGAAGCAGAAACATCAAGTGCATGTGTGTGACTAGTTACTCTTTACTTCATCTCAAGAGATGAAGTTTTTTTTTCTCTTTACTTTTCTGTTTACTTCATCTCCTGTTCCTGCTAAAACAGAGTAGTATGGATGTACAGTGCATTGCCTGTTTGCTACAGCTGACCCTCAGGTAATACAGCCAAAAGGACAACAAAAAGGGCAAGTCTCTGTGTGAGTAACAGCTTTAAGGATGAAATAAAATTGTGTCCCAACTTCCTACAGCAAGAAGACTCCTGACCAGAAATCACTTAAGCTGATATCCAAAATCTATAATAAATCACAGAAACGCTTAAAACTATGTGATCTAAAAGCATTAAGCACCTCATCCTACGCTGAATGTGCAAGTCTGCTGCTGGCCTGTGGACAACTACAACAGAAACAACAGGGGGACAAGTCACATTGAAAATTTTAGTCTGAGGTAGTCTGGAAAGATTTGCCTCTGCTGCTCATGGACAAGGCATTGTCCCTCCATTGACAGAAAGCCGTCCTGGTAAAATCCACAAATTTATCATTCCACCTGGCAGCTCCTCCCAGTCCCAACCCACCTTGCTCCAGAACTCCCCGTTTTCACTTAAATGGTCACCTCAGCACAGCAAAGAACAAGCACACCTGAGAGCATCTGTGCGCTGGGGTAGCAATGGGGAGAGCATGGCTGACGGTAGCTGCTGCCCTAGCACCAGCGGAGCTCCTGTGTGCCGTTTCCTCCTGCTGCTTATGGCTGGGGTGCAGCCTTGAGGACATCCTTGTTTTGATTGTACAGGCAGCCATACCACTATTTTATATTGCCTTTTTTGAGGAGTGAAGGAAAAGGCTCTCCCCACACTTTCAGTTTTTCAGGAAAAAAAAAATGAAGTCAGAATGAAGCAAACTTTCTTCTAAGGGATTTTTTTTTTTTTTTTTTTTTTTTTAAATGACTTTGAGACAGATTAACAAATACAATATCATTGTTTCCACCATCAGGAAACTATGTCACATTACTTGAGCCATTGCTTCTCCAGCATGTTACAACCTTTTACAAGAACTTGGATCAGTAGTTCAGAGAAAAGGATTAATAAGTGACTTGAGTTTAGTTTTAATCTTCTCTGCATACATCACAGAACTTCACTGAATCATTAAGGTTGGCAAAGACCTCCAAGATCATCTGGTCCAACTGTTCCCCTACCACTAATATTACCCACTAAACCATGTCCCTAACATTGCATATCCTGATAAAATTTTGGAGAAATGTTGGTTGAAAAATGGTTTAGCTGCCACTGATTTAACATTAGAGCCACAGAAAAATGAATGACAGTAAAGAATACAAATAAAGCCATTCTCACCTCCTATGATGCTCATTATGTTCTCAGTGAGGAGAACATTTGTGCCCGCAATGCGAGACTGTTAAAAAGCACCATATGCACTGAGGGGACAGATCACACAATACCTCTCTCTACCAAGAACTGAATGCAAACTGGAAAAGAGGTTGCTCCATTAGGTAGGTGACAAAAGTGTCACAGCCTGTGTAGTCAGCTAAGATTGTAAGCTATAAATATGACCTTTCAATAACAGGAGCAAATCCCCTCTGACTCAGAAGCAGCAGGAAAACAAGTCAAGGGAGAGTGACAAAAATAACATTTCTCTCAACAAACCTCACAGGAGACACAAACTCCAGTCTTCTAACATTCTACTTCTCTTCTTATTTCTCTCATTTTCATTACTCTAGGTAACATGAAGTAATGCTTATATTTTAGAGGATCTGCTTTTAGGGTACTTTTGAACTTCAGATACTTAATACTGAAGAAAACCTCAACTCCTGTACAAGGGATAACTCTAACCTTGGGGAAAAAGTAGAGAAGTTAAACAATTTGGACTACACTATTTTCCTCATGTCAAATGGAACAAAATGCATTGAAGACTTAGTCTTTCTTATACCTATGTATTATATCCTATTTTTTTTCCATTACAGATTACAGCAGAATATTTGATAGTCAAATCCTAAGAAAATAACATTGAATCAACCTCAAATCAAAAACAAACAAACACCTACTACTGCAGCACAAAAAAAAGAAGGAACTGATGGTAAACAGACAATTTACTCCAGGAAAACATGATGTAATAACACTAGTGAAGATTAGAGTTCTGCTATTTCTCAACTTATATCAATACAGTGAAGTAAGGACATGAGGACATTATGTACGTCTATATACGGTATTAAGTATGCCTATATACCTTGATATGAATCTACTCTGAATTGTTCTATATATACCACCTTTAAAAAAATATATAATAAAAAGCTTCTGGTTCTGTATTTTAAGAGAGCTGCTACTCTGAAAAAGTGCATGCAGGACTTCCATGGAGATTACACTTCCTTAGTCACTGACGTATGCTGAAGTAAAACAAAGACTTTCAAACTGAAATTATCTCCATTTATAGAATAAAAAGATTGCTAAGGAGCAAATCAGCCACCTACACAGAATTGCCACATGGAGACACAGCTACAGCATGTGTTTTGTCACAGGATTATTTAATTAGCAAAGTAAGAAAAGTAAAACAGTCAGATGCTCTGCATTGGTCTCCTGCAAATGCAATGCTCCTATCATCTGTAAAGCTCTCTGAATTGTCTGCAGTAGGATCTGGTCAGCTGTTTCCTGGCTTTTGGCAAACCTCTCCAACCCTGGCGCCAGCCCAGTGGACTACATGTTTCAACACCAGGATGGCTGAGCACCAATGGATCTTAATGGATGCCCAGTCATTTGCCTTCTGCAGGCCCTCCTTGATTTAACATTCCTGTAATATCCTTGATCATACATAGTCTGGAAAACTACTTATTAAACATCATTTTGCTAGCTTGCTTCTGCACAAAGAAAATGACAAAGGAAACTTCTCATAATACAATAGCCCTTTACATGAGAATTTTTTCAAACATGGATGCAATCAGGAAACATGCAATAGTTTCTTTTGACCTGTGGACTCTACCATTCAAAACTAATGAAATATCACAGCAATTGTGAAAACTATTTAATTGAATGAATAGAGAGCTGGATTTCACATCTGAGATATATTCCCATTTAAAAACTACTGACTCACAATCCACGTAAGTGCTTAGCAGGAACATTACAGAAGTCAGGCAAATGCCCTGAAACATTAAATAATGCAGTGTGTTTGAAAGTCAAGGCCTTTCTTCAAACAGGTCATGTACTGCAAAAAAACAGCACCCAGGAAAACTTCACACACTGATATTACAAATGCACCAAAAAAAAAAAGTTTGAGCCACCAGCTTTCTGTCAGAGTTGAATAAATCCATGAGATTCTGAAACATACACCCACAAGCTGAACACTAGCAAGCAGGGCTCACACCCAGAGCTTTACAGTCAACATAAAATATTAGAAAAACATCTTATGATTTGTTTCTCTCATTCCTTAGGTAATTTGAAACTACTAAGATACACCTTTCAGCCTACATGCAAGCCACAGATGATGACAGGAAATTTTGAAGTTGTTAGACCTGTATTATTTCACTGGTTAAATATGCACAAAAAGTCTGTCACACTACATATGGTAAATAATAATAAATATGTGTTTATAGCTATCAGCATTAAAGCGACAACAAAACTGGACTGTCCTCCCTTTAAAAAATTCATGATTTGGCATCACTTCTATAAAAAAGTTGTTGCAATTTAGAAAGCACAGGAGAGTTCCTCTAATAGACACTGCAATAGACTAAACAAAAGCATTTGTCAGCACAAGATTCACTGAAGTCATTTCCATTTGCTCTAAGCACTGAATAAATGACATGCCTAATCTGGGCAAATAGCAACTTGGAGGGCAAGCAAGAGCCTAGGCGCAGCTGGTTCTGATTTGAACTATTATTAGCAGAATCCTTTCACTGCATAGTTGTTTCTGTGCCCTACATTAGGTTCCAGGAGTAGTTTTATTGCTGACCTTTTATAAATCATATCATAAAAAAATAAAAACATGTGTTCTTATGGACTTCTCAAGGCTGGGCTGAGCTCCTTATTAACATGTAGTGATTTTTTTTAATATTTGTTAATTTTTACCAGAGTATGTCAAACTAACTGGTTATAGAAAACTAAATCAAGCTTAATTTAATCCGTTGCATTGTAAAATGGGGTATTAGGAACACAGGTTTAGCTGGAATCAGAGAAGCACAGCATAATATAGGATGGAAGTCTCCTAGCCCAGCCCACTGCTCAAAGTGGGACCAATTTAGAGCAGGTTACAGCAATTTACAGCATATTTGAGCTAATTTAATTATTTTAATTCATTTAATAGAAATACTACAAAAAAAAAAAAAAAAAAAAAGAGAGGGGGGAAAAAGTAAGTCTGAAAGTAAAGAGAGCTCTTTGAAGCACTCGTCAGATTACTCACAATGGCTGCCTACATTATAGGAAATAATTACAATTGGCAACAGAAGAGATTTTTCAGTGCAGTTGGACTTGATCTTTGTAAGTTCTTTCCAACTGAACTATTTAAGTGTATTCTATCATTCTTAGATACTATTATACAGAGTTGACAAATAAAAGATTTAGGCAAAGTTCTAAGCAAAACAATAAATGCCATTATTAGTTCTCAGATGTAGCTGGTGACATTGTGATATTAACCTCTTTCATTTCAACCAATTGTACTTCACTATGAAGTACATATATTAAGACAGATGATCATAGAACAAGCCCTGAAAAGACTAAACCATTTCTGAGCACAGGCATATTTGTACCACTCACAGAGGGTCCTCATTCAGAAATCTGAAGAAAGAATTCAACCATCAACCTTTTAAAACAGTTTTCATTAACTTATTTATATTCATTCTCAGAATCTGGGAGAAGTTTCCTCTCATTCATAATTTATATTTTATAAAAACCCTAGGGAAAGTTATATTCTGTAAATTATTTTTAATTAAAGGGGTAGTACAGTGCTGCACAAACAAAATGCAAGAAAATCAGAATTTTTTGAATTTTCAAGAAGGAATTGTTTTTCTTGCTATTACCTTTTTTTTTTTGGGGGGGGGGGAGGGGAGGTGGGATGGGAACAATGTATTTTATTCTTAGATATATATCCTTGGCACATGGCTTTCAGGAAGGCCACAAAGCTCCTTGTAAACTTGGTTTTGGTTAGTGTATGCCTGCCAGAGGTGGTGCAGATGAAGACCAGAAAAACATACTTTTTAAGGCCATAGAAAGATACAGAGATTAATAATAATGGTAATTGCTTGAAAAAAATATCAGAAAGCTCAGAGATTCAGTTTCAATAAGAACCCAGCATGGAAGTAACGATGCAAAAAATACCCAGCTACCACAACTATTATGTTTTGGAAGCTTTTTTTTTCATTATTCTTCATTTAAATGTCTAATGCAGTAATCAAGGCCTCATTCCTATAATATGCAGAGATAACAAATTACTTTAAAAAGAGATGTTTCTTGCTAATTGTCTGCACAGTAATCTTCAAGCCAAATAAATCGTTTTTATGTAAGATGTTGTTAAAACAACACTACTAGAAAATACTTGCTTTGCATGGACTTTAAGGCACTATGAAAAACTGCATTCTCTGAAAGCAACTTTTTTAGTATTGCTTTTTTAAAGAAAATGCATAAATATAGTTTCTACCCTTGGGTATAGCTAGTATCCAAAAAGAAATCCTTCCGTGTGAAGAAGTTGCCACACTGATGGCAAAAATCAATTGGTCCAAGTAAGATTACTGAGGGCAAAACTTATCACTGACCATTAAGGGCATTATGGGTTTTGGCAGACTCAACTACAGTACAAATAAGTCTGAACAGAATTTGACACAAAGCCAGCTTACCAATTTTACATACCTTTTTTTCTAGAAGTCAAGATTAGTCTAATTTTCAGGAACAAGTTCTAAACTCTACATTAGCTGAAGTATAGAAAACTACAGGAAAGAGATGGTAGACAACTGGGTTATGCAGGATGCTTCTTTCTCAGGCTTTCCTGCCATCAGCTGTTGCACAAATAATCAAAGTTCATGCCAGTGGATCTGTTCTTATGGTAACAGGAACTCTCTGGCTCATAGAATAGCCTAACCTACTAACTAACCTACATAGAATAGCCATCCCCTACTTAGCCTGTGTAAACTGAAACTTGTCTGTGACCTAAATATCATTATTTACTTAAAGCAAACATCCAAAGCTTTGGTCTATTCAATCTTTAAAATACATAAGAAAAAAACAACAGCAACAACAACAAACAAACAAACAAAAAACAAAGTTCTGATAAAGTCAGGAAATACCCTGCTTCAAAAAATATTTATTTATACATATATATGTACACATAATCACTGTGCCTCTTATTTCTACTCAGAAATTAAAGCAGTACCCCTAAAGAGTTATCAGAGTTTACATCAATCCATGATAGTTTTAAACAGAAATTAAATGTAAAGTTAAATCCAACTCTGCAACAAATAGTTTAGACTATTTTATAATCCACTCTGGTAAATAAGACCTCTTCCAATAAAGAGGGAGGAATTTTAGAATAGGGTACAATGACTACCCTCTCCCAGGTAGGTATTCAAAGTGGTTATAAAGAGGTTTCAATGATTTAAGTTAGGTCAGAGGTTGGACTCGATGATCTTGAGGTCTTTTCCAACCTAGAAATTCTGTGATTCTGTGATTCTGTGATTCTGTGATTCTGTGATTCTGTTCCCATATGCTTTTCTGAGGGATATATTTACAGGAACAAATGCATGGCAATCTTACCCTTATAAAAATAGGCGATATGATCATTTTAAAAGCTTCTTTTTTTTTTTTTTTTTTTTTTTTTTTTTTCCCACATCAACCATCATTATAATTTCTTTTCCCTAGTTTCTGGACAAGTAACCTGGAGAAGTTATAATGCCATTAGCATTCTGCTCTCATCTACTGTAAGGTGGAGCCCCAATAACATGGTCCCAAATTGCTTGATGATCTGTGTTCACTTCTGCCAGATCAGCAGATCTGAAGGCATTTGTGGCCATCAAGCAGCAAAACTGTCCATGGGTGAATTTGAGAAAATTAGTATATATTAACATAATTCCAGAAAAGTCACATCTGAACTGGGAGACAACTAGATTAGAAAGAATGACAAATACAGAGGAATCAATCAGAGACCTAAAATTAGCAGTGACTTCTGAAATAAAAACCATATTTATTGTGAGAAAATAATTAAAAGTGCTTGTCATAATTCTCATAACAACTGAACAAACCAGCTGGGTGAAAGGTAAGAAGAAATATGTAAATGACAATTGAAAAGTAGAAACTAAGTTTCTACCCACCCAGACACCTACCCCCAATAAACAGTAGCTTAAAAAGCTCCTTTTGAAAATTTGTCCTCAAATTTTTCCCTGTTTATCTTCCTAATTAAGAATAGTGCAGAGGAAATACAAAGAAAACCTATCAGGAATCTCTACCATGGTAATATTTGAAAAGAGTAATAGACCAGGAATAGAAAATATGTTAATTGGATTCCACTTAAAACCTATGCCTCTGTCTTGATAATTGGAATATGAATTTCTAAGGGGCAGCTAAAAAGATGCCAGCAGTGAATAAACAGCCTACCAAATTTCATCCTGCCTTGGGAATTGGTTTTATTCAGAATGGGTTTAGAATCACAGATTAAGGCAGCAGCTAAGCATAGACTAGAGGTTTATGACATAGATTTTCTATTTATTCTATACATATGGGCACATTCTTTTTTAGAAGAGTCATAAATATCTACTGTATTATACATTATATGCATGAGTGATGTTCTTTCAGACAGTATGGAGAGGGTACATACAGCCCTATGTACCCTAATTCCATTCTCCCTCTGGAAATCAAAATCTTCTTCTGCCTCCAAATCAGCTACTCATTCCCATGAAACTTGGATTTATCCAAAGAAAATTAGAATCCACTACAGTTCTTCACATGCAAACAAGGAAAATAAAACCTTTGTGGTTATCTCATGCAGTGGTAAAGCATGCAAACTCAATACAAAAGTCATCCGTATTTTATCAAAAGACACTTCCATGGGAACAAGATGTTAAAGGTATGTTTTTACGAACGAACCAGATACAGTTTACAAGGTCTGGGCAAAACAAACCAAAGAATCAGAGGAACAAACAAAACAAAAATCAATGTTAGCAAAATGAAGACTAAGAGGAACATGGAAAGGTCAAAGAAGCAGTGGATTGGGGTAAGGTGATGAGAATTACCATTAGTTTCTGGGTGACAGACTTCTAGATAGGATGAATGAATTGAGCTGATTCATAAGACTGATTATTTGCTATGTTTACATAGCTGCCACTGCAACCATAGGTCTGTTACTAGTACAAAATTCCTCTGAAGAATGCCTACAATTTTTTTTCCAGTTATATTGAGTCCTACAGAATGTGGGAGAAGGAAAGGAATATTAGGGACAAGTACAAGTCAAGCAGCAGAAGAGCATGCTCTCTCAAAGACCAGTCAGCACCAGCTGACACACACTGAATTATTTTTCCTCCTAACGTCTAACTGCTTTGTTGTTCCTACAGGAAGCCCACTGGGAGAACCCGATGATAAGCAGGCTCTGGTCCCAGCTCTGAGAATTTTGCCCAGGAGCTGTCTCTATGCCTTAAGACACCAAAACGCACAATGGTGGTGCTTTTCTTAAGCATTTGCAATGCTCTCTGCATTGAGACACTTCCTGCACTGACATTTAACTATCTTTAAATGTAATAAGGTTGTTATTTTTAGTTACAATTTGTAGAATCCTGTGACATGTTTCTGCAGTAATTTAATCTTTCATTAGTCATGGAGATGAAAGCATTCAATTAGCTGTTTTGACACTTATGACTGCACTAAATAAAATCTTCAAGTATTTCCCAATGATAATGATAACACCTCCTAGCTAATGGATTTCCCTCACGTAATACACATAGTGAAGAGCAATGGAACCATAATCAGATATACGGACAGTCCCCCATATGAAAGGAGAAAGCCAGCAAGAACCTCTACAGAAAATGAACAGTTGCTCATTAATTCATGTCAGAGTGCTCCAGATTCTCAGTTCTGCAAAGATACTTTCTACAAAGAAAAACACATGCATTAGCCAGTGTGGACAGAGTCCTAAGAAATACACCAGGGCATCCACAGCACATTATAAAACACATTTTTGATCCCCAAAAAAGTAAGAAAAAATAGAAAAAGAGAAAAAAAAAGACAGGGAAAAAAAAAAGACAACTCTCTCTTCTAGGGAAAATTATTATGTGACACAAAACAGCCTCTTTCCATCTTGGCCAGACAGATTCAGATAAAGAAAGTATCCTTCTTTCAGTGGTAGCACCTATGAACCAGAACAGAGATACAGAAACCCCTTTAGAAGGTCCCAACGGGACTAACTTGGAAGCTGCTTCTTGACTACATGTACCAGAGGCATCAAATATTGTGAAGCCAGTGGAGCTATGACTCTTCCATAAAGGAATATATGGAACCATATGTTCACGGAAGGTCTCCAAATCCGTGTGGCTGTGGCTTTAAAGACAGAGAAGAGACCTATTCAACCAAAGCGTTTCATACAGCTCTGCTACTATCAGAAGAGCTTCTCCAGAGCTTGATTTAATCAATAAATTTCAGTATAATTAAAATACAGGTAGTTTCAGTATAATTAAAATACTGAGACTACCCAGTAATATTTCATGTCAAAAGAAGAGTATGAGTCACCAAGATTAGTGTGGATTGCTGATATGGGGAAGCTGTGTTTGACTCTGCTCCCATTCTCGCACAGTCACGCTGGGATGCCTCACGGGCTGTGCTGAGACAGGCTCCACTGCACACAAAACAAGAAAGTTTTTACCTGGTAGACACAGAAACACAAGGGATAACACATTCGCTGCATGATGAACTGCAGGGGTCTTTAACTGGAAATTCTCCAAGAGAGGAATTGTCATTTTTGTTTTGTGTAGAGATTCTAGCTCAGAGATATCAATCTCTGGTTTGATACTTGCCTTAAAATAATCCATCTGCTTCTGAGCAGGAGTTTGGCTCCTATGATAAAGGCTTGGTTTTGATGTTGATCTTTTGTGTTGTTTGCTTCTTAAGTTGACTTTCTCTTTCTTTACACTCAAGGAACCTTTGGGTCCTACTGACATCTGTTAGGCAGTTAAGGGCAACTATTGGTCAGAAAAGTTCTTTAGAAAGTCTTACATGTTGCCTTCGGTTGAGATTTTTAACAATAGCAAAAATGTGCAATATTTGAAAACAGAAAAAACTAATTACCGTATTTTTATTTTAGATTTTGTTTTGCTTTTCTTTTTGATGTCCACATTTACTAAGCTTCCTTAACATCAAAATCTAAGCCAGCACAGCTTTATCTGAAGAGATTTCTGGCTGAAAAAATAAGATTTCAATGCAAAAGATGAAATAAGTTGATTCTTCAAGGATTTAACCCTGCTGCCCAGGCTGATGCACTGAAATCAACAGATGGCAAGGTAGGAATGGATATTCACTTGCAGAATAATTGTCTAGCTGGTGATAGCTTAATTTGTGGAAAGTTTTTTGTTGTTGTTGTTGTTAGTTAGTTAGTTTGTTGTTGTTGTTGTTGTTTTTTCCAAAAGAGGCAGAGGATTCCTCTGCATCTCTTTTTTTTTTTTTTTCTTTTTCATTTGTTTTTTGTTTGTTTGTTTTTTAAAGGAACATAGTGAAAGTGGAAGTCAGTAATATCTCTAATAACAATGGATATTTAAATGTCAAAAATGTATCCTATCAAGACATCAGAAGTGCACTGAATGGAAAAACCATCAATATCAAGATTATCCAACCTTCATCTAAGGCAGAGCCATCCCTGCTGAGCCCTGAGTGTGTCTACAGTTAGAAGATTTTCCATATTCAGTATATGAATGCATAATTATTTTATCATTAAGAAAAAAAAATCCCAAAAATCTGAAAATTATAAATAAATCTTAAGTCAACTTCACCTCTTGAGGTCAAATCATTTTTGGCTTGACTTCCTTGATCCCTTGTTACACTACTTGCAAAACATACTTTTCTAAATTTCAATTGCTTTGTTCACATGAAAGCTCTTCTCTTTCTCCACACTCATGAAAGTTTAGGCCACTTTTACCTAGCTAGGGACTTGTTTGGTTTTGCTTATCAACACAGCTACCTTTCTAGCTTATCACCCAGCATCCCTATGACCCCCATTATCTATATTAGACTTTGGACACACAAAAAAAATAAATAATTAAAAAGTCATTTTGTCCTTGGAACTGCATAACCAGCTAAAGAAGCTAGTCACACTAATTTTTGAAGATAATTTAAATAAAATAAAATAACGTAAAATAAAATGATCAGGAAGTGTTCTTTCTGTATCAAAATTACAGAGATCTAGGTGATGATCACTTTTTAAATCTAAAAGTAGGTGTAGGAAGATAATTAGTGACTTTTTTTTTTTTTAATGGCAAATATCATACATAACCAGCAATGATTTAGTCTTGTATTTTTTTCTTAAGCTAACCTTATCTTCTTCCCAAGAGTACACATGCTCTAACTTTCCATGACAGACAGACATCACAGGCTAAAATAGTCTTGACTGTCAGATACAGATAAAAACATTCACATAAAAGTCTGAGTCAAAGACTGTCTAAGTCCTTGGGCATTTTCTACTCAACAGGTTTTGGATAAAGACCACATTGACTGTAATCACACACTATATTAAAACAGACTTTCTTGATCAGTAATGTTAGCTGTAGTTGAAGGTACTCATGAAATATTAATTCTGCCCTTTGAGAATATTTTACAATACTGATGCAAAAAAAAGTATTTGACGAGAAAATGAAATGCAAACACAAGGGCCACAAATTTAGCAACTGTGTTGAATTTTGCATAAGGAACCACAAACAAGGTCTAGAGACTGAATAATACAGATAAATCAAAGACATGAGTAAGCATATTTTTGAACGTGGTAGAGTTTTGTCAGATCTAAAATGAGACTGGAAAATAATTCTGTGTTCTAAGTCACGTTTCTTTCCCAAGTCTCTCACACTGCAGAGCCTGCAATAGTAATATACATCCTTCATCATAGTGGGTTGATTTCAGAGAGTCTGCATGTGTGTGCAGGCATTCATTTTCTTGAATGCAATTGCAGTATTGCACCTACAGAGGAAAACTCCCCTATCTCTTGAAATAGGATACCAATGCACAGAGATTGTTCAAGGGATGAAAATACATACAGCTCTTGGTTTGTCTCTTATCTGGTGAGTGAGCACAAAAGGGCACATTTTCCTTTACAATAATTCAGGTTCTTTGTTATGAAAAAGAATGAGATTCAAAACACCAAGGGCTCAACTTTACCTGCTAGAGTCATTCTTTTTACCAGCTTCTTCTTTCCCAAAGGAAGACCAACACTCACACAATTCCCCAGGTTACCAAAGTGATAACAAGTAGAGAGGAGATAACTGGGATAAGCATGCCAAATGCTAGTGCTGTCATCTTTGGTCTGTGAAACCTGTGTGGCTGATAAGATAAAGGTACAGTGAGAACTCCTTAAGATATTTGATTTTATAAAAACTTATGACAACATAGAGCTCTAAGTCACGAAGGAAGAGGAAGCATCCTCTTGGGTACATTTGCATTTTTTAAGTTCATCAATCGAATGAATGAGATGAATCAGTGAAAAGAGAGTGACCATGACTGATGTTCTGATCTCTTTTCCCAAAATTGCACTTCTGTTAAATATGTGATCAGGAAGGAAGGTTTGTAAGGAATGTAAGAGTTGGGAGGGTCATCCTGCCTTCCAACACCAGGAACAAAGAAGGGAGCAAGCATATGGTGAGAAAGACATTGCATCTTTAAGAGAAGGTATGTGCCAAGGAATATTTTTTTCTTCATCCAGCATATGTCTAACAGTACAATAACATTTTACTGTTTTAGTAAGGTATATTATTGCCTTTTTTTTTTTTTTTTTCAAAAATGATAAAAGGAAGATTATACTGAACAAAAGGTGTAAGCCACACCATATGACAATGCAAGGGTTCATATGAGCTACAGGAAGGTAGGCTGGATAGAGTCTGTGCTTGAAGGAGCTCTTTCATGTATTGATGTCACTGTTTACCAGTTAGATGCAGCAAAATCTACAGAAGACAGTTTTCCAATGGAAGAATGACTAGTATGTTGTCCCAGATACAGAGCAGTGATGATAAGGAAAAGTTGGTTGTTATTAAAAATAAGCACACTCCCTGAGCGGTATGTAGCAATTTCATACCTGAGTGAGCATGGAAGCACAGAGGAACAGGACGTACAAGGTAGCTGTTTGCACAAATTCAAAGCCAAATTATATCATCAGTGGGAATGCATATTCAGTCAGGTGCACACTTGTGCAAGGCTTACCACAGGGTATTTGCAGTCTGAGACAGACACTTCAATACAAAGGATCTGGCTGCATTCCTGGATGGAAAGCAGAGCATTTTTGAGAAGCACTGTTTAAACATATGGAGGTAGGGACCTGGGCCAGGACACTCCACCACATAACTGACCTCTGGTTATACAAGCAATTGTTAAAGATTTGTAAGAAATTGTTCTAACACATAAGAATCTATTATTAAAAACTGCAAAATTATGTTTATATACTTACATGGTTTTATACATTTTTATGTGTATATATATATATATATATATATATATATATATATATATGTATAGGTCTATGCCTGCAAGAAACTAGTGTTAATACAAGGATATGATTACATGACAAACAATATTTGAGTTACAAACCCATATCTAAGTGTTATGGTTTTGCAGTTTCTGATAGACAAATTTGAAGAAGAAAATATTACCTAGGCAGCCAGTGACAAAGGACATGTCAATTCGGGATATGCCTAAAGATTCAGGCTAATGGAGCAGCTAGTTTGAGACCAGTTTGAGTTAGTCTACAGAGACTGCAAATTGACAAGTTAAAAAACATAGACATTGAGGTGTGTTTCCATCATACTATGCCATATGCCATAGTTGCATAAGGGAAATAATTCCATCATCTAGGGATAAGTTCTAGCCTCCTTATGTTCCCTAGATAATCAATGGACAGAGACAAGCATATTCAGGCAACTGCTTGGATCAGTAGCCTATGTGAGCCCCAGTGGAGGAGCCACAACTAGATAGCTAGAGAGCCCAGGATATCAGCCTTATCAGTGATTTAGGTGCCTAGCACTCAGCCAAACATTTGATGCTGAGGATGCAATACCTGCCTCACCTTCGTGTTTCCAAGACTCAGTGCAGGTGAAGGGACATGCTGGGATAAAATAATCATCAGCACAGACTTATAGTAGGTCAAACAACAGGAATGCATTCTCTATTCTTCCATGTGGTCATGGTGGGTTTAGGCAAGAAACAACTGATCAAAAGCATAAATAATGATTCAGGGATCTAGAAATAACTGGATGCATAAGAATAGCAAATGCAGTGCAGGAATGGTTTTCAGCTTCATGGAGACAGAAGAAATGCTCTTTGCACAGCTTAGTGAGTACACAGCTAAAGTTTGATAATCTCTGTGGAAAAAAAAAAATATATATATATATATATTAAAATATATATATATATATAATTATAAAAATATATATATATATTTTTTTTTTGGGGGGGGGGGGGGGCTGAGAGCCCATCTTTTCCTAACAAAATTCAAGATGGCAATAGAAATGACAGCATATTTTTAAAACTGTAAAAACGTTGAGTAACTGTATAGGCACAGCTCCTGTGCATAGTTGCATAGTTGATCCTCTCAATGAAAGCAGTTGCTCACCAGCTGTCTGGAACAGCGAGGAAGAAACTTGGGTAAGGTGGATACATTCCAAATGCTTTAATTTTTGTGTATTTACAAAAACTACACAGCTTTTCAAAGTCTTTAATAGCTGTCTAATTTCTTTTAACCAGGACCACATTTTTTTGCCACTATTTTGTGGGTTTATGTTAGTATAATAATTTATCTTTTTGATTTATCATATTCAAGTTCAAAATTTAGATACATCCAGAAAGCCATGACTGACAATACCAATATGTAGGCAACATCTAGGACAAGCTTCTGTATTAAGGCAAACAGCACACAACACAAGGACTCATATCCAAGAGTTCCTAGTTCCTATCTAGGGATATTAGAATGAAAACTTTTGAATGACTCCCTAGATATACTTATGGAATAATTTAAGAAACATGTAGTCTTGATGCCATTTGGGTGTTTTATATCCCATTTCAGGATTAAGATAGATCCTTGTTAATGCCATGCCAATTTTAGGAAGTTTGCTGGTATTTTTGGCATCTACTTTTATGTACTCTGCTGATAAATGTATATAATGCTTCACTGAGGTGCTTTGAGGCATAACGTTTATTCTTTCAATGGTCACTGAATGCAAATCAGCCTTAATATCAATTAGACTCTTCCCATAATTTTTCAGTTTGTGCATTCATTCGATACTCTTCCATGTTAGGAAGCATGAGGTTCATTCAAGGGGTTGCCAAGGATTTTACAGAGTCTTTGGAGAAGAGAAACAGATGGTCCCAGAAAGGCAAGCACTTTGAACATTGCAGTAGATTTGGGAAACAGAACTACAGCTGCCTGGGGATATACTTCAGAATTTTAAAAGGTTATTAACTGAACTACCACAAGCTGGGAAAATAACTCAAAAACAGATGCAATCACTAATTGCTCACTTGAACTTTGCCTATGAAGTTTTTTCAGCAGGAAGAATGTTTTTATGCTGACTGACTCTAAACAAAAGTTAGAAAAGGACATCATTCTGTAAGATTAACAAGGCAATTAGAGCTGGTGCTGCTTGAAATTCTCTGTGAATGTTTTACATTTGAATTCATTAGGTGATAGTAGCTGCACAGATCCATCATAAATGGAACACCTTTGTCCTGGAGTCAACAGTGACAAACTAAACTGTTCATTTTTATTTTTTGACACACAGTTAGGAGAAACAAAATAAAACCATAAATACCAAAACAAATTTCAAATATTCCAAAGAAGTTTTCCCAATGGGCAGAAAGAATCTGCATGCACACTGAACGTATACATGAAGCATACAAACTATAAGCTACCTCCATTAAGACTGCATCTTAACAAGGTAAAGACATGTCTTGTCTGTATCTTCAAATTAAAACAGATAAATAAAACAAAACAGCATCATCGCTGAGTTCTCACAGATGAACAAACCCAACCTTTAGTTTTCAAAAGATTTTAAGTATTTGAAGTGGAAAAGTAACCAAACAGAACAGGGTGAAATGCCACTGATGCCAGCTGAGAGCACACAACAGCGGCAAAAAAAAAAATAAAATAGTGTTTCAGCTGCAATGTAAAATTCAACCAAATGGACTTCAGATTTATTCTGCTGTAAGATTCAAAGAGAAAAAATGAATAAGAAAAGAGCAGAGAACTTTGTATTTGGTACTACTGCAGGAACTATGGGACTAGAAGAAATCTGCTACTGTGAGGCAACATCAGCACTTATGAGGTATTACTTACCCCTCCAATATGATGCACAAGAATATACAGAGTAAACATTTTGTAGACTGACAGTGGTGTTAAAATATGAAGTACAGAAGTGTCAGATTGCTTAAGCAAACTGTGTTTTGGCTGTAAAGAGGAGTATACATACACATGCTTCTTTGCAGCCAACACACAGCTGCTCAGAAACACCAACAAAAGAAGAATGGGTTTGTTGCCAGGTGGTTCTGAAGTAAACCATAACTGGAGATGTGAAAAGGTAGCTTAATGGGATAAAAAGAGAACCACGATTTTTTTTCTCCTGACTGAAGCCCTCATGTTGTGCAACTATTATACGGAGGTAGGATTTCTTCATGAGAAATATTTAAGGAAACAAACAAACAAAAAGAACAACAAAAATGCCCACAAGTTCACAGGAATGCCACCTTATCATTCAGGCTAGAAATGAAACGCTTGCTATCACATTTCATTACTGCCTAGAAGCTTCAAGGATTCAAGCCTCCCAGTAAGAGGCTATCAAACAATGTAAGTGACAATTCCTAGTATCCAGATGTAAACTGACAAATGTGTTTAAAACTGATTTTGTAAATAAGTGGGAATAGCAGCAAATATTCCCATAGAAAACCAGGACATCCCTTACAAGAGAGCTGAAAATAGAAACAATTTGGTATTTGTTTGAAAATTTATTAAAATTGAATAATCCAGCTGTTTGTATAAGTCATTGTACTGAGGCTCCAGGGTGGGATATAAGGGTGGATATCAGAGTATTCCCAACACGAGGGAATCTGCTACATTCCTGTTAGCATATGCAAGAATGTATGCATTTAGAAACTCCATTGTCCTTACTTAGGTCTCTAAACACACTTTAAAATCTGCAGGTTAATTCTACTAATTTAAACATGTGGAGCTTTCACCACTGTGATCGTTAAAATGTGTGCTGTTTCCACCAACCTCCTTCTCAGCCAGAGCATAAGTGATCACAGTCACTGGTGCAAAAGCACTTCCCTGGGCTCCCAGGCCTTACTGAGGAATGATTTCAAAAGTTCCAGTGATTCTCTAATTTTCTATTCAGAAGGTCCATTTGTGTCTATGTGGAATTGCAGCTGTGTATTTATGTTGTCCAATTACAGTGATAATTTTACTACGCCACCCAATATTCTAGTCAACCCCAGAAGTTTTTTTGCCCTACCCCCACCCTTTTTACATGCTAGACTGATTTATCTGAATTTCAAGCAGTTATGTTTTCCATTAAGTCACCCCAGCCAGATTATTCCCATGTTTACAGTGGGTACTACATATAAATAGTTCTATTAATTATTATTAATAATAATCCTATTAAGCCCTGTATTTCTGATGTCATTCCAGCCGGTTTTCTTGCTCTTTACCTGGATTACAAACTCCCTTCCTGCAGTACAAATATCGAACTCTGTGCGCACACATCTCATAAGCTGTTTATGTGTCCCAGAAGTAAAAGCGTTCTCCTTTTCTGTAGTGGCCTTGTTCCTTCTTTCAATGCAATCCAAGGATCTTTAACACCTTTAACAGGAAAATCTACCAAAAGAGAAAGAAACCCTCCAGTATCCCTGCTTTTGATAAGGCAGCCAAGACTCCGGGCTGGTGCTGGCACAGATGTAATCCCTGACTGAGCATTAAAAATACACTAAGCTTCTGAGCAATTTTTCCTCCAGGGTCAGACGAGTCAACTGCTGCTTGGCCTGATAGGAGTTCAGCATTGTCAGATTCATAAAAAACTGCACGAATACACTCTTCAGCATAATTTATATTCCAGATGGAAATGTAAATACACCAGCAAACCCCAATAGATTTTTTGTCCTTCACAAAATCATTTTATCTTTGGTGATGAGATTCTGCATTAAATCTGAGTGCCATATCTTGCAGTCTCTTGCTCACCAAGGGAGGTTTTTTGAGATGCATATTGCCATTGCTCAGGGGGTGATGTGCCACTGGGGGTTCACCAAAGCGGGGTACCATATTATTAAACACTGTATGGTAATGTGTATTTATTATTGCCCCTTGATAATGATAATTTACATTTTTTGAAGAAAAGACATATATGGTATGCTATGACTCCCTCTGTTATTCAACTTAACTTACTTTAAAAAAAAAAAAAAAAGAAAGAGAAAAAAATAGAAGAGAAAAACAGATGAAAACCTAGGTGCTGCTGCAACACTAACTAGTTATGCTGCATTTATGAAAACATTTATTTTCTGGAGTTTTGGAGCCACTGGGACTCCCCTGTTATATATCTCCCAAAAGAGCTCTCCAGAGTGTCAGACTGGGGCCTGCCCACTGTGATCAGCAGCTATTTTTTGCTTTCTGCACCATCAGATCACAATGAAAAAAGAAACAAACTTCCCATATCAAAATTTAAACAAACACATTAAATTTGTTTTTTTCTAACTCTACCCAGCACAGTTATTTTCCTTCTTTATAACACATACTTAATACTGTGGTTTAAACCTTGAGCACACCAGAATCTGTAATAAGCACACCAAAGATATATACTAAAAAAAAGTCCACTCACGCTTAAGAAATTGATGATTTGTATTCAGAACTGCATACCTCATACGAACTAAATTCTGTTTACTAGATTTTGTTTTAAAGCACTCTTCAAAGCAAAACCATTTTTCACAGTCAAATCCATTTAACTAAACAGATAAGGGGACAGGAAACTTGTGTATTATTGAATCTGTTCAAGGCAGGGGTAGCTCACTGGGCTTCCTTTAAAATATATTTTTTAAAATGTCACATTACTAGTAATGCAAAGATTTATGTACTATTTATGCTATGTCTTTTATCAGACTGAAGATCTGTTACCAATATTTTGCTTAACCAACCTACTGCCAATTTGTTTTCCATCTGTACGTTTTCTTTTTTTACTGAAATGGCAAGGAGGATGTAACAAGTGTATCCTCCAACTGACTATAATTCCTTCCCACACCACTGCCAGTATCATATCTTTCCAAATCTCCCTTTGCACATGCAGCTGGAGCACAGGTCAAGTTAAGCACAACAATTAAAAAGAAAAAAGAAAAAAAAAACATAACCCTTGTTGAAATTGTTGACAATTCCTGTCCCTCAGTTTTCCAGCCATCACTAATGATGACAGCAATAGCTTTAATTATTATACTGTTAAAAGCCAGCATTGCCAACTATACTATACGGCAATTTTTTGTTTCACATTTTAATATCTAGATAATCAACTACCTTGAACCTACCATTATAAAATAAGGTTCTGTGCAGTATGCTTTGACAGAAACTTTGCAAAGCATAATAAAACTTCCACAAATACCCATGCACCTGCAATATCCCAGGAGCTGGTGGCAACAGGGAGGACAAGAAAAGCTTACAGCTGTCTTTCTCCGAAAGGAGACTTAGGACAGAAACAGCAGCTGGTCACAGTCTGGCCTCAAATTCTACTTTTCTCTGGAAATAAGCTGTCCACATTAGGAGTAATAGGAATAGACTGCTCCAGCTTCATCTTCTCTGCCTTCTGACAGTGGCCATTTCCTTAGGTATCTCAGACTCTGAACATCTCCTTCCACAAAACACCCTTCACAACAGCAGGCCAGCACTGGCCAGTCTGCTTCTCAGCCAGGACTTTACTGTTCAAAATGAAGCTGGCATTCAAAGGTAATTTCATTTAAGAGATATTTTGTTTTGAGAAGAAAATTCTAGATGATAAAACAGATTTTGAAAATACATGTTTAATTTCTGGAAGCTGAATTATTTTCCAAGACAACTTAAGGTTGTTTGGTTTACTGTGCTAGCCAAGTAAAAGAGGCCAAGTATTAGATGCTGCATCTTCAAATGAACACAAATGATGGACAACAAGCTGTGATACCAATTTAGTGATAATGTCAGAAGCAAGTTACCAACAGATAAATAACGATGCTTGTGTAACAGCCAGGCAGCTGAAATATGTCCTGCTCTACAGGACTACAAAGACGGATTTTCTGTACTGTCCCATTCAATTATTCTCCTCTTGCTTCTTGTTTCCCAGCAGATAATTGGATTTTAAGAGAAGGCGTCTACAATTTCCAGGGCTTCATTTCTCTTCTGTTTTTCTTCTGGTTTCATAAACACACTCATCCCTGAGTCCTACACAGAATCAGCCAAAGCCTTTCTAAACTCTCTTGAAGCCAAATAAAAAACTCTTCAAAAGTTAAGAGTTTGTTCCTGCTCGGTGCTGAGAGATATCCCTAATGTGCTGAGGGCATCACTGCAGGAACTCAGGCTCCACAAAATCAGTCTCTTAATGAGAATCAAATATAATTTAACTGAGGAAAACCAACTTCAAATAATGACTTAAACACATGTTCAAAATGAGAGTAAGAAACTAGTGAATGTTTCTATCCTAATATTAAGACTAATATTAATCCTAATATTCAGAAGTTTCCTGCCAGAACAAAAGGAGGTATTATTGAACACTGTGGGACAGCATAGACATTTAAATAGACATTTAAATATTAAGAAGTGCTGAAGAAATTTCTCTGCTCAAGATTAATAATATACATATAGTTTGCCTGTTTTCAGTGACTTTCTGATGCTGTTTGTTCTGGCTTTTTTCTCTTCAGCAGAAAGTATTTGTAGCAACTTGCAGAAAGATCCGAGTTGACCAAGATGCTCTAGGTTACCATCCCTGGCATGGACAAGAGATATTTACTTAACTACCTGCTGTGAAAGTCTGAACCACAAATTATTTCTCATCTGAGGACAGAGCCTTGCTTTCAGTGCAGGAATACAATGGTCTTATAAAACTACGTGGGCAATTTCTTTCCCAGCAAATGCCTCCCCCCATCAACAACAACAAACACATGCTGGTTGTATATGGATTTGTGTCTTCCCCTTCCACATCAAGCAAGGTCACAATATTGTCTACATTTTGCTGATTCTGAGAGCAGCATGCCTAAAAATGCCCAGGAAGTCATGCTGGGAACGGAGCCATAAATTGAAGAGCACCTACCCAATACTAGCAGTGCAGCAGCATCTGTGATATGCTGCACATCAGCAAGTGCTCTGGTACGGCATTACAGCACTGTAAATCCATTCAAATGACCTTTGAAAAGCAGCGTCTACAGTCTGGCCAGGCTGTAAAGTTGTAGACTCTGTTGTAGAGTCTGTGAGAATGACTTCAGAAAAAGCACTGGATGATACTCTACACACAAGGCTTGCTACCTTGATAAATTAATAGGGCCAGACAGCCCATGGAAGGATCGGAATGGTTTTCACCTCATTCTTACCCTGAAGAGCTCATCAGATCTCTCTGTTCAGAAGCAGCCAGGGACCCTCAGGCTGCTGAAGTAATTCCCAGGAGCTGCTCTGGACCTGCTCAAGTGTGAAGCAAGTAACCATAAACATCAGCCTGTCTCTTCAGTTTATGTCTGCAGATTGTTTGCCCTTCTGTAACACTGGCAAAGGAGCTCCAGTGCCTATTTTTACTGAAGGTTTATGTGGCGTGTCCAGGCATAACACAACTTGTGTCTTGTTTTCATCTCTTTATTCTAGTGCCCCCTATAAATCTACAAAGTAGTACTACTGTTAGAACAGTGCACAAGTGCATACTACATGCAATCTTAAATCTGGTCAGTAGCTGCTACATTACATTACAGCCTTGCCATAAAGCTTAAATAACTAGATAGTCCAGAAGAAAACCACATGGTGAGTATCTCACCTGATCTAGTTTTTCACATGAAATCACCCTTATATATTTTGACAGGTTCAAAGCCAACCTAGGACATGTAGCCATCTGGCACAGCAACAAATGTGGCTTCTGTTCCTGAAGATGATGCCACCTTCAAGCCAGGAGTAAACATGTATAAGCCAAGGCACCCCAGGAGAATTCAGATATTTTCAAATCACCCTCATTCTTCAACCATCTCTCTTTTTGTAGCTTTGGGAAGTGTCTTTCACAACAAAGATATTCTTTTCATCTTTGCACTGTCTCTTTTCTCCTACCAAACTGCTTGACTCCGTTTCTTAACGGCACTGTAGTGACTAAAAAGGAAAAAAAGACCACATTTTCTACAAGTGACGGAAGTCACATTTTCCCCTAAAGAGCAATTTTTACTAAGGTTATTGCATTGCTTTTCTTACTGTCTAAAGGTATCTGTAATTGTGGTTATGCCCTTTGCTAGCACTATGCAATTGCCAAAATGTAGCCTGAAAGGATTAAAAATAGAAATATATCATCATGTGCTTACATAGTCATGATTGATCTTTAATGATTTATCAAGCTTTTGTGGCTGTGTAGAAAAAGTACTGCTAACAATAAGGACTACTTAATAACTTATGGGTTGCAACTTAATTCAGTGATTTATTACAACAATTAGTTATTAAGTATCAGAAACCTACATTTTTTCCATTTTAAATTCTAAGGTTGTTTTAACAACTATATAATCCAATTAATGGCTATTCAGAGAAGTAGAAGGGTTAATACTGGAATAGGTCTGCAGCCAAAATGGAGACCATGCATGCTAAAATCACATTTCCATCTTAGATTGGTAGAAATGACATGTTGAAAAAAAATAAAAAATCCCCATGGCAGGAAAAAATCTACAATCCTCTTCCACAACAGCAGAGACTCTCAGGTAAAAGTTGTTGTTTGTCCCCACTGACAAGGAGCATAATTGGAAGTGTTAATATGATTGACACAGACAATGAATAACATTCTTTCAAACCACTGAAATTACTTCAAAGAGCTCCTGATGCATTGACTTTTCTTTTTCTGACATTAAGATAAAAGCAGAAAGAATCCTACTGTAGTCTTTGTATGAATACACTGCACTGCTAAAACTAAAAAGGAGCCTCCAGGAGACAGATCAGTAGGGAAGCTTGCATTCATCTGGCCACAAATGAGATTATTTCAGACTGGCATTGTAAAACTTCTGTTTAATAATCAGTCAGGACACGATGTTGTTCAATTCTAGATTCTGATGTAGCAAAACGCACAGAGCAATTCCACTCACCCACGATGTGGATGCCATTTCAACCAACAAAGAATTTAGTTACCTACATAAACACTTTAGGCTGTTTTTAGTTATTATTTTTAGTTTTATTTATATCTTAGGACATTCTTTAAGTATCCCATACCATTGCTGACATCAATGCAGTCTGAATACATGTATATTAGAAAAAATAGCTACTGTTTTGAGTGCACTGAATTTATCTCTTCATGCTTTTTGGGGGGGATTTTTCAAACATCTTTCCTCAATCTTTAGTCTGCTGAATGATGGGCAAATTGTACCGTTATTTTCATGCATACCAAATGAGGTTGTTATCACATGCTAATGCAGATAAGAAGAAATTACACTGCTATATCCCAGAGGTACTCACTGAGAATGAGCTAAATATGAAAGGTCTAATTGTCTACTTACAGAAGTTAAAAAAATTTAAGATTTTGCCAATGCTTTGAATGGAAGTCAAGAACACTCATCATAAGAGAACTTTGCTGCAGTCATTGGCACATGACCACCTAGACTTTCTCTACCTTGCCCACATCTACAACATCACTTCCTAGCACGAACAAGGTGGTTGTCCGAGTTTTGATCAATACCCGATTTTCTAGTTTTACATCAGTTCTGCTTTGTTCTGCAGCTAATATGTTGTATCCATGTGGATCTGCTTTGCAGTCATTTTTTGTTTGCTCACACACCATGCATGTTCAACCCATCTGTAAGATTCCTAAAGGAACCAATTAGCCAGTATCACTGTCACTCTAACATAGCATGGCTGTGGACCCTTCCTACAGTTCTCACCTTTACCTTAGAACTAACAATACATAAATATCCCCACTTCAACTTTCATAGCTCAAGAAAACCAAAACATCCTGAAGGCAAATATAGGTATAAAGGAAAGCCATGTATGCCTGCAGTCTGATGAACCCATATAAGGGGACTGTGCCTCAGGCACTTTATCTGTCATTTCAATCTGTTAAGCAAAGGGGTTATTGGCTTATTTCATAGAGCAAACTGTCTCATTGTGTGGGGACATCTTGACTTTTATATGACCTGACTTTCCTCCTGGATTGCCAGACTTTGACTTATTTGAACGCAAATATCTTCAGGGCAGCTTTCAACATCATCAGTGTGTAAAAACCATCAATAAAAGGAACAAAAAATGACTAAAAATAATAAACGCTAAGCATGTGAGACATCCATTAGTTGCTTCCTGACCTACTTCCACAAAACAGAAAGAAAACAGCAGCAGGTGTCTGGCAAATTGATCTTCAGGAGTGCTTAGAAGGCTTAACCTTCTTGCACTTAGCCATTTAAGTTTCTCCACTGCACGTTTAACCCACTGAATAGTTCCAACTCTGTGAGCGTTTCACCTTACTTTTCATTTGTGAAAAAAAGAGTATATCATTGATCTAACACTGCTCTAAGATTCCCATTGCTCCGGCTCTGTTTGTTAGAAGGATGTAGGAAAACAGAAAACTAGGCAGGACATTTATTTAATCTTCTGCAACTCTTCTGGCTGAGGAAAAAAAAAAAAAAATCAGTCAAGTCCCTACTATAAAATCTTGAAAAGGTATCTGTGGTGTGAAAATTCCAGGTGGAAGCTGAAATCCTTGGCCTGAACCTTGCATAGAGCATAGATTTTCCAGGGATGCTGTGCATCCACACAGTCCCTTCCCCTTAAGGATTTCAAAGTTATAAATAATTCTCAGGGTGGACTGTACATAAAGAGAGACTGCACTGACCAGGATGCAGCCTCCACTTCCCTGCTTATTTTAGGGAAAAAAAATTAAAGGTCTATTAGCTTCTAATCCCTATGCACAAGCATAGTAAATCAGTACAATCTTCTTGTTGAAGATGATAGAGGAAGACTACATAAAATCCATTCTTTCTGAAGGATGTTAAAAAAAATTGATAAGAAGAAAAAAAAAAGTCAAAGACATAATCCAAGGATTATAGCAAATACCTCACAAGTGCCAAGCAGAAAATGTTAATCAGAAGAATATAATAAAGTAACACAACAATGAAGAGTGCACACTCAGGAAGAGAATATTAGGCACGAAAAGGGGCTTCTACTCTGGCAGGCTTCATCATAGTGACAAGCAGTGTCTGGAAGTTAAAGTCAAACCATAGATCAGATGCAAATTTTAAGCAACTGAGACAAAGAAGAAAAAGATTCTTCTCATCTGTTGATAGAGACACAAAAACTCTAAGTTCTTGAAGATAAAAGGTACATCTACCTTGTCATAACAACTCTCTTCATTTCATTCCATGCCCTGATCTTCTTTGATCATGTACATTTTATGTATATTAGTTTGTGTTTAGACCCTATTTTTGGGCTGGTTGAACCAGTTTCCTTTCAGTGCTGTAGTTCATCTAAGGATAGCTTGTTCAAGGAGCATTGTGCATAGACAGTATGCATAAGTTGCTCTGTCAGACTGAACACCACCTTCTCTACACAGTAGTTCATCACCATCCCAGCAATTCCTGCACCCTCAAACACTCCTTGCACTCCCTCAGGCCATGTCCTGGTCCATTGGACTCCTAAACCCTTCTGTACTAGTTCCAAAGCTAAGAAGAATCAAAAGTTATGACGACTCATCTCTCTCCCAACACATGACCAGGCATGGTCCTGTGTAGATAGATATAATATCAGAGTACACAGAGCACATCCTGCATATTGACTGGTATATATAGCATTAACAGCAAATCATAGAATCATAAAGGTTGGAAAAGATCTCCAAGACCATCTGGTCCAACCCTCACCCTACCAGCAACATCACTCACTAGACCATGTCCCTAAGTGCCAAGTCCAACCTTTCCTTAAACACCCCCAGGGATGGTGACTCCATCACTTCCCTGGGCAACCCACTCCAATGCCTAAGTAATAAAAGATACGATGAACATATGGAACGAAGACAGAGAAAGATGAGAACAGAAAACACCCAGCTCTGCAGCCTACTGGCTGACATTACAAGAGAGCACGTTCTAATGGCTAAAATTGCAGCCTTCATACTCCACACCACTGGCTTCTGTCATAAGCCCTACAACAAAATCAAGCAGCTCAGTTTGTTAACAAAATAAGGGCTGTTAATAAACTCCTTAAACATGGTCCTTTGGGGACACAAAGGAAAACTGACACTGAAGTTCAGTCTAGAGAGTATGACAGAAGTGCAGGCTTTCAGTGTTAACAAACAGTACAACATGTCTTAAGATAGTTGCCCTGACACCTCTCTCTAAAGGTCTTCTGCAAAGGTTAAGAAGAGAGGGATGCAGATACATTGTTCTAACATTGGCAGCAAGTGTATTTCTCCTTAAGTATTTCTTGTTCCCTACATTACACTCAGGGATTTTCATACATGATCAGCATTCAGATACATCTGCCACCGCTTATGTTCAAGAGGTAACATGTGTGGCTTAGGTGCACAGTAGATGTGCCTAAAAGTAAGTAGTTCTTATAGTTCATTTATCTGTAGGAAAAAAAAAAAAATATTGGCATAAGTTCACAATTCCAGTTTTGCTTTGCTGCAGATAGGACTTGCTAATCTTTGAGTAATTATGAAATAGATAAAATATTAACTTTGCAAGGTGCATCTATAAGGAATGGATTGCAGATGCACAGAATTCTCAATGAAATATCCAATTATAAACAATGAATGAAAAATGCACATGGGTGCATATTGCCAAGGGCATTGCAAAGCTAAATGTGAAGATTAAGATCAAAGTTTATTTCCTCAGGAGAATATTTATTCAAGCAATCAAGAAATTTTGCATAAATCCATTAATGTTCCATAGCAAAAACAAAACACCCAAATATAACTTCATAACCAAATTATCATCTTGGCTCTTGAACAGAGAAATGAGCATTATCACTTAAAAGGAGTGACAGGTTTATGGGTACAAAATAATGTTCAGAAAGTTGTGTGAAGCAGCATCATTTTTTAGGCAGTCATCCTTCTTGATCTGAACCAAATTAATATTTCATCTTTCATCTTTCATACCATACATTGATCAAACTTGCCCTCTGAACACAGCAGTGAGAAATGTCTAAAAGGCAATATTCATCTGGCAGCATATCCCAAGGGCACATCCTCCAACATCACAGCCTGACCTGGAACTGAAAAATGTGAATGACCTATGGTTGATGAGAACTGCTATGTTTGGAATAGTACTATAAAAAAATTATTTATTTTTTATTATTATTTTTAAATAGTAGAAGGACAGCATTTCTATAATAATGAATACTACATTCCAAAGTTGATTTCTTAATGGTAAAGCAGAGGATTTATGCACATGCCTGAACTGGTGGGTTACGGTTCAGGATGGTGATAGTTAGCACCAGTTCTCTGATATTCAGTCAATTAAAAGCTGGACAACAGGGAAGTGCAGCTGATGGGGTACATGGGAAACATTACAGTTTAATTCCGCTTGTGTCAATACAATACAGATGACATTAATCAAGAAGTGATGTTAATCAAGAAGTGCTTATCTAAAAACATCTATATCGTTTTCAAATGACAAAAAAAATAAAAATAAAATAAATCCAACTTTTAAGGAAACTCTATTTTTTCTTGAAAAAACTGTCAAATGAAGAAAATACGTTTGCTTTTACTGAATAAGGTGGTGAGTACTTTTGACCAGCTACTTGTATTGACATTCATTCCTCTGAATACCATTTCTATAGACTACTTACAGCCTTGAGGACACCTCACAATCTTTGTACAACTCATTTCCCACAATGATTTACCTACCAGCATACATGTATGTGACCCAGTTACACAGTCACACACAAATGTCTTAGACTGAACTAAATCATTTGAAGTGAACGAACGATCTCTCACAATGGGCTGACATCAGAAATGGCTCCATGCTGCCTCCTAGCACTCAACAAGTCTTTCCTTAGTGACTCTGCCAGAAGCGTAGTCAGGGAGCAGAAAATGGCTTCTTTACCATAAAAGGTTAGTTACTAAAGCAAAGTTTGTCAGTGACTGTAGCTCCCAATCCTGCCCATTCTGCAAACCACTTTCAAATTAAAGTAACGGTGTAGTTATTATTCAAACTATAATAAGCAAAATAAGAATTCCTCTAATAATACTTCATTCTGGTGTCACCAGAGGAGGAAAAAAAAGAAAAGAAAAAAAAAAAAGGAAAGAAGGGAAAGAAAGATGGGAAAGAAAGAAGGGAACAAAAGAAGGAAACAAAAGAACCTTCTTAATGTAGAAGTTATTTTGATATTTCATCCCCGTTGGAGGGAGGAGGCTCATATACAAGAGCCTGGGGAGTTTTAAGGAGAGAAGATCATTAGGCATCAGTTACCTCCAAGTTTTTGAAAGATTTTAGGGAGATACTGAAAACTTGTTTTCATTTCCATCCGAGCTTCGAAGTACATGAGAAGTTAGCCTTTAAGCAATATTAAATAAATAAATAAATTAGAAAAGAAGAAATACCTTACTGGAAAAATATCCACTAATGGAAATGTCTCAACCCCTGCAAAAGGTCATTTTCATGGGGAAGAAGTGAATATATCAATTGCTTCAGTTCTATCTTCAAAGGCTATTTGAAGGACTTTCATGTATGTCTGATCAGCAAAGGTGGAATAGAACACTTGAGGCACTAATAGGAATTTCTACCTTCCTATTTCTTTACAGGTTCTTTTAAATCAAAGTAGAAATTCAAGCTGTTGCTTCACTTCTAATAATTCAGGGAGCAACTAAAAAAGTTCCAGACCAACAAACTGAAGTTAATTTGAGTATTATTGTTGTACCAGATTCTTATCAGTTTGTAATATTCACTTTCCAAAAACATCCTAGTCACAAACAGGAAAATAGAATTAGTTCCTTTTACATACAGGAATTAAAAAACTACAGAGAGTGGGAGCTAGCAGCGGGAGGTGCGGAAAGCAAGGAATATGCAAAGGTTGGCATTCTTTGAACTGCCCCACTGCAATCTGCTGAACTTTCCCATAGCACCTGCAGCTCTTAAGGTGATCAGACCTAACTGCAAGATATAAGGACAAGGAAACTGAGAAAGAAAAACAGAATCAGAGACTCTTTCTGTCTCCCTGTTAAACTACTTTTTTTTTCCAGGCAGCTCAGCAAGTAACTTTCTCAAAGCAGATTCAGACTGAATCAAGTCCTTCCATCAGTAGATCAGAAGATCAATAATGACAATTTTTAATGGCACTGAAAGAAAATATCCCGGAGTAGGATATAGCCAGCTTTTTTTATGAACAGATGGGAACAAATGTGTTGCATTTCCTTTCTTGACACTAGTTTTATGCTCTGATTATGTTATCTTATTTGATATAAAGTTCACTAAGGTTTTTACCTGTCTGGTATGGATGGACCTGCTGTTTGGACTGGCACCCAGCAAGATTATGATTTTCACATAGCTTAAATGAAAATCCAATATATATTAAAATCAAACAAACAACAAACACCTTTTCTATCTAATAATAGCTGTAGTACTAGTTCTTAGAGTAGATGAATTCTGAGCTATACAGGTGTAGTCAAGAACACTGAAACAGGAGTGAAATTTTATTTTTGTAAAATACAAGCTGTAGCCAGTAATTATGTTTTGGACCCCAAACATAGGTAACACTCCAATAAATTTGAGTGAGTTCAGTGGAGGGCCAACCAAGATGTTCAAGACTGGAGCATTTGCCCTACAAGAAGAGGCTGAAGGAACTTGGCTTAGCTGAGCTGGAGAAGAGAATGCTTTGGCAGGACCTAAAAACATCCTTCCAGGTAACACTATCAGGACAGAGCCACGCTTTTCACAGTGGTGCATGGCAAGAGACATAAACTAAAACAGACCTTAAACTAAGACATAAACTAAAACAGACCTTATATGAAAGGAGAAGCTTCTTCACTTCAAGGACAATCAAGTAATGGAACAGCTAGCCAGACCTGTGTGGTCTCCATATTGGTTTACAAGACCAGACTGAATAAAGTCCTCAGTAACCTGGTCTGGTCTCATAGCTGACTGAGGAGGAGGAACTAGAGAACATCTGATCCCCCTTTCAATCTGAATTATCCTGTGATGGCAATTTATAATCTTAAGATTGATAGTATAGAGAGGAAGAGAGGAAGAGAGGAAGCGTAGAAGGAAAGACAGTGTAGATAGATCCATAGGTTCATCAGACACTTTAGCTGCAGTACCTATAACAAATGAAATTATATGTAACAGGGTAGCATTAAAAAGCAAATGACACCCCTATAAAAGTTAGAAAAAAGGTTTCATTTAGATGCTGATTCCACTAACTAGCATTTTTATTTTCAAGAGAAGGGCTGTTCTCTTAGCTTATTAGTAGTATATTTGCATGAAAATGTGATCTATGCTTCTTTACTGCTCATCTGCTCTCCCTGCTTATGCCTCATTTGACAACACAGTTGGTTTCTGCAAATGACTGTTATGTTACAGAGAGGATGTTGAGTTCAAGTGGGGAAGAGTTGCAGGAGCAGAGAGAACACTTAGAAAGAAATATTCTGTTTTATGAACATCTGTTGATCCATAAAAACCTGAAAGGAAGTAAAGTAGAATAGCACAGAGAATAAACAAATCCTGCACAGTCAATTAAAAACCTTTCCATGAGATATAAGCTCAACCAACCAACTTCCAGCCAAGAAGCTATAATGAGAGAACAGTCACGTCCAAAGGGAACTGAGGACTTGCATCATGAAGAAAAGAAAAAAGAAAAAGAAAAAGAAAAAGAAAAAGAAAAAGAAAAAGAAAAAGAAAAAGAAAAAGAAAAAGAAAAAGAAAAAGAAAAAGAAAAAGAAAAAGAAAAAAGAAAAAGAAAAAGAAAAAGAAAAAAGAAAAAGAGAAAGAGAAAGAGAAAGAGAAAGAGAAAGAGAAAGAGAAAGAGAAAGAAAAAGAAAAAGAAAAAGAAAAAGAAAAAGAAAAAGAAAAAGAAAAAGAAAAAGAAAAAGAAAAAGAAAAAGAAAAAAAGAAAAAGAACACCTTAGCTCAAAAATGCAGCTCTAAATTATACTTGGGATTTGAATTAATCCTTTCTCCCCAAAAATAAATCTCTCTGCAAACAAATTTGCATTGTGCCCGTTGGCATGGGTTTGTCTAAAGCAAAATGTTTGTTTGGATGAAAGAAATTTTGAAAATTCTAACCTCAAGGAAAGGATGTTATTTATTGAGACAACACCCAATCTTACCTGATTTGAATAAATACAACTGATACTGAAGTAGTTTTGATTCCTTTAAATCAGCTGGTAGAATTTGGTTTACTGAATAATGCAGTTCCTCCTGATCTGCAAAGCTTTTGGAGCACTCAGCAAGCCTTACAGAAACTTTGGCTAACATTTTGGCAAAAAATGCTTTTCCTTTTTCTTACTGTTCCTTTTATTGCAGGTCATACATGGTAGGAGTAAGAAAAAGTGAACGATGATAATTTCATGAACATTGTGATTTGCAAAGTCTTTTCTCTCTTCCACAGATTATGTTTGCATTTACAGCCATAAATTCCTTGAGAGTCTGGTCTTTCCAATTGTCCTCTTCACTGGCTCAATTCCTTCATAGAAGTAAATTCTTCTGGAAACATCATTTTCAATATTTTATGATATAAAAATGAAATCCTAAAAGCTTTCAGAAGTTTCTAATCCTGAAATAAAACTGGTATCACCAGACTGAAAAAGGCAATGTCTTTATCATCTGTAAGAGTGACACCTTCTAGTCTTACAGCATATCCTTCTTATCAGTTTGCCAAGCAAGCTGACCTAGATTTTGAAACAGGATCTAAAAATAGAATGCTAAAATAAGTATTGCATTGAGACCTCTGCAGTCAGCAGTACTATAAATCTGGTAAGAAGGACATTCTGCTATGAAAAAATTTATGTGCCAAATTTCAGCTCAATACCTTCAATGTAAGAATAAGTATTATCTATTTCAGTGTGGTAAAATGAATAAAGTCCCAACATACACCAACATCAACGTGACATTTATATTAAAGATTTACCAGAAAATCTGGGGTGAAAACTTAGCTCTGCTGAAAGCCACAGAAATGTTGCTGTCAACATCAACAGAGCAAAGTTTTCAAGTTTTCAAATCCTTAATTCATACAGATTCTGGAAGCTGGCCCTAAAAGCCAGAACTGACCCCTCGGTTCTGTCTTTTTTGAACTGGGCTGTAGTTCCATCAGTCCCCTTTTTTCTAACCCCTCTTTTAAAAACCTTTGGACCTGGTGACTCATGTTTTTTCACTTCACCTTCAGAAATGGTTAACATTGAAGTCAACAAAAGCTTTACTGACTGGCCTGATGCCTTGGTATATTCTTGCCTCTAATCATACACACAGCCACACCTTGAACAGGTGGTATCCTTGAAAGAATCAATGTTGTACTTATGTACAACTCAATGAGCATAGCCACTATGAAAGAAAAGACTAATACTTATTTTTCAGATGTGTGGAATTCTATTTAAAAATTCTTACTAACTGAATGAGAACTGCAATTTGCACAAATTAATGTGGCTCCACTGAACTTACTGGAGGATCACCAGCCTGATCCAGCAGAAGATTTGTTCTGTCTGTTTTAGTTGTTTGCCTCCCATTTGCATTTAGCTGAGTATTAACCTGACTATGGCTGATATTTTCTGCTTCTGTCCATCATACCCAGTTTCCCTGCTGTGAGAAATATTAGATGCATGCCAACGGTTTAAATGAAAGTGTCCTCAGTAACTGTAGCTGTAATGGAGCCAACATGGGAGGCTCTCTGCTGATACAACTAGAGCACACCTGAGCCCTTCTGCCAATTTGCTTTGACAGCCCCATCTACCATGTCTGCTGCACTCAGAGTCACAAAAAAAAAAAAAAAAAAAAAAAAAGGTCATGCCATAACAACATTTACATCTTACCTGTGTAATGTTTCCATTTGTTCCCACATTAGCATAAGGCTGTACAAAAATTTAACTGCATTAGGTCTGGAGACCCCTAGGCAATTCAGCTGAGTCTGGAGACCCTGAGGGAAGTTAGCTGAGCCTCCTGCATGGCCACTTATATCTAGGGATAGAAGGCAGGGTTTGACCCAGTGTTCCTTTCTGTCAGACAGAAATGCAGTGTGCTGAGCTAAAGCATGCAAGCAATTTATGTCAGTTCTTTGACCACCAATGCAATTTCACGGGAATTTCTAATAGCTGAACGATGTCTCATTAATCTAGCAGGAATTTAAAATGGGGAATTTAAAATGACTAATACTGTCATTCAAGAACCAGAAGAGCCCAGACCTATAGCCCAGGCAGACTGATACAAAACCCAAATTATTCCATACTAGCTGGACACCTGGGCCAAGAGCCAAAATGCATTTTCTGGCATTTCAGATTAGAACATTGCACAAAATGCTACACAGTCTCCAGACAGTGTGGAAAGACTTGCATAAAAGATATACACATGCACTCTTTACTCACATATACATAAATACATACGCACGGACTCTCTAAGCACAGATGCCTGTAGGTGAAGGGACACAGTACTGAACAGTCCACCATGAACAAATAATGAAGAATTCAGCTGGGGCCCAAGTGAATCTACTCTTGCATTTCTCTCCTAGATAGCAGTAAGTTTTCCCCACTGGGCCAGAAGAGCACAGGGAAAAAAATAAGCACTGTCACAACAAGATTTAAAAATGAATTATTCTGAGTTTCACAGTGTCGTGGTTTAACCCAGCTGGCAGCTAAATACCACGCAGCCGTTCGCTCACCCTCCCCCCTCCCTCTCTGGGACGGGGGAGAGAAATGGAAAGTGAAGCCCGTGAGTTGAGATAAAGACAGTTTAATAAGACAGGAAAATAATAATAACAAAATAATAATAACAATAATAACAATAATGTTACAATGGTGATAATAGGAAAGTAATAGTAATATGTACAAACAAGTGATGCACAATGCAATTGCTCACCACCCGCTGACCGATGCCCAGCTTAACCCCGAGCAGTCCGGCCCCCTCCCCCCGGCTAGCCACCCCTATATATTGTTTAGCATGACCCCAGATGGTATGGAATACCCCTTTGGCTAGTTTGGGTCACCTGTCCTGGGTCTGTCCCCTCCCAGCTCTTGCTGCACCCCCAGCCTGCCTGTTGGCAGGACAGAGCAAAAGTCTGAGGTGTCCTTGGCTTGGTATAAGCACTGCTCTGCAACAATTAAAACATCGGGGTGTTATCAGCACTCTTCTCATCCTAAGCCAAAACACAGCATTCCACCAGCTACTAGGAAGAAAATTAATTCTGTTCTAACTGAAACCAGGACACACAGTCAGTCCCCCTAATGTGAACCTACAGCCCTACTTCGCTAGCAGCATAGACATCCAGTTCTTTGCGACTCTTCATGATTTTCCCAGGTGCAAGCACAGACCCTGTGGGGAACAGCAATGCTGATAAGAATCTCGTCGTCCACAGCCCAGATGCCAGGGAACTTTGTGGGCATTGCAGAGAGGATATGCAAGGGCCCAGCACTAACCAAAAACTAAGATGACCCAATAAATTGCACCCAGAGAAGAGCTGTGGCATTTTAACCATTTGTCAGGATGAAACAGCTGTGATGATGAAAAGGTTGAGCCTTAACTTCTGTTTTCTGAGATTCTATTCAATGATTTGAGAGATTAATTTTACTTGAATATTAATCCTAAACATTGGTTTGTTCTTTCTGAGATTTTCCACAACTTCAGTTCCTGGCTAGACCTATTTTGAGCAGACCAGTAGATGGTAGCCAGATATAACAAATTGCTGAAGCCAATTCTGTAAAAGTAGGGGTCCAGAAGATCTGACAAAGGACAGCAGTATCACGGAGGGATGAGCAGATTCCTAAATCCAGAATTCCAACTAATGTGAATAATCCAGGCACAAAAGGGAGTAGAGAATCACCTGTGGAGGTGAGGAGCCTCTTGACTACCATTTGTGACCCAGACCATACAATGACATTTGCTAAGAGAGCAAGGGTCTGAGCCTATTAAATCAATAGAAAGACTTCAAAGAGCATCAGATTGGATGTTAAGAGCAGGTAAGAGGAAAAAAAAAAAAAAGAGAGAGAGAGAGAGAGATCTCACTAGTTTTACATTTAAACCAATTTTTAAGTGATGTGTTCCCTGGGAGATAGTAATCCCATATTCTGTTTAGGGATATAACTGCTTTAGCTGGTACAGTTTCAGAAAGCAAAATCTTTTCTTTTTGTGTCTTCCTTGACAATCTATCACTTTAATGAACACAATTAGGATGAGAGAAGATGGAGTAGTTTCTAGATTTAGTTTCAAAACAAGCTCTAAGTAGGCCATCTGAATCAGAGTGCCTGCCAAAAGGTCAAGTTAGTATGATTTAATCAAATGTGTCCAGTGGGGACATTTTGCAGAAGTCACACACAAGCACTTCACAGACTCAGCACATAAATAGGCAGCAACGAGCTTACTCAAAAAATATGCAACCTCTATTTGTCAAGTTAAAAAAAAAGAAAACAAAAAAAAAAAAACAAAAAAAAAAACAAGAAAACAATATGAATTTTAAAAGATTCAAACAATGTTTGCTACGTGGTCCTACTGGCCATTTAATAAAATATATAAATACACCCGTACGTCTACATTAGCAAGTTGATACTGACAAAAGAGCAGAACCAACAATACAGGAAGCAGCACTATAAAAGCACATTTTCTGAAATATCACATATTTATTTTAAGGTATTTTAAATAACTGGTTTTCTTTTAGAATAATATACACAGTATAATTTTTTCATTAGGTATTTAAAAAATATAAAAGACAAAACAAATGAAGATTCAGTATATATAGCTAAATATTGTATCTTTGCATACTTTTCCCTCATGGATAGTAAAATTAATGCTTTGCAAACATGCTAATTTAGACGAAATAATTATCTGAAAGTGTTTCACAAATTATACCTTAAATTAATTTACAGTATGATATGCCAGCTGCAGTGCTCATTTAGTTTCTATAGGGAAAATGCTCTAAGCAGCATCAATATTCAGCATGCTTTATAGTCATATGCAAGTTTTTCCTACCATAATTAATCTGGCATTAGAATTATACTCAACATATGTAGCTGTACTTGCCAGTTCCTTGCCTGCTATCAAATTAGCTATTAGCTATTAGCTAAAACAAGCAAAGCATCTGATATAAGAAAACAAAAACAAAACAAAACAAAAAAACACCTTAAATTCACCCCTTGATGTCAATAGCCATCACAATGACACATTCGTCTACTTCAGCCATATCTTTAAACTCATGTTTGATTTTATTTTTTTTTGTTTGTTTGTTTTTTTCTCCACATCAGATCAGAGATGGAAGGTGGAGAAGGCTGCCATACAATCATAATTTCCAACTAAGGTCAAAGGATTTATTCTGCTTCACCATGTGGATTTGTTGTAGAAATCCTAAATGTTTACCAATAGACATTCCAAAAATCAATAGTTAAAATAACCTTAGAATGGAAGACCATGTTGTCCTGTGGAATCTAAGAAGAGATCTAATAAATAAACCCCAGATGAAAGCCCCAACATGTATTCTTAAATGGGAGATGTAGTAAATGAGTGGATTGTGATCCAGGACCTCAACAAGACAGAGTGACAGACTGATTCTGAGATACCCCAGTAATAGTCTCTTGCAGAAAGACTGGTTTCTATGAAGTGAGATCAAGCAAAAACTTCTTTTTCATGGAATGGAATATATTTCTATTCTAGGAATTTGAGGCTGAAACACGTGAAACACATCCCCTTGTGTCTGCAATGTTCCAGCTCTCCTGAAACTCACTGCATTATTTTGAGGTCGTTACAATCACAACATTACCAGTTTGAAAATATATATGATTAAATCCTTCGGGCTTGCTTTAAAGGCTGGATCCAGTAATACATTCTTTACATCAGTTAAAAAAGCTCAATTTAGGGAGCACTAATTTAAGAACTCTCAGCACAGACAGCACTTTTTTTAATAATTAAGAAGCCCAGCATCCAATTCAGTGCTTCTGGGAAGGTAACTATTCTGAAGACAATTGACATAAATTCTGCATTCACTTCCATATATTTCTTCATCATACACTCAAATTCAAGCTTCACTGTAAGTACCTAGAGGACATGTTATGAACAAACAATTGGAACTGTAATTCAAATCAGGATATGGACGGGAAAATATATGAAGATTTTCTGACCTTGATATTATTGTGAGTTAGTAGCCAAGAGAAATATTTATCTTTTGTTTTATATATTCAAAGCAGTTTTGATACACATAAAAGACAGATCTCCCAAATGATGTCTCATTTAAAGAATAAATATAATACGTATAAAATGAAGACATCTGTTTTATTCGACAGAGAAAAAAAAGGATTGAAAATGCATTAAAAACCAGTAGCAACAAATGCGTCCCACATATAAGTCTCAGCACAGTATGCAAACCTGTAACTGCCTAATATATATGTATTTTTTCTATTAGTTCCGTTTCAACTTTATATATAGGCAACAGCTTACCAAAGTTTAAAAATCTGTCAGTAAACACAAGGAAACCTTTTTATTCAGCCTCACTGCCAAGATAGCATCAGTACCAGAGTTTTATATGATCCTCATCACAACATGGGATAAAAGAGTAGGCTGACTATCCTTGTAGTAAACAAAACCAAATCTTTTGCATGTTTTATATCCTACTGTCAGAAGAGGTATTTCAAGGTATTGCAATAAAATGTCCCAAGGATCAAAGAAGGTCCCCCCAAAACCTGCACAATCAGATACTAAATGTAGTATTTTTGCAGCATGACATCCAGACTGCCACTTAACTGGTAGATGAGTTAACAGAGCCCAGTGGAGAGATACACAGACTGCACTGGTATGCACTAAAATCCTGGTAGCAATGGCTGTGGACAAACATTGCACAGTCCAAAAAAAAAAAAAAAAAAGTGAAACAGCATCTGCCCTTCTAAATCTAAATCTGCATCCCAGCTTTCCAGATAACAGTGTGGTTAGAGTTTGCATCAATTTTGCCCCTTCACCTCTCTACACACATCCATGCCCATGCTTTACAGCAGATTCTGGTTTCCTGCCCTGGAGAATTTTGTAACATTGATTAAGCATGGAATTTGATGCATGGACATTTGTTTTGCTTCATTTTTGCATGGGATGGATGATACCAACAATTTAGTTATGCAATAACCCTATTTCTGGTGAAAAATTGAGTTTGGTATTGTTGACTTCAGTGGCTACACACTGTAGAGTGCACAGACTTCAAGATAACTGAGAACTTCCAGGCCACATACAGTAGCCCTAGCTTAGCATTACTTTGCTGCTAACATACAGGATAACATTACGGGCTTGCATCCGGCCCCAAATCAATCTTAACAGCTGTGCAGAGAGATTTCAAGAAAAATTCAAAACAATGTTATATACATAAGAGTGAACAGTGCTTACAGGTTTTATTAAGAGGCTAATGCTGAAGTCTATAAAGTACTCTCTGTGTGACAGTTTCCATTTGTCAAAACCCCACTTCAAACAATTTTAGCAATAAAATGAAATCTAAAGAGGCATTTTTATTCCTCCCCCCTCCCCCCCCAAGATATGCAACACAATTTAAATATGAAGTAAACAGTATCTTTGACTGCTTGTAAAATTGCTCCCAGAGTATCTGATCAGCTTTGAAGCAATTCAGATTACCAGGGAAATCTCAGGTTTTATTTATATAATATGTATATATATATATATTACATTATATATATTATAATATAATACATAAAGTATTATATTATACCATATATGTAATATATATTATTTATATTATATGTATTTATATATAATATATGATATAATATAATTTACATAATATTATGTGTATATATATATAATTTTTTAAATGTATTTCTATAAAGCCTTGATCTTACAATTACTCTGGCTTGGACTTCATCTTAAACACAAATATTTGCACTTAAGCTAATGACATTTGTCACATGTTTATCACTAAATACAGCTGTCAATGGCTGCAGGACTGGAAATTAAAATGGAACAGTATTTTCATCAATATTGGGCAACAATCCATTTATAACCCTGAGATGTTTTCTCAAAGCTCTCTGCAAGGGAGGAACTGTTGAGTGTCCCAGCTTTTGACCAGTCTAGACAGACATTACAGATTATCCAGGTGTGTAGACCTGACCTTTGTGTCTTTGTGACTCCAGATTTCACTGTACTTACTAAAGAAGCTGTAGAAATAAAGAGAAGAAAAATTAAAAATATAATTACCAGAACTGTTTGTGTTTTCTCTTAATTTATATGACTTGAGATTTCTCATCTAGCCTCATAAAACCTAGCTTGTTGGACAAGTTACGTGATACTTTTGTTCTCAGACTAGAGGACATACAACTATTTCTAAATTCTAAGACTAAGTTTAAAAAACAAACAAACAAACAAAAACCACTAATATTCCATTTCACCACACTGAACTTTTCTGAAACTCTTCCGAATTACTCACCTGACACTACACATTATTTTTTTCATTAGAAGCTTTAAAATATCATAACAGATAGGACTACTACTAACAGATAGGATAATCTGTAATGATAGGACTACAAGAGAAAAGCTATCAAAAGAAGCAATACAGAGCATTCTGCAGAACCAATGCAGTTTCTGTAGACTTGCGTACATGTATATCTGACTCAATTTTTAACAGTTCTGCTACTTGTGTACATGTATATTTGACTCAATTTTCAACAGTTTTGCTATTTTATTGTTCTAAGCTTATTGTTTTTTTTTTTTTTCAGAACAACCTTTTTTCCTTAAGATTGTTCTAACTCCCTAGAACTTTACATTTACCTAATGCTTTGCAGAGCCTATAGATAATTAATTCAATTTTGTTAATAAGAAAACCATTAGAGTCTCAGACATTACTTTCCAGAGCAACTTGATACAGAACACTGTAATTATTAGGGCCTGAGGTGAAGCCTTCTTTCTAAAAATAGTATTGTTTTTGCATACCTGAGTAATTATTTAATTTGTTTAGTGACATTTGCATGTCACTATGCCTTGCAGTATTATAGCATAATTTGGAACATTATGAACTTTGTAGTTAATTGTTTCCAGCTCAATAGATGATGTATTCTGGACCATTGACTGTTGCACTGATACAAAAAATTATATCCCCTTCATGGCTACCAGTGGTAGTCATTGTCAGTTTGGGTTTTTTGTTTGCCTTTTATTTTTTTAATGCCAAAGATCATCTGTGAAGTTTACAAGATAACCATTTCTTGAGTAAGCATATTTAGAAATTGTGCTTATTGGAAATTAGAAAAGTGCTTATTCTTTAAAGCACTTTTTCAATTTTCACCATATTGTGTTTGGATTTTTTTTTATTCTCATTTTTTGTAAAAAAATACCCTTATCATAAGTTGATAAGCATATAAATCCTTATATATTAATTAATGTTATTCACAGAAAAATTTCAAGTGACTGACATAGAACGTCCTTACAGAATTTCTGGAGTGAAATACTGGTTCTCTTACCAATCTGATTCATGACTAGAAAGAATGATGTGATATTAAATCAGTGATAATCTTTACTTACAGCTTATTTTTAGAACACAAGTATTTACTGTGAACAGACATGAAAAACTACTGTGTAGTCAGGTAGATGGCAAAAGCTCAGGAATGTCTGTTTAGGTGACACAGAGATTTATCCCTTTTCAAATACATTTTATTCTTATTTTTCCACTAAATTAAGGTTTACCACATTGCTTTGTTTTACTAAGTCAATTTAAAGACAGTTGACAGGATTCTCTTTTGTCATCAATTAAAAGCATTTAAAAAAAGAAGCCATTATCACATGTACATTCAAATTTCATATAAAAACTAACATAAGCAACACTACTTTTCCAGTGATATCATTCATCAAACATAAGCAGGGAGAATATCAGTATATACACTGTGCTTTTTATAAAGAAGAAAAGCATATCCTACCATGAAAAACTAAAAATAAGAATGCCTTCAAAGTACAGTAGACTCTTTGTCAGCACATCAGTAAGCATGAACAGCAACAGTTCTGCACTAGATCTGGCAAGAAAGTGGAATCACTTGCTGTGTTGAAAAGTTGTGGCGGTCTCTTTTGAGGTGTATTATTACAAAGCCTTAACCCTCAATAAGGCCAAAAAAGAACACTGCAGTGCAGCTAGCAGGTGTTATGCTTCTGAATTATTCCTATAATCAAAATGCTTGCAAAGCTACTGAAGAATGACAGCACAACATTTTGATCTATTTTCCCTTGTAGTCACTCTGTGAGGTAGCAAAAGACAATTATTTCTATTGCCAAGCAACAAGAAATAGAATGGGCAACCAAGTGAGCAAGGGCCTGACTTGGAGAGATGTAGAGGTGTATAAATGCTATGTAACCGGCTAAGCAGTTCAGGTATCTTGCAACCATCACAATTATAGGTGTATAGTATAGGTCCTTAGTAGTTTTATACTTAAGGGTTTTATTTGGTTGTTGTTGTCATTTTCTTTTTAATGTAAATAGTTCTGCATCTGCAACTGAAGGCAACTGTGTACATGGGAGGAAGAAGTGCCTTGTATAATATAAACCATATTTATTTTATATGACTGGTAGGGAAGACTTCCTAAGCCTCCGGTGCTGAGGCTTGTCTGCCTGGATGATCCAATGTATTCATTTATTACCAAGGAAATGACATTCTGTGACAGTCCTGAACCCTTCCTGATGTTAGCCAGGCTGCAGACAGACTGCAGTCCTGCTGTTAAAATGGATGGGACATTCTGAGTGACGTTCTCTGTGAACACAGGAGCTCTTTGCATATGGTTGCAAGGTTTATCTGCATACTAAGCCATGTCTTTCTCAATCAGATTCCTAGGTTTTGTAATGGATGCAGCAACATGAATTCCAGTGGACCTGTCCCATGAATATATGGTAACCATACCTGTGTGTCTTCTCAACCCTCCTCACCTATGTAGCGCACAAAATAGACTGTGGGCATAAACATTAATAAAATGAGACTTCTAAATATCAAAAGACAGACCTTTCTAAAAGGAAAGAAAAAAAGGCTATTTTACAGAAGCGTATCATTATTCTCCTGGCTAAATCTGCACTAGTCAGATAAGGGAGTTATACTTCACTGTGCATAAACAGAGTTGAGGATTTCCATAGCATAAGGCAGGTCAGTGCTAATAACTCAACACAACTGAGCATCTGTTATCAGAAAAAAACAGCCCATTTATTTACCCAAGGTTCTGGTTACAAATTACCTGCAAGACGATACTACACCAGAACTGTACAAAAATGTCAGTACATACAGAGGAGGGGTATTAATGACCTTAACACATATAGTACCACAGAATTTAAGATAACATATATCCATATCACTTAGGGATCCAAACAATTTCCATGGGAAGTCATAATCTCATTTTCTTTTTACATATGCATTCAAGAATTTAGTACTAAAAGGCTGTCAGAGAAGATTTGTTTCTACATCTTCCCAACAATCTTTCTTAATGGATTTTAATCAAAAAGAGAATTCCTTGGTTGCACGTTGCTACCCAGAGATTAACACCTGATTTACTAATAAGAATAATGTCCCAAACCAACAAAAAGTTTAAACACAGCCAACCTGAGTCAGAATTTCTAAATTCTATCCCTGGTTCTGTCACTCTCTTAATGTTCAGTCATTATTAAGCCACTAAATTTCCCCACTCTACTGTATCTATATTTGTTCAGCACTCTCATCAAAGTCTGCAAATACCTTCCAGAAACACAATAAATGTTTGATTACCAACTGCAACACACACTTCCTCTCCTTGCTCTAATTTCAGCCTACAGTAATAAAACAGGAATACTAATCCCTTGTTAACAGTTTCAGGGTTATGGAGTTTAATTTATTAATGCCCATGAGGTTGCCTGAGATAGTCAAATAGGGAGAATGGAGAAATGCAAATATATTAGATCAGCAGGGTTAAATAAACTACAGTCCCAATATCTAACTCAATAAATCTAATCAAAAAACTACTTAGCGGGAAAATGGTACAGCAGCCAAAGAACATTTATAAAAGCTTTTATTTTCACATGTCTTTTTAGAAAAAGAATTGCACTGGCATTTACCTGTGCATATACAATGACAGTTATTTTCTTAATAATACTGCATACCCATGTTGCTAAATTCCTTTGTGCATTTTCAAACTTACTCTCTCTTATCTAAATCAATTTGAAATACCTGTGATGATTACCTTTATTTTTCAGTACTCAGCACAAATTTTATTGCATTTTACAAAGTCATTAAGAGATGTTGCTAACTTAGATCAGCCAACTCTGATTTTGAGGGTATTGGCAGGACTGCTCATAAATATAGAAAGGTTATTGTAACATCTGTCTGTATTTACCTATAAGAAAAAGATGGAGAAGATTGCAACATCCCAGAGTCATTGAAATTAATGATTGCTAGGTAGCTAGTTATATTACAATTACCTCAAAAACATGGCAGAAGAAAAGTTATGAAATAATAAGAGTGCTTTCTAAACTGATGCTTCTTCATTAGAGCACACAAACACACACACACCACAGAAACAGTAGAAAGACAGTTACAGGTACAGAAACTATACAGTGAGATATCCACATTCTTAATAAATAAATAAATAAATAAAATTTATCTTGAGAAGCATATGTGATAGAAAATATGAATCCTTTGTTAGTACAAATGCTGTATACAAAATCAGCTGTGTGGTGGACAACAAATTCCCACCCTTCTCTCCACATGTAATTGTAGTGACGTTTGACTTGTTTAAGTAGCAACAGTAATTAAGGCTCAGCCTACCCTTCCACACACACAGCTGAGTTTTGGGTATACCACCAGATACACTGGGATGTACTTTAACGGATGAACACTTCCAGGAGCAACAGGGAACTCCCTTGTGGCCAGGCCCTGACCGTGGCCTTGGACACCTCCTCCAGCCCCCAGCCGCTGCTGCTGCTCTGGGCTGCAGCCCCACACAGGTGAGGCCTGCAGCAAGGCTCCACTCCAGGTTAGGGACGCTCTTCCTCGCTCCTCTTTGTGTTTGGAAAATATCCCATCAGTCATCTCTTTAAAAAGCATTTACAGAACTAATTAAGTGGAAGCCACTATCAACATTTGAATCCTAATTATTTGTGACAGCGTTCTAGAAACTTTTAACCAAGAAGACTGGAAAAGGGGGCTATTAACAGAAACAGCCACGGTGCACTCCAGCGTTGCTTGCACCATGGCTGCCTCTCCTGCCCACAACAGACCCTGGAGTCTCTGTGCAGTGAAGATTCACCATGGTGCTTTCTCCTGCCACCTCCTCATAGCTCAGCCCAGGAAACAAGTTCAGGGGCCCTCTGCCCTGCTGACAGCCCTGCTGCAAGTAATGCTCCAACTGGGTTGTGCCTCATGCCAAGGACAGGCTGATCTCGCTACACAGGCACCAAAGAGCTAGATTTCCTCTCTGCTTTGGAAAACAAGATATTCCAGCAGCATCCCTGTTCTACCAAGCACAGCATCCAGCCTGCTGTATGGCTGCATCCGGGAAATGAGCTCTAAAGCTGAGCAACCCAACAAAGAAGTGAAACCTCATTTTTGTAATTATGTACAGCAATTACACAGGAACCAAAATTTCTTTATGTCAGTGGACTGAGTAAAAGCCAGAAGGCTCCTTTATTCATTACTGCTTTCCAGTCATTTCATACTTTGGTGAACAACTTGAAAGCTTTGAGAGAACAAACAACTGCAATTTCACTTTGAAAGGCTAAGCCCAAAGGGAACTGATGGCTGAGGCAAGAACTTTATTTTCTGAAAAATATACATTCTGTGAACTGTAATTAGAGCTGTGGGAATAATTGATTTGTCGGCCCACTAGCCAGAAGAAAAGAAGGGAAAAGAAATCATTTTTTGGTCATCGTTTCCTTTCTGTAACAGCATGCCAGCACAGAAATGACCAGAGTCAGGGACAACAGTTCCATTTGCACGGGGGGGCATTGCGAGACCTGCAGTGCCAGCTCACAGAAATGTTCTACTTGTGCCAAGCAAGGTGCAGAGAGGTGGCTTAGTTCTTATTGTTGACAGGCATTTGCAACTGAATTGAAGCCAAATCCGCCTCATGCTCAGTTACTAATAGTTTCTCAAGCAGTGTTAATGCACTGAGAACTGCATGTCCCAAATCTTCTCCTGCCCTTATTCCCCATGCTTCCCCCTGCACTGCCTGACTGCGGCTAGGATATTGCATGCTGCAGTCAATCAGAAGATAGTGGGCACCTCTACAAATCAAACTGTACCTCCCTCAGAAGAGAGGCAAAAAAGCCTATAAAATGAAAATACCAGATGTCATAGAAAAAGAAGAAATGCAAGTGGCCATGACTTCTGTATGTGTCAATATCATCCCCAAATGTTCTCACTCTGCTCTCAATGCAACCAATTTCTTTCCAATGTTTAAATGTCAAACACAGCCAAAAGATGTGACAGAAAATTTTCCTCAGTGTGAAGGAGGAGACTTTCAGGATAGTAACTAAATAAATACAAAGATCTCGGTCCTTGTCTCATTGCTTTTGTTATCAACATAACATGTAAACAGCAGACTATATAATCTTATAGATACTCTATACGAAACAATATTGATAATATAGACTACTGAAGCATATACTACTAATTGCAGTTAAATATCATAATAACAAAACACTCTGTGCTGAATTACATTAGAAGCAGGAGTTGTGGCACCCCTTCAGCCTTCCATAAAATTCTCTGCTCATCTTTTGACACCACCAGACACAGAAAGTCTTCTGGCTTAGCTTACATATAGCTTTAACTGTGCTTTACAGAAATGCAGAGGGAAAGAATCTTCAAATAAGTTCATATACTGTACAAGAAATAAAAGTGTCGTTCTTAAATGCATTAGTACAATACAATACAATAGTACAAAAACAAACAAACAAACAAACAAGCTATCACCAGCAAGCTCTGCAGAGGTCCAGACAAAAAGATTGTACAAAATGTCTTAGCACAACATTCAGTTATATGCTCTTTATCTTCAACATGGATTAAAAGCTGATAATGGATTTTTTGAGGTTGGAATAATTATTGCCAGGGTCACTTAAAGCAAGGTAGGTAATTTATCCTAATCTTACAGAAGCCTGATGCTCAAAGTAATTTGAATTAGACGTGGAAAATTTAAGTTTACTACCTAAATGTATTTTTCTAGTAGTTCTAGTCATCAAAGCATATAGATTATTGAAGATTATGGGTGTAGTTTTGTGGTCATATTAAAGGAAAGGATATCCAGGTATCTTGCAGAAATAATACAAAATCCTATTGCTTTTTGTTTGCTTGCTTTCTAATAAGGAGCTGGGGATTCACCCAGACCTGTAACAGAGGAATACAGGTAATAAGTTATGAAATAGCAAAACACTAGAAATAACACAAAGTGGGAAATTCCTAGGGCAAATGTAAGGGTTTGCCCAAAATATAGGAATTTTATCATAGCCTTTTCTGATCTCATTGTATGCTTCATTGATTTTTCTTTATCTTGTGGAGGGAAGAGACTTTACAGGCAGCATCAAATCTAGAAAATATTTGGTAAAGATTTCTAGCATACACTCACTGGCAAAAAGGCAGCTTGTTCTAATCATGTCAGATATGAAGGCACTTATTCATTAACCATGAGGTAAAAACAAGGTTTAAAAAAATCCATTTATTGGGTTCTTTATGCAAACATGTTCCCTTCTAAGTCATTTTATATTTTTAATTACATATAGCCCATGAATATAAAGAAATTCAATACTATACCCAAAAATAACTCACCATATTGCCCAAATAAGTTTTTACTGAGTAAAATGTTAATAGGATATGCAAAAGTGCTGATACCTATACTGCATCTGAACACAGTCCATGTCCATTTAATCCTACAGTTCACAAACAGAATCTGTTGAGATTTACCCAGCTCCACCTGGGGAAGGGTGATGGACAAGTGAAGAGCTTGTGGGTGAGAATTAAGGGGTGGGCTGGTATGGGGGACACTGTTGTGAGGGTATACTACAGGTCACCAGATCAGGAGGAGGAGGTCAACGAGGCCTTCTACAAGCAGCTGGTAGTAGCCTCAGGATCATGGGCACTGGTTCTCATGGGGGACTTCAATTTTCCAGACATCTGTTGAGTAAGCAACTCAGCCAGGCACGCCCAGTCCAAAGGGTTCCTACAATGCGTTGAAGACTAAGTTGACAAGGAGGGGGGTGCTCCTGGACCTTGTTCTTACCAACAGGGATGGGTTTTTTAGGGGTGTGAAGGTTGGGGGCAGCTTGGGATGCAGAAACCTTGAGATGGTGGAGTTCAAGATGGAACTTGGTGGAAGAAGTAAGGCTAAAAGCAGGATTGCAACCCTGGACATTCAGACAGCCAACTTTGACCTCTTCTGGGACCTGCTTGGGAGTATATCTCATGGGCTAGGTTGCTAGAAAGCAAGGGTGCATGTGAGAGCTGGGCTACATTTAAACAGCACTTCTTCCAAGCTCAGGATCGGTGCATCCCTAAGAGTAGGAAATTGGGAAAGGGGGACAGGAAACCTGTGTGGATGAGCAAGGAGCTCATCAATAAGATCAAAAGGAAGAAGAAGGTTTATGAAATGTGGAAAAAGGGCCTGTCCTCTTGGGAGGAGTATAGAAGTGTTGTCAGGGCCTGCAGGGATGCGACAATGAAGGCTAAAGCCCACCTAGAGATGAGGCTTGCAAAAGAGATAAAAGATAATAAAAAGTTTTTTTTTTGTTAAGTATATAAACAGTAAAAGGAAGACTAGGGATAATGTGGGTCCCTTGCTGAACAAGGAGGGTGTCCTGGTAATGGGAGGCGCTGAGAAGGCAGAGATACTGAATGCTTTCTTTGCTTCAGTCTTTGCTTCAAGGACTCCCTCCTGGGACTCCTCAACCCTGGAGGGAGGAGAAAGAGTCTGGGAAGTGGAGATCTCCCCCCTTGTTGACAAGGAAGTGGTTCGGGAACGTCTGAGTGGGCTCAAAACACACAAATCCATGGGTCCTGATGGGATGCATCCACATGTGCTAAGGGAGTTGGCAAAGGTGGTTGCTGAACTGCTCTCTATCATCTTTGAAAGGTCCTGGAGAAGATGAGAGGTGTCTGAAGATTGGAGGATAGCCAATGTCCCTCTAGTGTTCAAGAAGGGCAAGAAGGAGGATCTGGGAATCTACGGGACACTCAGTCTCACATCTGTCCCTGGAAAGGTGTTGGAACAGCTTTATCTGGATGCCATCTCCAAGCAATTGGAAGAGAAGGAGGTTATGAGAAGTAGTCAGCATAGATTAACCAAGGGGAAGATGTGCTCGACCAACCTCATTACCTTCTATGATGGCATCACCAGCTGGATAGATGAGGAGAGAGCAGTGGATCTACTTTGACTTTAGAAAGACTTTTGATACTGTCTCCCATGACATCCTGATAGCAAAGCTGAGAAAGGAAGTCTGCTGCTAGAGCCATCGAAGGCCTTTGCTGTTCCACCCCCTGGTGACCTGGACGTGCCTTTTGACCAAGGCCCTATTGGCCTTGAAAAGGAGATGGATATGCTTTTCTTCGATGCGGGAAGAACGGGATACATAAGGCCCGAAGACCAAGTTGCTTAACAACTTAAAGCGAGACATATTGCTCCCACGACTAGCCCTGGAATTCTCCGGTGTTTGTAATGAAGAAAAGGAATGGAAAACGGAGACTGTTAAGTCATGGAACTTAAAGGATTGTTTTTTACCTTTCCTGATTGTACGTATGTATAGGCAGACTCGGGTTTAGTTTGTAAAAGCAATGTTCTGTATATTTAGAATGCTTGATGTTCGTGTGTGCGTGTTGATGGAGCGTAGACTCCCTGCACACCCAGCGCTGTTTACTTGCCTTTTATACCTTTGATAAATATTCCTTTTATAAATATTACTAAATTCAGGTTGAGGTGAGACTCCATTTATAACAGAAGGAACAACCGCATGTATCAGTACAGGCTGGGGGACGACCTGCTGGAGAGGAGCTCTGCCGAGAAGGACCTGGGGGACGACAAGTTGGCCATGAGCCAGCAGTGTGCCCTGGTGGCTAAGAAGGCCAACAGGATCCTGGGGCGCATTAAAAGGAGCGTGGACAGCAGGTCAAGGGAGGTGATGCTGCCCCTCTACTCTGCCCTGGTCAGGTCTCACCTGGAGTACTGTGTCCAGTTCTGGGCTCCCCTGTACAAAAAAGACAGGGATCTCCTGGAAAGAGTCCAGCGGAGGCTCACAGACAGGATACGGGAGCATCTTCCCTAGGAGGAAAGGCTGAGAGACCTGGCTCTGTTCAGCCTGGAGAAAAGAAGACTGAGAGGGGATCTTATCAATGTCTATAAATACCTGAGGTGTGGGAGACACATGGATATGGCCAACCACTTTTCAGTGGTCTGTGGGGACAGGACAAGGGGCAATGGCTGCAAAATGGAGCACAGGAAGTTCCACACCACTACGCGAAAGAACTTCTTCACGGTGAGGGTGACGGAGCACTGGAACAGGCTGCCTAGGGAGGCTGTGGACTCTCTGCAGATATTCAAGCCCCGTCTGGATGCCTACTTGTGCAACCTGCTCTAGGAAACCTGCTTTGGCAGGGGAGTTGGACCCGATGATCTCTGGAGGTCCCTTCCAACCCCTACAACTCTGAAATGAGCCCCGCAACGCCTACGTTTCTCTATCTTCTGTTTAACCTATTGGAGTAACAGCTCCATTAATACAGTGTTTCCACAGTCTTCTAACACTTGGATTACCCCTAACACTTGAAAAGAGGAAGATGCAGTCTTTCTAGACCTGGCTTGCATCAATAAGAACCCCTGGTTCTTATCACCGATAAGAACCCAGTGAGTTGCATAGTGGGGCCTTGGTCCTTCCACAGTCCACAGACTCATAAGTTTGCAGAGCGGAAGCTTTGCAGAGCTGTACGAACACTGAAGATCCAATTCTGCAAGAAGCTGATGCAAAAGCTACATGGCAATGAGCAGTTTGGGTGAGGAAGAAAGAGAGTGGCATTCTCACAGTGCACGGTTTAACCGAGTTTAGTCCTGTGGGCTGTGTCAACAGAACTGGCTTTGGTTTGTACCCTTTCAGGACACTGAGGACCCAATTTCATGTCTGTGGGCAGCACGGCTAAGCGGGCAGCGTACTCTGTGTCACCGGGGACAGAGGAAGGATTGACTGATGGGCAATGTCAGTGTGCCCTGCACAATGCTGCCTCCACCTTGCTGGAGCAGTTTGCGTGCTCCTAGCGCCAAAACGTGCCTCTTGGAGGGCCGGGGGCAAGGCGAGGCAGAGCTGGAGGTGGTGTCAGGAAAGCCTCATGGCTCCTGCCAGGCACTGCGCCAGGCCTCAGCCCTGGGAGGCCAGCCCCGCCCTGCGGCCTCCTGGCGCCCATCGGCTGCCACAGCTCCATGCTGCCTAGCAACAAGCGCCAGCGGCCTCGCTATTGGCTGCGCCCAGAGGCGCCAAGGCAGGCGGCCAATGGGGCGGCACCTGTCTGTGATGGAGCAGAGGTGTCACAGGGCAGGGGAGGTGACATGGTGCTGGGTGTGCTGGGGCTGCGGCACTCCGGCGATGGTGGCGCACAGGCGAGGCGCAGCCTTTGGGCTGCTTGTGGCCCCTGAGGAGTGCTCCTGTGTGCAGCTCTCGGTGTTGTCTTCACTGTGTGACCCCGCAGGAGGGTGTCGTCATGCAGCTTTTGGTGTTCTTACCACGGCAGCCCTGAGCAGTTCTGCATCGTTCAGCTTTTGGTGGTTCTCCACTGCAGCCTCTGAGGAGTGCTTTCTTGAGCAGCTTTTGGTGTTTTCTTCACTGCGACTTGAGGAGTGCTTCTGCGTCCAGCTCGTTGTGTTTCCTTCAATGCGTTTCCACTGAGGATGCCTTCATTGTGCAGCTTTTGGGGTTCTTCACACCACGTTTCCCCTGAGAAGCGCTTCATCATTCAGCTTTTTTGCATTTTCTTCACCGTGGCGCTTGAGGAGTAATTCTTTGTGGAGCTTTTTGTGTTTTCTTCACCTTGTGGTCCCTGAGGAGTTCTTCATCGCGCAGCTTTTGGGGTTCTCTTCACTTTGAGACTCCGGAGGAATGCATCATTGTGCAGATTTTGGTGTTTTCTTCACTACGGCCCTGAGGAGTTCATCGTGCAGCTTGTGGTGCTTTCTTCTACTCGGTCCTGAGGAGTTCTGCACCATCCAGCCTTTGGTGTTCTCCTCACCATGTCTTCCTTGATGAGAGCTTCATCATGCCGCTTTTGGTGTGCTTTTCACCTTCCAGCCCCTGAGAAGTGCTTCATCTTCTAACATTTGGTGTTTCTTTTTTCTCATTCTAGGCCCTGAGGAGTACTTCTGCGTGCGGCTTCTGGCGTATTCTTCATTGCGGCCCATGCATGACGAGTTCTTCATCGTTCAGCTTCTTGGGATCCACGTTTCCACTTTAGGAGAGCTTCATCGTCCAGCTTTTGGTGTTTCTCCACTGCAGCCTCAGAGGAGTGCCTTCTTGAGCAGCTTTTGGTGTTTTCTTCACTACGTCGCTGAGGAGCTCTTCATCGTGCAGCTTTTGGGGGTTTTCCCCACACCACGTTTCCCCTGAGGAGGGCTTCACTATATTCAGCTCGTCGTGTTTTCTTCACTGTGGTGCTTGAGGAGAAATGCTTCATGGAGCTTTTTGGGGTTTCTTCTCCCTGTGGCCCCTGAAGTGTGCTTCTGCGTGCAGCTTTTGGTGCGTTCTTCACTGTGGTCCTGAGGAGTTCTTCATCGTGCAGCTTTTCTGCTTCTCTTCACTTCAGCCGTTGAGGATTGCTTTGTCGAGCAGCATTTGGTATTTTCTTCATTGCAGCCCTTGAGGAGTTCTGCACCATCCAGCCTTTGGGGTTCTTCACCATGTTTTCCCTGAGGAGATCTTCATCATGCCAATGTTGGTGTTGTTTTCACCTTCCAGTCCCTGAGAAGTGCTTCGTCTTCTAACATTTGGTGTTTTTTTTTCTCATTCCAGGTCCCGAGGAGTGCTTCTGCATGCAGCTGCTGGTGTATTCTTCATTGTCGTCCGTGAGGAGTTCTTCATAGTTCAGCTTTTCAGGATCTCTTCATCATGCAGCTTTTGGTGTTTTCTACAATGAGGCGCTTTTTGGCATCTACCATGTCTGCAGCCAGACCGACAGCTCCGTGCCTGACGTGTGAAGAAGCACATTCTTCTGTTTCTTTTCAATCTGCCAACCGATCATTTCATGTAGAGCTGTCTTTTTTGTACTAGGAGGTGCCACGTTGTGTCGTGCTGTTATAAATCTCTTTCAAACCATTTCCGAGTTCTCTTGCCTCATGTACTGGGTTTACGTAGCAAGGTTTTGGGAGCGGGGGGGCCATCAGGGTGAGTTCTGTGAGAAGAATCCAGAAACTGCGCCATGTTAGAGAAGGGCCCACTGGTGGCCACAGTCAGGCCAAGAAGCGCTGTTGCTTGCGCCTCTGTGAGGCCAGCTTTAAGGTTAAAAGAAACAAAAACAAAAAAAAAAAAAGAAAAGAAAACAAACAACAACAACAACAAAATTGCTGTGGAAGAGCAGCTGGGACAGAGGGAGGAATGAGAAACAGCCTTGCAGATACCAAGGTCAGTGAAGAGGGAGGGCGAGAGGTGCTCCAGGCGCCGGAGCCTGCAGCCTGTGGTGAGGACCACGGAGAACCAGGCTGTCCCCCTGCAGCCCGTGGTGTACCACGGTGGAGCAGGGTTCCACGCTGCAGCCCGTGGAGGAGACCCCAGTGGAGCAGGGGCAGAGAGCGACCGAGAAGGAGTGGCGGAGACAAAGTGCTACAGACTGACCGCAGCCCCCATTGCCCCGCTCCCCTGAGCTGCTCGAGGGGAGGAGGTGGGAGAGGGTGGATTGGGGGGGGGGGTTGAAATCGTACTGTCTCCCTTCTCTGAGTCTGCTTTGCCCATCACAATACCTGCTGAGTGAGCTCCCCGTCCTTATCTCAGCCCTTGAGCCCTTGGCATTGTATTTTCTCTCCCTTTCCCTTTCAGGAGGGGGAGTGAGAGAGCGGCCATGGTGGAACTCGGCTGCCCACCCGAGTAAAAGCACCACACTGTAACACCTAAACTAAAGTCCCTTTGCTGCATCTGAAGTCCTTTCTTCCTTGTCCTAAATCTATGGCCTGGGGAGGGGTTTGCTCGCTTTTTATTTGCAGCATCCTTCTCCACATCTCGGTTCTGCCTTCTCTTGACATTAAAGCCTTAGTCCATTAATCCAATGTTTAATCTTTCCTTACAGACCATGTTTCGTAAGAGTCTGATCCTAAGAAGGGTCGTTCTTAGCATCGCTTCCTGGGTTCCTTGGGTGCTTTCTGCTTGGTGTGTGTGTTCCTTGAAATACAATCCTCAAAAATGGACACAGTTTCAGTGGAAAATTTCACAGTAGACCCCACACTCTGGATAAAGCAGTCTTCCGTCAGCCGCTCCCTCTCACCTTCTTCAACCTGCTGATGGGAGCACGAGGTGGAGGGTGTCTCAGGCTTTCTGAAGGCAACACATGAGGGTCTTCCCTGAGCAAGGTGTTCCGCTGTCAGAGAAGAAAACGGCTTTGTTGTTTGTTTCTCACCATCGGCACTTTGTGGCAGTTTCAGCTGTGATTGTCTCACTACACATAACCTATTGGATTATTTCTTGGAGTATTTTTGCAGGAGTGGACATGTAACTCATTAGTTCAAATAATGAGATCATGTTCATGTCATTCACTTACTTTTCAGCCGAATGCAACTTTTCATAGAATTTGCTAGCGTTGCAGGGGCCCAGCCATGACCGCTCTCCTCTTAAGGCACCTCCAGTGCTAAGGAGATGGGGAACGACTTTGGGAGTGCATTTTGTGTCTTCCCAGTGGGATGCTGATGCGCTAAACTTTTCTACCACAGAGTGTGATGTGAATCTCCAAAACCAAGCAACAACAACACAACAAAAAGGAAAGGCTCTTGCTACTGTCTCCCATGATACCCTGCTAACAAAGCTGACAAAGCGTGGCACAGAAGAGCGGACAGTAAGGTGGGTTGAGAACTGGCTGACTGGCCGAGCTCAGAGAGTGGTGATCGGTGGCGCAGAGACCGGTTGGAGACCTGTAACTAGCGGTGTTCCCCAGGCGTCGGTGCTGGGTTCAGTCTTGTTCAACATTTTCATCAATGACCTTGATGAGAGAATAGTGTCCACCCTCAGCAAGTATGCTGATGACACTAAGCTGGGAGGAGTGGCTGACACACCAGAAGGCTGTGCTGCCATTCAGTGAGACCTGGACAGGCTGGAGAGATGGGTAGAAAGAAACCAAATGAGGATTAACAAGAGCAAGTGTAGAGTCCTGCACCTGGGAAGGAAAAAACACATGTATCTGTACAGGCTGGGGGATGACCTGCTGGAGAGGAGCTCTGCGGAGAAGGACCTGGGGATCCTGGTGGTCGTCAGGTTGACCATGAGCAAGCGGTGTGCCTTTGTGGCCAAAAGGGCCAATGGGATCTTGGTGTGCATTAAAAGGAGCATGGCCAGCAGGTCAAAGGAGGTGATCCTCCCCCTCTACTCTGCCCTGGTCAGGCCTCATCTGGAGTAATGTGTCCAGTTCTGGGCTCCCCAGTACAAAAAAGACAAGGACCTCCTGGAAAGAGTCCAGTGGAGGGCCACAAAGATGATACGGGGCCTGGAACATCTTCCTTATGAGGAAAGGCTGAGAGACCTGTGTCTGTTCAGCCTGGAGAAAAAAAGAATGAGAGGGGATCTCATCAATGTGTATAAATACCTGAGGTGTGGGAGACAGAGGGATTTGGCCAACCTCTTTTCAGTGGTTTGTGGGGACAGGACAAGGGGCAATGGCCAAAAAACAGATCACAGGAAGCTCTGCACCAACATGCGAAAGAACTTCTTCACGGTGAGGGCGACGGAACACTGGAACAGGCTGCCCAGGGAGGTTGTGGAGTATCCTTCTCTGGAGATATTTAAGGCCCGTCTGGACGCCTGCCTGGGCAGCCTGCTGTAATGTACCTGCTTTGGCAGCGGGGTTGGACCCCATGATCTTTCGAGGTCCCTTCCAACCCCTTAAATTCTGTAATTCTGTGAGATTAAAAAATGAATGGCATCTAAAATTTTGCATGAACTCTTCTTGCAGTACAGAGGTAATATTTCCACTGATTGGTCTGGAAGGAGCCCGTTAATCTCACACAACCATTTAATGGCACAGGAGGCTGCAGGGAATTTGGCCCAAACAATGATGAATTGCTCTGATCCAGGGGGACTAAGCTCCCTGCCCACACCACAGTAAAACAGATCTCACTATTACATTGGCCTTGGGTTTTAATAGTATTTGTGTTGATCCCCTCGTACTTTGTGGGAAGGAGCACGCCTCCTCATCCAAGGACTATTTACTCTATTTTTGAGCACAGGGACTCTGGAGACTGCCCACAGAGCTACAGATTGTGTAATTCTTACATGGAACAGGAAATAATGTCAGTCTTCAGTCAGATGCTGTGTTAAACCATCACATGCACTAGATTTCCACCTAGCAGTATTAAAAAAAAAAAAAAAAAAAAAAGTGACTGAATCTATCTGCAGACCCTAGATAATAGTAGGTGGCTAGGAAACACTATAAATACAGGAAAGATCTCCTAAATTGTGAAAATTGTGAATTAAAGACATTGTTTTCAGGTGTGACAAGTTAAGACAGGAAAGTATCAAGAAATGTCCTAGAAAAAAATAGCCTGTATTTGATGCCATTCAAAGGAGGGAAAGTGTTACAGAAGGGGTGACTTGTTGAAGAAGATGTCTCTTACTGCTTTGTCTATCATGGGCCACCACTAGCTGAGGATGAAGAGGAAAGAGAAGACTGTGGGAGGGTTAAGCAATGAAGAATTGCACTAACCTGGTAGAGTTCAGTGTTTCCCAAGCTTTTCTCATGCTAATGTATGTTGCAGACAAAAGTCTAAACAGTATTCTAACGTGTTCCGACTGTCTCCCTAGAGCTAAAGCTCTCACCGAGCTTCTCCCACTGTGCAACATCTTCTCCTTGAGGTAAGACTGGTGCAACATCATCTTTGCTCTATGTGTTCAAACTGCCGATACTGACCTTCATACTATATTTACTTTGACCATACTGACTGTGCATACATACGCTGGGTCTGCCACCTCTTATGACATGAAGGGTAAGTTGCTTGTTTACACTTACACTGAAAGACTAACCTGCATCCAACTCCATTTATGTTGGAAGGACTGACTCCTCTTCTGTGATGCCATCCCCATTCCCACTTTTTTTTTTTTTCCAAGGAAAGATAAAAACAAAGCTTGTAAATATGCTGATTTATTCACAGAAATATATGCTGTCTTACACAGTGAACCTGTCCTATATGGCACCATAACTTCAGATGAGTGTCTGAACATATTGCCATACCTGTGAATGACATTGATTCATGCAAGTCCATAATCACACGGTGACTGAGAGTAAAAATGCAATGTATTTTGAACTACAAAAATCTTTTATTACTTCTACCTCACAATATCCATCTATTAGCATGGAAGTGTACAGGGAATTCAAGATGTTTTAAGTCTCTGACACTAGTATAAAAATAAATAAAATCAATCAGACCTATCTCAGATAACTTTTCATTTCTAACTTCAGTGACTTGAAAGTGTCACAGAAAGGCAACAGCATTTAGACTGGGATGCAGACTGGCTAAAAAAATAATTAAGCTGCTTCTTAGGTGAAACAATGGCAATTGTATGGAAAACTCAATAGAGTTGAAAATGGCCCAGTAAAATACTACATTTTATAATTCAGCAAAGGAGACTTTCTGAGATCTAGTTTTTGTCAGCTGACCCATCATTTTCTTGCTGTTCAGAAAACATACAGGTTCTTGAGAACCATGTCTAAAAGTAATAAAAAAATGCATACATTTTTTTTTCACTTTCGTTTGCTGTCTTCTGATTTCTCCAACCTTTCTTCTTAAAACAGCAACTGCTCCCCAGTCAACTGCTTGGGTTTCATGCAGCTTACCTTCTAATTAATATATATTGCATCTTGAAAGCTGGTATGAGATGCACACTCTTCTGTGTGTTGAACATACACTAAGAGACATTGATAGAAAAAGCACTTGGGCCAATAACTTTCACAGTGTTTAAAAATATAAAATGGCCATTATGATTAAATGATTTTATTTCACTTCAAGTTTTTTTCTTTTGCTTTTGTCTTGCTGCTGATCCAGTAAGTTTATCTCATTTTATTATTTTTAACAGATCAGTCTCAAAACTTTCCTGAGTGTCAATGTCTGTACCATTAAACAGAACATCTGCTTTTTCCCAGGTATTCAGTTCTACTGTTTAAATGACAGTATAATTCAAAGCCTGCAACAGGGTGGAAAGAGTGCACAAGAAAATTTACAAAAACTGTGTCTATACATGAGTATTGTCCAAAACTGTGGACTCTTTTTCACCTAACTGTTTCTTCACTTAATCCAAACAGTTGTTACTGGAAAAGTCCCTGAAACCCTGTCTTTAAATACCGCAGTAGGTCTTCTAAAATATTTGAAGTTTTGTCTTGCTCGTGACATACATTTTCTGTTTCCTTCCCTCCACTAGAGCATAATACAGGTGCCATTCATTCTTTACACTTGCTTTTCTATTGTGAGGAAATGCTCTACTGAAAAGATTTAGCCTGATCAGTATTTGAGCAGAATGAGAGAGAAAAACATTGAAGAGTCATGTAACTCATGGTAGGAACACCGTACCTAAGTTAAGAACCAGGTTTGCTTACCTACAGAAAAAGCAGTAGAAGTTTGATCATACTACAGGTATGAAACAATTTCATACAGACATCTGAAATTTGAAACTCATTACATTTTGGTTCCCTTTGAAGTTCAAGTTCTGACTTGTTTTAATGCTGTTTTTATTTTATTTTATTTTATTTTATTTTTAACCCAAAGTTTGTAGAGCCAAGTGTCATTTCTATACACTGCAATATCCTCTCAGACACCAGTAGTTCTTTAGCCTCCAGCACTCTGAGGGTGGATGACCTCCTCCATAATACAAAGATAGCTTCTGCAAGCCATTACTTTTTAGTAGAGAATAAAGTTACTTGGTAGTTGAGAAAGAATTACTGTCTGCCATGGAGATGGCTGCTGGGTGGTTAAAGTTCTTTGACACTAAAGAACATACAATTTAAATAGAATTCACTATGCAGTAAGTAATTTGTGGATATTTGATCAGACTTTTACAGAAAATACTGTATAAAATATTTCTATTCTTGTGATATAGACTGACTGTTGTACACCTTTCAATCAATTTTGCATAATGCTAATCTTAAGGGTAGCTCAGTATGAACTAAGCATGGCAATTTTACTCCAAACCCCTGATCTCTATTATTCTAAGAAGCTGAAAAATCAAAAGGACCAAGAAGTATTTGTCTTGTGTGTCTATTTATGCACTGACAACATTTGCTTACTGAGATAAGAAAACATTGCTGATCTCCAACAGCTTTCCATTTGTTCACAGGTTAAAGATTAAACAGGATATGCATTTGAACGAATGTGTCATATGGTTTCCTTAAACACGCATCCATGAGTAGAAAGCTCTTGCACCATTTACTTCAATTATAGCAATCTCTTGAATGTACTTCTAGAGCAAAATCAAGGGGGATATACGGACAGCAATCAAACATTCAGTCGTTGCTACATACAGATCATTAAGCTTTAAAGGTTTATTTATATATGTTTATAAATTTATGTATATATGTATATATATGAGTGATTGCTTCAGGAATTTTAGCAGGCCTTACTTTCTTTGCAACTGATATATTTTTATGACATATTTTGTTATAAATAAAGTTTCAGTATAAGGTACACTAACTTGTTTGTATTTTAAATTTCCGTTCCTAAGTAGCTCAAATAATCTTGGATAGCAAGATGGTTACCCCTGGCAGCAGGCTCCTGTAGCTTGGACAAATTGCAGAATACTGCAATCAAGTCCAGGAATTATTTACACCAATATTCCTGATACATGGTATATTCCTTGTCTATCCAAGTTAAGCCATTAATTCTGGTAGGCATTCTGAGGAACAAACTCAATTGCAGCACCTCATCTGATCTGAGGGGTCGTATTCTCTTCAGAAAAACTGCTACAAATCAGTGCTATGTGTAAATCAGAACACCATACAGGAATACCTCACAACACGAGGCAGCAATTCCCTGTGTGGGAGATCTTTAAAAGTTCTAAATTTGTCTAAGCAGCAAAAGATGACAAAAAAGATAATAGGTATGAGTTGGCAAGGACAAGATCAAAAGTCAAACACAGCAATAAAGTTTATCTATGGTACGGAGACATATTAAAGCGGCATGTGATGAATCCTGTATGGTCTCTTGCTGTGATTCAGTAATGACTGTATAACCTACTAATAACAGATTATTTTAATTTAAAAGATAATTAAGCAAGCAAAGAGTTTCAAAAGAAAGAAAAAAAAATAAATATGTTTTGAGGAGAAAAGTACTTTGATGTTACGCGTTCTCCTAGCACATCTCACAAAACCTCTAAAACCTTAAATTAAATAAGAAAAATATACTTATTTCAACAAGGAATAAAAATGTCTTTTCTCCAGCCTCATTAAAAAAAAAAAAATCCCCTCCATTTCAATCAGACAACTTTTTCACCTCTGTGACAAAGACCACTATAGCTTGTGCTGTCCTTTAATATAGCTGAAATAGAAACAAAATTTTGTCCCAGACGAAACTTTATCAAATTTAAGAAGTGTGATTTTGGTTCAAACCTAGACTCTAATACATGCTTACAAGCAATTACCCTGATACGAAGAGGAAAACAGCAAGTATCCCAAAGTGATGGGATTTCCTTCCTTAATCTTTGAGAATAGTGAGGCAAGAAAAATTCTATCCTGCAGTGCCTCCAGGTATAACAATCCCCCTGCTAAATCTTCTAAACCTGTCACAGCCAGAACTAATCTCACATCTTCCTGCTGATAATTTCCTATGATTTCAATCTAGTAGACATTTTAACACTTTCAGTTAAAGGAATGAAAAGTTAGGAGAGTTAAAAAAAATGTGGAAGGTGATGAAAACAAATTAAAGACTAACAAATCATAAAAACTTTGCTTATTTATCATTAGCCTGAATTAAGTTTTTATTTTTATTTATTTTTATTTTTTTTTAGTTATTTTACTTGATCCACTTACTTCACCTTTGACACAAACAGAACACTTCTTGCCACCTGAAAATACACTAGGAATAGCTGATGGAAAGATTTTGAGCCCTGTCATCCCAGACAGTCATTCTGCTACTGAGAAAAGTACTGCAGACTGTCACGAGTATGGAACAAAATCTTCTGAGATATCATGTATCTTATGAACAGTTTTAATTCACTTTAACGTGACAATAAACACAGTTGAAATATGTGCATATGTAAATATTCTTACTAACAAGGCCTTAACTTTGCATTTTTACCTCAGGTTCTGCCTGATAAACTCTGAAAGCTGATTTGCATAAACTCACTGTTGGAATGCTTGAACATCTTTTTTTCATTTTTTGTTCATATTTGCTGACAACCCCTCTTATTTTAAGGACAAAAAAATTATGTAAAACATAACCTCAAACAAGGTAAACGTAATTAATGAAGCACTTGGTTATTTGGGAGTTGGTTTGTAAGCATAAGGTTCAACATTTTCTCCTATGCTTCTGTCTTTCTGATCATATAAACTAGAGACAGATCAGGGTCTTGGGACCCTGCAGTGAAATTCATGCCATGTACCTTTCTTCTGCTATTCCTACCCTTCTGAGTTACATTTAAGCTGAAGGCTATTTAGTACTGTCATTTCCTTTTTCATGCATCTACAGTCGAAGAGTATAGTGGTAAACACTAGGAAGCTTAAATTTCATACATACCTCCCTCTAGCTGCTATTTAAAAAAATACTTCCTGAATCTAACAGGAGCTTAATTTTTAAAGTAGTACGATGAGAAAACGCTTTGCTTGTCTTCAACATTTTAATGGCAAAATTCATTAATAGACACATATTGCATGCCCTGGGTGTCACAGACAGTATGCTACAAGAGATTAATGTAACAATCCTTCCCACTTCTAGATACATTAATAACAATTTAAAGCAAGATCAAAACATTTACAAGCCAGCCTCTCCATCGACATACTTGAAATAAGTACAGAAATATTTCTAAAAGTTGTACGAGTTTGTCTGTGAGATGCCACAGCTTGGTCTTCAGAGAGAACACCAGGCCGTGTACCTTCTCTGTAGCTACTGTTGTTTGAAGACTATCTCAAGTCCTAATCATTCCCTCCCATACTGCCTGTTGTTTGTTTTTGTTGTTTTGTTTTTTTTTTCTTTTGATTCATTTTTTTTTTTCTTTAGTTGTTTGTTTTGGTATTTGTTTGTTTGTTTGTTTTGTCATCTGCCTTTCTCTTATCCTACTGTAACTGGTTAGACTTTTTTATTTATTTGTTTGATTAAAAAAAAAAAAAAAAAAAAAAAAAGAAGAAGTGAACCCAAGTTGCATACCATATCCCTGCCTTCAGCTCCGGGACAGCTTTGGATGGTGATGATAGGAGGGGCTTTTCTTGTATGCTCATACAAGAGCATACTGCTGATAGCTGCAGGTGTTGTTATTCAGCTACTTAATTTTAGGTTGCCCTGGATCCTGCAAATGCCCTGTGAATTGGAGGTTTAGACAGCTGAGTTACCCAAATTTACCCTGCAATTAACAAATGAGAAAGTGGAGGTCTAATTAATGCTAGGATAGTCAGTTGGTCTTATGCATGTTCATTAGCAAACTCTCTCTGTTCAGGACCTCACGTAGCATGTTGTAAAACCTGCAGCACTGTACTCCAACAGGAAAGAAAGCAAAACAAAACAAAACACAAGAAAATCCACCCATGCAGGCATTTTTGTTTTTCCCATAGAGCTACACAGTGGTAGCTAAAAGCACTGATGTGTGTGCATGACTAACATTGCAGAGAAGCAAAATGGTGATTGAAAGAACTGGCACCAGTTAATGCCACTTGGTTAGCCTCTCAGAGCAGGTGTGATACTGCACAAACATCAGACCTGCTTGCTGTAGCTTCAGAGGAAGAATAACACCAGAAGGGGCTGCTGCTTAGTTCACACACACAGACAGAATCCCTGTGACCTGCCTTAACTTTACAAATGCAGTTTAACTTTTCACTACCATTTTATGTGCTATAGAAGCTAACAAAAATGTAGATATGCTGGCTTCAGACACCCAAAACCCCTTTTCCTAGAAAAGATCACTTGAACTACTGCCCGTTGCAGCGATACCACCAGTATGCCAAACGCACCCTGGATCTTCTTAGAGAAGCCCCAGTCCAGCAGGCAGCATCTCAGTTGTTCTGAGCTGATTTATCTGATCAGGTGCCAAAAAGGTGAATATCAGACCTAGGCTTCTTTCCCAGCTAACTGGGATGACAGCATTGCTCATTCCTCTAGCCAAAACACTGAGGCATCACTGGGGAAACACGCATTCAGAGCATGCAAGTCCCAGAGCATGGGAAGGATGTCTTCATAGCTGGAAATGACCAAGTCCTAATGAGGAGCAGAACAATTCCCAGGGAATACATATATTGGCAGGATCAGAAAGCCAAATTAATGTTGCAGGATGTAAGGATAGCTGTAGCTATCCCTTAGTCCCTGGGTGATTTATCAGTCAGAATATGACAAAGCCCTGTGCTAGGATTCTGCCACATTCCCATGGAATCACAGGCTGTATTTCAATGAAGGGGTGAAAATAAAACAAGTGAATTTATGGCATATATGACTTGAGTATCTTAATTGTCTGTTATTTTTTGATTACACAAAACTAAAAGGGAAAACATCAGTGCCCTCGTGTGCCTCTGTTCTGGAGTTCTATCACAGCCCCCCTCCTGGGCAATTACCACACTTTCAGGAATTGCCTGGTTTACAGGAATAGAGAGCACTCCTTTAGTACTGGAAGTGCAAAGAGTTGGGAGGTAATTGTAATACCTAGTCATCTATTGCTTCTACTTTGAATGTTCTTTAATGCAACAATTGGGAGAAACTAGGCAAACACATGGTGGTTTCGTTTGTTTTTAATACACATCTCTCTGAAACTAAAGGAATCTTTTAGTGACAGAGTGTGAGAGAAGAAGGTGAACATCTTCCTGAGCACTGCCAATCATCGGAAGTAAAGAAACAGGGAGAAAAATTGAGCAATCGAGAGGTGTCACAAGTAAAGGCAATGAAAGAGCCAAGCTCCTCACCAGCACAGACCCTTTGGATGACTGCTGCTCCAAGATCAGCAGCCAGCAATGGGAGTATTGGCAAGGGGGGTAGAAGAAATGAAGTATCAGTGTCTGAAGCAAGGAAGGACCTTTGATGAAACAGGTATATTCTACATAAAGTCTGAAAATATTTTAAATGATCAAGACTGCCAAAAATCAGTGGCCTTAACCAGGGTTAAAAAAATCCCAGGAAAGTTAAGTGAATATAGAAAGGCTTTGTCCTCCTGTTCACCTACATAATACAGCTACATTGTAATGAATAGGTCTCTTCCAACCTAGAAATTCTGTGATTCTGTGTGATTCTGTGAATAGTTAAAAAGGATTAAAAAGGCATCTGTCTTCTCCAAAGACTAAGATAGCTGAAAGGCGATGTTGAAGCTTGCCTCTCTACATGTCAGCTTTCCACACAACATATGCAAACCATCCCTGTAGCAACAGGACTCATGAAAGCTGAATGTCAGTCTCCCAGCTAAAAACAAACCTTGCTGGGAAATTAGCTACGAGGGACACCACAGTTGCTACCACTGTCTTTATCATGTGCCACTCTATTAATTCATTAGAGGAGAGCTGCCATACTGAAGCAGAGTAATGTTAGAAGTGCATGTTTGTATATATCTGCAATGAAAACAAACACATACATTAAAACCTTTTGTTTTAATAGACCCAGACAACTGATAGCTTGGAAGATGCCATCCGACAGCACTTTTTCTTTAGAGCTGACCCTTTCAAATCCTAGTGAAATATCATCTTGCATGTACAGGGCAGGGACAGCACAGGCAGCAATACTTCAGCCTTCCAAATACCAGCCGATGTTAAGATATAAAGAAATTACTTAAAATATTTCTCAGAAATCTCTCTTCTTAACCTCCCCAACAGAAAAAGACAGAACATCTCCTGAGCTGAAATGCCTGCTGTGCAAGTTAAGCCATCGAAGCTGGACATATTTACATCCTATTTGACAGCAAAGCTGGGAGCCTTGTGGAGATGCTGTGGACTGCACCGACACAGTACTAGTCTCTAGGTATTATGGTGAGAGCTTAGTGACAGCACAAATCAGAGTGAAACAATAACCCATCCTTCTGATCTTTGGAAAAGATCATTTTTCATTTCTGAAAAAAGATCAGTTTTAATTTTTGCAATCCTATTTAGAATTGCAAAGAAAATAATAGCAAACTATTCAGACATGCTGTGCTGAATTTTAGCTTTCCACCTGAGGAACAAACCAAACATTCTCCTGCATCCCTTTATTTCTGTAAGCTTATAAACCACCCAATTCTCATCTGGGAGATTCCCAGCAAACATGCAAATTGTTCCATAAGGACTCCGCTATTTTCCTTGATGGCAACTAAAAATTTATCAGGAGTATATGATGCATTACAAACATGCTAACTGTAAGCAGCCTTCTGGATTCTTAACAGAGTTTACTAAAAAAAAAAAAAAAGTAAAAAAAAAAAAATAACAACAACAACAAAAAGAAACCACTCTCAGATCTGTAAGCCAGCCAAGAGTGACTGTGCAGCATGCTGCTAACAGAACGATAATGTCACTTGACGCCAGGCATTCTCGTCTATTCTAATGCTACTCCATTTCATGCTTTTTGAGTTTGGTACACAATGTTCCTTTTGGTAAAATTAATTGCACTGTTCCTCTAAACGTTAAAAATATGGTGAATGCTACTGTGCAATTTATTGGAAAATACAATACAATAAAATTGTCTACTATTTTTATATTTAAATGACATGTAACATTGAATTTAACCATTCACTTGTTAAACAAACAATTTCAAGAATTGCCTTTATATTATAAGTTTGGGCTTTTAAATTTGTTCTACATTTAGCTATTGCTAGGTATAAGAATATGCCGGAAATCTGGACTTTTTCCTTTGTTAAGTTAGATCAGATGATAGAAAAATTTGTTTTCTTTTCTTTTATGAAATTGAAGGGCTATTTTCACTTTCTCGCATGAGAGGAAGATCCTCTTTTTTTTTTTTTTTTTTTTAATCATACACCAATTTCATGTTGGTTAAAGCCAAATAAAGCCTACAAATTTGAATTAAAATATCACCAGGCTTCAGGCTTCACCACCTTTTCCTTCTTATAAGAACAATATTCATTCTTAACAGCTAGACTTAACCCAATTTATTCTTTTGCTTACAGTTGTGGGTTAGCTTATGCAGTTTGTATCTAATGCGAAATATTTAAGCATACATGTAACAAACTTAAAATACTATATACTCCTAAGATACAGCATCACAACTAAGAACATAAATACGCATAATCATTTAGTACATCTGTATTTACTATCTAAGCTAAAGACATATGACTTGCAGTGTTGCTGTGATGTTATCATGTTCAAACACATGCCTACACATCGCAAATGACCCTGTCTTTCTGCCAGTGTTTTTTTTTTCCAGTTCTCAGGAACTCAGCCAGTTGGTCTGGATAAGTTGCTTTCTAGTCCATTCTTAAAATATGGATATCCAATTAAATAATAGGGAGTTAAAAAAAAAAAATCAGCATCAAGGAATTAAAAAAACAAACAAACAAACAAACAAAAACATTAAAGATAAAGGATAAATTGGATGTAGCTAGTTAGTGAGTTTGAAGCAAGTCAGCTTTTTTTAAAGTAAACATGATGTCCTTGCAAAAGATGTAAAAAATGCAAGGAGGCAGAAAGGGAAAGAAATGGCCACCTATTAGCCAATGAACAGTAGAAATAAATGCAATGGCAACTCTGCTGTTACAGATGGTGGAAGGATTTTCTCAGTGTTACATCCTCCACTTTGTGTAAAAGTCAGAAGTAAATATTTCAAGGACCCTACACAGCATTCACATTTCTTGTTTAGCCCACTCACTTTTCATCCTAGCCTCTGTTTTAGAGAAAAATGATGCATACACAAAGACTGCAATTAACTGTAGGGTCTATGTTGCCTTCATTTCATCAATCAAACAAACAAACAAAAATCACACTTATCAGAGCTGTGTAAAATATTTATCTCCAACCTAATGACTTATAAACTGACCCTTTTAAAAGTTACTGTTGACCCCCCCTTTTTTTTTTTTCCTCCACAGAAAATAAATAAATAGATGTGAGAAGCATTCTGTAACTAACAACAGATCAGCAGATTTCCACCCTGTTCATGGGGTTTGGGATGGGGGTGGTCTAGGGGCTGGGATGGTTTTGCAGGAGCCAAGGTACCAGGCTGAGGAAAGGTAATGGAAGCTGTGGAATGCTCTTTTCATAGGACACCTCTGCATGGCAGAGAAAAACTACAGGGCTCTTTCCTATTTTCCATATTGTTTCCATTCCTGCCTTTTACTTGTACAAGTGACAGCATACACAGGATCACTCTGTGTTGGACTTTTCATAAATATCCAAGATATATCCAAGATATTGAAGAAGCTTTTCTTTCAATGTACTATATCATGGCACATGAGACCATAATCACAGTCATCAGAGAAAGATGTGAGCTTTCTCCAGAGCTGCATCCAGCAAGGCGCTCTTTGGGAAAAGAAGCGCTTGCACTGCCATGTAAGCCCTCTCCCAGTGTAACCCACCACTCAATCTCAGTTTAATATAAAAAAAAAATAAACAGTTCTGCCTCTTCTAGCAAATATAAATGTCTGTTTAGAGGAAGTGGCTTCCATGCATAATGTCAGGAAGCATCAAAAGGAATAAAGGGACCAGAGCAGACCAAACATCTAGCTCTGTCTTGCTGAGAGTTATATATACTTCAGAGAGGGGTATGACTTAACAAGGCCAGTCAGGGGAGCAACAGAAGGCAACACAGGGTAGGTCAGGACTCAGGTTAGGCTTTTCAGCATGTGGCCTAAAGACTTCTCTGAGCATCTCTGGCAGCCTCTAGAAAGCAGTTCCTACTAACCCTGTTCAATAGGCAAAATACTAAAACTGAGTAAATGAAACAATTATGGGAGTTTTAATTCTTTATCCTGACCTTGTGCAAGGTGTAACTTGGGAGTTACAGCTTCCACCTTGCACAGTGCTCTCTCTTCCCTCTCCACACCATTTTTAAAGTACAGATGCTCTCCCAGCAGTATGTTGTTCTGCTGCCAGCCCGTTTGTCTTTCTTGCACTGTCACCAACTGTAATCTTATGGGGGTAGCTTTTCCTGCTGCTAACAAGATGTGTTTCACAAATCCACAATAAAAGCACTGTAACAAGTCAGCTGGCACGCATGGGAAAAATTGTGTTTGCTAGAGTATAAGCAGAAAGGTGGAAGATGGACTTAATTTAGGTTAGCCTCACTTTGGAAACACACTATTCCAATTTCAGGAAGAAACAGTCATTTTCACAATTTGTTTTACAGGAAACACTAAAAGTGTCTTGAAAAGATTTTGGTCTTGTCTCCTTTTCTGGATTTTTCTAGTGAAATATTTTGAAAATATCTGCCTTCTGACACTCATTAAAAAATACCTTCAGCCAGTGACGAACTCCAAGAAAAGGCTCATGCATTCTTGTCTCTATTTTGTCCCTTTGGCACCCCTTTTCTTTCTTTGGCAGCAATGGGCAGTAAATGGGCTAGGGAGGTGATCGTCCCCCTGTACTCGGCTCTGGTGAGGCCGCACCTCAAGTACTGTGTTCAGTTTTGGGCCCCTCGCTACAAGAAGGACATCGAGGTGCTTGAGCGGGTGCAGAGAAGGGCGACGAAGCTGGTGAGGGGCCTGGAGAACAAGTCCTACGAGGAGCGGCTGAGGGAGCTGGGCTTGTTCAACCTGGAGAAGAGGAGGCTCAGGGGCGACCTTATTGCTCTTTACAGGTACCTCAAAGGAGGCTGTAGTGAGGTGGGGGTTGGCCTGTTCTCCCACATGCCTGGTGACAGGACGAGGGGGAATGGGCTGAAGTTGAGCCAGGGGAGTTTTAGGTTAGATGTTAGGAAGAACTTCTTCACTGAAAGGGTTGTGAGGCATTGGAACAGGCTGCCCAGGGAAGTGGTGGAGTCACCATCCCTGGAAGTCTTCAAAAGATGTTTAGAAGTAGAGCTTAGGGATATGGTTTAGTGGGGACTGTTAGCGTTAGGTCAGAGGTTGGACTCGATGATCTTGAGGTCTCTTCCAACCTAGAAATTCTGTGATTCTGTGATAAAGGCCAGGCTAGCCAGGTGTTCAGCTTTGCAGACAATAAGGGTCTGCAGTGGGCAGGGCATAAATGCTGCTTCACGTCACCATGCAACCAGATGGATCTCTAAGCTGGCTGTGGCCAGCTTTATCACAATAATTTGGAACACTTAGAAGTCACCTACAAAGCCCCAGATCAGCATAGGAAATAGGTGACATTGCAAAAGGTTCATATTTTCAGATAATTTTATCTTTCAGAAAATTTAACATCTGCTCGTAGTAAGAGAGATGGCCTCATTTCACTTATATTGCCCTCTTCTACAAATAAATGGTCACAAGTTTAAAACACCCCAGATTCCTGTTAAATGGGAGTTACTTTTCTAAGCATTCAAGCTACTCTTGAAAATGAGAAGATTGACATATTCCCACCTAAGGCGTTAACACCAGATTAACCTCCAGCTAGAGTATTTTTAAATTACTCAGTTTATTGAATGTAAATTTAAAAGAACCACAGTGTTCATATTTATTCAATACAAATAATATTTTGAAACATGTATGTTGGGATTATGTTAACTCTTCAAACCATATTGTGACAGTTTCCTTATTAGCATATTTAAGTGAAGCATTATTACCTTTCATCAGAAGATCCTTTCCCATGACACTATTTCCAATATGATATAAAGTTTGTCATTCATAAATATTCATACACCTAGAAAAACACTGCAAGACCAAAGCCAAAAGAAAACAAAACTGAAAAAAAAAATTCATTAAAATTCCTCTTAGTAAGAGAACAAGAGGATAAACAGAGGTAGTTCTGGAACAATATTAGTTTAAGCACGTGATAATTAACAATACAATGCCTGTGATTTCATGTTCTACAATCATTTAGTGTTGTTAGAGAAGTAATTGAAGAAGCTTTGTTAACATTATTGCAGACAGACATGCAGTGCTATAGATGAACATTTGTTTACTGCCTGAGATAAGTCAACCTATAAGGTAACACTCAGGGTTGCTGAAAGCTGTCTGGGACCCAGCCATGAAGCAAAAACAACTTACACATATATATATGCAACCATTTTTTTAGCACCCCTACCATTATCAGATCCCCTAACTGGCTCCATTACTCTTGATGGCACTTAATGTCCTTGAATATAACTTTCTGCAGATAATAGCAGTTCCTTTCAGATTCCCTAATACAGACTTCTCTCAATATTAAGAACTTGAGCTAGTAGACACACTCCTTGCACTTTCTAATGCTATGTTCTGACTATCATCAGTAGTGATAAAGCACCCAGAAATACCTGTATACAGTTATTTTATCTAAAACATGGGACCCAGGCATCTCTTCACAGTCTTTTGGAAACACCATCTTTCTGAACAAATTCTGACAGCCCCTGATACTGATAGTCCCCATTTCAGTCTTTGGGAGAAGCAGAGGTGTTGTTCCCGGTTTTGAGTATGAGTTAGATTGTTCTATTAGGTTGCTGATACTATGGTGACAGTTGTGACAAGATAGGACATTTCCCCTCATTTTTAATCCTCAGCTTGTTGCACGCAACACACTGGCACTATTGCTTTCATACAGGCAGGATGGCCTTTGTAGGTGAGGTTCCATAAATTACACTATTCAAATAACTTCATCTTTACAATATACACTGATAAATTTAACTAGTCTTAAGATTGAACAGCGCTGTCTGTCTCCCAATTTGCCTTATTATCTCTTTCTACTTCATTTCTACATGTGCATGTGACACTGTATTTTAATTGTCTTATAATATAAATATCAGGAGGGAAGAGGTCTGTTGCATATATCAGTTAAATGAGATCCATGAGACAAGTCCAGTGACAGCACATTTAATTAAACACAGAACTTCTTCGTAAGACTTAGATTTCTCAGTTTCATCCCTTTTGGAAAAATTCACTTACTATCTCCATATCTGATGTGTGCATTTTTTCCAGCTATATTTTGAGTTTTCTTGATGACAGTGCAACAGACACCAGTGGTACTACACAGATTTATTTAAAGCCTAACTGAATGATAGGAGCAAAGAGTATTCCCTAAAATTAGAGTGGCTGTTTCCATGGAGACATGAGAGTGCAAACAGAATTGTAATATCTTTACTTCATAAGTCAAAAGAAAGGACATTTTTTTATATTTTGTGAACCAAGGGACAGGGTCTAGCAGTTTTCTATTTATGGAATTTCACCTTTGGGCTTGTCTCTGAACCTTATTTTGTTCAGACAGATATAAGATGCTGGTTTGAGGACAGAGGGAAGGCAAAACAAATGTATATTTGTTAATATACAAAGTAGAGGGTACCACTATTGATGCATAGGTTGTTTTTCCAAATAATACAAATCAGAGTTAGAGTATAGAAACATGGTTTGAAGATGGTTAGGCTAATGTTCAAATAGAATTTAATGTTCAGCTACAGGAAAAACACCAACCCACCCACTGGTCCTTAGTTCAAGATTGCTAGTGATGGAAGATCAACCTCAACCCACACATTGTTCCAGTTATACATTATCTTCTCTATTAAAGGACAAAAGAAAAAAAGAAAAAAAAGAAAAAAAAAAAAAAAAAAGACTGTTAGGAAAAAGTTTACATGTGATTTGCTAAACTAAATATTCAATTTCCTGAAACCACCCTTAAGACCTATTTTTTAATCCTCATTAAAGGAACACTTCCTATTAAGATTCTCCTGAAATTATTGCCCCAGGATTTGACATGGTGCAAGGATACCATGGCTAAACATGAGGGCCAACCTCTGCTGGAAATGCCCTCGGTTTCTACAACTAATGACCTTATTAGTCCTTCTCATCACTGCAGCCTACTAAGAACTTTTCAGTCCTTAAAATATGACTTCACATTGTCTGATTTCTCACTTGCCTGTTGCATGCAAGCTTTAACAGCTATTTTCTATTAACCCCTTCAAAATAACACCTATGACAAATATCTCTGACTGAAAGAACCAACAAGGTACCTCCCTGAAAGTTACTGTTACTTGACGGACAGCTTAAAATCACTTCATTACGTACCAGGTGGATTTTATATAATTCTAATATCATAGTTAAAATTCTGACCAGTATCAGGTCAGATTTTCTATAAAAATATCAACAGTATTGCCTTCATTGGCCAAACTTGTAACTTTACTAAAAAAGACAGATCCTTTCAACTAACTAGTTTCTAGTTGTTTAGCAACATAAATTGTTTCTTCTTTTACTGTGATCTTCTTTTAATACTTTATTATTGAATCTTGTACCAGCTATTCAAAAACTGTGTCAAGAAATGATGACTGTTCCTCTCTATCTTTAACCACCACACAAAAAGCGTAGCTTTAGCTTTCCTCACTTTTAGGCAATTCTTTCAGTGTTCCAAAATGAGCTAAACTAATCAAGACTCAGTAGGCTTCATAGTTCCTCAGGCAGCCCTCAAAAACTTTTTGATGCAAGTTTTTTACTGAACTCTTAACTCATTATACAATGTGAATTCTTGTACTTTTAGGATCTATATTGATAGAATACCTTTTATGTTTGTTTGTTTAGCCCCAGACAAGGAAAAAAAAAATCAACACACCTTCCTTTACAACAAGCTGAAAGCACAGCTAGAATTATTTTTGTTCCCATATTCTTACATTCCCTATCATCTACTGTTTGGCCATGTGTTTCTTCTTATGTCTTTTGGCATATCTAATCAATCATCTACATTTCTGAGATTCTAATTTTAGTTTTGATTGCTTGCTTTCTTCTTTCCATTTATCTTATATTCTTATATATTTTTATAGCTGCCTTTACTCTTTCCTTAAGTGAAATTGCACAGTTGCAAGCTAGTGGCTTATGGAACATCTAATAAAATATTCTGATTTCTCAATTTGATTTCACATCTGGTTAATTTTTTTTTCCAGAAAATTCACTTCTATCTCTCTGAAAATATTATTGTTGTGTATCCTTCTGTGATGTGTATATATGCACTGTAACTCATGGGAACTACTGGTTTTGGAATTCTGTGCACAGAAAGAATAAATTCATAATTATCTGTCCTTTTCAAAGATGAGGCATAAATATCATTTTTCCTACATTTGAGGCAATCCATGGCATGTATTGCAAGGATACCATAATTTCAGCACATAAGAATTCTATCACCCTTCTCTCATTTGACATACCCTAGATGACAGCTTTTTATTCTTCAGCACATATTACAAAGGCACTTGATAAGCCTGTTATTCGAACTTCACGTGTGATTTGATAACCTGTAACAGTATCAAAGTTCACGTTGGTCAATTCGGATATCAAGTCACAGGCATTCAAGATTCGATGACTTGGATAAAGTAGATTTAACATTTATCCAAGCACCATTCCCTCCACCCCATTCCCCAGCACCTACATCCTCTAAGGCTATAACCACTTAATATTTCAGTCATACTATCTCCATCAGGTATCAGTAATAAGAAAAGTAAAACTTTTGCTGATACATAATGCTGGTTTTTCTCAGCATCACTATACATGCAAAAGAAAGCTTTTCTCTTGGGGGAGTTTCTCAACCTTAATTAGGAGAAGAGAAAAAAAAAAGGAAAAGAAAATAAAAAGGGGGGAAAGGGAAGGGGAGGGGAGGGGAGGGGAGGGGAGGGGAGGGGAGGGGAGGGGAGGGGAGGGGAGGGGAGGGAACTTCTTTTGAACACTTAAAAATGAGATCATACGCAGGTCTTGGAAGGGTAAAATTGACCTATTGACAGAATACAGACTGCAATTCCCAGCCCAGAAAGAATAGCCGCTATTACCTTAACTCATTAAAGAAAAGAAATGTGGCCTGGACAATAGCAATTTTCCTACTTCAACTAAGGCTGTCCCGAGTAAAGGGGCTCTGAATAATGCCTATTTGGATTCATCTCCCTTATCCCTAGGACCCAACATCAGCACAGAAACAGACTAAAGGGAAGCACCAACATCAGGAATTCCTGATAGCTTTGCTTTCACTGTATCTGGATTTTCCACAGGGAAGAACACTCCTGATTGGGCAGCTACTAAATATTTTACTTTCAAATTCTAGAGAAGTCTGAAATGAAAGACACTAGCTTTATTTTAACACAGAAAAGTGGCATTAACTTGATTGTAGCATTGGAAGGATACTAACAAAAGATAAAAAGAAAAAAGCAAAATCCATGAAAATACTCTCAGCTCATTTCCCATACAGTATGACTGTAAACTTATGCATGATTTCTTACCAACTCATAAAATACATAATGGAAAAATATTTTCTGTATAACATTTTTATTTTATCAGTATCCACATTACATAGTTCATTCTCTGCTACAGCTACTCATCTGTCAACACTACACAAGACTTTCTGGACTGTGCAGAGTCCATCTATCTTTTGTTAGTTTTAGAAGTTCAACTTATTACACCAGAGTATATCCAGAGAAGTATAGAACAACAAATTGATTCTGTTGCTGAATCTCAAAAGCACTTCAGCTCAAATTGCCTAAGAATGTTTGTCATGCTTTGAAAATTGACTGCAATGACAAAGCACTGGAGTAACGAAGAACAAGAGTTTAGGTTAAAAAAAAAAAAAAAAAAAAAAAAGATGGAAAGACAAAGACCAACTAAATAACCAGAGTAAGATACCATACAGCTGTAATACTCAATAGTCTATTGCACTTCACATCTTCACTAAAGGTTACCAACATAAATTTTCACAGTACTCCTGCCTGATAGTAATGCAGTTGTGGTAATTTATAGAAAGAACTAGGAAGCAGAGGAATCACGTGATTTTTGAAGATCGTACAAAAATAGAGCAGCAGAGCCAGTATTAGGACAGGCATATACTTACCACACTGGTGTAATAGCAGTGATTTTCAATTCTCCTACTTGAAAGGGGATGGAAGAAAGCCAGCTGGTAGCTAACATTTGCTAGCTAACTACAGGGGACAGGGAGGTTGGAAACCAGCACCTTGGAACCTTCAGTAGACAGCAACATTAGAAACAAGTTACTCTAAAATCCCCTTGTGCCTTCTTTCACGATCTATTCTTATTTCCAATTTGGCAAAGTTCAACTGGCCCATGGCCCACATTTTTGTCTGTTTTCAGCAGGTCTGATAATGCTGCTAACACAAGCTCCAGCCTGTCCTGTCATGGCTGCTTCTGTGATGGGACATGCTCTGGACCTGGGCTCCTCTCCCTTGCATGTCAAAGAGGTTTTCAGAAGCATCTGGTGGTCTGTGGTACACACACAGTCCAGAATTAGCAGTACAAAACATGTTCTGTGTGCATAAAGCACAGCATATATATAAGAGATGAAGTAGACATAGGTCACCAGCAAAGAGTGGTAAACTGGAATGGAGCAGTCAATACAGGGTAGTGGTTTCGGTGGACACGAACGCTTCCAGCAATCCCCAGCTAATTTCAGCCTTCCTTTTTCAGAACAACTCTGAAAGCTACTATACGAATTTTGAGGGAAGACATCTGAACTCAGAAAACCAGCAACGTTCAGGAACAGAATGCATTATTGAAATAATTGTTCTGAATGTTTAAGTTACTAGCAAGCTGTCAAACACCTGTTATTTTGGATGTACGTGCATGCATACACACATACACAAGTTCTACTCCCACCTTTTTCTCTCTCACAGAACTTATAAATTCTTTCTCTGAACTAAAAGGGAAGCACACCATCTTGTCACTGGCTTCCCACTACATTCTGTTCAACCCTTTTCCACCTCAACTGAAACCTGCTTCCAACAATGCATTTCTGTGTTACATGGAATATATTTATTCCAGGGTGCATTTGGAATCAAGATGGTTTTATAACAAAAGGCATATACTGTAAGATAAAAAGCAGCCAGGTTTTTAAGAGTCCCTACATTGCATCAACTAGGTTTTCTGTTTTTCAAAGCATAAATACTCAATGTTCCATCACTCTAAGAGTGGCCTGATCGATGCAATGGACTTTCTCACAGAATTCTTCAAATATATAATGCTTGAATACTGAATGCTGACAGAAAGCACAGCATAGGGAAAAGCAATGTCAGAGAGACCATATGAATAAGGGGGGTTGTACTGGTGAACAGATGTAACAATTCATAACGAAATACTTCTAGCCGTGCAAAAAAATATTGGGGTTGCAAGGCTTCTACTGGGATTTCCATGTGTATGAGCTTGTGGTGCTTTATATGCTTTCCAGATAAATCAGCTTGTCCCTCCAGACGTCAGTATCCTTCATGCAGAGAGGTCAATTGCACTGAATCCTGGGCTGATAGACTGGCATAAATTTGTTGAAGTCACCTGAAACACTGCAGCTACTTAAGGTTGCCATAGAGTTATTTCAACCTGATTAAGTTACATACAGTTTTATTTACTTTGAAAAGCGAAATTCTTAGTCTGCTTTATTATTTGTTTATTCTTAACTGGGGAGATAAATTCTTCTGTAAATTAATTCATAAATATATTGGCAGCTAGTGGTACTAATACAAGAATTTGTACAGTAGCTTCTCCCTATAAAACCCCATCTGCTGTGACATTTCCATTTTAAGTCTGTCATTAAACTTTAAAGCTGTATAAACAAAACCTGTACGTTTAATTCCTTTCCATACTTCCCTGTAGAGTATCCAAATAGACCAATAAATTAACACCTTTTGAATGAGCACTTTAGGGCCTACTTTCTGTTAGGATTGATTTTTCTCTTTCCCATTATCACTGTCTTAGTACTTCATGGGTTTTCAATGTTATTTTCACTAGCAAAGATTATACTCTGTGACACAGATGAGGAAAGGAACCAAAAAGAAAAAAATAACTGTGAAACTAAAGCTGTGAAAAGAAAAATTTAACATAGATCTACTAATATCAGAGTGAGAATACTGAAATGCAAAGCAGGTGCCCACTGCTTTTCCATGCAATGTACAACAGCAAGGAATGTAAGAGTTGGAGACGTTTAACTGAGACAGTCTTCAGAGAAAGCCACAATTCAGGATACAAGATTACAGGACACAAGATTAGAGATCTTTCACAAGACACAGGATGGGGCCTTGGACATAGTTTCCTTGTGTGTATCTAAGAATCTAATGTCACAGCAAAATTGCAATACTACCTGTAATGGGGCTTTAAATACCTTCCTCTCAATATCTGGTATTTATAATTTTACTTAGCAATACACAGCATTTTTGTATGTGGTCAAACACACTTCTGTGACCATCCTGCATGCTCCTAGAAGACTAAAAATATCATAAAATATTTTTTAGTCTCACACAGCACAAGTAGGATAAGAAATGTGACCTGAGCAAATATTCAATGCTTGAATTTAGAGAGGGAGAGAGATTTCTAATGACTCCATAAAGGTTTGCACATCTGTTAATACATAAATACAACTAAAAGATGAAGATTACTGTTATCTGTAACAAATGATTAATAGACTTTAAATTACAGGTTTAGGCCATGAAGTCTTACAATTCCCTAGCTTTTTGTCACTAGTAAGCTTGCTGGCAAAGGCTATTAAGTCAAGAAGCATGGTACAGAGCCTGCAAACATCCCTCCTACTTCAGGGCTCCCAGATAATGGGATCAGGCAGCGCTGGAATTAGAAATGACGCAGGGATGCTCTTTTACAAATGTAGATGTGAATTTGCCATTCCGTTTTGTGGTCTGCAGGGAACCAGGGGAACCGAATGTGACAGAGCACTGCAGACGGGTAATTTTACTTCACAGTATTTTAAAGGAAGAGAAGCGGATAATGCTGAGGCTTTACAAATGTAGACACATTTTTCCACAAATAAGCTCTATGTAATAAGCAGTCAAATGTACTTAGACTTCATTTCAGGATGGGAGAAGCAGAATGAAGCATGTAGTACAGAAATACACTCCTACCCATTCTTCTTCAACAGAATGAAATACCTTTGCACATGTCTTAGTCTTCAACATTGACCTTACCATTAATATACCTAATTATATACCTAATACAGCAGATTTCTCCTAGCAGTTCAGGTTTGCCGCATCTTGCAGAACACCAGCCCTTCCACCTACACATTCTGACATTTTGAGAAAATGAAATGACAGTCTTACATTAGTAGGAAGGTTAGTAGGCAGCTGTCTATATTAAAATTGGCTGTAAAACCAGACCTCCACTTGGCACATTTGTGACATTTGTATTTCATTTGCATCAAAACAAAACTACTCTTCCACATTTCTTTCCCCCAAAGATCAGAGAAAACACAGATCTCAGAATAATTAAAGGATTCCAGCACTTTTCAGGGATATGGAAAATGGTTTTGAATTCAAAATGCAAAGTGAAAACTGCAAATTTTAGAGCAATATAGAGACTATTCAGGGATCAGGAAGAGGGAGAAATGGGTAGGAGTTCCACATTAAAAGATGCTTTTGATAAAAGCTTAGCCAAAACAGACCAATTGCCACACAAAGATTTGTTTATTTGAATTTGTCTGTATGTGAATGGAGGGGAAAAATGCTGAAAACTCACAAAGCCACTGCCCGCCTTACAGCAGTAATCCTGAAAGGATCATGGATTTTCTTTTACTAGCATTGTATACTGTGGGAAAAGAGAATTAAAGGTAAAGCATAAACTCAGATGCCAATAATTTTGAATTTATTACAACTTGGCTATTAAATGCAAGATCCTGTGATTTTGTACAGGGACAGTTTCCTGGGGATAGGCTGCTTCAAAAAGAAAGGCATATTTTATGTTCTCCCTGAGGGAGCTTCCTTGGGTTTGGGTTCTTTGTTTGTTGTTTTTTTAATATAGAAGTAATACCAACTGCAAGCCTAATCTTCCTTGTGTATTAAAACCAGGGATTTGAGAGGCTATTATCAGACAGAGATATTATCAGTCTAACTTGAAAGAGAAAGTTACAGTGATAAGAGGGAATAAATTAGAAAACAAAAACTTTTCTCTCAGGATGTTTTGCAGACATAAATGCCTGTCACCTATAACAGTTTCTGAGGTGAATTTAGCATAACCTCATTAGCAATGAGATTTAAATTTGCTGTCTTATGTCTGTGGTTTCCAGGAGGCAAAAGTAAGGAGTTAAATTTCAGGAAGATGGAAGTGGAAACTGCTATATTCCATCACGTAAATATTCACAAACAGCCAGGAATATGCCACCCAAGGTTAGAATAATTATGCTCCAATATTTCTGACCCGCAGAAACCCTTTAACAACATCTATGTACACTGCAGAAGCAGCAACTAAATCATGCCAGGAAGATGGCTCTCTACCTTCCTTATGTGCAAGAGAAAAACTGCATAATTCACCAGCTAGTTGTTCTGCTGTTTACAATTCAAGCAATGCAATATGACAAGCAAATTAATTAAGCTGGCACTATATATGCCCATTCCCAGTGTTCATTTGCTGTGCACATTTCCCTTTACACTTCATGAGGTGCATGTCAGCCTTGCCCAGACAAAGTGAAAAATGGATTGGCAGGAAAATCCCATCCCACAGCCTTGCTGCAGGTAAGAAAGCAGATCAATCACCCAGAACCAATTTTCTTCCCTCCACCTCCTTGCTTGATTTTCTCCCACACCTGTAAACCTCAGCTATCATTCCCTGGAAAAATGCCTCAGTGTCCTCAAATCTGACTACATACAGTCAGGATAAAGCAGTCACGATACCACAGCCAGGAGCCCTCAGGCTCTCATTCTGCTGTACTGTCCTCCATCCCAAAACACTTTTTGTTTCTGGTCCAGCTTGCAGCACTGCTGTGACCTCACACAGAAAAGCCCCTAGGTCCCTAGCATGGCTTGTGACAAAAAGCTGTTGACCAGAGTCTCTGCAATTCAGTTAATCCCATCCCTGGCCTAAGAAGTCCCAGTGAGCTTGGGAATGCAGAAGAGTAAAGATGTCAGCACAGCATTTCTCCATGTTTAGTTTTAAGCTACCCTGCGGGCCTCAAGAAAACTATTCACGTGTTGAAGTGAAAAGGAGATTTAAATGTTTTCTTCAGCTAGAGCACAGCTCCCCAGTACATTACAACCAGCATTAAGAACCAGGCAGATTAGCATAGTCCAAATCCTCTAGAGCTGCGAGTTCCTGAAAGCATTGTGCTTTGTGTTGTTTTATCATTTTTAAAGCAAGGACAGAAGCCCTTAAGTGCCAGTTTACTCATCCCAGAGCTGGAGTTGCTTCATTTACTCTTTTACTGAATTATTTTGGAGTACTTTGTGACACTGATATTGTGATGCACAGGCTCACATCACCAAGCCTGGGTACCACTGTTAATTGACAGGACTCAAATACTTCAAAGCAATCAAAATGATGCCAGCAGAAGACCAAGCCAGAATTTCTGTACTGACCTCCTTGCATTTGCCAGAACCCCCCCAGAAAGGGCTGGGTTGGTATGTGCAAACAGGGCAGGACCCTCTGGGATTCATGTATTTGTTTGTGTGTGATGTTTACAAACAATATTATTTTCAAATCTTGTTGGAGGTACAAGCTAAAAATAAATTCTTAAATTAGTGTTATTAATTTGCACCATGCTTTCTGTTTCTCATTTTGGGCAATGTTGCCACACATTTTGGTCAGTGGACCAATCTGGCACTTGATCCACAAGACAGATGAAGAAGTTGTGGAAGATGCAGGGAGAGGAGCACCAAATGCTGGCATAGGCTCCCTTCTTTCTCCCTCAAAGCCCCTCCTCCCACAGCAGACTTCTCTTTACTACCAGAGGACTCCCTCTGTAGCAGAATTACAAATGAGAAAAGTTGGATGATGGAAAAAACAAGCCGCATCTTACAAACCATTTTTACATTATTTTCATCATGCATTTCCATCCCTCATACACCTGCTAACAAACTGTGTTAGTTGTGCCTTCACTAATAACCACATCGTACAACATCTTGCCTCATGGAGATCTGTGTGGAATTCATTACTGCTCTATAAAAGTAGCGGAGTTTAGTGAGCTCTCCTAATATATGCATTTCAAAATACTTTCAAGTTTTATCCAGTTGTTACTACATAAACCTTAATTTTGAACTGTTACGATAAATGGTTTTGGGGGTATTTTTTATTACACTTATTTTATATAAGTTTGACAAGTCAAATTGTCTTTTTTCCACTTGTCAATTTTTTTTTTTTCACAAGCCAATGCTTTCACTTTTGGTTCTCTATCAAAAATATTTTTAATGAGAGAATTTTCAGTCTAATAATTTCACATCTAACACCTTACCAAAAGGCAGAAGAAAATGGCAGTTAAACAATAACTCATGCACACAAAAGACCTATGATATTTTATTTCCTGATAATTTGCAATCAGCCACAGATAAAACATATGCCCAGCTTGCTCAAAGATTGTTCACCAACATAAAAAACATCCTGAAAACTCAGCTTCCATCAGAAATCTAGGGAAGAAAAGAGTCTAAATTTTCCAAATGGAAAAGCATCACATCACCAGAGGGGCAAGAAGTTATAATTTCAAGCTTCTGAAAGGATACAGCAGAGAAGTAATTTTCTGGAATTCGCAGCTTGCAAAAGCTTCAATTACTTGTTGAGTCAATAGCATTTGTTTTAATTATCCCCCTTTGAGGTCCTGTTCCCAGTCCTACTGTGGTCAGTAACAGCACCACTAATGACCTCGGTGAGTATGGGTTCAGAGCTGAACTGCAGTTATAGTCAGAAAATAGTGCTTAATGCAGAACCACGTTAAATTACTTTATCAAGCTTATGTTTATTGCCTCTTGATGAATTTCATATCACACTTGCTGTATTTACATCTCAAGTATTCTTCTCACAGCTAGCTACAGGAGAAATAAAAGGCAGGAGTTCAAGAATGATGTTGCTCTTGAAAATAGAAGCATCCAAATTTAATAAGGAGACTGCAGTCAGCCCTTGCAGACAGTCATGGCTGTCAAAGCAATCCAGCAGCACAGCAGCGTGTGCTCAGGAGGATTCCCAACAAGGAATGCAGCAGCGTCTGCCTGCACTGCCTTCACCCACAGGACCAAGGGAACCCAGTGCTCAGTGGCAGAGCAGGCACAAAAGGAGGTCACTTTGCATAGCTCCCACTTTGCTTTAATCAAAATCTAACACCACTGAAGTTAGTGTCATGTTTAAAGCACAGCTTCCCACAGTTGCATTTAATTTTTGCTTAAAAGCTGGACTATCCACAAGTATCACACTGTGGTGCACCGAGGCAAATCTTTGCCAGAAGGCGCTCGCAGCCACAACACATTGCTCCTTCCAGACCCGTCTGGGAGCAAGCGTGTGCTGTAGACACGGTTTGCTAGAAAAAACAATTAACTACTTTGCATTAATAGTAGTATTATTTTAAGATTTAGATAGACCAATAGATAACTAAATTGATGTTACAAGTTCTTCCCCCCTTTGCCTGCACGGTAACAGCATATGTAGGAACTGAAAAACCACAAGGGCTTAAAGCTAGCATAGAAAGTCTCTCTCATAACAGAGAGAGGCTTTCATCTCCTCTATTCAATGAGTAGATACCAGTGTGCTGCATCCATTGTGTGCTGCATCCATTGAAAAATATAAAGCTTTTCTGCTGAAATCTATGTTCCCTATACAGATAAGCCCACAGTTTGGTGGGGAGCAAAGTGCCTAGCCAGAAAACCACAGTCAAGATGAGACCTCTGACATTTTTAATGAGGGAAAGTTAGTGGCAGCACTCCATTCTCAGGTCACAAAATCATTTTAGAAATGTCTTATTTGGCTTGTGGCTAAAAAAGAAAAAAAAAAAAATCAAATTAAAATATGCCAAAGTTGTATGACCAATATGCACTCTTTTCTCAGTTTTCTCAGTCTTCGCCATTAGTGTTGAGCCCAAATTCTCCAGAATTTGGTTATATTTAGCATCAAAGCTGTTTTAGTAAATACTTGAGTCTATGTTTGGACTACTTATTTTTACTTCATTATTCACATCATAGGATTGTTTCTTTGAAAACAATATTTATTTGTTCCCTTTTGCCAAAAGAATAAGGCAGTATTTCTATATTTCTATAGAATATTGGATTTCTTTGTTTTAATATATAACAACTGTAAGACCCCTTAATTCTCTTGGCCATTGTAGCAAATTGTTTTCTTTTTGTGTTGTTGTTGTTGTTGTTTTTGTTGTTTTTTTTTGTTTGTTTGTTTGTTTTGTTTGTTTGTTTGTTTTTGTTTGTTTGTTTAAATAAAAAATTAAGGGATAAAAGGACACTGAGTACCAAATACAGACAATGAGAGATATCCAAGTGTCTGGGGAATATTGGCAACAGTCCTGTGAGGTGATAAGCATATTCAAATCCTTTCCATTGAGAGCTCTAAATGACTTAAAAGTGAATAGATTTACATAAATTACATTTTTTTTCCTCCTTTCCAGGCTTAAATTAACACAAACACACAATATACTCAACAGTATCATCTTTGAGCAGCTACTAGAATACTGTGACAGTGTTCAAGCAATAAAGTTAGGCAACAGAAATCATGACTCTTAATTCTATTGTCAGGGAAGAAGAAAAACAATTTTGTTTAATGTAAAAAGGGCAATCTTTTCCATTTTTAAAAGAGGTGAGCTTACCAGAAAAATATGCTAGCTTTCTGGTATTGCAAAACCACAAACCCAAAACAAAATAATCCTCTTATAAATAAAATAATAATAATAAATAAATAAATAAATAAAAATGCAAACTTCATAAAAAGACTTTAAAGGCTTAAAAACAAATACTTTTTGGGCTGTACTCTTCAGCATTTCATTTCCTAGCACTTTAGGCTGTAATAAAAGTGTTTCTAATGTTTCACCTCTTTTCTCATTTTGCAGCGAAACAATTCCCAGTCTAATGTTTGTGTATGATAGCAATAAGCATGGTAAATTAGAATTCATTCAATGTGATGTCTGAAAAAATCTGTTTCCCTCATAAAAGCAAGCATACATTTCTGTGCTGGTCTTCCTCTCAGGGTAGGTGTTCTGGAAAGCTGCGCGGTAAACTTTTCTTTAATGTTTCAAAGGAATCGATAGAAGGCCCCAGGCTGCTGCTCCTTCTGTCCCATCCTCCACAAGCGCTGTGCGGGGAAGAGAGCCCCCAGGCAACGCCCACCTGGGGTGAGGGCCAGGAGCACAGTGGCACAGGCAGCCGCAGACCAAACTGCATGAAGAGGAGTCAAGCGAAGACACAGCACAGGTTCAGCAAGTTGGTGTTATTTGAACAGCTTCTGCTTAACTTCCTGAGTCCTCCTTGACAGAGCGAGGGCTAAAAATCTATCTCCCCGTGCTGCGTTCCTGCCTAGTCCAGATGGGCTGTGGAGCTCTGAGGGGGAGCTGGATGGAATAAAATCGTAATTGTCACAGCTATCCTGGTGCAATGCAGGGAGGCAAAGTTAACAGGAAAATAGTAACAAATAGTTTTTCTTCTCCTCATACTGGGGAAAACTGAACTGTTCCTTCAAAGTCCTTACTGAACCCAGGTCAACCAAATGAAAAAGTTGTGCTCTTTCAGACCAGCTGTCTGATACTGCTGTGGGCTGACCAGATTCACTTCTGCCACACACCCTCCTACTGCATGAGCAGGAGAGGGGAATGAAAGGATGTGCAGCCCACTTTTGCCCCCCTCTCTGGCTGTGCAGTAGCACCAGGGTCTGGCTGCTCCTGCCTGGAACCACACTTAGCAAATGAAGCCCATCTGCAGACTCATTGAAGTCAAAACCAAATGTATAGAATGTCAAGACATGCATATACCAGACAGAAAAAGGCAGAATTTCCTATGACAATTTTTTTAGGGCACAAAATACAAAAGTGCATTTTTAACATCATGTTTAGAACTACTTTGCAGAAGACTATTTTTTCCTCCCAGACTTCTGATGTGGATTAACCTGTCTCATGAACTCCTCTTCATTAGCACAATAAATAACAATAGAAAATCTTAAGAAAATGTGAGAAATAAAAATAAATAAATAAATAAAAAGATTTTTTTAACTGTTGATAAACATATACACGGGTTTGCTGTGATTTCAGACATTTTACATCTAGCCACTGTGATAAAACAAGAAAAAATAACAAAGTGTATTTCCAGGTTTTACCAGGAAGACTCACTCTGTGTACTTACTTGCACAAGTGCCCACAAGTGCTTCATCCTTCATCATTAGGAACCAAACCCAAGCAATCTGGCCTGACCTGTCTGGCAATCAGGTATTTGCAATCAATCTCTCCATAGGGCAGATGGGTGGGCACACACACAGGCACTTCAGAAGTGCTTAGCCTGGCAATCAAACACTGTAGTTACACACTAGCATGGACTAATGGGCACAGAGGACATGCTGGTTTTGCTGCTGCTGCTACTGCTAGCCAAATCTTATTAGCAAAGGAAATCTAAAGGCTGCTTTTCTACCATTTCAGTAACTTGTGATAATGGTGGCATTAGGATCCCGGTTCTGAGCACATTATTTTTAAGCTGTGTGTGCATACACTTTCATGAGCACAAACAGGCTTGTCCAATCTACTACTCTAAGCATTCTGTCTCTGATGAATTACTTATGCAGCCAATATTAAGTAAATTATGCTTTACACATAAATGTTTCATATCAACTTAATAAAAAGTTCTCAGTCGCTCGCTACCAGCTTAAGTAACTTACCTAATTTCTGTCTTCAGAGGTTTCTGTTGTGATTAATCTAACTACACCGAACCTGTTCTAAATGAGCAGTTTATTGAAGTGATACATGATTTCTTCCCCCTGCCAACTGCATTTTGGTGACTGAATTGTGAATCTTCATTGTAGGCTGGATGAAATGAGCCTCTTGTTGAGCAAGACAGATAGAGTAACTGCACCTGAAAGGTGAGTTAATAGAGTGTGGAAATAAAAACTGTGCCAAAGCCTCCACATGAAATGGGAATTCTTCTATGCTACTAAGTGATGTGAGGTCCCAGCCCATGTGAAGCAGCGGTGTATATTGTCAAGGAATGGACTTGGATGAGTTAAGGTTTGTCAATAAAGTGTGGATGGGTGGATGACTTTTTTAATATGTTCCAAACCTGGGAAGGTGGTTGTTTTTTATTCCAGCAGTGAAGAAACGAACTTGCATGGTGAAAACACATTGCATTTACCAGTTTAAGATAGCATTTTAGATAAATTCAACACTATTATTCTGTTCAGATGATACGTTACCTGGCTACTACTGTTAAATCTGTTTTGGGGGTAATTGTTCAAGGGCACAATAATACTAGTGTTCCAAACTTCTATTTGGAAGAATAAAATGACAGTGGAATTAATTGTCAAATGCTATAAAAAGGATCCCAGTTATATGCCTGTGCCCATGTGAGGTGCTTGGTAGTGATGAAGGTTAGTGCTGAGACAAGAAATAGTTAGCTATTCCTATATGCAATATTTACTGATATGTAAAAAAAAAAAAAGTTTCAAATTTTGTAATAGAATAGAGCTAAGTGTGTGTCACCTCTGGTCTTTTTGTTTGTTTGTTTTGTTTTGTTTTTCTCAGTAAACTGAGTCTGAAATCCATAGCAGTAATTTTAAGACAAGTAACTATTTATTAATAAGTAATAGCTAAAACACTATTTTGCTTTTTTTTCCCCAAAACCCTATTAATTATGCTCTCAAAAAATAATGTTCTCAAATATAAATATAAATATAAATATATATATATATATATATATATGCTCTTGTCTGACTCAAAGAAACTCATAAATAAGTTAATAGCCACTGTACATCTACTTTGAAGCATTACCACTGCTCTCTTCACATATTCTGCCTGATATTTTTTAGTGAAATTTGTGCTTCATCTTGAAGTTACTATCTGATTTATTTAGGAGAAAATTAACCCCTAACCTTACTTTAAGTACTGATTGCAGAGAGACTATATAGTGTTTTAATTCATTTTAGAGTAGCTCATTTATATTGTCTATACTGCCAAAGCCTCAAGATCTGTTATTCATGGATTTGCTTTGAAAATTATAACTACAAGTTTAAAACTACCTGGGAAAATCTTTCATAGTAATTCAGAGCAAGAGGATATTTCTTACTATATATTAGAGCTTTTAAAACTATATTTCCTCTACATACAATACAACATAAAGTCCCAATTTCTTTAAAACAACAAACAAACAAACACATACCTCATCCTCCTCACTGGAAGTAATTTGTGTTATTACAGAAGGCAAATAACAAACAAATTTTGAATGAAAGGTCAGAATGAACAGATGTCAGTCAATGGTCATTTCTAAGGTAGAGAGATAAACTTACTAGAGGCATTTTAAAATAAATAAGCTTAGCACAAGGTGTATTTATTTAAGTGGGACCACAAGCCAAAAACAGTCAAGAAAAACGGATACCTCCTCGCTTTCCACTCTATGGAGAAGGTGGAACCATTTGTTCTCCTTCCAGTGTGAGAAGTAGGGTACATCAAACAAAGCCAGTTGGTATTTCCACATTGGTATTTCCTCTCTACCCATGTGCACACCAATTTTCACATAACTTCTCTTTCACAAAAGCCAGTGCTAAACCTTTCTAGCAGAAGACTTGCGAAACCATTGGCTCCAAAGGACTCACTGACGTTGCCGAGACGTTTACCAGGGCAGAGGCAGCATGACGGGCAGGCACACTGCCTTCCCTCTTGGGTGCCTTGGTGGGCACACCCTGCCAGGCACCTACCAACAGGCTCACAGACAAACTGGACATATGTGTCTAATTTCATCACATAATGACTCTGTGTCTCAGGGCAAATTCTTCCACTTCCCCAAGATACACAGTAGCAGTTCTCCTGAAGAGTAATAAAAAGTGTATGTTTTCCTTCAGATTTAATTAGGAGCTTAATTTTTGTAAGGATATATTGGGCTTTATAGGGGAGTAAACAGTAAGTAAACAGTTTCCAGAAGTCCAGACACTTGCTTTAGTTGTGTGATATGTTTTAGTGAATCTGAGTACAGCTTTGAAACTTCTCTTCAATTCTTCCTCTTGGTACACATACCGCTTCCAACTTTTACTCCTATGAGAGCACTCTAAGGAAGGACATAGTCCCACATCAGTCTCTCACTATATTCACTGCCCTTTGGAGTGCAGTAGAAAAAAACAGTAGTGTCATATCTAGAAACTGAGCTGTTTGATTTATTCGTAATTTCTATTCTCTCAGAGTTTTTGGATTTATGTCCTCATCATCTTACACTTGTTCCTACTAATGATGTGCTCTCAAGATATTTCCCATTACATACTTACGCCCTTTATTGTTTTCAATATTGAACTATAGTGACTTAATTCCACCCCCACTACACAATATCTCCAAGGCCCCATCTTTGTTATGACCAGTATATACTAGCTCCTAGCTCTAGGAAGTTAGTATTTTACAAGCTTAAAAACATATTAAAGAAGATTTTATAACATTATGCAGGTTCTTTGGAGAAAAGAATAACAATTCAGGGGCTTGCAACCTACTTAATCTTCCAAGGTATCTCTTTGAAGATAGTGACAGTTCTTGGAAACCAGCCATCTGTATCAAAACATCACGAAGAGATGGCAACGTCCTGAGTCCAAATTATGAAAGCACTTTGTAACAGACATTGCCATGGTCACAAACATATGACCAAACATGACATGGCAGGGATAAGCTGCTAGGAATCTGACTGAGCAACCGGTTTCCTGAGGCACTACCACAACCCCTCCCAGCCTGTCAGGCAGGAAGGCTCTGTCTCGATATTGAAAAAGCTTCCCAGTGGCAGAGCTGTGCAGGACATGTCCTATCTCCTCCTGCACCGCTTTCCAGCCGAGCAGCAGTGATGCCATAGGTACCACCATGATGTTGGACTGAGTAGTCCTGCTATATAGAGAGCACAGAGGGGAAGCAGAACAAAGCAATGAAATCAAGTGAGTTCTCCTAAGCTTGCTTGGACTGCTCAGGATCCAAGTACCAAGAGGTGAATCCTCATCTCTGTGGTATCAGCCTGTCCTATTTCCATTTCCTTGCCCACAACTGCTAGCCAGATTCTTCACAAATCCTTTCAATATTTCTCTCCACTGACATACTCTGGAGGTATTCCAATGTAAATGAAAATCATATTTTCACATTACTCCTGTTTTTTTTTTTTTTAATTATTGAAGATCTAGGGAACTGTGAGAGTCACCTCAGAGCAATTGCAAAGCTATGTAGAGACCAGAGAAAAGCTTCCTGAAAATAAATATGATAGAAAAGCTATTACACCTGAAACAGCAACACGCTGCTTTAAATGACATATGGCTACCATACAGAATGTAATGTAGAATTTTAAAAGGCTAGAAGCTGAGAATTTGACTCTGTGCATTTAACATACAGATTGCTGCAGTTGCTGCATTTATTTAGGTGCTTTTTAAAAAGAGGAATGAACCAAGATTGATGCCACAGTTATACAGAGTTTTATAGCTAATACTGGTAAGCCACTTACAAGGACCGCAGACAGACACTGCATTTTAACTTCAGAAGAAGGCGTGTTTATAAAACCAGAAACATCTAAGTGGGGTCAAGACACTATAGTTTACAGCAAGTGCACAGTCACATAAAATGAATATCAGAACTCTTAACAGCAGTTTTTCTTCTGGATTTAATGCAAACTAATAACTTGACTGTGGCTCAGTTTTCTTCATTCGCTTTGGCTTTTATCTAAATGACAAGACTTGTCCACGTGCCATGGTTAAGTATAGGATGGTGTCAGGGAAATGACAGAAGCATTCTACATTCTGCCAGACAGATCTCAGTAGATGGGACATTATTTTTTTGGTTATTTGACAGTGCCATCTGCCAATTTTCATGAGTTTCTAAGGGCAACTGCTTTCCATTTGTTGAAAAGAAGGGTGTGAAAGATCTAACCATCAGGAAGTTAACAGTTAGGGGCACCCATTTTTGTGCAACTTTTAGAGTACTCCTATCTGCAACATGGAAGAGATAAAATGCCAAACATAATATGCATGAGGGAGTCAACAGACTGAGAAATACAAATGCAAACTCAGAAAATGATTTGTTCTCAATTTTTTGCATTAACCATGACCTACTTTGTTCTTGACAGCTAGAATGGGTGCTAGATTGGAACATGAGCACAGGAAAAAAAAGGCTCATGTGGCTGGATGTACAATATGATCTAGACCAGAAACAGACTTCTGTGTTAGATACGACTGAAGACATTTACTCTTTTTGGAAAAATTATACTTCAAGTTTTGGAAAAATTTCACTCCAAGTTCCTCCATGCCATCTGCCTGATATTGAGGAACAAGGCTACTGCAGTCAAGTAAACTGGAGAAACTTAGGAAGGAAATAGATGTGTGTGTTCATCTTCATACTGTTCACTGGAATGGTTAGAGACTACCTGAGGAATTCGAGGTCCTTGGATTTTTCAGGAAAAGGGGACAACAGAGGGAATCTTCTGTAGCAATAACACTGTCTACATATAAAAGATTGTCTTCTCTACTAATGGGAAGGGGAGGGGAGGGGAGGGGAGGGGAGGGGAGGGGAGGGGAGGGGAGGGGAGGGGAGGGGAGGGGAGGGGAGGGGAGGGGAGGGGAGGGGAGGGGAGGGGAGGGGAGGGGAGGGGAGGGGAGGGGAGGGGAGGGGAGGGGAGGGGAGGGGAGGGGAGGGGAGGGAAGGGAAGGGAAGGGAAGGGAAGGGAAGGGAAGGGAAGGGAAGGGAAGGGAAGGGAAGGGAAGGGAAGGGAAGGGAAGGGAAGGGAAGGGAAGGGAAGGGAAGGGAAGGGAAGGGAAGGGAAGGGAAGGGAAGGGAAGGGAAGGGAAGGGAAGGGAAGGGAAGGGAAGGGAAGGGAAGGGAAGGGAAGGGAAGGGAAGGGAAGGGAAGGGAAGGGAAGGGAAGGGAAGGGAAGGGAAGGGAAGGGAAGGGAAGGAGGTGGGCTTGCAGCCCTCAGAATTGCAAAACACATTAATAAGGTTTATGTTGTATGTGCAAGATCATTGTAGAAGGTTCTGAAGCATTAAACCATTCCAGACATAAGCAGCCACATGCTGCATTTCTACCTGACTTTTCCTGTGATGCTGACTAAATCAGAGCAGCCTTTGTTCACAGGTCTCTCCCACAGTTTAGTTTAGATTACTGCTTGCGAATATCTTCTGCAACTTCTCTACCTCTCCCCACTCAAATAGGGTATTAGATGTGAAAATAAGTTTGCAAATGGTTTAGAACAGCAATACATTTTTTGTCTCAATGGTGGTGGGACATGGCACCATATTCCACCAAATCCGTAAGTGTCTCTGTGAGACTGGCTCTACAACTAGCTTTCTGCATGAATTTGAGTACATTTTTTCAAACTGGATGCTTAAAATCAGTTGGGCGTGTATCTAGAGCCAGTATTACTTGCATATGTTTAACAACTCTAAGAGAAACAGTGGACTTACGTACCTAAAAACTGTTTAGTACCAGATTACAAGGACATCCGCAGAAGGCTGAATAGCTTCTAAAAATAAAACTGAAGAACTGCAGTCTAAATTTGAGGTTGTGATTAGGTTTAAACATGCATGTGGAACAACTTAGCCTTATTCATTTTCTTTTTTCTTTTCTTTTTTTTTTTTTTTTCCTCTGCAAAAAGGGATAAAAAACAGCATAAGTCTTTGTCTCTTTATCATGCAAGGTCTTGTAGATGGTATCACTTTGGTTTATCTCTTTCTCCCTTGCAGAAAGATTCACCATTTAGGTTTATGTGGCAAGGCTTCAGTAGCTGGCAGGGACTGCAGTGGTATCACTCTGCTGCAGAAACTTCATTACAAAAAGTTAGACATCTACATGGAAGAAGTGGGAGAGGTGGGCTTTCTTAAGAATCTTGTGTATTAAAAATTGCACTTAAAGGAAAAGAGGTTTCTAAGAATTTCACTCAAAATGCCAGAATATGTTTCTAGATGACTGTACAGAGCATGTCATATTCCTGTCTTTGAGCTGGGAATAATATATAAAATACTGCAGGAAATCTAACCTGTTCCTTTCTGTCCTAATGCCAAAGATGGAATCACCCCTGTCAGAAATGTAATTGTGTCATACAAGAAAATTTGATAATATTAAAATACCAGAGCAGCAATTTGATATTAAAGACATTCTTCATGATATTACTTCCTTCATATTGACAAAATCTGGAAGCCCTGTGGGCTTGTTCCTTTAAAATGATACAACCAATTCTGACACAAAGAAATGTAAAGAAATTATATCAGACTAATTTCCAGGTAACAGCAGAAACACAAATCACGCTTAAAAACAAAAATCCAAGTACTGCAATACTCATAGCCTGTGAGGATTATATTGAACATGCTGATAAATGAAGTGTGAGTAGGTGAAATTCCCTGTATGAAGAAATAAATGCAGTGATTACAGAAGTCACAGCAAATTTTGCCCAGGCAACTCTCTGGTGCATTAATATTTTCATTTAAATCAACTTGTAACATCTTGTTTCTTTGAAGCTGTAACAAGAACTGTATAAATTCTCCTGAACCATTATGCACAGAGAGATACTAAGATGCACCTGTAAGTGCAGCTGAACCAGAAGTTAACATGTCAATTACATCAATCAAATTAGGAAAAAAAAAAAAAAATAGCATGGAGAAGAAAGTGATTCTTGATGATGACTAAACAGCAGCCATGAGCTAAACATATCACTTTCTTTCTGATGCAGTTCTTCAAAAACTGGGATAGCGTAGCAAGCTGGAAGAAGCTTAGCAGGTCACCTCCCTCTGCACTGCAATCTTAGAGTGAAAAATTGGAATAGAAATAGAAAGACTGAGAGAAGCATCATAAAACATAGGTTGTCCTCCTCCTCAAGTCACAAGCCAGCTTCCATATCAGGAACCTTCTACGGAAGTACTAAGCATTTTCTCTTGGTCTCCTTTCATCACACTACTGCTTTGAAGAGAAGAGGTACATGTTTGAATTAATCCTCTCTAAGCCTGCTTGTCAGATTCTTTAAACCACTGTCTCCATTTCATGTCAGAGGTCTTAGCAACCTTCCTGACAAAGGACCAAATTGATCACATCTGGTCAAAGTAAGAAAAATACAGGATGCCTGACTGCCATGAAGAGTTCTGAATCCATATTCCTTCCCATCTTGCCAGGATGGCCCAAGACCATGGCTTCAGCCTGTTGGTAAGAGATTTTTCCCCAGTCTTCCTTTTCTGCTCTTCTATTAGAACTTCTTGAATATATGAAAATAGTTTTATACCACTAAAGCATGAAAAATTGGGCTAATGTTTTTGACTTAAGTTTCTTTTTGGTATTGCTAATCCCATTTCTCTAGTGCATGCATAATCTGACTCTCATTTAATGAAGCAACAAGGTATGTATTAATCTTACCATCATGCACTGCATAAAGCAAATGAGTTTTGTATTAGGTTTATTCCTCCCATTATGTTAGAAATCACTCATCCCCATCACTGTACCCATTTCCCAAATCAATAGCTGTCCAACCTCTGATAAAAAATGTGTTCTCTTTTTTTTTTTTCCTGCAAGAACCTCGCATTAGTGACATATTACTGTATTTTAATCCATTGTTATGGACTCTGATAAAGCACTACCTTGCTAAAGAACATGAGAAATCTTCAGTCTATCTGATGTTCCCTTCATTTCCTTATAGAAGATCATCCTGTGAACCTAGCAGAACTGTGATGAGAACTGAATACAAAAGTGACAAACATTGTTGGAGATACTGTCCCAAAATAAGTACTAAATCTGGAAGAAATACTTTTAGATTATTGCGGAATATAATTAGCTTTTTTTCCATTAAAAGTGTGAGTGACATCAAAAATAAAGGACTAGGGTTTTTATCTAGATGAGTTTGAAGGGCAGAGATTCTTAGAGCAGCTGACTGGGAACATTCCAGATAGGATGTATGAACACAGAGGCAGGTCTATTATTTTCAGTAATGAAAAGTCATAAATGTCTTTATTAAAGAGTAATTTCCTGCATAAAGAGGAATAGGGTACTGAGGGGTTTCTTAGCTGAATGCAGACATAGTAGGTAAGCTACTTTTTTCATAAAAAAATTCCAGACAAAATTGAACAAGATGTCAGGTATGAAATCCCTAACCATTGGTCATACTTTCCACCCCTCCCCAATCACTATTAAAAAGACTATGGTGGAATAACATGGCACCTAGGTTAAGAATGACAATTTAATCCTTCACTTTTATTTCAGAAGAAACCTTTTATTCCTTTGTTTGTTTGTTTGTTTTTTTCTTCATTAATATGACAACATTGATCCAGATGCCAGGTCGAGGCCATGCATTGGATAAACATAGTACTGCACTTTGTATTGAACACAACAGATTCAACTACCACAGCAACAGCAAAACTGAATTAAAAAATAAAAATAAAAAAATTAAAGGCTGCCTGCTGAGCTCTTCTGAGGCTGTAAAATCATGCAACTTTGTGCCAATACCTCCCATTAAAAAAAAAAAAAAAGCCAAACTATTTTGTCTTTAAGATTATTTCCTCTGATAAGACTCCAGTGCACTTAACAAACAGCATCCTCGGGGAAGACAGTATTTTATAGATCTAAAAGATCATCATTCCACAGCAGCACTGCTGTAAGCACTGAAGCCAATGGCTGATGGGCCTGCGGGCCATTTTGGCTGATGGGCCTGCGGGCCATTTTAGAGTATGACCCATAAACTAATTTCTGCCTCCACATGTAAAACTTCTAGTAAACGTATTCACTGATGAGGGGACTTGTATGAAATATAAATTCACAGAAGCATAAAATCTCCCTTAACCTTTAAGAGAGGGGACTGCACCATGGATTTTGGATCATGTTCAGACTTCTCAGAGTTAGCATTAAAGTCATAAGCTCATTATTGCCACCTGCTAGGTGGGTCTATGGGATCTTCTGTAGTAGAAAAGCAGAACTTTTACCTCACAGCAAAACACCCAATCTGCATTCCAGGCCCCAGAAATTATCTGAGAGAAGTTTTGCACAAGCTTCCGCCTTTAGTGGCTGTTCTTTACTCTGGGATGTAGTTTGTGAATCAAAGTCATTCAGCTGCGTGCCATGTCACCCGCTCACTGATTGCAGTCGCACCGACTGCTGAGTAACTTGTCATGGCTGCTGCCTTGCCAGTACATAGCTGCCCACTGTTTGTGAGTTTTATACAACAATGGAGAAAAGCAAAATTTAATATTTCCTTAATGAAAGGCATTTTAGTGCCCTTTCTGTCACTATGTTTAGGCATATGCCTTTAAATAATTAGCTGCATTAAAATCTCACAGATTTAAAGCCTTTTCCAATAATGTTATGTTACACATTTGTGCTTTTGGTTGTTTACAAAAGAAACACACATGGCTTTTCCCCTCATAACTAAAAGAGGGAATTTGTTTACCTAAATAATGCCATTCACCCACACACCAAACTTGCTTGTGACTCAGGGAAAGCGCATTTCCTTCCAAGTTTCCAGTGGAACTGGAATGGAACTTTAGTTTGTGGGCTTTTTTCTTTTTTTTTTTTAAAAAAAAAAAATAAAAGATTTTTGAAAGAAAACAACAGCAACAAAAAAAAAGCAAGGACTCACTCCTAGGTAAGATAAAGCCATTGCTAGAATATCCAAGTCTTTCTAAGTACGATTTATGAGGCGCAGCAACACCAGTACAAACGGGCAGTGGGGGAGCCGGTAGGCAGAGAGGTTCTGTCTCCCTTCCAGAAGGCTCCATTCCCCGCTGCCATTTCTCTCCTCTCTCAAGATGAGGGCACAACCAGGTGGATTTGAGGCTCTAATGCTCGATTATCACATGGTGCTCTACTCACAACCCATTTTCTGCTGCCACAGGTCAACAGACACTGAATGGGAATTCTTCTGTAGCAGCCATTTTTGCCCATCACGTTTTGATTATCAGGCAAGTGTGAATATCAGGTCTCAAAACACCAGGAGTATAGGATCCCTTTTCAGGTCCCTGAAGCAAAGCCATGGGACACACAGGGAATATGCAAGTTGTAGCCTCACCACTGAGAAGGAGACAAGGACTTTGTAAATTAGTAAGTTGTCATCCGTTAACTACACATACATACATTTCTTTAATAAAGGCTGCATATCTGAGCCTTTATTAAAGGGAGTAGGAACTTTTGGGAAGAGGGTTTGTGGGCATGGAAGGAAAGGGCATGCAAATACTTTTAAACTCTGTTTTATGACCCTGCTATCATGAAAATGTGTTATTAAGTCTTCTGTTCACTTAGATAAGAACTGGATCAGATGTATTTTATGTAGTCATTCCTATTAGAAATTGCTGAGAAACTGAGATATAGATAGTGTTTTTATTTTTATTCACTTGTTTGTTTTTAATGCTAAATAGGGCCATTTGTGTTTCTCCTGTTAGGGAGTACACTGTATTTTATATTAATTTATTTTAGAATGTATTTAACATAACATAGGTTAGACCAATCACTGACTGCAGACCATGCGTTTCCTACACTGGATGTGAAAGCTCTTCCAGTAGTTAGTTCATCTTTAGCACTATAGAGCTCCAGCAAGCAGGAGGCTCTAAAACAAATCATATTAATTATATCTCTTTTTAAAACACCTTTTATAGCTTGTCCATGCCAGGAAAATGCTTCACAGTAGGGTGGCCATCAGACTACAGTGCAAGCATGATGAATACCCCAAGCATGTTTCAGACATCTTAATGTTGGGGTGGGGGGAAGTAGTATTTTTGTTTACCAAAGTAAGCCTTAATTTCTACAAGAAGACCATTTCTGAGCATCTTCCACACCCTAGAACTCAGAACAATGTCACAGAAAAAAAAAATAATCTAAATATCTAGAAGTACCAAGTTAATTTATGACCAGGCACTGAGACCAGACAATGGCTATTGAGGTTCAAGTAACATATGAAGTCTATTTCAACATTTCCTTTGGAAATGTTCCATAAAGCTGAAGGAGACTGGAGCTCAGTCTGACAGGATTTGTGTCTTTGTAAAACCAAACTGAATAGCAAAATAAATATGGACTGTGAGAGCCATATGAGGAGGAGGCTAGATCTTTAGAGATAAAGCTTTGAATTCTGCACCTACACAAGCAAGCCTTGACTGAGGAGAACAGGAAAAAAAAAAAAAAAAAAAAAAGGAACCTTTGTTTGCTAAAGAGATCTTTCACATCTCATCTGGCAAATTCATAACTTCCTGAATTCATAATTCAGGAAATTTAATGCAAGATTGTTCTGTTTCAGTAACAGGTAAATAACATGTACAGCTGAACTGCTAAGAAACTGTGATCTTAAACATTGGAATTCAGGAGTGTAGAGCAAGGCTGGAAGCATGATATTGATGGAGTTGTTTAATAAACACTCCTGTGCAATGTCATGACAGTATTCCTCATTCTCTGTTCTGCATCAAGTTTTGTGCTATTTGGTTTGTTTCTGAAAGGCTTAGCTTCTGACATGAAGCATTAACTGAGAACCTTAGCTTTCTTTAGAAACAAATAACACTATAATTATCATGAAAGAGAAAAAGTAAATATCAAAGACTAAAAAAATCCAGAGGTGAATACAGGAAGAAAAACACTTTTTTTTTTTTTTTTCTTTTTTAAGCTCCTGGTTGATGAAACAGTCTGGTGGATTTGTTTGTTTTCCCGAGACCTTAGAGTAGCCCATACTGAAATTTATACTTGGCAATTTTATTACAGATCTTTTCCAACAGAACTGGTATGAATATAATTCAATTCACTTGTTAGTGTGGATGACCATATCACAAAAATTAGTCTTGAAGAGTTTTGTTATTTTGCACTGCTCTTCACATTGCAAATACATTAGACTCCAACAGCTAATCAAAGAAAGGTTCATAGAGTAGTTTAAGTCATCAAAAACAACAGCTTTCCTCTAAAATCAAACAAAACAACATTTTACATGTAGTTTATAGTAGTCATATATCGGTTATTTTTATATTTTTGGTCATGAGAATGTTAGCAAACAAACCTTACTTTCCTTCAGCAAGTTTGATATACAGTTGTAGTTACATAGAAATCTCTGTCCTTAAATCCCCACCCCCCCCAAAAAAAAAGATGAAAGATGACTGTGTTCACTTTCTGATGCCAAAATTCATTATTACAAGCAAATCAGTAAACAGCAGTAAGCAAACAGTTCATAATAAGCATATATTTAATTTATTCTAAGGTCTTTTTTGTGGTACTGTACTACACAGTGTTTTTAAGCAATGCACAAGCAAACTGCAAAATATAGAGATTCCCATCAGTAAGAATTTAATGAGGAAAAAAACAGGGCAGCATAGGAATATGTGAAACCAGAGCTATTCATGCAGCTGAAAAAAAAATCTTTGGGAAAGCCCATGAGCTAAAACATACAGAGGAACGCAAATGAAAATAGTGATCAGAGTAAGCAATGCTGCCTACAAATAACATTATATCAAGCACTATAATATATAACTATTATAATGAAAGTATCAGTCAATTTTATAACTTATTTCAGAAAACAGAGATGAAGTTTTCTAACATTATCTTCTAATCTCAACCATTCTGTGATGTGCACCACAATGGCAAATTTTATTTATTTTTAAATATATAATCTATATTTTAAATGCTAAATCAGAAGTAATTCAGTCATTTATAAATATTGACATTAGTAAAAACTTCTCTTTTGCCCCATTAACAATATTCACTACACAACTATTTTCTTAAGTAGCTCACTTTGTATAGGTGCTTCTTTGTCATCAGCCACTTATGTTTCAACCATTTCTGCAAAAAATACTCCTTAGCAGTTACCCTCCAGCTCATGAACATGCAGTCTCCTGGCACCAAGCAGCTACAGCCTAGGCAGTTGAGGCAACAGGCACAGAACTGCAAGCAGAAATGTGCAGCAGCCTCCTGGTTGTCAATGCTTCTGCTCCTATCACTCAGACAATATGGCAAGGAGAACAAGCGAGCAGGTGGGATGTGAGCCAGGATGAGAGGGTGGAAGGAAGCACAGAATGAAACCAGGAAGCTGCAGGTGGAAGTTTAAAAGCACAATGCAACTTTTTTTTTTTTTTTCCTACCTTCTTTTGCTATACTCCTACGGAGCTTTTATGTTACGAAGGCAAATGCTTTACCAGTTTTCTGTTCTTGGTCTATATTAATCTGTGCATTGTCTAACCTAAAGACCAATACAACCATTTAAATAATCATGCCTTCATCTGCCAATGTGAACATGCAAAAAAACTCCACATAAGGAGGAATCCATATCTGCAGTGTTCTAGTAAAAGATCAGGTCCAAGTCTATACTCAATTTCTCAGTACAGAGTAATATATTAAGCCATTCTATTTTCAAGAGGAGAACTAGATACCTCTGTAAGCTCTTCCCTTTAGTTTTAAATATCTTTTATGTGAGAGCTGTGCTATTAACAGATGTGCAATGGCTTCTCATTGAAATGGTACTTCTGCATGAAAATTCTTTTAAGACCTTTGCATCAATAACCCATTGGAAATGCACATGAACCCTAGATACCTGTTTGACTAATGTGACTGACGTTCATGATATTGAAGCAGGAGATTGTTAACCCCTGTTATAACTAGATTTAGCCTGTAATAGAAACCAATTTTTCCCTTTGAACACAGGACTAGATTTAAAGTGGTGTATACGAACATGGATAACTATGAGCACATCATGTAAAATTGGTTTTGGCATAGCTCAGCTCATTTCTCTGAATGCTGCAGAGCCACTCTTCACTACCCTTCACTCACTGTAATTTTGTTTTGGGTCCAACAGTCATTCTAACAACGAGTCTCAGATTGATCTTTTATATCAACATCATGCATTTGGGAGGAAAATGCAGTTATATAAATGACTAACAGCACTATCTCATCATCCCATACCCTCACCCCCTAAAATATGAAAATCCAAAACCATTCCCTGCAATGTTTTTCTTGGTCAGGATTAGCTATCTTTCTCTTCATTTATCCTTCCCTCTGTGATCGTTTTTAATAATAATGGCCTAGAAAAAAGCATATTAGCTTGAATATGAAATCTAGTAACTTCTTGCTGTTAGACAAATGATATTCCAACACATTTTCTATATATTCAAATTTTGTTTCCAACATCTCTATACTAGCAGATACTCTTGCTATCTGAGCCATGTCATCATCCCATGCCCCAGGCCATCTTTAAGCACCTGGGATCTGCTGCTAGGGACTCACCTGGTACTGCTGCAGCTCACCCAGAGCTTCTAGGAAGCAGCTCTCTTTGTGAACCCTTAGCACTCACATTTTCAAAGTCCTGGTTCGTTTACAAGTTTTTACTTCTGTTTCTGCAGCTTGTAGATCCATGATGACCTACTAAGTGACTGTTCAAATTCACAATCTGTAGTCTGGGGATGCAATGGAGTAAAGTCAGGGGAGAAACATGTAGTTACTTTATCACTTTGGTCCCAGTTATGCACAGACATGTGCAGTCCACACAGCAGTTGTACCAGCTTCAGTGAGGTTGGCATTTTGACACAGCTACTTAGCACCAAAACGTGCCCAATCAGGGCCTCTGCTACATCACCAGTGAAGTTCTTATTGACAGAACAATTAAAATGCTTGTAGTCAGCTTATGCTATAACTAGTCATGTGAACACAATAGCCTCTGCATGCTTTGCATGGTGATTATGTTACAATTAGGACAGCAGCTACACATCTGTCAAGAATTTGACATTTTTCACATAGACCCTCTGCAGAAAGATCACCAGATACAATCCTTTGGGAGATGCCTGTTCATTTTAATCACAGAATCAAATAAGAACTGAGTAACTGCACCATGAAGTCACTGCGCTCACCTCATGCCCATCACGGAGAGAAGTGAACAGTCCTTTGCCTGCCTGAAGCAACACCATGCTGCTGCAAGAGCAGCCTCCGCAGCCTTGTCCTGGCAGCCCTGTGGGCACTGCAGGCAGCTGATCATTCCAGCACACCTTTCCTGAATGAAACATTACTACACTTAAAAAGCTAATTGAACTGACCCATCTTTTTGTCAGCTCTTCAGTCTGGCTTCAAAAAATCCCATAATGGGATTTACTCTTCTGCAGCAGTTTGCATAGGAGCCCTGTAAATTCAGCCCTGAGGGCTTTTGCTAAGAGAAAGTAAGCTGCCATATCATTTCTCTGCAGTACATTTCAAATACTGCAAAAGCATGAAAGTATCCAGGTTCAGCACTGATTTGCATGAGGTCATATGAACATTATTATTGCTATAAAACGCACTTTGTTTCAGCAAATTCAAACTGCATTGCAGGAACACACTGGAAGAGGAAGAGCACAGGAACCCTCTCAACGGCTTCTTCACCCAGTGAACAAAAAAGATCAACCAAGCAGTTAGACAAAGTAAGCAGGAGGCCTATATTTGGCAGCTCATCTCTACATGCAGCTCCTTTTCAGCGCAGCAAATAAAGTGCCTCTGGTAGCGCATTTCAATCCACAACCTTCATTCAGCTTCGCTCACACACATATTTGCTGGATTTAGCACATGGCTGAAATTTTCCATTTTCTATTTCAACCACTCTTGACAATTTTCCTAAGATGAAACACATGTAATAACTATTAAAAAACAAATAAAAAAAAAAAAAAAACACCACCATATACACACACACACACTCAAGACAATGCTGACAACCTGTCTTTGTCATTCTTCAGTGCTTCCAGGCTCCAGACCAGGAACCTGAGATTTGGAAGAATAGCACGCTTGTGAATGTGCTTTTTGCTGTTCCAAGTTTGCACAAATGTTAAACCTCTGAAAAATGTCATGTAAATAAAGCCTGAAACCTGCCGGAAAAGGTAAAGAGAGGAAGGGGATAAAGAAAAGGTATTGCATGCAGTTCTGGTCACCTCCTCTCAAAATGCAGAGCTAATCAAAATTTACAGAGGGAAAACAAGATCACTTAAAAGTTTGGGAATACCATTTGTAAGTGACTAAGGCTTTGAAATCTTTAAAAGCAAATGACAGACATATGAGATAGGTCTGCAAAATTATGAATAACAAGGAGAACAAGATGGCCCATTCACCTTCTTTTAGTACAAGAACCACAAAGCTAGCAATAGCCAGACTCAAAACAAACAAAAGTTTGTTGTAGGCTTTGTTTGTTTTTTCATAGAAAAGTGGTACAGCTGTGGATCTCCTTGTCATATTATGATGAAAGTATATACGGATTAAAGAGAAATGGAACAAAATTATGGAAAAGTTACCCACTGGCAATTCCTATCAATGCAGACACCATATCACCTCAGGATGTCTCTGTCTGAAAAATAGAGAGAATGAGAGGATGCAAGTCATGTTTGTCTTGTTCTCATGTCTATTCTAGACACCTGTTTTTGAATTCTGTTGGAGGCAAGATCTTGGGCTACAATGTTTTATTATTAAAAATCAAAAAAAAAATCAAAAAAAAAAAACAACTCTTTTCAAATATTTCTATGCTGCTACCTTCAGTGATTGCAAGCTGTAAAGAAGAGGCAATGGGTGTGTTGCTGAAGTTCTACAGATTGAGAGGTGGCCTGAAGTAGATAGGTCCCGGAAGACTTTGAATGGAACCCTGATCTATATTACCTTCTATCTTTATTTTTCCCCAAAGGCTGGTCTGTCCAGACTCTACTCCTTGAATGCATACCCTAGTGCCAAGGACAATAAGGAGGAAAAGAGAAAAGTGACCTGAAGTTTGTCAGCATCCAGAGGGGCCCCATTATACCAAATGGAAAAGTCACACTGCCTCATCTTCAGGCACTACATAAAGGAAGTAACTTGCCTAACAAGACAAGGGAAAAAAAGGCTTCAGCAGGCTCTCCAGGCAGTGGTTCAAGGCACCAAAGTTCAACACCTACTCAAAAGTCTTTTGAAGGTGTTTCCATCTCTCCTAGGCAGTCTAAGAGAAAGCCGGTAAACACCAGAAATCCAAGTAAATTTGAAAAAATTCAGCAGCTAAATAGCCCTTCTTGTGAAGACTGGAAATAAAGACTGAGCTTAAAAAAAAAAAAAAAAAAAAAAAAAAATTATCAAATAAATTGCTAGTGATTGCTCTTAGACAGCCCAGGAATTAAAGTATTTCATCATATCATCGCATCTAATAAACAGAAAATGCAAGAGTTACTCAGTGGGCAGTTTGATTTTTCATTTCTCTTTGATGCTTATAATCCTGTCTAATGTTAACAGCAGAGAGGGCTGGGCTGTGACAGCACAATAAATGATCTTGCAGTGCATATTTTTGCCCACAATGTCATGAAAGCACACAAACAAGAACTAAAGATGAGACTTTCACATGGAGGTTTTTACAGCATTACTGGCATCATTAGGCTTCCAGTCTGTAGAAATCAGATGGCGTTTTTTAGAATAATGGAGCAACCTTTCTTCAGCAAAATGCTGGCAGTAGCTAGAACTACCTTGGCACTCTGGAAAGCTTAGAGGGTTTAATATACATAGGGGTTAGTGGGCTGAATTCTGCACTGCTATTGCCAAAATCCAAGCCCATATTCAGAATTTTTCCATTTTTAACATCACGAGTCAGCCTTTGCCTTCAGTCCTTCTCAATAAATATGAATTGCATGAATTACTGGATTAGCTGTTTTCACAGCCATATGAACTACTTCAGCTAACAGTTACGTAACTTTCACAAGCATAACAGTACTGGCACCACCGTCCAGGCAAACACCTTGCACAATTCCACTCAATTCCTCTGCTAGAAGTCCTTGGATTAATGTTATGTTTGTAAATGTATGTTTTCTAATCACTCTTTTTGTCATCATTTTTTCCATTATATCTTGGTAAGGCTCTGTTTAAACGTTTCCAGCTGAAACATCCTAAAAGATAAATACTCTGACAACAGACAGTTCAAAGCACAGTATAAATATAGCAGAATTTACCTGTTCGGGAGCACAGAAGTAAGAATACCTTGAACTTGCTAGTTAGATAAATTAACCTATATGCCTATTTGTCCCCTGCTGTTTTAATTCCATGAGTACTCTGCGCTTCTGAATTGTGGTACAAAGGCATCTTAACTGCTATAATGCTAAAGTACATTGCCTATCCAATGCTCTAAAGCACAAAAATAGATTACTTGCAGCAGTTACGGAAATATCTGGCAATGAGAGTTTTTAAGAATATGTTGGAGAAACTGCTTCTGAGAGTTGCTTAAATAGAGCTGACGTTACCTTCAGACAAGGGCATTATCTTTCATGGTTTTTCCCAGACCTGTTTTATAGAATTTCACAGCATTGAAACATTTAAACTACATTATACATTTATAAAACTGCAGCTGTTTAGATACTCTGGGATTTTGTGTGACTATAGGAACTTCTGAAGTCCAATCCAGCCTGAATTATCCTGTGATTCTCTGTATAGCTATATAGATTGCCATATATCAAACTGCTCCCATCTGTACATTGCTGCGATTTTAAAGGGCAAAGCAAATTTGGAGAGCTATAGAGGAGACTGGTAACAGGCATGCCTATGTATAAACATGGCTCTTCTCCTGAACTTTCATACCCTTGATCTCAGTGTGTATAGCCCCGATCTGTTTCTTTCTCTAGTGCTGTCTGCTTGTACTCCCTGTTTCTCTCAAATGTTCTCTTTTCCTCTGGAAAACAACAACAGAATTTCAGTGGCTTCCCTGATGCATTTAGAATTTGTGCACAAACATGTTATCATTCTGAAAGATCTCCACATCTAACCAAACCATACTTACAGATGAACATTCAGAACAAAGAAAAAAATACTTGTCTGAGTTTTAATTTGCAGTTACAGTAACAACTTGGCTGCTATAACAATAAAGCTTTTAATAAATAAGTAGCTTTTTGAGGCAGTAAATATTTTTCCCTATTTATGATTGATTATGTGGACATGATATATTGTGTTGGCTCTGAGATCTCAATGCAAAAAATAAGAAAACCCGAAGAAATGATTAGTTTAGAAAAAATGCCACATTCTAGAGTTCAGCCCTCAGCATAACTAGCTTTATAATCTGCCTAGTATAAATGAGCTTTTGATAAATGCTGTAATTTACATGTACTTACGGCATGTTATAAACCCACACAATTTTTATTTTTTTCTCTAGAATGTGCTTCTTACCAAGTGTTTTCTGACAAGAAAAACAGGCTTCATGACTCCATGAAAAATAGAGCATTTACAGATTGTTTCTGATGATAGACGTGATTTAGCTATGCCCAAAGCATCATTAAAACTGTAATGATAGCCCATTTTTTTTTCTAAAATTTAAAGAACTTCACAGCTGATATCCCAAGACAAAAAGTTGTGGGTGGTTGTGTTTGTTTGTTTGTTTTTGTTGTTGTTGTTTCTTTTTTCTTTTTTGGGGGGGGAGGGGGGGTGAGGTGCTGAGAACTGAATTGTGGTGTGAAAACCACGTAAAACACCATACTGCATACAAAACAGAACTCAGTCAAATTTAAGAAGTGTTTCATGTGAACCTGTCTGTGTTTGTAACAGGGCAGGGAGCAGAGCAGGAGCTCCCTCTGAACCATGCAGCAGCAGCTGCCTTTGTATTCCAGCCACAAGTCAACCACCTCTGAACAGCACACACCTTAGTACAAACTTGGGATTATTTCCTGTTTTTCTCCCTTAAATCAACCACAAATTAAGAATGAAGTCACATCTTTCCTCTATATTTGTAAAAACTAACAAGTCTACATTCCAGTATGGCACAGAGCAGAGCTCTCTACTGACCCCCATGCCAGGAACGATGCATCTGTACATTGAGTCCACTTAGTCACTCAGAGAAAACAGGCTGTAGGTACCTGTGCAATTGTGTGAAATTACATGTATCTAAGTTATTCAGAACTGAAAACATAGTTACTGAATGAAAGAATTTTAATGCAAAAGCTCTACTGTAATTTTTCTGTATAATGTGGTTTTAAAGAAATATGCCTAAACAATTATTTTCTGAGTTGTCCTACAAGATTGAATAAGAACCAATTGATAAAGAATAACTATTTTCAGTGCAGGTGTCTTGACAATAAATAATAAATTAAATACCTTTAATGTGAGTGTCTTGACAAGCTTTAAATGGTTTTATTAAAGCTGAATAGCACAGCTTGTCAGAGTTCATAAAAAGAAATTATTTCTGTTTAAACTCACAGCCATATTTGAAAGGAAAAAATAACTGAATTTTTAGGTGAAAGCAGCAAAAAGAATTGTTAAGAACCAATTGAATTAGAAGCACAAACCATGAAACAGCCATTTCCACTGCTTCAATAACTGACTTAGAGGTTTACATCCATTCCTGGATAATTCCACCCAGCAAGCTATTCTAATCCTTCAGAAAACCTTTACTGACATCAGATAACCGCATTGAGTAGGCTTGCAGAGCATCATTCCCAACCGCTAGTCAATCCAACCCAACAGGACTCAATTATGACTGTATCACTTGAGTCTATAACATTTGTATAGAATGTTGCAAGAATAAAAATTAGGGTTGTGCCTAGAGAAACTAAAATTAAGAATAGATGTTCATTTTGTGCCATGAGGAGCATAATTTAAAAACTGTGTTATAGTACGATGATTCCTGATGAAACTCCAATTAAAGGCAGATTTAGAGCCCGGTGAGAGGTTTGCCCTGCTCTGTGGACATGCAGGTTGCCTGGATTGCACCCAGAAGTACACTGAGCTGCTAACGTGGCAGATGTTAGAGCTGTACAAGTGCAATCTTGGGTGCATTTGGCTGGAAAATTTAAGTTTAAAATTAGCTCTGAATTTTAGGAATCTGAAAGCAGGTGGTATACTGATCTGAACAGAAACTCATGAAACTGCCATTGACTTTAGTGAGGAGAGAAGGCCGTCAGTCAAAGATCAGACATAGCCTGCATTCAGATCAGTACTCATTCTGCATTTATCAGGCTTCTTGCCTTTTGCTCCCTTACCAGTAATCAATACTGAATTGAGAACTGCATCCCTGGAAAGGTGCAGTGAAGTAGCCCCCTTATTTCTGAGGTATAAAAGCTTTGGCAAGCCAAAAGTGAAACAGAAGCTCTGTACTATTTTATATGCAGCTCTCTAGCAGGAGCTGTGAACAGCACTAAAAATTCAAAGAAAGAAGCAAGCATTGTAGAGGTGCCCTGTCCTGACAGCCAACCCCAGCAAGAAATGCATTTGGAAAGACAGTACAGAAGCCTCTGAGACTTGCAGGTTGAGATGCTAGTGCAAAATTTCAGACTATCCCATCACAATTTAAAGCTCATTAAAGTTATGCATGATATTACTGCCAGGAACTACACACGTGACTGAATATTATTTGCCAAAAAATACCAAGCAGGTGGCATGGACACTGAGCACCGTAAGTCCAAAATTAGTGTTAGCATGCATATGCACACATGCTCAAACCCAGAACATAGATGCCATGCCATATGGATGGGTTTAAAGTACAATGAGAAATCAATGCAAAAGGAGTCTCATTGCCATTTACTCTTTTTTTGGGGGACATCTCAAGAGCACTTAGGGAGAAAGACGCAGACTGTTGTTATTATTATGTTGGTAACATCTGTATACTCCCCAAAAGCCTCTTTCCTAGGGCAAATCCATAGTGCAAAAGGATTTACTGGCATCAAAGTGTGGCAGAATGCATAGGGAACAAATTCAAAAGTTGCAAAGAATTAATATTTTTCATGCATGTGTTGTACTCTTGTGCAGATACAGAGCAAGCATATGTACAACCAGCAGTTGTTTGGTGCAATAAATGCACTTAAGAGGGACAAGATGTGTCCTTTATGAATAAAAAAAAAAAAAAATTGTTTCAGTCCCCTGCAAGAATATCAGCCTGCTCTGCCTTTGAAACCACTTACATAGAACAAAGCATTTGCAGATTCCAGACCAACTGGTAAGTCCAACTCCAAAGGTTACAAAGCAAGTCCAACCTCACTCTGCAAAAGAGAGTGGAACTGGCACTGTATTTTTCATGCCTGAGATAATAAGGAGTGCAAATATGACCGAATGACAAAGAGAAGAAAATCCATTGAGAAAGTGAAAGATGAGACACTTTAAGATTACTGAATTATCAATTCCAGCTGACAGCTGAGGGCAACTTTTTGGAAACTTCAATAAGCAGCAATACTGCAACACTGAGTTTAAACTAATTCTTAAAGACTAAGAAAACTTTTGCTGATTTTAATAGAGTTAAAATTAGATGTGCATGACAGATATTTTTGCAAATTTACTCTATTAACATTTGCAGTTTTTATTTCTATCAATTCTGAAAAAGTGTTCTCTTCCTATTCTGATATAAAACAAGTAACTTGCCATTACTTATCTACTTGAAAATAAATACAGTTCAGCTTTGGAAAATTGAAAGCTTACTGGCAGGTGCCATGAAATGTAGTCCTCAGATGAAATCTCTCTCTGTATAATAAAACATTTCATTTTGTCAGGCCCTTTGCCGTATCAAGTACTTTCACCATTTGAATATCAACATGCAAGGATAAGCTTCTTAATAATAATCTTTGTATTATCTGCACTTTCTCAAACAGAGACAGTCTCCATTTTTGCAGACTGAAAACTTCTTACCTTAACACACATCTTTGTTGTCACTGAATTTCTGTGGCCTGATTAAAGATTAACGACAGGACTACTCTGGTGATGAGTCTCTAGAGACTGTCAGATCTGCCAACAGAAATGAAAACCCACCATGCTTTTCACATTTGTGTGAGAGAGAAAAAACAGCTTTATTAGCATTAGTGTAGCCTTAAAACACTGGAAAAGAAATCGAATTCCTGAATATGCATGTAAATTAAAGTCATCAAAACAAATAGTTTATAAACACAAGTTAAGCCTTTGAAATTCATTTTCTATTGGAGGCTTTTGATATTAAAAATATGTGAATCTACAAATAATTATTCTTTTTTTGTAGTAAAGATGAAAACTTACTCTGGACAGCACCCAAAAAGCATTAGCTCTTGAAAAACAAGGCTTCATACAAAGCATATTTTCTCGTTGCAGAACAGTCCTTTTTCCAGCTCTATAATATTTTCTTCATGGTTAGGGCCAGAGACACTATTTCTTGGCCACAGCACTTTAGAAATGCATTGGTACAATGATGAGCACAATTCAATCAAAAATATTAATACAGATTTAAAGCTGCTTCCTAGATGCAATAATCACCTTGCATGGACAACCAATACACAGCTAATAGTAGTCTGCAAATAATTAGTAACAATACCTTCAGCAATTAGAAAGACACTGCCCATAAGCCAGAGGATATATTCTGCTATTTTTAACATTGCCACTCCACTTCAAAAACAAAAACAATGCTAAATATAAGCCTTAAGATCCTGCAATTGCCTTTCCTCAAGCAGGAGGACCTGCATAGGTATGTGCTCAGAGCATGCAATTCTCTCTTAGTAGCCTGCTGGAACTGAAAGCCAGCTGGATGAGGCATGCCCTGATTTGAACTCAGATTTCTCAGTGCAGGTAGGGTAAATGCAAGCTTCCAGCGGGAACCTGACACACTGTGCACGTGCCGTGCATGTTGTCCAAGCACACACACTAAATATGACATTTTCACACGTTAACATGCTCTGCATGTGGAGATCAACTGTGCAGCACATTTCTGATAGACTGTTTCCACACACTGTGCAGTTTCTCAGCATGTGCACCACAGGAATACGTGGGATTTCCAGCAGACAGCAGCCCAGGGGAAGCTCAGCACAGCAGTTCCCATTGGACTGCCAAGCACGCAGTAATACTAGACAAACAGTGAATCGACCTAGACAAACAGCAGCCCGAGGAGAGTCCAAGGAAAGATCAATGTGCATAGAGTTGGAAAGCACTGACAATTCTCTGAAGGAACTACCTATTAGACTAGTTTTGTGTTCACCTCATTTATGCACTTTTTATGCTTCTCTGACAAAGGACTCAGGAGCAGCTGCTTGCTTGGCTACATACCTAGCGGATGAAGTTCCTCAAAAGACAGCGTGTTCCTTAAATATATTACAGCCCACTAATTAGGCATTGTAATCCAAAAATGAAAGCTCTGGATCTAATTTCCAGAGCATCAAAAGGTTCATAGCCATATAAGCAGCTTGTCAGGGGGATGCGCTAATCACTCCCAAACAGCCTAAGGTAGCACAAACCAACTTTCCTGAAATTCCATCATTATATGGAAAAGATTTTGAGATTCAGTGGGGTAAACAAATACCAGGAAGGGAGCAGAATTCACTGGGAAGGTGGATTCCATTCCATGCTTCCAAGCTAATTATGTATTTTGTTCAAAGAACATCTTCCTTAATATGTTGTCTTTCTGAGCCTACAGTCACAAGCCCGAGGCCAAGTAATGAAGCAATACTTTCTAATTTTGAAGATAGTTGAAAATAGTTGAGTGCTACAAAAAATTACATACAACAACACCCCAAAGCCAAAACAACCTGTAGATGTTTTAGAGCTTTGCAGAATAGTTTTCTCTCAAAAGTCATCTACTTTCTAGATTACATTTTACTACACCACAAAAAAGTCAAGATGTAGAATACAGCAGAAAATGCTACCTTTAACTGCATTTCTTCATTTTCATATCAGAATATCATAATCTTGATTTTAAAAGTCTCTGCATTATAATTGCATAACTTAATAGTTTAGTTCCACAGATCCTTTTGCCAGAATGAAAATTAAAGGCACTACTCAGCTGGACCAATTTTTAATATAACACCTACACGTTAAGGGTCTGATTCTTCCCACGTGCTAGTGTGCTGTACATTAACTCACTTTATGTCAGATCCATAACTCAGTATTCATAGCAGCATGAGAGGAAAATCACACAGGAAAGGTTATTCAAATGAATTCGTGATTCCTTCTCTTGTTATGTTTACATAGACTTTTAAAAATTATTTTACAATCTATTACACATTTTCCAAAGAAAATAGGACTGGAAAGAAACTAAAGCCATCCACTACGGAGTGGATATGAGTGTAACATCAGTGTAACACCTTATTCTTACTGATGACTTCCCCCCACTTCAAAGAACATCCTGTAATGCTAAAGTCACAGATCCTACAATAATTTACGCCATTGATTGACCATGCTTAGGCTCTTAGGCTGAGAACCCCCAAATACTGTTATCTGCCAGAACAGCAGATCTTGATGATGCCTCAATGTAACATCTGTAAACTCAGGAGAAAACTAAAGAAAACAAAACAGAAAGGAGGAAAGAAAGGAGGAAAAAGAAAAAATAAGGCCTTTCAAAATTTCGCATAGAAGTTCCTGAAATAAAACCTTTTTTATTTTTGTTAAAAATATATAAATAAATAAATGAAAAAGTATTCCACTCATTCCTCTCCCAGTCACTAACAATTCATCCAATTCAAGTGAAGTTGCACTGAGCTTCCGCATGAATCACGCTCTGAAATATACCATTCCCTAGGTAGGTCTTCAATTATATTTTTAATGAGATACCTCTGGTTCCAGCTATTTACATATTTAGCAATTAGAAGTCAGACACATATCAAAAGCACGTGTGCGTCACTTCATTTTTATTATTGCTTCCTATGTCAAAATGTAAATAACCAAAACATTGAAATATAAGCTTACTGATAGAACTCAAAAATCATGTCTGAAAGCAGAGATTTCTGAAGTGAAATGCCCACCTGCACATATAGTTATGAGATCCTAACTCAAATTTTTCCTCATAAAACAGAAAATTATTTCAGGATCTCAGGCCCCAAACACTTCCCTCTCTCCTCTAAACCTAAATAAACTGTGTCCTTTCAGAGCTATAAATTTACTCTCTTTGCCTTCTTAAAACTTTCCCCAAGCGTGTTTTATTATTAAATTTATGCACCTGTCTTAGATTGCCCTACAAACAAGTAGAAATACATGATATTACATGATATTATACATTCAGAAGTGTTTAGGCTCTTGCAAGTTTAGGCAACTTTTTCAGCCCTGATGCAGTCCATGTCTACAAGCGTCCTGAGAAGACATGGAGGATTGCTGGTGAGGGACTGCATTGCTTGAATTTCCTTGGAAATCAGAGTAGGACTGAAGTACGTTAACGATGCTGTGCAGAGAGGCTTTTATACCAATGACAAAGCTGTACCTGTTACAGTGGAAATGCACATTTCAGTTTAACAGTTGGTATTTATCACTGAAAATGCCATTAGCTACTATGGTGATACAAATTGATTTCATAGTCATTCAAACAAATCTTTAACTCCATAGGATTTTGTACATGACTGTAGGCATCCATTTACAATCTCCCCTCCTGCAGCTATTTAAACAACTGTACATGGTAATTTAACAGCAAAAAGTGCCAAAACCATGAAAGGTCAGTGTTTTTATGTTTATTTAAGTCCTTCAGGCTTGCAATTAAGGTTGTTAGCTTTTTGTTGTTCTTGAGAGTTCAGCCAGAGATGTCCAAAATGAGATTGAAGGACAGTGTACAATCAATGATTTTTTTTTTAGTTGTAATAGCTTCTCTGCTCTTTCCATACACCTGCATTTTATTGTCAGCATGTGTCATTTATCCAACTAGGTTGCATGGGCAGTTTTTTACATTGCATCTCATGAGTATATAATGCATCCAGGAAATAAACACTCAGCAGTTGGTGTATGCTTACATGAAAAATCTACCAAAAAAAAAGTAAGCCATTTCCCTCACATTTTAATTGTATGGTCTTACAACCTATGCAATTTTAATGCCTCAATGGCCACCTTTGAAAGCACAGAATACAATAGCTACTGAGAAACCTTTCAAACCAGACTTCCTGCATCATCATTTACATTAGTTTTTGAATTTCCTTTTCCCGATTTTTTTTTCCCCTTCTTGCCTGTCTACATAAGATACTACTTCTTCATATCTGCCATGAGGTCTTTTTGATTTGACCTCCCCTTCTGGGGAAATACAAATTAATTCCTGTTTAAAAGTTAACTGCTTCTAGCATTCAAAAATTTCACCCAAGAGAACGGCCACAAATATGAAGCTGAGGAAATCAGTATTTTGGAGGATTGTAGCTAGACTTAGACAGTCTAGAGATGAAAAATATAATCCAGTGATTCTCATAAAAACTCGGAATTCCAGACCCATTTTCAATAATTACTCAGAAGAATTTAAAAATTCTATATGAATTCGCAAAATTTAGCTGGGTCAAGTAGTCACAGTCTTTTGAGTAAGTAGCAGCATTTTAACTCTGGAGTCATAGGAAGGAACAGTAAGTACACAGCAGTTGTGCAGTATATTCTCACAGCTCATACAACTAGGTTTGGAGGTGGAGAGAACAAGGTGAAGCCAAAAATGTTTTTTGAAAACTCAGGACAGCACAGATGGAGCCAGAGTATATTTGTGAATGTCTGTCCTGCCTACTCTATATGCATTACCACCTTTATATGCCTAAATACTTCCCTGAATGCTACAGATGATGGCTCATTGCCTACCAGCTGATGACTGTTGTCAGCTTCTAGTCCGATTCCGAATCACAGAATTTCTAGGTTGGAAGAGACCTGAGTGTATTATGTTTGACCTAACAGGAACTAAGTAGCCCAGTCTGAGTTTATTTCAAACATCAGCTTCTTTACCTGTGGAATAAAACAGCTCAGATCAGCTGAAATACTCAATACTCTCTAGTTTACTGAAATGAACCTGACAAACAAACCATTTTCAGCAGCGTATCTTCAAAACTCAGGGAAAAACTTTATTCTGTAAGATAAATTAAGAATATTTAGATTTAACTCTATCTTCCCTTCTTTTCCCCCCATCTTTTCTGGAAATGCATGTCGGCTGAAAATACCACGTAAATATGGAAGTATGAGAGATTGAATAAGTAGGTTTAATATTTATATTTGTAGATTAACTCAAAGATTTTGAGGTTATTTTAGCCAAAAATTTTCTTTGTAGTTACAGATACATATATAGATGAAAAATCAGTACAAGTACCACTTACTTTCTATGGTAATGATCTGCACTTATTAAATGGGGAGGCATGTCATCCAGTCTGGAGCCAAGTGGCCAACTGTACTGATTATTCTCTTTTCACAATGTCAACCAGCTACTTTTGTTAGACCATCTTCCTCTAAAGTTTCTAGCCATTGCCAGTGAGAAGCTTATGAGCTAGATCTAATACAAATTAAAGTCATTCATGGTACTTATTTGTTGCAACCTATTATGACACCTCTTCAACACTGGCTTGTTAACAAAGAGTGCTTTAACCATGGCCACAATACCTGTCTTGGCAAAGGTATAAAGGACTTTGATCTAACAAGATTGTAGAGTTAAATGACCAAAATTGTAAAAATAAATAAATAAATAAATAAAATTGTTATTGTACGAAAAAGTCTTCATCCAAAACATTTCCATATAAAAGCTAACTACCCAACCTTCAATGCTAACAGTTTAACTTATAAGAGTAACTACACATCCACCAAAATAGTAATATGTGTACACACCACCTGCACAGCAAACATGGACAAAGAGAGATATAGAGGTGCACCAAAAATATAATTTAATTAACGTAGAGCCAAAAGGCCATGATAAGGATCTTGTTGTCACTGGATGAATTTTATTTTTTTCTTTGTTATGCAAGAAAGGTAGTCCATCTGTTGGGGATCAGACAGTGTCAAATTTATTCTGGAATGATTATTCCTCTGTCCCGAAAATGCTAAGATGTTGCAAACTTTTTCGATCTTGATTTTCTAAGCACGTACCACATGCTAAACTTCCCACATCCCTACTTTTAATTAGGACAGTTCAGTAAAAAGCAGCTCATAGGACAAGCAAAGGGAAGTGGAAAACAGAAATCTAATTTCCCCAGTCCCCTACAAAACTGATGTATTCCTGAAAATATCATCGAGTTACATCATCAGTTTAGACTGGATAGGTTTCCTGGGAAAAACCAAGTCATGCATAAGCAGAGTTTTCAAGGACAGCTTTTTACTGAAAGTGAAAAAAACTTCAAACCCACCTCAGTGCCTTAGTGTAAGGTTGGCTCCCTCTGCCTTTTCAGGAATGATTGACATATTTTCTCATGTGATAGTCAGCTCTGTTTGGTACCATTGTTTCTGTTAGTGCAAACTGACAACTCTGCAGCAGTTAATTCTGCCTGTCTTCCCAACAGAAAGGATAATTAATTATTTTTAAATAGCTGCTTGGAATTTTTATTAAAGTCTAAACCAGCAAAAACTGAAGGCAAACAGCTGGCACAGTCTGTATCCTGCGAAGGCACTTCTATTCTCTGTCCATGACTTTCTGTTACCCAGTGTGGGAACGCTGTCCTGGGCTGACACAGAAAGACAGGCAGAGCTAACTGAACTGCCACAGTAGTCTCTTCCTGTTGCCAACACATATCTAAAAGCTGAGGAGAAGATATACTTCCACTGACAGCTCTGAAATAAGTCAATGTGTGACAGCAATCAGTTCTGTTCTGTCAAGGCAGGTTGCAGGCAAGAGAACAGTTTTTTTAGGCAATGTACCCACACTGCCAAGCAATAAGAACAACTGCACAAAGCCAGACAGGGCCAGTTCCTCAGAAACAAAGGCTATGGGCTTTCACAGGAGGGGAGAGCAAGTACCTGAAACAAGGGCATTTCTGGTGGATTGTGAGGAAATTCAGGAGATAACTACTGGTTCCAAGAGGGGCTATAAAGTGGGTAGAATTAATAGCAGAGTCCATGTCCTCTATACAAGACGGGTTTGTGGGTTTTGCAGGATGATCGAGCCAGACAACAAAGAGCGACCAAGGGAAAAATAAAAGTAAATAAATAAGTAAATAAATAAAGACAGAGAAGGGATCAATCTTTCTTACCAAACTAAGAACCAGTATGTGTGTTAACTCAGTGCTATTTGCAGGAGTAAAGGACAGATGAGCAGCAGTGTTTACGATTAAAAATAATGGTTCAGAGCCGTATCACATCAGGGAACAAAGACAAAACATACGGGAAAGCATGAGCAACAAATATCTATGCTTCTAATCAGGGACAAACTTTTCTCTGGCACAGAGCTCTTCCCCTGACCATGCACAAGGGCAAGCAATCAGAAAGAAGTAGAGACTGGAAAAGCTTTTAAGAACTTCTGGAGTGCAAACATCAGTGAGAGAAAATTGGTATTTCCTTTCTTGAAACTGTCCCTTGCTGAAGATCTGTCTGTCCTTTTCTTTCACAGCAGGAACACAGAATCCAGCGGTACTGAAGAAGCTGTTCTGAAACCCAAATGCAGGAATGTGAAAACTGTAGCCTAGAAAGTTAAAGGACTTACAGCAGAATTGTTGGGAATGAAAAAGCAAAGAGAGTAAAAGTAGAAGAAGCAAGAGAGAGAACAGCAAAGACACAGAGAGAAAGGAATTGCATGCTGCTAGGGAAAAGGAGAGTAACTGAAGAGCTAAAGATGGGAAATGGCATGAGACAGTCAAATAGAACATCTGTAGGTAAGTAATGTCTGAGCTTCTCCAGAATTCATGAAGAATTCAGATAAGTAAAAGATCAGGGGATGATCTAACATTAAAGGCCTTACCCTTGGCAGTGACAAGAAGGTTCAAATAACTACTGTACATAAATCCAAGAATCAAGGCTACCAGAACAAAGAGAGGCTGAAATGCTCAGGATGTGTCCAAGACCTCAGAGAGGTTAGACAATAATAAACTAACCATATTGATGGCTGAAATAGATGACCATGTTCCACGACTGGTAACATCAGCTATGTCTATGTGTGTCAACAGAGCAGGCACAGCCCCACGATTGGTTATACTCTCTAATTGTTAGTGTTTTTCAAATAGAGGAAAAAAAAATGGCAGTACAGAAAAATAATAATAAAAAAAACTACACACGCACACACCACCACCACCTGTCTGTATGAGGTCAAACTGTCAAACTGCTTTGCAAACAAAGGGAGTTAGACACAAGCCATGCTCTGCTCTGTGCCCATGGGGCAGAGAACAGGCCTTTCTCTAAAGCCTAGCTTTAATTACTAGCCTAAACACAGCCTAAAGAGACACCTAGGTAGAGTCACGTCTGGTCTGGACTCAATCTGAAGTAATAGTAGACATCTGTGATAGAAGAAATGTTTAAACACAGATAGATAAAGGGTAAGATAATGACAGTGAAGAAGGAGCAGACAAGCTACTAAATGAAGAAGTGTGGGAGATTAGGGGGCAGGTGGCAACAGGATTGAATGTATTCAAACGGGAGTGCCGTGACAAGGAAGAGAAAATAGGACACTTAAATCCAAAACTGGAGATTTGATGCAAAGTCATGTACTAATTGTTTAGAGAGGATTGGTGAAATTAAAGTAACCAATCAAGTGAAAGCTGATAGAAAATGTTAGGCACTGCTTGGGTTGGGCAATGATGTCTATTAGAGAAGAGCTGAAGGGAGACAGAGCCAACAGGGTCGAGGGACCCAACAGACCTGGGAATCTGAATGACCCCAAAAGATGAGGTGTGTATGGGGAGAACTGAGGAGGAGGAAAGGGCATTTAAGCTTCTTTCCAGGAAGGAGGGATGCAAGAGCAATTGGAGAGTGAGAAAGGCAGGACACAGTGCCACGGGGGCTGTGTCAAAGGAGGATGTAAGCAGTGCGAGTAAATTGGCATATTCACAGGTAACATTTCATTCAGTTTCAGGAGTGAGCAGGGCTTGTTTTTCCACTCACTCAGAGTCAGTCAGAGCCCGGAAAGATTCCTTAGGTCTCTGTGCTGTCAGATGGGCTGGCATTAGGCCAGCATGCTTCAGGTGCTCCCCTAAGAGGCTGTGTTGTCTTAGATTTCTCAGCTTCTCCACTTTGCATTTGAAACCCAGCACTTTCAGTTGCTTTGATTCCCATTTACCCATAGCCACCACAATGTAGCTATCAGTCCTGCCATCCCTCGTTTGTCACTTCACAAGTTGACAGATCCACTGCTAAAACAGCAAGGATAATCCATACCCTAAGTGCAAAGTCTTAAGAGGCGTTTTAAAATTAACTTGAAACCTTTTCCTCTGGTTTAAGCAAAGTCACCAAGAGCAAACTTCAGGTAGCCTTTCTTACACTTCCAGAGTAGTCAAATGATGCCACAGCTCCAAAGTTGGTTTACAAAGTGTCTGCACTGTAAATTGGAACAGAGAACAAAACCTGACATCATATATAAAATTATTCCCTCGACATGTCTCAGACCCTTCCAGACTTTGCTAAGCTTCATGACTTGGTAATAGCAAGGTGTAGACAGGACACAGGAACAAAGCATTTAAAGGACAGAAACACCAAGTCTCTGTTGCACCAAGAAAAGATTGCTGTCAAAGCAGGGCTTTAGCTGCCCTGGCCACCTGCCCTCCCTCTAAGTCTTTGAATTCGTTCAGTAAATCTCTGAACACAGCAATGACTAAAGAGCAGGGCTCACTGTACATCAGTTGCATTTCCAGCAGTGTTCGGGGATATTTACAAGTCCTTGCCACGGCCTTACTGCTGAACTCCTCTGCTGAACACTGAGTTTCCCACATAACTAACAGAAGCAAAGTCTCTGTGTCACCCCAGTGGACAGAGCAGAGCAGGGGCTGTGACCTAGAGCATAAACGTACTGAAAACTAATCTCAGGAAAAGGTGGATCGTGGCCATGGCTGGTGGTGATGCCAGTAACCTCCAGCCCTGAGAGCCTCACACCTGAGCCGAAGGTCTCCTCCCGACCACAGGCGGCTCAGCACAGCGCTCACCATCACGCTGTCTGCACCGCGCCTCACCTTACAAGGATGCCTTTAACCTCACCTCTTTGTAAATTTACGGTGAGAAACCGATTCTAATCGTTCCTACAGTGCAGGTTCAGCCCAGGCACAAGATGTTTGGTACTGTCTTGGGGGGTAGGGAGGGTAAGACTGCTGCAAGTAGCAAGCCGCTAAATAAAATATCCTGAAAGCGGTCAAAACAAGACCGAGGCGTTTCACCAGAGCCCTCTCCCTCTTCTAAATTCTCCAGGCTCGCATCTGAGGCAGACGGACTGACAGACACACGGACAGACACAACCCTCGGGGCACTTAAGCCGCCCGGGTGCTGGGGCCGGGTCCCGCTCCCCGCTGGGCGACCCCTGCGGACCCCCGGCACGGCTCCGCGGGCACCGCTTGGGGAAAGCCCCGGGGCCGTGAGGGCGGGCGGGGAGGCGGGCCGGGGAGGAGTGAGGCGGGGCGGGCAGGGCTGCCAGGAGCCGCAGCGGCACCGGCAGCAGCGCCGGGGCCGCGCTCCCGCTGCCCCGCCGCCGGAGCAGAGCGGAGCGGAACGGAGCGGAACGGAGCGGAGGTGCCGCCGCCACCGGAGTCCCGTCACGGCCATGGCCGGCCGCCCCCCGCCCAGGTAGGGCCCGCACCGCGCCCCTCCCCGGGGGAGGAACGGCCCCGCCGGGCGCCCCCTTACCCCGACACGGGGGGCGGCAGCGGGCCCCCCTCCGTACCGGGGCTCCCCGCCGTACCGCGGGGCTCGCAGGGAGAGCGGCGCCCGGCCCGGGGTTGCCGGGGGGGCCCGCTGCCGCACCGAGGGAACCCGAGGGTGTTTGCGAGGGGAGCGGCGATGTAGTCCTTGGGTTTTCCTCTAACTGCTGTTTTTTCCCCTGCTCTAGCGTCCTAAGAGAGCCGGTGAGTTAATCTAAACGAAGCGCCGTTAGGGTGCCGCGCTTAAGCCGGTTCCGTGTGCGGACAGCAGCCGGCGGGCCGGGTCTCGGGCAGGGGCCGGGCAGCCGGCACCGCGCTCCTGACATCGAGCCGCCGCTTACGGGGAGCAGATTAGAGCAAAACTTCCCGCAAGAGGGAAATTGAAGCACAGACAGGAGCAGCCTGCTGGAGATGCGAGATACAGTTAAGCGTAATCTTCAGCTATCACAAGGAAATCGCATTTTGATGACAGCGGGCAGGCAGGAGTATAGAAATTGTGCCCGTTAGGTGCATTACGGACTGGCAGAGATGCAGAGCGTGTGCTGCAGGTGATTACGATTGGTTTTGTTTGGGTCATGCAGCGTCCCAAAGAGAAAGCTGAAATATTAGAAATTTAGGCTGTGTTCACTCAAAAGGAAGGCAGTGAAACGATACAGAGCTACCTGAACAGTCAGCAGCGGTGGGAGGGGGACACATATTTAATGAGCGATAATCACTTGCATGAAAAATTGCTTTTATTTGTTTAAAAGAAAAAGCTTCAAAACACCCTCTAGAAGAGAAATGACTGAATAGGCTTTCAAATCAATAATTATTTTCTGACAAAATCTTAATAATGCTTTTGCACTTTGTTCTGAATTGCCTAACCTAGGAGGAATAACCCTCTCCCTTGGCATTTAAGGGTGAAGTTAAGAGGATTTAGCTTTTTCTTTTTTTTTAATTAAAAAAATAATCACCATTAGTATTTCCTGTATAAAGCTTCCCTACACACACACCAAGGTGATTTTATAAACTAGTGTTTTATGGGAAGCTGCAGTCTGGGGGTAGAAAGGACTCAGAATTTAAGGACAAAGACTTCCAGCTTGTCTGATCTGACATCCTGTATTTCACTCACTAGAAGGAAAAAATGGGTAAAATGCAATCTTGAACCCAGTAGCCCAGGTCAGGATAAAACAGACATTCCACAGAGATAGACTTAAAGCTACCAAGCTGGCATGCTGTTTTCCTTGCTTATGGTCTTGCTTTCACTGTTAAATGCTTGCTTCCTCATAGGGATACAACTGTCTTCCAACTCCACACAATTGTTGCTAAGCTTTTCGTCATCATAGAGAAAGTCTCTCGAAAAACCAGTCCAGCTCTAGAGCTCTGCTAGCTGGTCAGCTCTTCACCCTAGCTAGGCCTATATTACCTGGAAATACTGTCTATTTCTGTAGCAAGGCCAAGACTTAGCTCACTCCTGTAAGCAATGTACCTTTTTCTTCATACTGAAGGATGATTTCCTTTCTGCAGCCTAAGCAAGTCAGCCTTCCTTGCTCCTAGAACTGCAACTCCTCTTTTTCACCCCTTTTATCTCCTGTAGCTAGCATGTTGACAGCTGCTTGTTATTTTTTAATCAAGGTAACCCTCTCTTTGCTGAGCTACATAAACTTCGTATTTTCTGTCTGCAAATAAGGGTCAGAGGATCCCAGAAAAGCTGATAATTAGAAATGCCTAGTGCTGTAGTCACCAGCAAACTTTGGGGAAAAAAAGCACATTGGGACAAATAGCTATTCTTCATACACCTTCAGCTCATCATATCCACCCACCAGCCCCTAGAATATTTGGGGGATTTTAACTGGAAGCTACTTACAGCAGCTGCCCAGAAGCACAAACAATTAACGTTAGCATTTGGGAGTTAGCTTTATAGACCTTACCAAAGAAGGAAGTCTTACTGCCAAAATGTTAAAGAACAAACAGATTTTTGCATCTTCCCTGCAAAATCACTTTAGACATGGGCATGTTTCTGTGGCTGATCTTAGTCACATACACCCAGCTTGCTAAACCAGGGCCAAAGCTCTGCCTTCCTTGCTGACTCTACCATCACATGCTGTGATCACTACGTAAATTTGGGCTGCATGTTAATTTCTGCTCAGTACCTTCCCTTGCTTTCGCTTCCATAGCTGAACGTAAAAACAACAGGCTGTATCTGGATGCCTTCAGCAACCATGGAGCACAGCAGAGCAGAGCCTTTGGGCATCCACTGATAAATTAATTCTCCAGCAGTAGCTCTGGGAGTGAATGCTTACCCTGGGGATCACATGAGCAGTTGCAGAGAACTGCACAGAACTGGTAGCTGTCACTTCTTCTTCAAGCAGCTAAAAGACATTTTTGGTAGACGTCACAGTTAGGAACCTGCAACTGTGGTCCATAATGATTTTTAATTTATGGTGAATGAACAAAACTGCATTAAGTCCTTAAACCTACCAGCTTGCACTTTGCTTTTTCAGGAGAAAGGCAGGAAGAAAAACGTGCATTATTTACATAGAAGCCAGGAACTGCTCTGCTTCTATCCCCTGTATAAGCTATTGACTACCTGGAATGCTGTTGCACAGTTACCGTTTTTGGTAAAATTGCAGCTTTTCTGCTTAAGCTTATGAAACAAAACCTATAGACATAAATAGGCTTGGCCAATAAATTGTGTATCTGAAAGTCATCTTAGCTGACATAGAAATAAGAGTCTTCAGACACTCGTCTTTTGGACTGGCACATGTTTTCAACTCACTTTTTGTGTGAAAACTGGAAAGAAAAGGAGGAATAATGTGTTCTTCAAATGAGAATTAGAAGCATCACTGAGGCTTAGAAGCAACATTAGACTGAATTCAAAAGAATTAAAATGCATTCCCATGAAACACAGATGAGAAATACCAGCTTTTATATTTTAAACAGTGAAAAGAGAAGCCCAAAGAATGTTTGCTATCTTTTATAAACTCACTATTCATGTACTACAAAAAGTTTTGTATCACCTATATGAAATAAAATATCTTTGCTACATCCCAGTAATACTTGGTATTGCAGAAGACTTAAGCTCACAGAGCACAGATAAAAGCTAAGAAAAGCCTTTCTGATTTTATAGGTCCCTGTTGGAAACCAAGCACTTTTCATATTTGATCAATATGCTAGGCCTGATCAAAGATGCAGAGAGGTAAGTTAAGATATTCAAAGCTAAGAACAGATGCAAAAGCTGCGTTTTTATGAGACGTTTCTTACAGACAGTAGGCATGTTGCCCTTGATCATTTCAGTCGGTAACTTAGTAGCCAGACTGTCTAAGTGTCCTATGTCCCAGACTTCAGCTGGCAGCTGCTCCTGCAGTCCCGCAAAGCCGCCCAGATTTTGTATAGGAGAGAGAACAGATCTGGTGGCTTTGTGCTAAAATGGGAAAAGATGCTTTTAGGAATGAGTGAAATAAAACTTTGATCCTGTAAGGAGACAAAATTGCAGGCAATGACCCAAATTATGAAGTACTACAATCAAGGAACTAAGCTAGATCTAAGAGTTTCTTTGAAGGAATCGGTAACGAATTGAAAGCAACAAAAACAGAACACCAGGAAGCAGTACTCTGAATTAATTTGGAGCCATTGTCAGTGATGAGTGGAATGATGGTTCCACTCATGGTTCATCATGTATGACCCATGTATGAAGTAGGCAAAGACTGAGCTACTCGAGGTGACGGGTAGTATTCAGTGAGACTGCCTAGGGTGCAGATCCATTCTCTGTATTTGTCCACCTTTGCGAACAAAAAGAGAAACAAATATATTACAAATCTTACTGAAATGAAAGAGAACAACTGAAGAAATCTCCTGAACTGTGTATTGCCAGAACTTTAATTATCAGGATAACTGCATGCGTTAGAGCAGTAGATGGTGTCACAAGTTTAATACTCTATGGATATGCTTTTCATTTGCAAATTAGCATGTGAATTAACCAAATGTTTTCATTGGAGTGGCCAGAAAATATATCTAACATGACCATTTGTGAGATTCACCACCTTCTTAAAATGTCAGCTTGTATTGTCAATTTGATTGTCAGTGGTGGGAATTCTTGAAATGACACGCTCTGTTCTATTTTCAAGGGGAAATACTTTGAACAGTTCATTAACCTGGCTAACCTGTGTTGTCAAACAGGCAATAATTCTCAGAGGGATATTTTTCTTCGGTGAGGTCAAGGGAGAAAAATTCCTCTAAAAGCAGAAGCAACTTAGTATTAATGTTTGTAAGTCTGTGGATGAGAAATCTGCTGCCTCCAGCAGTGGGGTTGCGGGTGACAGGAGGAGGGAGACTTGCAGAAGCAGTAAAGAACTGAACAGCATAAATTCTGTGTTTTGTTTCACTAACCCAATATGCATTCTAGTGATAAAACCCTAGCGCTTAGCTTCCAGACTTGCATCTACACTTTCTGCTTTATTTTACCAATTTTACCTAATTTGAATTATTTAATCCAGGCTAGCCTAGCCTCCCGCATGAACTTCATACTTGCATCCATTACTCTCCTCTTTTAGTTTCCTTTCTGCTGCTATGCATCACCTCTCCCCTTCTTACTGCACTGCCTGTAATGGTATCAGTCATAGCATTTGCAGTGCTGCCTATGCTTACCAGTCTTTCTTCTGTATCACCCAGTCCTCTCCTCCTTCAAAACATCTCTCCCCCAGGATAGGCTTCAGAAAACTTCCATGGTAATTTGATTGGTGTCATACTTTGTTCCTTGTGCTGTGCATTTTATATATGTTTTAGGCTATGAGTTCTTTCCAATAATGATTGCAAGCACACTTATTAAGTTAGCAGGGTTTTGCCATTTCCTTCCTCAGCCTTAGGTTAATTACTTTATTATTTCTCATCAAATGTAATTTGTTAAGCTATAGTCTGAGCAGGAGTGAGGCAGAGTTAGGCTGATGGGAGCCTTCATCCACACATGGATAAGGAACCCCAGCACTAAAACCGCCTTCAAGTCACTCCCCGATGCAGCTGTCATTCATCAGCCACTTGGGGCTATGAACATCATAAACTGGAGCATGCACGGAAGCTGTATTTTAAGGCATGATTGGCACCTGCACAGCCAGAAGTCAGGACAGCAAGTCCCATGTTCAGACAGCAGAGTGCTCTGTGTGCCTGAGGTGCTGCACGGCCAGGGGCAGACTGCCAGGAGAGGCTGAGAGAGCTCAGCCAGGTGAGGATAGCGGTCCAGGATCGCATAATTCATATGGAGTATTGCTGTTTTTCTCTTAAAAACTAGTACAAATTTAGTATATGCTGATAAGTATTATGATTGCTAGCATTTATTTGGTGCTCAGTATAAATTTTAAATCTTCTTTTTTAGGATTTGCTTAGTCCTGTCAACCTTGGATTATTTTCATTAATCTCTTTAGTTTCCCTCATTAATTTTCTTCACTTCAACACTTGAGTGATTATTATTAAATATCTGGCTGCTGCCAATGTCCATGACACAAAGTAGATAGTCAGCATTTTTTATCACAGCTGTTTTCTGCTGGCTGTGGCATCACAATTTATTGTATACCTAATAAATTCTGCTTGACTGCTACCTAAGAAAAATTCTGTTCTAGATCTCAATGAAGTTTAATCTACAGCTGAAATAAAAGACTTATAAAGAAATCTAACACAGAACCTGATGCAGTGCATGTTTCCCAGTTAGTGAAATGTGGTCATCGAGTCCTGTATAACCCTAGCAGGTCCATTTTAAGACCAGGTCCTACCCTCTACACTCTGTTTCTGAGCTAGCTCCATGCACTAGCTGTAACCAGCTTCCAAGAATTACGGGAGTCATTTCTTTTCTGGAAGAGTTTTGGTTTATTACATGAATTGCTGAAAAACTGGAATTCATTGAACTAAGGAGTTTTGTGTTACAGTTAAAACCTCTTAAAAAGAAAGATGCACAGAATTTAGGATGCCCAGACTTGGATAATGGTTTACTGCCTTCCCAAAAATACCCTGGGCATCCATGCGGTGGAATGTTATATAGAATTAGTGACTTTGTAGCATTAACTAATCAGTTAGATGATGTGTAGGCTGCTTTTTTTTTTTTTTTTTTTTTTCTCTCTGCACAGAGGCTAATTTTCTTACTGGAGTGGCAGCACAGGATGTATGGGATAGGTAAATTCAGGAAGCTTGAGTGCAACCGTTCAGCCAAATGCCAGAACAGTTGTAAAAGGAAATGCATTCAGCAGCCCTAAGGGGGCAGCAGTGCTGCCTTGTGTGCTGACCTTAAGTTACTTGAGTTCCTTCAGCAAGAAAAACTTAAGGGGTCCTCGAGTAGCCTCCAGGAGATTGCATACTTCTAAATATGCCTCAGAATTTTGTATACCAGCTACAGTGCATCTCTGCCAGCAGTGGAGCTGCTCATTACATGCAGTGGCTTTTAAAGGGATTAAAAAAAAAAAAAATGTATCTTAGTTTGCAGAACTGTATTTAAATTAGGTCCTTATCCTGTTCCCCCAAGATTCATTTATAGCTGTCTATGCTATTTCAGTCTGAAAAGGGAAGAGATCAAATCAGCAGGATAACAGTCCAACAACATGCTTATAGATCGCTATTCTATGTTGTCAAGGCAATTTCTTCCCTCTCAGACGAAGATGTGTATTACCATTGTAGATATCCAATAAAAATGAACAGTTCATTTATTTTTAAAAGGAAGAAAATTGCATGCTGTGATAGTGAAATGAAAAACCCATTGTCCTCCCACAAGTCTGGAATGAAACCCTCCCCTCAACTAGAAAAAAATACTTTTTTTCTGGAATATGTAAAAATATAGAAGTAATAGCATGGCTGTTGAGGGGTGTAGTTAAATGGTCATGTAATTTTGGCTTCATATTGTACCTGCCAATAAATTCAATCCTGTATACAATATATGCCATAAATCCACTGAAATCCAATGGCCACATGATTGGAATGTCTCAGTGGTTTGCATGATATAATTTAAATGTTAGTGTAGTTTCCTAATGCAAAGCCTTGATGCTGCTTAAAGTGCAGCCATATTTCTAAGGTTATGTAAATCAATACTGTACATTGTGCAATGGGCATCTGAGCATAACACGGATATGTCATGTACAGAGAAATGATTGAATAACTATTAAAAAAAAACAGAGATGGACCATAAACAAATAACACTAGTGTAAATAATAATCCAAGTCCATCTAAAAAAAAAAAAAAAAAAAAAATGATCTCTTGCTTTTTTTTTTTTCTTTTTTTTAAGAGCAAGAGATCATAGGACCATATTTATTTTGGAATGGATTTCTTTTGGGTGCACAGAACATGACCTGTATATTATACTGTATCTTTCTCTAGCTGAACTCGCTACAGTGATCTCCCACTAGTAAAACAACAGTAATTTTGCAAAACCTGGATTTATGTGTGTACCGTTTTCTTTGTTCCTTTGAATTAGAGGATTAAGACTTTGCAGTGGTGAGCAGAGTAAAATCTAAATGCTCCCAAAGACCCAAGTCAAGAATCCATCTCTGCGCCCAGTGAAGGTCAGAGGAAGAGCACGGCTGCTGCTGGGCTCTGCTCAAGTAGTTTCATGCCTCTGCCCTAGAAACAATGAACACCTTCGGTTTACTTTGTACTGTTTGTTGTGGTCATTTGACACTTTAGGGTTCATTACAGAATACAAAATTGTCACAATACCATGTTATTTTTATTTTTTAAAAAAGCCTGGACAAGCTAACAGTTGTGATATAGGAATTGGGTTTAGTTCATCATGTATGACCCAACTAATTGGTCAGTTTCACTGAATTTACTGTAGGATCATTCCTAGACTATGGTGTAAGTGAATGTGTCTGCATCCGAACTAAAATCGTTCTAACAGAAACACTTATCCTCCTGTCTTCAAGGACCAAACATAAAAAAAGAGCAAGTGGCATCAAAGAGCAATTTCTTCTTTCTCACATTCTCTGCAACCAAATCTTCTCTTGGTTTCTGAGTTGATAACTGAAAAGCCCTGTCTACACGTAGTCTGGTTTATATTCTTGTGTTAGGTGTAAATACAAGAATACTCGATTAGCAAATACACACTTAATCATACTGCACATAATGGCAAGGTTATCTGTGAGCTTATCCTGAGCTCGGTCAACAGTATGTAGTCCTGCTAGATCCTGGGCATCCCAGGAAAAAGTCAGCAAGTATTTCAGGCCCAGTTATCACAATTTCATAGTTATTCTGAAGTTGATTGCAGAGCAGTGGCTGAAGAAGCTCTGGAGTTGCCACCAAGGAAAAAAAAAAATTGATTAATTAAAATAAATAGCTCAGTGATCTGTTTCATCTCTAGACTCTCAGAGATAAGTTCCTTATACGGTTAGAAAGGCAGAAGATTTTAGGGGACAGAAAGGAGGAGGATTGATCTTGCCAAAAAGAAGAAAAAAAAAAATGTTTGGACTGAAATCTCATGCTTTCCTTATGCTGCTTAAGCTGCAAAAAAATCAAGAATGTTGCCTTTATACCTGCCATTTAATCCTGTTAAACATACTATAGTCCAGGGAAAAAAAAAAAAAAGGAAAAAAAAAAAAAAGAAAAAAAAAAAAGAAAAAAGAAAGAAAGAAAAAAAAAGGCAAGGTAGACGAAAAACAATGTTTGTAATATCTTGATAGAATTATATACAAGCATGTTTTATATTAGTAAACACCAAGATAACCAGGAAGGCAGCTTCATTTTTGTCACTTCTCTGATAATGTTATTGTGTTGTTAAAAAACAAACAAACAGACAAACAAAACAAAAAAACTCACACCTTTCAAACAGTGGTATTGAGCTCTTCTTGTCTTCTTGTTAACACAAATTGCTGTTTATTGACATATTAACTTAGCATCAAAATTGATAAGATTTGTGTTTCATTAGGATATTAATAGGAAATCAGAACAGAATTGTTCAGGAATGTTTCAGACATGTAAATTATGTAAAAATAAGTGTTTTGGATGAACAATGACAGAATGTATTCTTTGGCGTTAAAATAACTTCAGAATGTACCCTGACATTTTAACTAGATAGTTTATGAATATAACTGCAGGTGGTCATAGAAACAATACTGGGTTGAAGAGAATAGGATATTTCTGAGATTAATTTAGATGAAGACACTTATTTTTAGACTACTGTATTATATTTCTGGAGTAGTTAGTTAAGGTAAAATCATTGGTTTGTGGACACTACTATGATCCTAAACAATGTTATGAAAGATTCAGCTCAAATCTGCACAGTTTGACTTTATTTCAAATAAAAAGGACTGGAAACAAGAATGTTTTCAGTAGAAAATTTCCAAGCTTCTCCTTTAAATATTGGGAGACAAATCAGCCCCTTCCTACTGTCATATTTCCAAAGCCAGATTTATTATTCCTGAGTAGAAGTGAGTAGGTACAAAGAATTTCCAAAAGTCTTCCTACCATTAGAAACACCCCGTTCAGAACATGAAGCGGTGTTCCCCTTCCTATCACACACATAATACTGAGTACCTACCACATTGCACTCATGCTTTTACAGTCTATTTGTTTTGCAATCAATCTAAAAAGGAAAACACTGAAACATCTAGCAAGTTTTGATTAGCTACCTGCATTTTCTATTCAAATAAAATCATGACATACTCATTAGCTTTTAAGTTACAAACATTGTTGTCACCTCTCTCTTCCTTTCAAAAATATTTAGTATCTGTCTTGAATTTAATTAATGAAAAGCTTTTATAGAGTACAACTAAGATCTTTAAAAGGTAACTTTCAAGAGAGGTGTCAGGTAGTGAAATACTTGATAGCACATTTTGCACTCTGACACCCGTTTTGCCAATATTTGATTTGTGCTGCTCTAATGCTTCTAATCAGAAACACACTGCATGGCTCTATGGCAAAAGCTAGTTTAGAATCTTGACAGTGAATTTCAGCTATATGATATAAACAAGATGCCAAAAATATTTAACAAGCTAGTTAAGCAAAGATTAACATCCTGCACATGAAATCACCAGGTTCTTCCTGTCTTATGCTCCTCTGGTTCTCCTGAAATGCCCACCTGACAGTGTGTGCATAACAAGATGAGCAGACAGAGAAATCAAATTGTTTATTAAATGCAAGAAACATTTAAACCAGGCTTCTAAAAATTACCCAGTGTTTTTTGGCTTGAAAGCCTAATTTGCAGCATCTTGGACTTCATCTTGAAAAATGCTAAGAATTTCCAATTCTAGTTGAAATCTGCGGGAGCTGCACACACATTTGCTGTGTGTTTAATTTGGACTAAGTTTCACCAGATTCCAGCTGTGTCACCATGTTTTTTCCATTATTTTAAAAGAAGTAAGGTCAGATAACATCACACCCTCGGAATATTACACTGTGCTACACTAACAACGTAATCTGTATTCATTTCTCAAAGAATAGGCATTGCCTTCAAAAGTGCAGTAGTAAGGTAAGTTGCTTAATAAATACACAGTTGTTAATATTCTTGAGAGGAAACCCAAGTGTTTTCTCTTTGTCCTTTCTATAGCACAAGAACATGTGCTCTTGTACAGTGTACCTACAAATACTAAGTAAATAAGGAATTTTTGTTGGGAATATTTCTGATTTTATATTGCTGCTCACTGGCTTAGTAGTAGCAAACCTATTACTTTGCTGTAGAGGAAATGAAACTGACTTATTCTGTTCTTTTTGTAGTATCTGGATATAGCGGGTTCAGTCTGTCTCTCTCTAAAATCATCTTCTTGGTCAGTGCTGCCCACTTAAGTTAGGTACACATAAACAATTCAGTTTTTAGAATCCTTCCTTTAACAAGATTTATCTTTCCTGCAGTCAAACTCTCAGCTGTGCATTAAATTTCCCACTTAGCTGGCATGCCAGTGCTCTGTATGATCTCCTCACTTGTAGGGTAGTAAAGGAGTCTCAGCTGATCTGTCAGTCCATGTGAATTTAAGCCTCAGTTCCTTAGTCTTTCCCTACATCAGTCAGCCTTTTTCCTCATCAGACTTTGTCTGGTCCTTACTTGTTGATCCAGGACTTCTTTTTATATCTTCTTGCTATTTTTCCTTAAAGGATTCAGTCACTAAATAAAGGAAGGGAGGAATATTTCGCAGTAGATCACACGAAATTTTGTTAATTCACTTTTACAGTTATTCTTCCATTAAACTTGTCTCTTCTTTTGTAATATTTTTAAAATGTGTTTTGAAAGGAGTCCGAGCATTGCTAATGCTTGCAAAGGCTTCTAGATTTTTATTTTTTGAATTGAAACAGAATAAAGGGCACTCAGGGCTCTGGAAACATGGAAAGTAAAGGCATCGTATAATTATGGGTTGTATAACCCATACAATATTATGTGTTGTCTTTGTTCTTGTTTTTTGTTACTACACAGCAAAAGACCTGGCATTTTTGCAGCTATATCACCGATAAAAAATTAAATGTAAATCAAGATTACCCAATAAGCATGGTGAAATGAGCAATCTCAATATAAAGGCTTAAACTTCTGCTCTTTTTAGTGAGCTAGTTTTACTAGCAACCTGATCCTGTACCTGTTAGACTGCATAGACACTCAGGTCTGATAACGAGGGGAACTATTCAGTATTTTCCATTCCCAGTGAAGTCAGTAGCAGCCAAGGGAGACTGAAACAAGTCTATGAATACCTTAGAAGATCAGCCCCTGGTATTGCCACTGATTACATTCTGCACATGGGTTCCAAATCCATAACAAAATCAGAAAGACATTTGTTTGAGGTATTTATAGAGCATCTGTTTGACTAACCATCTGTGCTCTGATTGAAGTATACACATGGTCCAGACTGAATCAAAACCAATTTTGTGGATTAAAATAGTAACTTTGACAGTGTTACATCTAAGGATTTTACTGCTAGTGACTTTATTGACCTGTTTACATAAAAAGGTAAATTTTAAAACTGCAAAATATGAAAGGTAGCATGAGAAGCAATGTGACTAGTATGTCCACTTCAAAAAGGCTTTGGACTTTGAAGTTAAGGGATTCTGCTTGAACACAGCATGCCTTGCAAAAAACCTGTTTGTTTAGGGTCTGGATTAGGCTAGCTGCCTTCCTCAATTTCTGAGTAGCTTTTTGGTTTATTTCTGAGTACAAAGTGAAGAATATGCTGAAGAATTGTGCCGTGCTTTCACTTGTCTCATATTTCTATTTCAAAATAAGATTCATACAGTTTTCGGTGGCAGTAACATTCAGTACAGATATTACCAGAACATAAGAAACGTGGCCGACTGTAGCTTGGAGTTAATTGCACTGAGAAACCTCACTTTGTAAAATTTGGTTCACTTACTTCATCAAGATTATCTTTTCCATGGATCAGTATGTTTTGTATGTTCCAAATGCTGAGATGAGGGATCATAATGAAAAGATGAAAAGTACTAGGCTATAATAGGATTAGTTCAAAAAAAATTGTAGTGGTCGCTTATTATTTATTGAACTTGTTCCTTCGGACCAATTACTAAACAGCAAGGTTTTTTGAAGCAGGTTATGATTGTTCAAGATGGTAGGAAATTGAAGTTTCTGATATTGTTTCACAAGATTAATTTTCTTTAGTGATAACCTGGGGAATTCTATAAATTACCTCTTCGTAGTTGATGTAGCACCATCTGCCACATCTGCAAAGAAGGTAATTATTTTTAGGAGCAGCTGTGGTTTTTTGATTAAGTCTTGAGTCATCAAGGTCAGTATTTCTGAATTATTCAATGTAGGAAAATAGAAGCAATTGCTTTGCATTTTGTTCAATAGCAAAGGATGGGTTTCTATTACAGTTAATGCCATAAACCTCATAGCTCTTTGCTGCAGTCCTCCCATTTCCAAGAATCTGTTTGCATTCTTAGTGAGACAATTTAGCTTTGTAGGAAAGAAGTATCAATCATAATTCATGTATCAGTAAAACAGCATCTGGTGGCATATAAATGACTCTGGTAACTCTTCTATTGATGGATGTATTAAACTGAAAATAGCATGCTTCTTAGCATCGGGCCACTGGTTCGGGTTCCCAGCTTCAGTTTCAAAAGGTGAATTGTAAATTTGGATCTCTGACACCAAAGGAAAAGTCATTCTCTCACAAGATCCAGAACATTTTTGGTAGATATTACAGAAGATGTGCACCCTCTACTGAGCACTGTACTGACTGAAGCCCTGCAATAAGCCTTCCTCCTACAAAGATTCCTCATTAAGCCTTCCATGATAGCTCTAAATCCAATGAGCAAGTCCAAGTCAGATCAGCATTCTCCATCAGGTGCTAAACAAGGGGAGCCTAGGAAAGGTGAGAATTAGGACCTGAAGCCTTCAACAGCTTGCTTTATCTTGCAGTGAAAAGGCGTTGATCTGTGCCTGATGACTTGAAGGACTAGTGCTTTGTGTAGACTCCTGATGTGCTTCAGTAATGAGCATAGGACATGAATGCAGACTTACCATTTGATGATGACACAACCACATCTCTGCAGCAGTTTCTTTCAGCTTTCTGCTGTTGAGAAACTAATGAGAGCAGGCAACTTCTCAGAAAGACAGAATAGTTTTTCACTAGGGAGTTGATGAAAAGTTGGCCTATCTGACTGGCTTTGCTACAGAGCAAAAGGTGGCACAGCAGAATGGCCTGAGGAGGCTCTCAAGAAATCACATAACATGTTGAAAATTGAAGCTTAGAGAGGAGTCTATTAAGAGAGGAAACTGATCTAATGGAAAGAAGAGGTAATTGTAAAAGAGGTGTTGAAAAGACAAACCTGTGTTCTGTGTTGAATGAAAGACCCATGAAAGTAGCTAGACAGAACCTGATACTGTGCATCTGCTTGTGTTGTGAAAGATTTCATTTTGTGATATTGGATGGCCAACCTGAAGAAACTCAGCTGGGTGCTCGTTTTCCCATCAATTAGTATGTGCTGCTGTGTATCTGCTTTGCATGATACCTATGGTGTTCACGTAACTGACTAGCAGTGGTGGCAAAGATGTGGGTGTATGTGTTTCTCTGTACTTCGTTTAGAAAGTGTACATCCATAAACTCACTGAAAAACAGCTGAGGAGTCTAAGACTGTTCCCAAATGTAACTCTTATAATTTTGCATTTATGCATGAAATTTTTTCCCCTTTTCAGTGTTTGTGAACCCTAACAGGGTGAACTGCTTTGCAAAGAGTGAAAAGCTAGAGTTTGTTCTACTAGCACAGCTCCAGACCTGAACTGCAATGCAGCACAAGGATAAGGGTTTAGCTCTACAGCCACAGCACAGGAAACATGAACCTTTAGACAAAAAAGAAGAGCTCCAAAGTTTTATAGATCCTCCTGAATGTGTTGCCCCTTGTTCTGGGAAACAGTTAGTGGTTTTACCTATGCACAGAGTAATCAGCTGGACATGAACTATATCTCTGACTACTGGGATAGCTGGCATGAGAATTTAGGTTTATGAGATTTCAGTAATTTCAAAGACAGTTGCTTTTGCCTTTCTGAACTTCAGTCTGAGACGAAACTGTTTCTCATTCAAAACATATAATAACATTCTACATTTATTTCACTCATCAAATAACTTTAACTAAGTTTTCTATATTTACAAATGAAAAGTCATTTATTTTGGAAAGTAAGCAGATTTTAAAGAATCAAGAAGATGCTATAGATCTTTTTGCTTTCCACATGACTGGGAAGACTGCTTTACTGCTGTATGGAAGTTGCAATGCGTTACCCCTAACTGGAGTACCATCCAGAAATAGCACAGATTTGCTGTTACTCCAGAGCATGACTCCTTAACTTTATTTTCTAGCTATACTTTAATACATTACTCTATTTGTACTGTTTAATTGAGGTCCAAAAAGGCCAGCAGTTAGCAGCTACACCATCATCTTTGTTCTTTTAGACTCATTGACACTCTGCCATGTGAGTTCAGTTACCTGCACCCAGTACAATTGAGAGCAACACTCATTGTCAACATACCAGCTCCCTGCAGGGCAAAGTCACTCGGTCTTTCTGTAAGGGAAGAGAATGAGAAAACAGTGGCCATTGTTCTTCAAGATGCAGGTCAGGCTTGATTATAACTTACTATTAGATTGCACAAGTGATGCATCTTATAAAAGGAGGCCATGCACAGCCTGTGCTGGGAAGTCCTGAGCTGTACGGAGTACAGAGGAAGCCGCTAGTCTAAATGTGGAGTTGTCAAGGAGGGCACTTCACTTATACGGTATTTGACCTTTGAATATGATGTTCTTATTTTTAATGAAGATATAAACCTGAGTGACTTCATATGTTTAATGTCCTTCATTCTGCTAAAGAACAGCATATAAGGCTTACAAAGTGCTATTTCGCGCTTTCAAATCCCAGAGAAATACTTTTATCTATACAATCTCAGCAACAGAGTGGTATTTTGTAAACACCCAAAACTCTTCCTTCTAAATACAAATGGTGCTGGTATTTTAGAGAGTACTGGGGGTATTGCACCTTTCAAGTAAAGTCAGGAAACATAAAGGTCTCCTTTATGTTTGTGTGTGTTCAGTCCTCCCTTCATGAATCTTCCCCTTAGTTAGCAATGAATAAGTGCTAAATTAGTTTTATATTTTTCGTTCAATGTCCTAATTCCAGTGTATAAATTTTGTGTTCTGTGTTTGTTTGTTTGCTTTTTCCAAAATGTATGGAATAGTACCTCACATATCAACAAAGTTACCTGTCCGTGGAAGTGGGAATATCCATATCTGGTCCTAAACAGATTATCAAGGATTATTAAATAAAATATCTGTACATGAACCTTTGAGAGAAATGTAGCCTTACTGATGTTTGACTGTGGATTTGTGCAAAAAGCTGAAAGTAGCTTCCTCGTAACACATTGACTTAAGCTCTAGTGAAGGTGACTTAATGAATATTCATTTTAGTTTTCAGTTGAGAAAACTAGATTTCATGTGGTCTGTTATCCTGTCAGAAATGATGACAGATTATTAAACCACGGTAACCTGTTTGCTTACTATGGTCTATCACCATGTGTTCCGTATCTTCTCATAGGTAACTTGCAGTGAATTAAAAGAACCCTACAGACCCAATTTAAAAGCAGAACATGATGCTGTTGGGTACTCTAGGAAATTTCTGGAGAAAGAGGCCTTTAGCTCTGTATGGCTTCTGATAGCTGTCACACTATGTTCAGAGAGAGAAGTTTCACTAAGCTTGTGACAAGTCAGTTATGATGTAGAGTGAGATCTTACCTGGCTGGCCTGAATGATTCCAAATGTACTGTTCAAGCGGTGATACCAGCTCTGCATGGAAATAATTTGTTGAACTTACTTATCTTTATGGCTGTGTCTTTCACATCAACATCATCCCAAAGTGAGTGTGGCTTTGCAGTATACAACTGGCTCACAAAACAGACTGTGCATGGCTTACCTTTGCTCTAAACCTACAGTATAGCAAGCTGTTCTGCCTGGGTTACAGAATTCAACCACTCTTGTTGTGTGGGTGTTTGTTTGTTTGTTTACATTTTAGTCACTACACCTTAACTTTTTCAGCAAATGTTTCTTTTTATAATGTCCACCCGGGTGAATTAATCCAGGAAGTATTTCATTTGCTGTTCCAAGCTGCTTACTTATAAAAATGAGCTAGTTCCATGTTTTACAGTATGATTCAGGAGAGATGGATGTGATTACAGGCAACTATGTGTTATTCTCCAGTCTTCAAAAAGCAATGGTCTGCTATTTCATATTCATGTAACATTGCTCCAGAGAGTTGTCCAAGAAAGGAAAATTAAGGTAATAGATAGGATAGTAATGTCAGCAAGGAGACTATGGACAGCTTCTTGTAATCGAGGTTTAAGTTACATCTCTTTAATCCATTGTAGTTTTGGCATCATTTGAGTTATCTACGTAGCTGAGTCACTGGAAAGGTTTTTGGGGGTTTCTTTTGTGTGTTTTTTTCTTTTGTTCTTCAGCAATTTTGAATCTCCACTGATGCAAGAAGTCCCAGAGCACCAAGGCAACAGCACAGACAGTTCGGGAAGCAGTTTGGGAAGCTCTGTCACAGCATGTAAAAAGGTAACTTCTAAGTTTATGTTATTTTCAAAGACATATATATCCTGGCTTATAGCTCTTCTTTTTAGCTTTTACTTTTATTGAGAAATACAAAATTTAACTGATGCCTAAAGAAGAAAAGGACTGATACAGAAAAATAAATTCTGGATGCTGTTATGGTATCTTGCAATTTTGCATGCATGGCCTATACTTGTCTTGCTGCAAAATATATTATATACATGTGGGAGGTAAGTTTCCTAAGTATTTCTTGTTTTCCTTGATATCTGGAAATGTGAAATAAAAGTCATAAAGAGCATGGATAATTTCAGAACTGCTCTGTGATAGGTTGCAAGTTTCTGGGTCCCAGCCCGAGGATCTAGAGCTTTGCTTCTCTCAGGTCAAAATGATGCGGGGTCTTTCATGGAAGGGAGCTTTTCTGCCTTCCCTAGTATCTTGCTAGAAGAGTTTCAGCAACTGAGGAAGCAGTATAGATATGACCATTGCTGCTTTTGTTGTCTCAAAATGGCTTTATATGTATTTATATAATTTGGAGGATAGGGAAAAAAGAAAGCAGTGCCTTTACGTGTGTCATTAGGAAGAATCATGTATGACTGGCAGTAGTTCATGCATGTAGGTAATTTCAGTACAACTCAGAATACATGGATGCAGACCTTGGATGCTTCCATTCACTCCTGCTCCCCAGGGTCAGGCTGTGGCCATGCAGCCCAAGGGAAGACCACTACCAAAGACCTGTTGTGGATGGCAGGCCTTCTTTTGTCTGTCACTTTGCAATAACCCTCTGAGCTCTATTATTTCCCACATAATAGATTAATTCTACTTCTATTCATACTCTATTCATAGTAGATTATTTCTAATTCACATAATTCTAGAGCTAATAAGGAAGCATCTGTTTTACAAAAAAAAAAAAAATTATAAAACTTCAGAGTTCAATCCATTTCCCCATATTTCTTAATAAGTTTTTCTTTCCTTCACACTGTAATAATTATGTTTTTTCTTTTACTTTTTTTTTTTTTTAAATAAATGACAACAATTTATATGCATAAACAGAGATGGAAAGACAAAACATGTAGAAGATAAAGATTTATTTCCCTTATACTTCTGAAAACTCCACTGTGTTGTGTGGATGTGAGGCTTGTGACTCTCACTCAAACTGTGGATGTGAAGGTTGAGTATTGGCTGTCTAAGATTTCAATAACTGTAAAATCACTGAAATAAAAAAAACTCACTAGACTAATAATCTGTACGATGGGATTGGGCATCTCCAGCTCATCCCAGCCTGACTAAAAGACAAAGTGTCAGTATTCCATTTGTTCAAAAAGCTTGCTTATTTGCAAAAGAATACCTGAGTTTTTTTTTTTGTTGTTGTTTTGTTTGTTTTGTTTTTTTTTATATACATGCTGCTGACTATAACTAGAATCTGTAGAAATAAGCAGAAAAATATGGCTGAACATCTTAGATTTTTGTCTAATCTCAGAGTTGGTTGTTTTAAGTAAGGCTGAAGGACAGTGGCACAGCACAGAAAAGTGCTTATAAATGTGTTTATAAATGTTCCAAGCATGGTCACCTCCAGAAGCATGACTTACAGACTTGCCTTTACCTCCCAATTTAGAGCTGCTTCACCTGTCTGATCCCTTACATTTGAACTTTTCACTGTAATTTGAGTCAATTTTATGATTGTAGGCACGCTAAAAAAAGTGATTCACTTCTGCCAGCACTTCTGACAAACAGCAGGATATTTTGGGCTTCTTTACAGCATTGTCACAGAATGTGTTAGCATTCCTTATTTGGGGAAAAAGGATACAGAATTATCAAAGTAGGACATTACTTTCTTTTTTATCCTAGATTAGTTTCGGTGATTTATTTATTTATTTATTTTAAGTTAGATGTGTAATTGGTACTGGAGTGAAACCCTATGGGTTGCTGCTGCAAGGGAAGAGTTTGAATAGTTCACTTGTGGGTTCAAGCATTTGGCATGAATGGCTCCTGTTAGGAACCATATGAGATGTGGCCTTTTACCACACAGACCAATCTGAATAAATGCAGAAAATGTGCCCCTTGAAAACTCATTCTGTATGTTCCACTCTCATATCTTTTTTGATGAGTAGTAATTAACCAAAGCAATTAAGATGATCTGCCATGAAGACGCAGATGTTTCATTTGTGGAGCAGGGCCATTTTAATGTTGTCTCAGTTATAGATATTTACTGTATTTTAATGCCTTGCGATCTAAATCAGGGAGCAGGAAGCTGTTACACTAAACCGGTATGCAGTATTTTCCTCTGGGAAAGAGTGACTTTTCTAATCCTCACTCTGCTAGAGGCTGATTTAGTTCATTGATTCACAGCACACTGAGTAATGCTGACGGCTGAGTCTCCAGATGAGAGTGGAAAACTTTTTTTTTAGAACCATGAATTACTGCTGATTTCACATTTTGTGCATGATGCAAATTCATCCTGAATTATTTTCTGAGTGTGATGATCCTGCTCTGAACCAGATATACAGCAGTATAGTGTGTGCAGCTGTTACACATAAGTATGGTCAATGAATAAAGTTCTGTTTTCAGTTGTACCATTGCAGATCAGAAGCAACCTCACTGAATTCAGCAAAACTGCTAACAATATATGCCAGTGGGATTGGCCCAGAACTCATCTCAATTAGATAAGAATATAGAAAACTACAAGATAGGAGCAGGAAATTTTCTCAAATTCTACATTAAAATTGTAGGCTATGAAAAAGAAGGATGCTGACTGACAGCTAAAGTAGTACAAGTTTAGGTTTCTTACCTTTGGTACAGAGCAGCTCAGTATATTTTTGAAAAGATCACTAAATGCAAAAATGGCAATCAGAACATAGAGTTACATCTCTGAATAATAATTCTGCTGGCATTTCTTTTCATTAGTTAGCCCTGACAGTTTAGGCCAACTCCTTCATGCTTACATACTTTTGACCATTGCAGTCATACCTTACTGTAGTAGAAGGACTTCAGTATATTCCTTAAAAGCACAACTATCCTGGCATGTTTGAATACATATGCAAATTCCCACTTATATACATACAGTAGTAGAATTGTCCTACAATAGTTGGATCCTAGGAGTATTAAACTTACTCCTCCTATACACGCATGTCTTTGACCATGATAACATTGCTGTTTGCTACCACAGAAATATGCTCAAAAGTTCACATGGATACTTGAATTTTTTCATAGCAGGAGTATGTAAACCAACAGTGATCAAAATTGTGGAGTGGTCCAAATTATCCTTCCTGCATACAAGTATTAGTGGGAGGGTTCTTAACAATAACGTCTGTAACAGTCATAATGCAGAAACCTGCGTTTCAGAAGGTAGAATTTAAACATCCAAAGTTTACTTCTCCTTCCTGCCACTGCTTATTCAAAAGTCACCTTCTGTCTCCTGAACACCATTCAGATGTTAAAACCAGAGGAAGAAGGCTTCTCCCACACGTTCCTGCATGCCTCCCTTTCCCACAGTGCTGTCTTTTTTGAGTAATTTCCAGAGGCTTTCCAGATAACTTTAGGCCTTCTTGTATTCCTTAAATTTCTAACCTGCTGCATGGGCTTGAGTGTATCTTATTTTGCTTTTCTCACCTATCTTCTTCAAATCTTAATTGCTGGAAAATATTTTCTCAGACCTCCAACGGTAAAAAATGGCATGCCTGTTGCACTCTTCTTCACATTTCTGACTGCATGCTCAAGTGCATGTGCAGCATTCTTTGTGCACACGTGAGAGCAGAATCTGGGCCAGGGAGAACACCACTCTACTAATGCTGTTCATCTTCTCAGGGTTACTGAAAATCACATACTGTCCAAATCTTCCATGGAATAATCTCTACTCTTGACTTCAAAGTCTATAATGAAAAGCTGCATACAAAAATGACATCCATTGTAAAGCCCTGAAACATATAAATCATCCTGGAGTGATCCCCAGGCTTGACAACCGTGACCTGACCTGACTAAAATAATTTTTCAAGAGAGTTATTTCTTCTGCTAATATGTTACCTGTATTTGCTTCCTGATTAGAACATCCCCTGAAAGCAAGATAGAGATACCAAGAATGATTTAATATCTCATAGGAAGAAAACTAGCTGAAATTTGGAATGCCCATCTCATTTTGTGGGTTAATCATCTACAGTGTACATCTGCTGTGATCTAGCTGTTCTGAAGAGAAAGGATGTGTGCACACCAAGTCCTTAGGAGAAAAAGAAGAGTACCACCAAGGTTTTCTGAAGCTTGTTTCTGCATGATAATTTCTGCCCGTTCTGATTTCTCTGAAACTGTCAGATTTGGGAAAGATCTGAAGCCATTAAAGCAGAAGACAATTTCACTATGATTTTTAAGGAAATGATACAAGACCTCATGCTACTGAAAAAGCTATTTGAACTAAAGAGGATTGTTTCCTAGCTATGGAAATCATGTCTAACAAGTAATTAGAACTTCAATGCTTGAGCATGAGAATATCTCGAACCAGATGAAATCTGAAACCATGTATATATGTGAAAATGTGTATGTGTGTCCGTGTATGTATATGTTGAATTCTTTATCTTCATAAAAGCCACAGAAGATAGGCTTTTGTTTTGTTGGATTTTTTTTTTTTTTAATATGCTAGATTCTAGATTTTACCAACCAGTGTATAATGTTTCAGTATTTCACCATTTGAAAACACTTCTTAAAAAATAAGAATAAAAAGGCTAAATTTATGACAGTAACAGGAAATTGTTTCTTTGGGATATGAAATATATTATTTTTCCCATCTAGTCCCAGAGTCAGTTATGATGGCAGGAATCCATTCACCCTGGGACAAGAAGCTATAAAATCTATTGAGTGCAGAGTCATTGAGATGGTACATGAGATTAGCTAGCAGTCCCCAAGAAGAAACTGGTGGTGATGTGAAGCATTCACAAGTTTTTGTCATTCTTAGAAGAGTCTTTGGGCACGCTGTTTTTTTCGGAGTATTTTGAGAGCCCCACATTTGTATTCAGAAGAAATCCCATAGCAGGGCTAGAGTACTGAGAGTCTTTGCATAAAAACTTATCTTCTTTTGGCATGACAAAGAAAGAAGCACAAAGGTGCATAACCTTTTAGAGGGCACTGAAGGAGGGCACTGAAGCAAGCCTCAGTTTATGGGCTGTGGTGTTCCCTATTGCTTCCTCATCCATCCTCCACTGACGTTGATTCAGTGATCAATAGAGAATATTACAGTGAGAACAGTATTAACTATCTGACTTTCTTCCAGAAAGGTAAAAATTAAAAAAAAGGTAAAAATTAGAGTGGCTGTTAGTCTGTATGTGTTAATAAGCTTACTTCTGGATCGCCCACGAGTGTTAGAAAATTGTGTCAGCTGGCCATATGAGCTTTCCACAGTCATTCATCTTCCCTGAGAAGTGAAGAGGCCTCACTAGTTCTCACTTCTTAAGGAATGGGACTAGGCTCAGAAGCAAGTGTTCCTGAAGTAGGACAAACATGTCAATGTAAAATATGCAGTAAGATAACAGAAGATACTGTGGATAGATTTTTTTCCGGGACAGGAGGACAAATGCGTATTTTAAAATATCATTATTAAAGTAAAAGGCTAAAAGCTAGAGTACAGCCTATTTTCATGTAACTGCCCCCCCCAAAAAATGCAAATAAAATATACATCTATTTCCCAAACATGCTTCTTAATATTACTGCCAGGGGATGATAGGCCATATAAAATATTCTGTAAGTATCATCGTTGTTGCTGCTATTCTTTTCCTCCTGTTACTTAGTTGTTTCAAAAATACTTAGCATCCCTCTTTTTCATGCAAGAACATTTCAGGGTGTGGAAAACATGACAAATTGTTAACCTCTAGATCATTTTCTCCAGACAGAGTTTTTATCCTTTGCTTCCCTACTTGTAGACTATCACAGTACCTGGAATACATGCCTTAAACTGAATTAAGAGCTGAGTCAGCTAGGCTGACAGGCTTTTTGTACAGCCAGAGAGCACACTTCATCTAGGAAGGGGGTCAGTGTAACTCTTCATTGGCTAGTAAAATTCCTCAAGTTGTGCATATGAGTACCTCCTCTTCCATGCTTCCCCATTCTCAATTATTTGTCCTTTGTACCATATTAGAGAATAAACTCAGCTAGAAACAACCTTTTTGGTTTTAATACAGTCTACACAGCATAGGAATTCAACCCCTGGTACCTCTCAGCTCCACTTCCATCCCTACTGGAAGTTAGGATAAATTGATCCAGGCTTCATGCTCTCAATAAAAAGGCAAACATGAACTAGTGATTCCTAATGTTGTCAGCTGTCTCCCCAGCTTGTTTTGGATGTTGCAGTGGCCATGTAAATTTAATAAAGCACAAGCCTGCCTGTTTTCAGATGTGACTCTTTAGCCCCCTTAAATTGTGCAGAGACTGACTGTGTAGTCACTGCAGTACAGTTCTGGTTGTGGCTGGGCACCACCAGCCCAGGGCCATGACTCATTTCCAGACTTGATGGCATTTCAAAGAAATCTCATGCCGTGCTCAAAAAGACAGTCCTTTCTGAACATAATTTTCTGCAGATACGTTGCAGGAACATATTAGAGGTCTGTTTATTAAAAGGGCAATTTGACCCCCCTGAACACTGTGCATATTAGTACAGGGGTAGCAAATAAGGAATTCACTTCAATCTGAAGCATCAGACCTGCAAAACTAGCTTTGGTTCTTTATAGCCTACAGATTAGCTGTAGTCCCACTTTGGTTTTGTTAGGTCAAAGCTTGAGGCATCTGTTGTAGGACTGAGTCAACACAGAGAGATTAAACTCAAAGTTTTGGTCTCAGTGTACTGACTAAGCTCAGTATTCATTACGACAGGTCTTAAGTACTTTAGCTTCTCAAAAAGCAGAAAAATATATTTAAGAAGAAAGGATCTGTAGCTTAGGCAGTCCCTGAAATCATAAAAGCTGCAAGTTTATACACTCTGGTAGAATTAAATAATTAGTTTTTCTAACATCTCTGTTGCCACTTTAACATAGAACAAAACTCCTTAGCAATATTTTCACATACTATATATAAAATACATATTATTGTATACATAAATATATATATATATATATATATATATATAAGGCATTTCCTTCAAGGACTTTTAGTTCATAGAGAAAATTGGCTAGTACTTTAGAGGATATGTGTTACTTGAATCTTAGGTACAAGGACAGGTCCAGATGAAATGGAAACAGGGGTCCCAGCCTTACCTTCCAAAAATATTTGTAGGCAATATTTTCTTTGAGCTCAAACAATAGAGTTCAAACCCCAAAGCAGAGTAGTACTAATTTTTTTTTTTAATTATTTTAACTATTTTTAACTATTTTAACAGATTCTCTGCAGTAACAGTCTGCTAGAATCAACAGACTACTGGCTGCAGAATCAGAGGACACCATGCCAAATTGGCTTTCTGGAAGACAAGTCAGAAAGCAACTGTGCCTCAGTAAGTACTCACTATGATCTCCTCTGGGGAAAAGTCCATTGAGAGCTATTTGGGTAAGGTGCGGGGGCAATCACAGTACATGTTAGATTAAAAAAAGACAGTGACTAACTGACTCCAAAATTATAGCAATCTATCTATAGTTTCTGTAGTTTCCAGCTTTCTGTTAAAAGCAAACATCCAAAGCAAAAATTTGCATACAGATTTCTATACAGAATACGTTAATAAAGATTGCTTCAGAGGTTTCCCCACATTTGGCTTCAGACTTTGGTCCTCCTCTTTCAAGTATGCTTGTAGCCTGCAACTAACAACAGATAAAAATAAACCAAGAAGAAAATTATTCTAAACTGTAACTTGTTAAGGGGCAGGTAGGAATGAGAAAATGTTTAAAAAGCTGCTCCATATTCTTGAGGGCATAGAGGTACAATTAGAGAGAAAACTCCATCTTAGATGAGGAGAAGCTACTAAAGAACTCAAATGGAATTTTTCTACATTTGAAATGAAATTTAAATTTCCCCAAGTATTGTTATAACGCAATTAAATTAAGAACTTGGTTGAGCTTGTATTTGAAAGAATAGGAGTTTTTAACATATATGTACCATCTACATAAACGTGGATGGCAGTACATCTCTATAGTTGTAATTGTTTTTCATTTGAGAAAGGACTTGAAGAGCAGATCCTTACCAAGGAATCCTGTTTGCTTGCTCCTCTCTGACTCCACGAGTAGTTACTGACTACTAGTACTGCTATTAGTCAAAACTACTAGTAGTGAAAGTTTTCTCAGGTGAAAGGTTTCCAGCACTGCTCATGCTGCACGATCTAATGACCAGATGAGGACTCTTGCAGTATGTGCTGGGATTGCCTCAAGGACATGCGTGTGTCAGCTCTGGCTGACAAAAACCAGATGCGTTCTGTCAAGGAACTGAATTTCCATCCCATGGTGGTGATGACTGGAGGCATTGTGTCTTGCCAGGGGGTAAAGCAGGAGGCTAAGAACAGTAGTGATACTAAACTGTAACTTTAGCCCTCACCTCCCCACTGACACTGGCAGAACAGGGAGCAGAGAAGTCATGTCTCCTTCTGGAAAAAAAAAAAAATCTCAACAAAGCAAGGACCAAAAACAAACAAGGAACCAGAATTACTTAGAAAACATGCTTTTAGAGCATGTAAAAGTTGGGAACAGGGTCAAAGGTTTTAGGACTGAATGTCATGCTGTCCATTCGACTATCAACTCCAAAAAGACAGGGTGATCAAAACGCATAACCTAATTAGTGTGTGCTAGTAAGCAACCACATAGGTATAAGGTGAGAAACAGACTTCTGCATTGCTACTTTGGATGATTCTGGGTGAAACAAGGAAGGGGGTATTAAAGAGGAATGGTTAGTTGGATGGAATGGTACTAATTCCCAAGACTCCCAAAACTAAACAGAGCTCAGTTTCCTCTTTATTATTCTCCCAAGCAGAAAAGTCACAGTATTAGAAAGTACACAACATTGTTCAACTACAGCTGAAATGAGCAGTATGTTGATTGAGCAGTATCCTTTAATATATTCTTAACCAGAACAGGGTAATCAGGCAGGTAATCAGTGGTATCCTTTTTTCTTGATACAGAAAAGGATTGCTTTTAACACAAGAGACATTTACCACAGTTACGTGGTTTTACTGTTCATTATTTCACATCCTTAAAAAAAAAAAAAGGCTTATTTTTTCAGAGGAAATGAATACCCCTAATAATATAAAAATGAAATGTGCCTTGCTTTTTGGTATGTTAAGCTTTGACACTACTGAGAAATATAGATCATTAAAGCAAGACTTTTCTCAGACGTGGTTGGAAAATAACCAGTACAGCTTCTCGATACACACGACCCCCCACAATACTGCCACTAAACCTTTTCCCCTCGAAAGCACAAATCAGGTTTTATCTAGCCTTGGTCAGTCCCCCTGTAGGGAAAATAAGCATTATTCTTACCATTTTACAGATGTGATAGAAGAGTCAGAAGTACTGAAATGACTTTCATTATAATATCAAAAGGAGTTTCATAGATAAGGTGTTTCAATAAGTCTCAGACCCAAATCTCACACGTGCTAAAGGTCCGCAGCTTTCCCTGACAAAGTCATGCGGGGTGATAACTTTCTTTTAATCCCCTTTGTCAAAGAGAAGGTGAAAAAGACAAAACTCTTTCCTAATAAAACAGCTTTTGTTATGACAGTATGATGGTATAGTTCTGCATGGAGGCAGTGGGGTGGACAGAGATGTACCATGAGGCTTCTGCCCGACAGTTCCTAATTCCACCCGAAACTACAAACTCTTGGCAGACCCCTTTCTTACATAAAAGGATAACTAGAATCTGTTTTCAGACAAGGTCTGCTAAGTTGTCTTCCCCCATTGCCTGCTCACTTGCATAGCGTGCTCAGAAGACAGCCAGATTTCCCTATGCAGCTTTCTGCACACAATGCCAGCTCTATGCACACACATACACACAAATGTTCTGTAATTTTCAAAGAGAAAGTTTAGTACCTTAGTTGATTTTGGAATTTACAATTATAACTATGGAAGAGATTGTGCTGAAATAGAGATATTGAAATATATGATTTTGTATTCACCGGATAGAAATAGAATTCACAATAATATATTAAATGAAATGAAAATATATAGAGAGAGCATTCATTTAGAAACTAAGTTGTTAAATGTTCTTTTGGAACATCACTGTTCATATCAAGATGGAAGGTGTTAAGTGGTGTGGAAACAGTTTTTGATCTGTCCCTGAAAAGTTATTCTTTTGAATTAAATAGTCACTCAAACTGTTATTAGCAGAACGGAAGCTTTGTTCATGCTCCTGATTGATTTAATCTCAGAGGTAGTGCAGGACAGAATTTTAACTCGAGTACCTAAAATATTACAGAACTAATGTAAGTACAAGCAGTAGACTAGGAAACTTTGATGTTAATCATCAAACCCAACATGGAGACCAGAGTGTAAACACGCTACTTTTTACTGTTGTCCCCCCCCCAAATTGCTCTCCCCACCTTAGGTACATGTATATCCGGCTGCGCACAGAACATGAGCAAACTCAGGAACAGGGAGCACTTAACCACTGTTCAAGCATGGTAGTTCAGCATCATATGCAGAACCTGCAAAGCATTTTGTTCTGAGTTCTTTCCAGTGTCTGATTCTAAACAAGTGATGACAGCAGCAATGAGAAGGAATATGACCATGGAGTAGTTTCCCCAGCTACTCAGTTAGACAGCAAACCAGACTGCCCTTCGTGGAAAATATGCTTTAATTTCTCTTTTATGGAGACTTTATAAGCTGCTGTTGCCAATAGTGCCAGAGATGTTTTAATCAAAGTTGCCATTAGGTTTGCAGAAGGAAAAAATAAATCTAAAATGTACTAGATCATTAATGGTTGCTTTTCTCAAAGATAGTTTTTAGTACATTTAGCTATAATGTTCAGTTTTCACTTGGAAGAGTTCATGTTTAGTTATAAGAGGCCTAATCTTACTGTAACTATAAATGCAACAAGACCATATGAACATAGATTTCAGAAATGTTGTATTCATTATCTCCCATTACAGATTAGCACATTTAGTACAAGTAAAAATAGAGTGATGGCTGTCCTACATATGCTCACCAAGTATACTAAAATCAGTTTATTAAAACACTAAACATGTAACTCAGTTATAACAGATCTCTTTTCCAAAGAGAATTTTTTAACAGAATGGGCATTTTGGTACATGTAATAATCCATTAAACTCCAAACTGGTTAATGAAAAGATAGACATTTTGATATAAAAAATAATAAATTGTGTTAGAGGAATGGTACTGCATATTTGCCTAAGTTGGAGATATTTTCCTGGGCTCTGAAAATAGGACAGTGTTTGTGGAATATATTTTTTTCATTACTTCAAGTTCTGGTAACCCATCATAATAGAAGAAATACTAGCGTGTCCATATTTAATCCAAGGACTGTGGTCATCTGCAAGGATGAACAATAGAAACCATAGGGAGAAATAATAACTAGATGTGATACCTGTTCTCTGTTTTTATGCCAACTTTGTGGTATGTTGGTCAGCTGTCTATCAAAAGTGTTATATGTATTATGAGTATGATGTAAACAGAGTTTGAAAGGTTGTCTTGTCCTGTCTTCTTCTAATTTCTGTAGAAGACTAAGAGCTATTTTTTGTCCAATTCTCTGTGTTTACACTTAGGAAATTAGATGAGGTACCCTGGAATTTAGCCCAGGTGGACAGGGCTAAATATTAGTTATTAGGGCTTTCTATGAAGACTTCTTGCAGAGGCTACCAGGAAGGGGCTGCTGAAAGAGATTTATGTGAACAAGAAGTGAAGTTTTGATGGGAGAGCATGAAGGTCCTAGGCTGTAGTGCTGTTTTCTTCCATTTCTGTGTTGAAATGAAACTTCTTAACAGATCTCTTTAAAATGTCCCTGCACTGAAGTGTGCTACCCTCCCTGTTTCAGATGACCCCTTTCAGATTTTGCCATGCTGTCTGCTTGAAAATGTTAAACTCCTGCAAAGAACTTCTACACTGGTCTTATGAGTATATGTGGTAGAATGCTCTAGCATCTGATTTTTTTCCTCCTAAAAGAATGAGTAATTGCTAAACATTAAATTAAACTGATTAAAAATAATACTGTTTTGCAACAGTTTACTGCTGCAAAATTAAATACATAGTTTTGTGATATTATAATTAGAGAGTATAAATTATAAGTGTAGTTTAATTACACAAGTCTTGCTTTGTTTACACTGGATGAGAACAGTCAAAATCCACCTAATAGAATAAAATATTCATAAAACGCGATCGTTCATAAATTGTACAGAATGACTTATAAACATGGTTAAAATATCTATGATGCGACATTCTTATAACCCCTGTAGAGACGCCATCAAAAGCATGTGGCTTCACATTATATATATCTTTGTCCACTACATTGTCACCAACTATTTTTCATTGGACCTACATCAAATGTTTGCTGCTTTGGACGTGGTTTTAAGCAAACCTTATTTAAAAAGAAAAACCTGGTAGGTACTTTGTCCCTGCTTTCCCTCCATAGAGCTAGAGTATTTAATTACAAGTGTTAATTGTGTATGGTTGGCATGTGTTAGTATGGGTTAAGAAACTGATATTCTTCCTTAGATAATTTGCAGTTTTGTCTTTTAGCCAGAAACTCACCTAAAGCACAAAGTCTTAATAATGCATACAAAAAAGTCATTTATGATTCCACAGATCTTAAGATTTGATGTTTTTCTTTTCACTGCCTGTGCATCAGTATGATTAAGGTGGCATTGCCATGATACTGAAGCTGAATCTTAATTGTCTTTTAGGAATTCTTCATGGAAAGATTTATTTAGAAAATAAGCACAGCAAAACAAAACAAAACGATAGAATTATAGTCCTGCAAGACATTTGCCATTCATTTAACTTGAGATGCGTAACTCACAGCAGTAAGTTTTCCAGAAGTCCCCTAGACTTTTATGTTCCAGTCCAGTAATAAATAGGAAAGCCTTTAGAACTGATATTTGCACTGGAAAAAAAATAAATCTATATCTATATATAGATATATTCTTTCAAAATGGCCTTAGGCTCCAGTAATATCCCCATAAAATGCAGCATCATGCCCTCACTTCATGCAATCATCTTGTCCCCTCATGGAGGCTGGGAAGCAGGCCTTCCTACACCATGCCAGCCTGCAAAGAATTGCACTTGAAAACCAAGAAAATATACCCTTCCCTTCCCAAACAGTGCACTTCCTTGTCAGGGGTAATGGGATTTCCAGAATTTGGCAGAAACGCTTTCTTTGATATAAATACTGCAATTTTTAATGCAAAGTATCCCGGAGTAATAAAAACACAAACTTAACACTATTAGGTAGCAGTGATGGATATAGATGACTGAAAATCCCTGCTCTTCACTTGGAACAAAAGAAACCAATAAAAAACAGTGCTCATTTCTTACCTTGGCATAACAAGATACCAGTTTTTAAAGTATCAGGATTTGTCAAGATCACTAAAGGTCATTTTTAAATCTTTTTATGGCTCCTTATAACTGAAAAAAAGTCTGGCTTTGCAGGCAGATGGGTGAGAGAAGTTTCAATAAAGAGTTTAAAGTTTTGAAACGTTCTTGAAATAGTCCAGCAACTTTCCCTCTTGCAAGCACTCCTACTCTGTAACAACACTTCCAAATGCTCACACCAGAGTACTCCATACAAGTACATGTACAGTATAGGGTATATGCATAGACACAGAGTTGTATACTGGTTAGCTCCAGCCCAAGGGAGCAGCAGGAGCTCATGGACAGAGTGGAGGGAGAAGCAAAGGACGTATTCAGCCCCAATTTAGGCCAAATTCAGTGCTGCTATAGTGTCCTCTTAACTAGATTTTTATTGCTTCTGCCTGACCCCCTGCCCATGTGCAGTGGTCCTACGAGTGGCCTGATGAAAGCTGGGAGCATAGTGGAGAGGGGAAGATGACATGACTAGGGAAGCAGGGATGGTGGGCTGTAACCAGCAACTGGAAGGGATTATGCTGCATGGAAGAACCCTAATCCATCATCAGCACAGGGGGAGGAAGAATTGCAGCATGGGGTTGTTAGCTGGTCAGTCAAGTGTAGAATATACTTGGTCTAGAATACAGACATCAGCATATCAAGGAAAGGGAGTAATAGTTATTTTAATCAAAGGTGGCAAGACTGTTGTCTTGGTGAGAAAGGAAGCAGACTGTTAAGAAAACAGGTGATGTATTATAGATCATGTTTTCTGTGATCTCTATTTACTGAGACAATGAAGAATGTCATTTTGCCATCATAACAGCTGGACTTTCAGAACTGATCGCTCACCTTGATACTGCATAGCTTGGCTACCCTAAGTGGATGCTTAGGTGTTGTCAATTTTGTGGCAGTTTAGCCATCAAGTTTTTAAAGAGATTCGGGGGAGGTTAAGGCCATTACACACTAATTTGAGCTGGTTGAATAGGAGCTTCTGTGGTCTCATCTCCCCCATCCCCTTTGACTTTTTTACTGCCCTTGCATATGAACATGCAGTAAGTCAAGCCACAGAGAAAAGCAATTGTGAAATGAAGAAATTAATTTTTCAGGCCAATTCTGTGAGTCATCTCTCAGTATTGTCAGACAAATGCCAGTACTTACTCAAGTGATAGAACAGAAACATCCAGGAAACAGCTCTCACAAATTAATTCAAACTGAATGATAACATATGCAGAAAGGGAGAATCCTTGGCAAGGTGTACTTCGAGGAAAAGAGCATGTGTGCTTTTTAGTCAAATTAAAGTATATTATGAGTGGTTTTTGAAGATTTGACACCATGTGTCTTTAGAAGTTTAGGTACAGATATACCTATTTATGTTTTACATCAACCTCTTTCATATGAGAATAACTTCCAAGTAACTTCTTAGTGCAGTTACCAAGTGGTCAGGGTGTGAAAATCTGTGCACTGGGGCATTTTGTTATCTTTTAATCAAGGCCCATATGTTCTCCAAAGATTCCAGGGGAGGGGAGCATGCCCTTACTGAAGGGTGGAAATAAGTCTTAAAAGGTTCAAAAAAGAGGATGTTTCTTCCCAGGTTTGATTCAGCAGGGCTTTTACACAGCCAAGTATGGAAGTGCACTCAAATTCCAAAGAAGGTTTTCTGTTTGTTTTAAATCAAAAACACATTCAGAAAAATTCTTAAATACAGCTTCCTGAATAGTGACCATACGTGGCTGAAACAACTTCATATTTTATCGTGTTTGAATGAACATTTCCTAGTAAGCATAGTGAAGGCCTATTTCTCCACAGAAAATAGATAAACCTACACATGAAGATGCATATCCTCCCTACATACACACACTCATCAATCTGTTACATGGACAGAGACTTACAAGAGTGTTTATTTTGCCTTTCAGTCAGTAGTTACTCAGGCTTCTTCCAGAACAGCATTGTCTCTTTCAGAAATCAAAATCCAGCCATTGCTTTCCAGATCTAAGCCATAATTACTAGAGGTATTTTTAGTTTTAAGTCCCATCTTCCTATTCAGCCCGACGATACCTTAATTATATCCTGACAAGGAGCAGGAATCAGCAGCTGCAGGCTAGATTGTGGCATTGAGTCTTAGCCCTTTCTCAGGCTTGTGTGGGTGTTGTGCTCTGGTAAGGATTAGCACCTTTCAGAGAACCACTCTCTAGCTCACATGGAGGAACAAGAAACACTCCTCTTGTTGTTCTGTGCCTTATGGAGCCCAGAGCAGGCAGACTGATTACCAGTTCAGAAAACCACTGACCTCTGTGTTGAAAGGATTACTTGTAGTCTGTAAAATATATTTCTCTTTTTACTCTTGTACATATTTGTCTGAGAAAAAAAGCTATATATATATGAGCTAATGTTCAGGCAGAAATTAAATATTCCTATAAAAAGTTGCATTTCCACATTTTCAGTGTCACACACACATTTTATACAGCAAACAAGTTTCCTTACATGTTGGAGGGGGGAGGATTGACAACAGCCTTTCCTCTCTTTCCTCTGTAACTTTAGACTTGAATGCTCATTAATCTTCTGCCTGGACCTGCAATCTTCTCTTCTGTCCCTCTGTGATATTCTTATACAGCAGTGGTTTCCTACCTTTATTTAAGAGCATTGGATGCTTAGCCTCACTCTGATAAAGCTGTAAGTAGGGTTGCCCAAAACTGGGAGGATCAAGTGCCATAATGTAGTGTACTAGCACTGTATCCCCATCAGCATGTCAAAAAATGTCCTATTCTTAGTGCCTCCATGGTCTAATGTCTCAAGAGATGGGATTCTTGTGCTGTCTCCAGAGTGGACATCTATAACTGCCTGCTGCTATCATAACCACAGTCTCCCTCTAACATAAACTGCAGCATGAGGCATGCAGAAATCTGTTAAACATCGAGTGTACAGGGCACTAGAGAAAACAGATGGGGCATGTGGCATAAATATTTATTGGCATATTTTCTTTAAGTCATAAGTGACAATTAATTACATCAAACCCAAAGGAATGACTCTTAATGGGAAGAAAATATTCACAGCTGGTTTTGAGGCAATAAATTACGAGGAGATGGCTGTGGATGATTCATTATGGCAGTCCAGCCGTTAAAACAGGGATAGTCTCTAAAATATCAAGACTCATAAATCCACCAAGTTGCTTGAGATATGCACCTTGTAAAGAGTAATTGGGACTAAATTTCAGGTCCCGTCAGGTCACATCAGGACCTAATTCATGTGAACTTGAGTGACTCACAAAAGACAGTATATACTGGGTTGTCTCCTTTTGGAAAGAATATTAGGGCTTGCAGGAAGAGAAGTTTGAAACCCTATCTGCACATCAGATAGCAGTTGTGCAGCTCATGGGGCAGATTTTTACATAAGTGAACCTCTTGAACCCTATGTACAAGGTAATGAAGGATGTAGGGGATTAAAGCAAATCAAGAGAAGATGTGTTCAGGCACTTTCATTTCCACAGTGCTGTTTCCCAATCCCATTTTCCTCCTCCCCTTACAGAAAAGGCAGAGATTTTTAAAAGGCTTATCTTACCTTTTTGCCATGTTCTCAAAGACTTCTGCTGTTTTGTTTCTGCCTTTGAGCTGCTGCTTGATGCTAGACACAATACAGTAGGCATGGAATAACCCCACTTAAATGACACTAAATTACTTAAGTTGTTTAGCCTTTCAAGTCAACACAGTCTTTCCGTACCCAAATCCATGTCTGCACACACTCTCTGTTTCAGTTATAGGGGTTCTGACCCATTAAACTCCACAGAAGTGTCCACGGAGGGATGGGATGCCATCACTAGGAACATTTTAAGGAGCAAAAGTAGAAATGAGCACACATAGTTTATAGGTGTCCTGCATCTCTACAGGAGTTACAAGATCTCTGACAGAAGACAAATTGACAAACTGAACTAATCATGTAATACTTACCTGGCTTTAACAGGTATGCAGTTCAGTCTGTTATTTTTATTTTAGCTAAAAAGGCCACTCACATCTCTTCCTTCATGCACATCCTAGAAGTCTATCTCAAATTCACAGCAATTCAATTTTCTAAGTATGGCAGAGAAATAAGATGGCTGTTTCTGTACTATATATATATTGGCCAGAGAGAGGCCCTCAGATTTTAGAATATGAAGAGAGTAATGTGATGTTTTGGTTATCCTAATGAAGATAGAAAGGAAGAAGGGAGAAAAATACTTTTTCCACTTACAGCTAAAGTGGGAAACTGTCATCCTCTATTCATGTAAAGGATTGTATGATAAAAGGAACTTCTGGACAAACTATGAGCAGAGAGTGCCATTGTCCTATTTTTTGCTGGTTTGCAGCAGTCTGATCTCACTTCTGTGAGGTCAGGAAGGTACCGCTGTATAGCTGAGGGATCCTCATCATAAAGCCTTTTGAGTTACTGAGGTTACAGTGCAGAAGGTGTACCTGAGCTTCTTTGTATTCTGGGGTTACCACTTGTAATTCCTCCCACATGTATTATACCACTGCCTCTGCTTCCAACTGTGTGGCGTATCTAGTACTTCCAAACCAATATTTTTTTAATTTCTACATTTTACAGCTGGTTCCTCTGCCAGAATCATTCTGGCAAGCATGGAAATTAACATGAGACAAGCATTGCATCCAAATGTTAATGGATAATTAGCTCTGTCTTCCAGAGGGTGTTTTTTTTTTTTTTCCCTGAATCACTATCATATTATTCCAAACATCTCATATAAGACATTCAACTCAAGATCCTCTTTAACCATTTAAGTATTATGGATCAAATTCTGCTGTGTGTGGAGGAGAACTACATCCCTTATACCATTTCCAGTCTCCTATCTACCAAAAGGTTGAGCTGTACTCATTAGTTATAACCATTAGTGCCTCCAAAAAGAAGAAGTGAAAGCCAATGGAGAGAAACCAATATTTAATGAAGGGAAAAATGTAATCTTAAAGCAAATACTCACAAAAAAAAAAAAATACTGGTAATTTTTAGTTTCTTGATTACTTGCAAAATATCTCAGATCCCTACAGAAAGGACATGTGAACCCTTGTAACACATCCTTCTTCAGTAGGTATTTCTCTCTTTGCTCAGGAAAAGGAAACACTTGGGTATTAACTAATTGCCTTCTTCCCTCCCAAGACAGCACACCAATTCAATAGCAAGGTAGGAAACAAAAAACAGTCTCCTTCCCAAAGCTACTCAGAGGTGGAGTGATAGGAGACAAAATAACAGTGATGACAGAAAAAAAAAAAAAAAAGAAAAAAAAAAGTGGGGGAACACTACAGAATATTAGCTGACACTTAGCAAATTTCAGTTGGCAGTTTGTTAACAGTTGGGATCTCCTTCTCCCAGAAACTATAGGACAACGCCTTTTCCTGTACATGCATTATAATGTGGGTGTCACAAATCTGACTGCTCTGCTTAGAGATATTTTAAAGAAGCACAATATAGAAGCTGAATGAAGATCACATGCTAAACATTATGAAATTGTATGCACAAGAAAGCCACGCACACACTCCTACTTAAAATAATTCTCATTTCCTCTTCATTAGGGAGCATGTGACTGCACAGTTATGTCTTAAAACAGCTGAGAAATTAGTGAGCGGGCCTGGGTGAATGCAAGCCCATCTGCCCCCAGGCAGCTATGCTAACTGCTTCCTTGCCAGCTCAGTCTGCTGCTGGCTGCAGCAAACTCCTTTAAAGTAAAATGAGCAGTTCTTTATAACACAGATAATCACACATACCCAAGGACAGAGCAAGAGAGAACATGAGAACATACTAGGGTTGGAATTCCTTCCCAATGGCTTTGTGCCCCTTGTTGTATTGGTCCTCAGCTCTTAGCATACAGAATTTAAAGCTTATCTTCAATGGAAGTTACACCTAGTTGCCATGACTGTTTTCTTCTGCAGAATTCAGAACCTCGTCCATACAAAGTGCATATTCACATGTCCTTTGAACTGAGTGATCAACTACATCCATACAGCATCCATTATATCATCATAGTATCAGCACATGACTTTTTTTCCTACCATAATTAAGAACAACTTACCACCAGCTATGAGAAGCAGAGATGGGGGTTCTGTTTTGTAAAGAGATTTCCTTTCCTGAAGTATCAGCATAAGTCAGAAAACAATCAGGAACCACACCACACAGTGCTTCTGAAATTACCTAAATTTCTGCTCCTGGAAGTGTTGCAGCAAACTAGCTCAGGCTGAGAGGTTTTCTTGCTCCTTTTCCAGAAAGATCCAATCAAATCCTTAACTAGATGTCAGGATTTCTCATCTCTTTGCTCTTCCACAGATACACTGGGAGCTACAAAAGCCCTGACTTTAATCATCACTGTAAGATCTTGCAGACCTCTGTCTGTCACACTGCAACGGGAGCCCAAATTAGGGGATGAGCTGGAATTAGGTGACTAGCCACCGAAAGTATGGCAGGGAGCCTCACAGTCCTGTTCACATAGGAGCTAGAGGTTTAAGAAGCTTACACGGAAAGCAGTCGTTTTTTTGGTAGAAGCTTGTTTAGCACTAGAAGAAAGCTTAGACCAGAAACATCCTTTTAATTTTCAGCCTTGTCATTTCAGATATGATAAATTGGAAGCTACAAAACTCTTGTTTTATTTAAGGAGCTTGTTTTAAAATACCCCAGTCTTTTCAGACATTTTTTTCTCCTGACAGTTATATAAATGCAATTCTTATATATATGTAGAATGAACATCTCAGGTTTTCTGAGCTTCAGAGCTTAAAAATGGGAATGGTAAAGCTAAGAATCTAATTGACTCACAAGCAGAAAGATCTTTATTTCTGCCTCCTTCTATTTAACTTAGTAGAAAAACATCCACAATTTCAGCAGATGTGTGGTCTAGCTTGGAAAATATGTGCAAATAGGTGAGTGCAGAACAGCTACTTGGCTTGACACACAGGGGCTGGGGATGGTATCGACAGTTCTGGTGCGGTAGCCCTCTCCTCCAGATTCCAGCAGAATATGTTTAGCTGAGACCTTTTACGTTCTCTTCAACTGATGCTATACAAACGTGGGTAGAATCATGCTTTTCTAAGTAATTTTTCCAAGTGTTTAGGAAGAATCAATGTCAAATTCACCAAAATTAGGCTTTCCAGTTAACATCACTTTATGCACTATAAATAGTTAAGAGAATTTCCCATCTTGCTTCTTAAACAGTGCTTTTGGGAAAGATAACTTCTTCCAGATCCCCTTTCCCACATCCCTCCTTTTTTTCCCCCCTCCCCTGAAAGATGTTTAAAGAACTCCGTGAGAGGAAATGATTTATCTTTGCTATTTAATACTAGATTCTGGAAATCAATAAATCATACTTCAACTGGGTCAAGACCTATATCTCTCAAAAACTACATGTAATTAGGCAAAACATTGTCCCAAAATAGCTGTAGATTTGTGTGCATAAAAATATTTTGACAAAGTAGTCAAATTAGAGTTAATTTAGTTAAAATATTGTTTTTAAGAATAAAGGGAATACCTAGGATTACAGCGACAGTAAAGAAGCCTAATTGCAGTTTTGTTTGCCTGTTTACCAATAGTAATAATTTCAGGCTCAACTGAGAACAATGAAAGAGCAAATCCAAGTTGAGGGGGGAGCAAATGAATAAAGGAGAAGGGGGAAAAAAAGGAAATCTCAAAGTTCAGTCAAGCCTTTCTTTCTAATTATGCAGTGGCATTTAGGGTTTTGAGAGCGTGTATTTAAGATGTCAAATTAACTGACTTGATGGATCTTTTTAATGTGACTGAACAACACATTCTCCAAGCATGGTAGGCATGGTGATTCATGATTTCATTTAAAAAAAAAAAAAAGTGGGATCAGAGATGGTGATATCTTAGATAATTTTTATGGATGCTTACACAAAACAGTCCTCTAAAAATAGGCAGAGAGCAAGAGAGGGCAGCACCAAAGTAAACCTGCACTTACGCAGAAGCACACAGACCTGTGGGCCCACTCCTTTCAGAGACACATTTGGCAGCAGAGCCTCCCCTGATGTCTCTGAGAGCCCCAAACAGAAAAACAGAGGGGACCAATGTCTTCACAGAGCCATGTCAAACAATCTCCTACAGAAACAGACACCATCAACAGAAATTAAGCATTGGGCTTCAGCTTTTTCCAAGTCAAACTTAAAGCCCTGATGGTATGTGGGAGGTGGGTGAGAAGAAGGAAGAAGGCAAGAGGGTGGGTAGCCTTGATCAGGAGACAGACTGTGTCACCACCAGTGCTGACAGTGGGAGGAACTGGTGCTTCTGCCCCACCAGCATTGTTCTTGCAACTCCTCCGCAGTTTGTAGGATCCAGTATGCTATGCAGAGCTACCATTCTGTGTGCTGGAGATTAGATCTTAATTTCCCGTCATGACATAGCTTGTGAGGACACGCAGTCTAGGTGAGCCCAGGTGACAACCTGCAGTAGCTTTTGAAGTCGTTGGATGACATCTGTTTAAGTACATAATAGAGTTCAGGGGTCCCAGAGACAGAAGTTTGTACTGGCCTCATGAGTGCAGGTGGCACTGGGAGACTGTAAGCACACTGGCTGTGTGTGAAGCCTGCACCTTCCTGCACAGCACAGAATCCAGGCAAGGCCGCACCTTCACAAATGTTCTTCTGAGGGGAAAGTGCCCATCAGAGCTTACATCTCAAGATGCTAAAAAAGTTAACTTTGAAACATTACTACATAGGTGAGAGAGCTTTTTGAATTCCAGCACTCATGTATCCCATCAGAAATTCAGCTTGTTTCTGCACCATTTCATAAGCACAACAATGCGTAATACTACTACTTTTTCTAGCAATCTTGCTGCTTCAGAGCTCAGTTTATAACCTGTCTAACTGCTGGGGCAGAGCTGCCCTGGAATTTATAAAGTGTGTGTGAGCAGACAGATGCTGTGCAAGTCTCCTTCAGTGGAAACAGAGGTCAGGCCATACAGACCTTCATGTAGTTTGACATGACAGAAGCTGTTGGCAAACCGTATGCTATCTTTATTATAGAACTAGTCAGAAATGCTGAAAATAGAGATTGGTGAGCCACAGCAGGAGCAAAGGCCATAGCAAAAGACTGAGCTAGAGAAGTTGGGGAATTGGCCCTTGGTTTGAAACACACTGTTAAGAGAGGACCCACAAAGCAGAAGGCATTTTGTGTAACTGAACTCCTGTAAGTTAGTAGATTTAAGGCTCTATTTAGAGACTGTGAATTTAGAGACCATGCCATGTGTTGTCAACTCAGTGCTGAGAACAGGACATGTTATCTTCTGAATTGCAGTGGAAACCACTAGCTGTGTTGGTAAGAGCTTGTTTTCTGTGAGAAAGTCTCTAAAAAAAATCAATTGGTTCATTTACAGAATAAGAGATTTATTTATTTTTATTTGTACTTCAAATTCACCTAGAGATATCTAGAGTGACTATCTTAGTTCCACACACCTTATTGGTAACATCTAAGAACACTTTCACCAAACTGTTTCCATTATAAAACTAATTTCTGCTTCTTATAACACTGGTCAGCTGTAGCTGGTCTTTTGCAGGCTGAATGCCAGTGCTGTTAAGGATAAGATGAAGTACTCATTGTCACAGGAGAGAAAAATATGAGTATTGTCTAAAAAAATTAATCATGATCCAGGAAGCAAGAAAAGCACTGGAGCAAGGATAGACTTGAGGAGGAGAGGAAAGAGTTCAGGGCATTGGCCTAATCATATCTTATAAACTTGATTTTTATTCCTAATATGTATATTGATGTATATTTATCATATAGTTGAGTTCAGTAAAAGTCCACCAACAAATGTCCATGTTTCCTTCCTTAATTAGTTCACACTTAATTTTCTCAAAAGCAGATAAAAGTTACAGTATGCTGTGCCTGTGCTACAGAAGGATCACACTAAGTAGCAAAGTGGACTGTTTTTCATCTAGAGACAATTTCTGATCCACAGGACCCAGTCCTGAAATCCTTTCTGCGGAAGGCTTTGAGCTAATATTTATCAGGAGACTTGTTTCAGAAACTGTGACAACCTTGGTGCTGCTGAATTTGACTGCAGCCCTGCAAAGTACCACTCCTCTAGTCCTTCCCCTCTGCTGCAGCCCAGAGGAAAGGCACCTATGCTCAGGGGACACTGATCTGTAGCACAACTTCCCCACAGCACAAATGACAGCACAAATATGAAAAATACAGACTAAACCATTATGCACATTAACATCGTACTACAAAAGGGAAAAAAATATCATACTAGGTATCATCATGACGTGATAAACATTTCTGAATGTAAGAGCTAGCTCACTCAGTTAAATATATATTTTCCAGATATTTCTATCTTAACTTCTGATCTAACAGCTTACATCTAGTTTTTAACACAATTTACTCCTTCCATCCAGCTGATGGATATACTTATGCTTTGGTACTACCTGCTAATCATACACCCCAGAGACTTGGAACAGCTGGAACTTGCAGCTAATCATTCCCCTATAGACACTCCTATAGAATGTTTTCACTTGATATCTCTGTTTAGCAAAAACATTTGCATTTTTATATTAGGCTTCACAGCATTTACTTCGCTGTCTCTCACAAGCACTGAAAATGCCCGCTCTTTTGTGCACAATAGAACTGACATGGACAGATAAGAAGAATGGATTTATGCACTTACTCTTTTTACTTACCTTTCTCGATTCTTGAAAAACAAATGACTTTCATAGTACTTTAGAGCAACGTTTTACCAAATGAGACTATCTAGATGTGTTAAGAAATAGTAGACAAATATTCAACTGTCCCAGAAATATGAACATTCATTTTATGCACCATCAATGTTTTCCATATATCCAAGATTGTAGTAATTCCCCACTTCAGTAATTTATAAGATTAAAGAATGCATCTGTTTGACTTTGTAGACTATGGGCAGTTATATTTCTTGGCGTACCAAGACTGGCCTAAGAAGAGACTGCCAAAGAATCAGAAATTCAAGGCTGCAGGGAGTCTCTTTCACTTTGCTTTCATTGTTAAAGAGATCATTTTTCCAAACCATTAAATAATTTATATCCTTTAGTGCATTTATTTAACAGAGCCTGCCCTTTAGTTAGCTACAACAGTTAAAACTTCATGGCATTTTGACAACTGAAAGTTTCAACAATTTCCATGCAATCTTTTCCCTAGAAGTGTCTAAAATTTGGTAGTACTGTTTTATGAAGTTTAGTCTTTGGCTTCCTGAAGCAGTCCTGTAACTGACACACTGTTCGAGGCTGCACTGAGATTTGGTTAACAGTCACTGGCCTGCCCTGCTGAGCAGGAGATTGAAGGAAGCAGGAGGAGGAGAAGAAGCAGGACTTGCTTCTGTGCCACCCACAAACTGATCTCAGATCTATACTCATTATTTTGCTCAGGAAAAAATCCTCATTGAAAATAACATCCCCTGCCATGGTCTAATGGAACCATAATTTTTCTATATCAACAATCTTAACACATAGGAAAAAGACAAGATTAACTAAAATGAAGCTAAATTATGGTATAAATTAGGGTTTATTGGTTTAGATTTATCACCATTTTATTCAAGCTAGCCTTAAAATCAGAGTTCTCAGCTTTGTTAACTGTCACGCTTACATTATCTAGTTCTCTAAGATTGTACATGACATTTAAATGCATATAGAAAGAAAGAAAATAAGCAAGCATAAGGCCTAGCAAAAATGTAATTTAAGAAGACTAACGTGAATGTAAGGTTTTATGGAAATATACATTAACTTGGTGGTCTTACATGAGCCATAATAGTTTTTATTCCTTCTGCAGCAAGGACTATTTTTGACCCCAATCTGCAAATTAAAATGGTGATGTAGAAACATAAAACTTTTAATGTTCATGGGAGACAAGCAAAGAATAGAAATATTAGGTAGGATGTTGCTTTTGGCCTTGATGGATGCAGGGTCATTCCTGTGAAGTTCTGCACCCAACACATGCATATTTGCTGGGGAGGTCACTGTGTCATCAGTAACAAAACTCCCATTAAACTCGGAGTTGCTCCAAGACCTCTGATTTCTGAAGCTGCAGTGTAGGAAGACTTCTACTCTCTCAAGTCTCACTGAGTTACAGTGCAACCCTTATAGAAGCTTTTCATTATCCAAATACATCTCAAGCATCAGTTATAGTAAGTTTTTTCTTTAAACGATTGTTTTGAAATGACCAAAGACACATACTTCCCAAAAACTTGTGCAAGCAGACTTCTTTCAAGTAAAAAAGACTTATTTGTACCAAGCCAAGATGTGAAAAAACTCATAGGATCCCCAAAATTATAAGATTAATTATTAATGAAAGGGTAATCTTGTGACATTTATTAAGAAATCATCGTTTTGCAGATATTTGGTTTGACCTTGTAAGAAAAAATATTAAATGGCAGTTGAAATTCTATTGGAATTATAAGATTCAAAAAGCTGCAAGTTCAAAGAAGAACAGTCAGATCAATAATTAGGGGCCCCTACAGATCAGAAGAGGTCCCAGTGTTTTTATTTAAACTTTACATTGGCATAAATAATTCAAGTGAAAATAAAGTGCAAGCTCTTTTAGGGAGTCTTGCAGACCAGCATTTTGATAACCATCAGAACCAGTGATCTTAAAAAGAAAAAAAAAAAAAAAAGCTATAATTGCATTGCCAGAACCTACTGGAAAAGGCATTTTATGCCTTCCTAATATAAGTCAAAAATGTGTAAATGTCGCTGGTCACTTTCAAAGAGAAAAAATTACTGAACATTTCTGGACAAAACATGGCACACTGCCACTTCTCTTTCCTGTGGGTTACAGTTCACTTTGATTCAGATGCATGAAATAAAACAATATTTTTTGCTGACTTCAGCTCCTAAGGGAGCCCAACATGCAGCTGTATGTTGTACAAAACAGACACCATTCTGGTGAGCGAGGACTTGGAGTCACTATATTTGGTTACTGTGCTATGGGGAAATTATGGTGGTTTAAACTATCTTTCTAGAAACCAGGAGACTCTGACTTGGCTCTAATAGTTTAGAGCATATTGTTTGTATTTGTTGTAAGTTTGGAGCAACTGTATTGTTTTCCTACTTTTGTACCAATGAAATTAAGATGAGAAGAGAGCTCAGTATTGCAAAACTGCCATCACATTGCAGAGCTACTGCTGAGAGCAGAAATGAGTGAGGTCAGACACTCCATTAAATCCTTAAAGACAACTGTCAAAGCAATCATAGTTGCTGTAAAATTTCACAACCGTCTTCGCAAACAGTACCTTCATAATTGCAAATTAAAATTAAAAAAAAATAAAAAATAATAAAAAAAAAGATAAAGCGTTCCAGTAGGATGTTAGCATATAAAAAACAATCCACATCCTGAGAACAGACAACACCAGCCCATCATAAAGATGGGAAACAAGGTAGTCATAAACTCCAGGTCTTCAGTTTCTCAAAGGATAATGTTTTAAAAAAATCAGAAAAACATCACAGCATTAATGTGAGATGAATGTTTCTCACATAGGGCAGAAGGAGCAAGGGCACTAGCAGAGTCAGGTTAATACTAATTTAAAAGCTGTATTGTGAGAGCATCATACCCACGTTAAGCAGACAGGGACAGGAGGAGAGGCGGCTGACTGCCCTGCCATGCAGCCCTTTTCCTCCTCCCACCATTGGACTCTTAAGTTGCTAATTTGTAAAGAGAATTAAATCACTACTGAATGTCACTGGGGAGAGCTTAAGGTGCAAAGAACACAATTTGAACTTGCCTTCTTTGCTATGGAGGTACAGTCACTGCTCAAACTCTTTGCCCTTGAGGACTGCATTCTCCTCAGCTCTCAGGCTGGTTTTGTATGCCGAACTGCTACCAGCCTCCATCTCAGCAGTTACTCAGCCTTCCTAGGACATGATTTTTTATCCCACATGTCCTCAGGCTTTGGCATTTAAACCATATTTTACTTTGCACCCAGGAACTGCCTGCTCAGATTTTTTTTCTCCCATACTCTCTCCTGGGGCTAATAATCTTTTTCACTTCTGTTAGTAGGAAGCTAAACATGAGTCTTACAGTCTTATAGGCACACTGAAGTGCAGTCCCAAACTGATTATTTCCTCTAACTCTCTCCTGGGCTGTCTGAATTGGAACCTTGCACATCTAAATAGACTTGGTCCTATGAGAGAAGACAGGAGAGAGGATGGAAGAAGCAGAGCAGCACAGGCCTGGGACATGAAGTCCCTGTAAGCTTAGTTTCTGGACAGCATTTACATGGATATAGCAACCAGCACAGCAGTGAGTTCTGCACAGTTCCACCACAAATCCGTGCACATATGTAGAAGTTGAGCCTATGCTGGGATGTATGACACCAAATCCAGCTTGCTAGTGACCCTGGATGAGCTACCCCAAAGCTGATGGCAATCAGCTGTTATATATACAGCATCAGAGTGGCCTGAATGAAGTGGTTTGTGCCACCTGAATTTTCTCATCGCCACTTCAGCGTTTTGATACTGTCTATACATGGTCATACTCCACCTACTGACAGAGATTCTTCAGACTGGTGGTGTTCTCTTCAAGCACCCCCAATGAAGCATCTCCAAGAACTAATATCCTCACAATGAATTTTCTAGACTGTAGCAGCAGTGCAGAGCCTGTTAGGTTGGAGGCTGTTCATTTATGATGAGGCGGTCATCTAGTCCCACTACCTACTCAAAGCAGAGTTAATCTCAAAGCAAACAGCAAAAAGGATAGGAAAAAGTAAAACAGTTCTTCAGTGCCTTTCACTGGTCTGAAACTATTTTTGTGTAAAAATTGCCTACAATTAAAACTGTAAAATGCACAGAACTGGAAAGCACTAAGAGACTACAGTGACAAGACAGTGTAATAAATCAATGTCAATGGAATTGATGAGTGTATTTGGAAACTGCATTCAGTACTGCTGCACGAGTTACATAATCAGTTCATTGAGGTCTGAAAATAAAATGTAGATGAAGGAAACAGGATATGACTTTAACAGATAGTCCTGCATATACTGTTATTTCTTCTCCCAGGGCATTAGTGAGTTACATGCGATCCACAGCACATGAAACAGAGATGATGATTTATCTGGCTGCTTGGAACAGGCATGTTTTTAGGATGGCAGTCAGTGTCCCTGTTGGAAGTGCCAGTGTATATATAGCACACCATCCTACCAATGGCTAGGTAGCAAATGCCTATGCACAGACAAAACTTCTCCAACATAGCTTTTTCATAAAGCCTTTACACTTAATCCAGTGCAAAATTAGACCTTACATTTCTGAGGGCTTGAAAACAAAGGTCCTAAGCAAGAGCCCTGACTTCGGTATAGTAGTAAGCCTGCTTGAGAGGACCAGAAACCAGCCATATGCCTTCCAGTATTCCTCCTCCAGCTGCCAAATGAACGTGTCTTTGAGCACACACACTGCCATGCACCTGTGGACTCAGGTATCACTTTTGTGAACACCAAAGTATGTGTGCAACAGCGTAGTTTCCTAATGCTTTGTAATAAGCACCTATTGCCAGTATGCAAAATGACTGCATGTAAAATCCCAGTGAAAAGTAAGAGAGATTTTTGTCTATGTGATAAACTGTCATGTGTTCAGGACATTATACAACTACCAAGCTGTATTGCTATAGGGTATTTTTAATATTCCATAATTTCAACATTTTAATAACTATCTTAAAACTCTGCCAGCCATGAAACACAGATGACTGCTGCACATCCTGATTGTTGACATTGTCAGGCAGAGAAATATATTTTCTTTAAATTGAAGAAGTGTTGGAAAATATGTTTTTAAGTTCATATAAAGATGCATTAAGCCATTAAATCATTCTAAAGGGCTAAAGCTTTCTTACTGAGGTTGGGGTTTTTTTGGTTCATAATGGGAGGTCTGGCTGGATCTTTCCATCTGCTGTGCTGGCTGTTGCTGCAGATGGTCATAATCTGTACATATGGTATGTGCATATATAAGCTGAAATCAATGTTGTCTTGGGTTAAAAGCAGGCACACAAGATAAGCTTGGATGCCTAACACAAGAATATTGGTAAAGGACATAATTCAGAGCATTTTACTTTTCTAGGGGAATTTTACATGGAGTTAGGGAAAGAAATATTTACAGCTTACTGAAAAAAAAAAATCTCAACTAAGAGAATGTAAAGTCTGGATCTGCAATTTGTTTGGAATACATTTTTGGCATTAGCTCAACCCTGAATCTGTGCCAGACTTTGGTTTAAACTGAAACAGACCTGAAGTTGCTGTTTAAGCCAGTCTCACTGTCACTAAAAGGTTGCTGAAACTGATGGTGACTAGAGAAGGGGTAAAAGACCTCATAGTTAAAAATAGTATCTAACAATGAATCACACATAAACCTAGCAAATATTAAGCTGTTCTCTGCTACCTACTGTAGTACCTGGTTAGCACTGAAAACTTCTGCTTGCAGATTGGCTTATGAACTTCTTGTTAGGAAAAAACACTACAGTATTTCTTTGACATGGAGAAAACTCTAGAGGAAACTCACAATTTGTACAGATACCCATACTTGCACTTAGAAAAGATTTAGTAGCAAGTGGCTGAAAAGAGGAATTCATTGGAAAAGCAAGACATGAATAATTTCTGACACGTGATCAAATGCATTTTCAATATTTCCTGTATCTTTTCCTCTAACCTCTGTATTACAATTTATCAGCAAGATTTGCCCATTCATGAGATGAAATAATTGTCAGAGCAGGTGAAGCCATGAATCTTCTTCTGTCCCTTTTTTGTACTTTTTATTTTATTATTTTATTTTAAGAGTTTTGCTGTTCTCTTTGCTAACTTTTCTTGCACTGGGAAAACACTGCACATATTCAGCTGCAAGAGTAGAAAAGGAACATAAATTGGCTTAAAAAGAGTTGCTACCATTCTAGCGTGACTTTGTAAGCTACTGTTTTCTTTCTTATTTCAGGTTTGCTTTGTGAATTTAGATGCAAATAGAGATGATTGCAGCGATGAGCAAGTGCAACAGGTAACAATTTCTGTCCTAATAACATGTACAATGAATGTAGATACACCAGGACTTTCCAAAACAAACCCAGAACAAAATTCTATGGACAATTCAAAGACAGAATTTAGCTCTTACAGAACGGAATGCACCATGAAATGAATGCATTTCAATGCCTGTCCCTATTTTGTAGCTTTTCTTATTCCCATCCCCGAAATGCCTACTTTATTACTGCAACCTGTGAATTAACAGCATTTATCCTGTCAGTGGACTTCTTGCTCAGCCATGGTTTTGTCAGAGACTTGGATGTGTCATACATCCAGGTATTTAATTTGACACAATAATACATCAAAATCATTTCTGAAGTCACTCTTTGCTATTGTCAAAAAGCCTTTGAAACTTTAGTCATTTGGCCCATCTCACTCAGTCAAACTCCAGGTGGTTTGAATGTGTGGTCTTGAGGAAAAGATTAGATAAAACAGAACTAGAGGTGTGTTTGACCTGCTTAACTGAAAGTTTAGAGGGGTAGGAAAAAAGGGGGGATTTAAATACATATAGAAAAAAAAAAAAAAAAAGAAAAAAAGCTTGGTTACTTTACAAAAAACTAAGACAAACTATGTCATGATATTCTATTTAAAATATGTATGCTCATTCCAAAACATTCTCAAATCTGAGGAACTCACATTTTAAAGGTATGGCCCAATAATCAATTTTGAGCTTACATCTTCCTTTACCAGTTCATTTCCATCATCCTGGCTTGGTGCCTATGCCTGACACGTAACTGCTCGCAGCAGTATGTGGTAAGTGCTCAAAGGCACGGTCTCCTGGCTATTCAGGGGGTTCCTCAGTAAAGCGTTTAGGTTAGTTTGCTGGAACCATTTTAGCTCATGGGAGGACAACCGATGTAGGGAACTAGTTGCCTCCTGCAAGTTGTAAATTAGCTGTTTCTCTATGCCGTTTTCTACGTCCTGGATCTGTGAAAATTCAGGTGACAAAAATAAATACAGTTTCTTGCAGAAAAATTATTTTTCTGTTAAATCAGCAGGTTAACTGTGCAGAACAGATTGAGAGGTTTAACTTCACTGATCCCACAAAAGTATCGGTTGTTTTCTAATAAACAATCATTTTGCTAGCTAATCCTTAAACTGGTTTAATGCAGCCACTGTTTACAATAGCTGGAGATGAGTTTATTCCTTCACAAGCACAAATCACCTCTGAAAGCAGCAGCAGCATGATTTTTACCTCTCAGCCCTACAGCAGCAGTGCACACACCACTGGCACACTTCACGTGGCCACCAGTACCTTTGTTCCCAGCAGAGTCAGCAGCCCCCAAGCACTGCCCCCCGGGGTGCCCACCCCTGCCACCTCCCGTGACTCGTACCAGCACAACCACACCTTTTGGGCTCGTTTTACAAATACACTTTCTGGTGCAGAGTCAACACATTCATTAGGTGTGACTAGGGCTGATATTTTAATTTTCAGTGTAGATAATAAAACACTCGATGCTAGCACAGGCATTGTGTATTCTTCCTATAGTACTGCATTTAATGTAAATTGGCTTTGAGTGAGGTGGGGTTTTAATACCCACTAACGCAGTGAAAGCATATCACGTAAGAAAATATGTTAGCATAGCTGTCATTCATATGAAATATATAATTATTTACTAATAGATACTGTTGGGGTTTTGCATTATCCTCTGGACCTTGAAACGGGTTACACTGTTGGAGGGCTTTTTATTATTTTTTTAAAAAGCATAATCATCTTTCCATTATTTTTTATTCTGAACAAAAAGCAAATTCAAAAGTCATAATTTTGTACCTAAAAAATCTGATAGAATGTGGCAATTTAAGCAGTAAAAGATAGAGATATGTAGAGAAATGTGTGTGATAACAGAAAGGTTATAATTTAAAAAAAAGAAAAGATGAGAACTTTTTTGAGCTATACTGAAATGTCAAACTGAAGTGCTGAATTTAGTTATGTCAAATATAAATACTTAGCCCCATCTGAAGATCAGTCTACTGAAAAGTAAATTGTTCCCCAAAACCGAATTAGATTTGCTAAGCCAGAAAGTTTTATTATATCTAATTTAATTCACTCTGAGGAAAAATAACAGTACTGCAAGATTATCATTCTAAAGATGAAAAGGAAAAAGTAAAGTGTCATTGAATTGCATAGTAACTAAAGCATGGGGCTGGGTACATGAGATCTGCATTCCCTTAATGGCTTTGCCATTTGATGAGTTCTGTTTGTGTATAAAATGGAAGTGGTATTTACTTCCTCTGGAACGGGTTGTCCTTGATTTCCTGTTCATAACGCACACTGAGATCCTCGGCAAGAAAGGACTGCAAGCACTCTTAGAGCAGGTATTGTCCTCCTTGTCTGGCCTTCGTGCACTAATGAGCCCAGATACTTACTGGCACACCACTGGGACTATAGCAGTATTGCAGTACAAATTTCCTGTGTTACTAAGCATGATTGATGTTATTGTTATTGCCATCTTTGGCTCTAGCAAATACATGACAGCCAGAAAGCGACTGCATCATTACAAATGAAAGGTCATGAAAGTGTCCAGTGGAGCAGCAAAGAAGCATATATTCCATCTGTGTATTAAATACTTTTGTTATTCCAGATTTAGAAATGCATTAATTTGATCAGCAATTTAAAGCTAACTTTCCCTTTGGATTCTTGCCTATCATATGCCTGAAAGATTTGCCCTATTCTCATTACCATACTTATCATCTAAACCAGAAAAGATTCATCAACAAACACAGTGTTCTCAGTCTCTTAGGAACTCTCTTGTAATAGGAAAGCCAAGCATTTAGATGTGCAAAGGCAGTCAAGCTCTTTAGCACATACCAGTGTAAGGGATGACAGATTGTCCTACTGCAGTGCTGTGCAGGAGCTTACACTATCACCATAGTCATGGCCTGGGGGCTCAAAAGGAAGAACATGCATTTTAATGCTGCCAGTTCCACTTTTGATGAACTCGAAATAGTAAGTTTGAGCTTTCTAAAGGAATGCCTACGTTGTATTTCATTTTGTTATTTATGAATATAACTGCACAACTCAGACTTCATTACCTGAGAGCAAGATCTGTCTTTCAAACTACAGAAACTGATCAGCGTCTCTCCAAATCTCCCCAAACTCATCAGTTCTATGAATGTACAACCACCGAAGGAAAACGAAATAGTCCTGCTGAGTGGATTAACGTCAGGAAACCTTCAAGCTGATTATGAAGTTCCCCAGGTAGGAATCATAAACTCTTCTTTAGAACCACATCACAGCTGTGAAGGAATTTGGAAACTGGAAAAAGGAAGGTGAAAACAGGGACTGTATACCAGTTTAAGAACTGAGTAGCAGCTTGCAAACATAAAAATATAGAGAGAGAGAAACTTTTTTTTGAGAAGTTAAGTGTAAGAGAGGGGAGGACAAAGACAGAGGAGAGATGCCTCTCCTCTGCATAGATCCTGCAGATATCTGGGTTACAGATGATAATGCTGTAAGCCACATTAACAGTTGATACTTCAGGAAAGGCAGGCAGTGGTGGCAGAGATGATTCACAATCCCAGATTTCAAGAGTAGAGTAGCAGGAGTCAGAAGGACAGCACAGAGGGGGAAAAGGAATGAAATAACATTTTCTGTACACACAGCTACAACAGGGCACAACTCCTACAGACTCCCTTCCAAGTGAAGTCTTTCTTACTACTGAAGTCTACTTCCTACTTTTGTTCCCAGTCCATCTGGTCCCACACATCTACCTCAGAAAAAAGCTGACAAAAGGGCTTGAAAATCCTAGAGGCTACCCTAAGCCTGAATATGACAACTGAAAATACCAGGACACATTAACCATATCAGAGCTGATACTTCATTTAGCTTCTGTCAATGTAAAAAGTAATTAACGCATAAATTAAAACTTAGCATTTAAAAGAGCTAAAGGCAAAGTTCTCACACAAACTCCTTCACTCCTGTTATTGCCAATGAAATGTGCCATAATCAGAAACTGCAGGCCAAAAATTCCTCCTACTGGCACCACATTGAGAAAGGAAACAAATGATAACATTTGCTTAAAGGCATTTCAACACACAAGTTCCAGGAACTTAACTCCTTATTATAATAAAAAGGTGGTTTGCAGGGAGTTGGGGGCGTTTTGTTTTGTTTTTTTAAAAAATAAAAAATTCCTTTCCACTTTTATCTTGTTATTTCTTTCTCTTCGTGTCTGTGCAAAGAAAAATAACAAAAAATACTTTGGTATTTCCGGTCCGATTATGATCTCATTTGCCTAAGCATGAATTGGAAACCACTTCATTAAAACTGCAGATGTGTCCTGCAGTACAAAACTGTCTAACTAGCTTAAAAATGAACAGGTAACTGCAGGAAGGAAAAAAAAAAAAAAAAAAAAAAAAAGTCAGAAAACTTTCTTCCACTGATACTGATTTGTGTACATAAATCTTCATGAAGCAGGCACTAGCTATTTTATTTTATACCAATGAGATGCTCATTAAAGAGAGAAATTACCTGATTATAGAGCTTCCTTGCCACTTGTGACTAGTGGCTGAATTGAGAAAGATTTAGAAAGAAAAGCACACAAGCCTTGGGTGGGGGTAGAGGTGCTCCAAGCCAGGCATCCCTGGGGGGAAGCCTCTGTGGTACACGCAGCGATAACACTGCTTCCCAATTAAAGAGTCAGCCCAGTGCTAAAGGAACACGGCCATTGGGACTAGCAGCTTTCACAGACGGTAGGTAACAAAGAAATAAAAACTAACCTACATTTCTGTAAGATGAGTAGAGCTTTTGCATTGAGATAGTGAGATTTATTGAATAGATAAGCAAATGCTATGTTGGCCCTTATATTTTGTAGGCTTTCCGGAGAACTTCATTTGTAAGGAGACTTGCATCATCCTTATACCCTTTCACAAGCATAGCCCTGCAAACCAAGGACTGGAGAAACAGCATGGGAATGTTTGCTCTAAGACTGCATCTGTTATTAATAACAGTTCTCACAACACAGCATATGCTTAGGTCTGATTCAGTAACAATTCCTGAGGGGCTATTAAAAAAAAAAAAAAAAATTAAATCTTTCTTTTGTATTTTACTTTTAACAGGCTAACATATCTGGTTTTCTGTTCAGACACATTTTTCAGTTGTAAAGGAATAGTAGGCTAATAAAACAGGCAGTTCCAACAAAATAATCATCCCACTATTATTACTAAGTTTCTACTTTGCTTTCACACCCACTCCTAGGATGGGGTTGCGTTATGTTAGGTACTCTGCAAATGCATAGGGAGTCCAGGGTGTCTTTTACATAGCTGAAAATCTTGATCCAGAGTTGGTTACACTTAGGCTGTCTCCTTCCTGGGGGTCTTGAGTTAAAGCTCACAAGCTACAAAAATTTGGCTTTGCTTCAGAGTATATCTGAACCACAAACACAGTCCCATGCAGAGATATCAACTTAGCTTTGAGGGAGTATAAACATCCAACAGGTTTAATATCAATAAAGTGAGGATAACAAGAGTTCTTTTTTCTCAGTTTCTGCCCAACTTCCTGCTTAACTATACAGCCTCTCTAGCTAAGACATCTTTTATGTAAAGGTTCACCACATTGCACGTTTGCAATTGGAGGTTATGCTGGTCTGAAATAACAGGGTTTTGAGCAAATAAGGAGTGAGAGGAATAACAAAGAAAATAAAACTATCTTAAAATAGTTTGCAAGAACATCTAAAGGTGACCCGCTCTTCATCTCACCAGCCAGTATGTACAGGGCTGCCTTCAAAACAAGCGTTTCAGCAGAAATTATCCTGAAACGGAATTCATGCCCACAAACAATTCCCTCCAGAGACAGGTAATACTGGGTGGCGTGAGGGCTGTAATAATAGTGTCAGGTGGCTAACTCTGACATAGTTTAAAGCCAGTAACATTGTCATTAAAACAAGAAATTGATTGGAAAAAAAAAAAAAAGGTTATTTCAACAAAGACACCCCTGTGATGCAACTGGGTTCTCTATTAAAATGCTTCTTTAACAGGTATTGATCCAAGCGGTCTTATTTTGGCATATATCTGACTGCACACCGTGCTACAAATTTCTAAATGACAAACTGTATCTTCACAACAGAACATTCCTGAGATTTTGATGGAGGGATGCTTAAAACAAGCTTGTTTGTTTGTTTGTTTTTAATTAAATAACTCTTTGAGATTCTTTTCCCCTCTAGTGTCCTTGGCTAGCAGATGTCTGCTTGGTTCAGTGTGCAAGGGGGAACAGGAAGAACAGTGCAAGCTGCATCATCTTTGAAATAAACAAGTTTCTGATTGGGCTTGAGCTTGTTCAGGAGAGACAGCTGCAGATAGAAGCTCATGTCTCAAAGCCTGAGGATGACACAAACTGCTCAGTGTCCTCAATAGAAGAAGATTTCCTCACAGCATCTGAGCACCTCGAGGAGGAAAACGAGGCTGATGAGTATAAAACTGGTAAAACCAATGAGACTGAGCATAATTCTGCTATTGCATAATTCTGTATTGCAGAACAGCCATAGCAGTACTTACAGAAATTGTACTCAGTGTTAATGTATGCATATATTTGTTTGTAATTTAGAAAACGGATGGCCATTCATACTTTAAATTTTTCTTCAAAGACAAGGATACGTGGTTGTACAGCAGTTTTACAGAGCAGTAATGCATTAGACAGTTATACAACCATTTTCTTTTTAAAGTTCCATAGTATTCTGCAAAGATTAATACCTTACTTTTCTTTTAGTAGGCCATGAAAAAATAAGTGTTTCAGAATCATCTTCAGATATCAAAAAAAATAAAGGAAAAGGATTTGAGAATCTCCACTACAGGAAAGCCAGGTTGCCATTAATTCTGGAAGGAAATTCCATTAATAAAGAAAATACAGCTACTAGAGTCTCTGAAGCTGTGAATGCTGTGGCTGAAGATGGCATCTCACAACCTGAAGATAAGCCAGACCAAGAAATCCCATGGCAGAAGGAATTAGTGGAAACAGCTACATCATCTGTCAGTACTAGTAATTTGACTAGTGTGGTTGAACACTCCTGCTCAGTTAATGTATTAGAAGATGTATCTTTAACCAAAATGGCTAAAGAGGAGCTGGGGCCTCTTCATGACCCCATAGCAAAACACATCAGTAAGGTAGACGTAGAGGAATGTGCAGGTGGTAGGAAAAGTGATCCCCCCTGGCAACATGAGCAAGCATCTACAGGTCAGTATGCCACAAATTTAGCAGAATCTGTTCTGCAAGATGCATTCATCAGACTGTCACAGTCTCAACCCACTTTTAATGAGGAGGCTGCGGTCAGCATCTCTGTAGGGAGCTCCTGCAAGTCAGAAGATGTGTCTGCTGCCCGATCATGGAATGAACTTCCAAAGATCGTCATAGTGCAAAGTCCAGACAGCTGTGAGAATGTGTCTGACTGGCCAGGGTCTGCCTTCCCAAATGTGTGCCACTGGACTGAATCAGAAAGTTCTGCTGAAGTTTCAGATTACTTCGAGGAAGAACATTCAAATGGGCAAAGCCAGAGTGCACTGGAGATGGCCTTGGCATGTGCAGCGACTGTCATTGGAACCATCTCAAGTCCGCAGGCTGCAGAAAAGTTCAGACAGGACCAAGAAACCACAGACTCCAAAAATGGAGCAGTAGATAATGAAGAGACACAGACGGCATCTTCACAGCTACTTGAGGATTGTGCTGGTACAGAATATTCATTTCCATCTGCGCTGTGTGGCATGACTCAGGTAGCAAGTGCTGTAGCAGTCTGTGGACTGGGGGAAGCAAAGGAAGAGAAGTACCCTGCAACTTCGGGTGGTCTGCTGCCTGCAGCTCAGACTTCTGCAGCCATCACTCTTCATTGCAGCATAGCTATAGGAAGCAGCATGGAGAAGCTGAATGATAGCATTGCAGAGGCACTTCTCAAAGAGGCATCAACAATTTTGACAAAACCCAATACATACAAAAATGTAGGGCATTTTATGGAATCCATGAATGGAAGAATTATTGAAACAGCAGCAAGGCCACAGATTCCACACTCTGATGGAGTAATCAGGGATGAACTTGCACAAAACTTATCTAATATTATTCTACGTCATTCTATCGAAGAGGTTAGGAAGAAGAGACAGCTACAGCCCCCTTCAGAAAACAGCTCAAGTACACAAGACATTTTCATGGAGACTGCAAATGAGTTGCTTTTTAATGTGATATATTTCACTTGCAAGAAGATGAATGACATAAGACAAGTTGAAGAGTGTTCTCCTCTGTTTTCTGACAGCCCAAAAGCCAAAAAAGTAACAAGAGTGGAAGGATGGCCTACACAGGCAACCACACATGAAACATCACACAGACCCCTTGATCATTCTGCTGTTAAGTCATTTGGTACATGTTACAGTGCTAGCAAAGAACTTGGAAATGGTACAGGCACTAGGAAAACTAACATGAGAGATATAAATAGCAAGGAAAGTGCCACACTGAATTCAGAACTAAGTAGAGCCACTGGGCATAATGGGCTTGTTGCAAAAACGTCTCCCAAGAAAAGATACCTGAAAAGAACCACACGAGACTGTTACAAATCCCCAAATCAGGGTAGCAATCAGAAGAAGATTCACAGATCATTTTCAGACAGAGAAAACATCTTTGCAAACAATGAATGCAGGCATGGCGTTCAAGAACAACAGTCTTCCAATGCCGCTGTGAATGCAGATAACCAGCTGAAGCATAAGTGTGATGCTGTGCTAAAAGATGAAGTCCAAGTTAGCTTATCTTTGTTAGGAAGCCATGTCTTGCTTCCTTCTCAGCCTGTGCTCCAGGTGAAACATTCAAGAGATAAATATTGCATAACAGATTTTGCAGAAGAATTGGCAGAAACAGTGGTCTCTATGGCAACAGAAATAGCTGCCATTTGTCTTGAAAACTCAAATGGAAAGCAACCCTGGTTCTGTGCATGGAAGAGAGGCAATGAGTATCTGGTGACCCAGAGTTTGTCATGCAGAACCATGAAGAGGAAAAAGGAAACCCATGCTAATAGCTCAGTTGTTCGGAAGCACAGGGCACCTAGACTCAGCGAGATCAAAAGAAAGACAGATGAGCATCCTGAGCTAAAGGAAAAGTTGATGAATCGGGTAGTAGATGAATCTATAAACCTTGAGGATGCACCAGATTCTGTCAATATCTTTGCAAATGAAGTGGCTGCAAAGATCATGAACCTCACTGAACTCTCCATGGTTGATAGCATCTGGCAAGGTCCAAACCATCCCAGGAACAGGCTGCACTGTGACAGATGGAGCCGAGCCAAGGCCTCAAGCTGTGAGAGCATCCCAGAGGAGGATGCAGATTCCAAAGCCTCTGTCAATACCTTAGGCCTAATGAACACCTTTGGTCAATCGGTGAGCCAGACAAGTTCTGTCTCAAAGCAATCTAGCTGTGAAAGCATTACAGATGAATTTTCAAGATTTATGGTGAACCAGATGGAAAATGAAGGAAGAGGCTTTGATTTATTACTGGATTACTATGCAGGAAAAAATGCAAACAACATCTTAACTTCTGCTTTGCAACAAGTAGCCAAGAAAAATGGTCACCTTAACGTAAGACCAAGTTGCCCATCCAAACAGTCCAGTACAGAAAGCATAACAGAAGAATTTTATAGGTATATGCTAAGAGAAATAGAGAAGGAAAACAAAGATAACTTATCGTCCCCTCGAAATTCAAAGGACTGGTGTGGCAGTTTGCTACCACCCTCTCTACGATCACCTTTTTGCTTCAGACAATCCTCGATGCCTGACACCAGATCATCCAGCTCTAGACTAACAGTTAACATCCCAGTCAAGGCAAATTCATTAGATGGATTTGCCCAGCATCACCGGGATTCCCTAAGCGTACAGCCAGTCAGTACTGTGGCTTCTTCAGGTCTTTGCAAGTCTGATTCCTGCCTGTACCAAAGATGCAAGACTGACCAGATCACTGATATGTTGATTCACGAGACGTGGGCGAGTTCTATTGAATCTCTAATGCGCAAGAACAAAATCATAGCAGATGAGGCAGAGGTTGCAGAGGCAGATCGCTTTCACAGTGATTCCCCACCACATGTGGAACAATATGCAAACAGACTGGCTGCAAATATTGTTGAAAGTGGTAAAAGTTTAATAGTTGTCCAGCAGGATTCCTTTGATTCTATGAGCCAAGATCATATGCTGGAAAGCAAATATCCCCAAAGCACAACTCAGATTCAAACAAAACCCAAAAGAGATGAAATAAATTTGGATGAGCAAAAAGAGAAGATGAAGAGCCCTGGATGCCTCCCTGCAGGTCAGCACAGGGAAGTGCCTTTAATTCAGATAGAAACTGATCAACGAGATGAGGCAGATAAAGACTCTGAGTCCTTAACTTCACATGACTCTTCTGGAAAGGAGCATCAAAGCAATGAAAAACCTCCAGAAGCTTATGCTGGGAAGCACACAGTTTCTGGTTACTTACTGAATAGGTAGGTGATAAACAGAAAATCAGCTTATTGCTTCGCTGTTCAATTTCCCAGTAAACATAATTGTGATGAAGGAAGAAGATGAAGAGGATTTTTTTGGAGAAATAGGATAGATTATCACTGCAGGTTTCTAACTACATAAAACTACCAAATTATACATCACGGTGCTGGTATGTGGAACAAACTTTTGTTAAATATTACAGTATTATGGTTCTAAGTTTCAAATCCAATACCACACAGACAAGTAAATTTTTCCTTTCACACTAGGTCTTCCACAGTCAAGAAAGGAGAGATGGATGAAGTGTGATTTTTCATTTAGCACTGGCTGAGATCTCAATCCAAAACTAAAAATCAGAATTAGTATAAAACAGAAAATAGAATTTGAGCTGTAGTTCTCTCCTGTGCTTGCTTATGTACCCAACATTTTGCGTACCTGGAAACAAGACCAGGCTTCCAAAAGCTTGAGGTTCAGCTTTGTGTTTACAGTCTGGAAGAATAAGTAATAAAAATTTTTTACTGGAAGGGGAGAATAAATTAAAAGCACCCCTCAACTACTTGAGTTCAACCTCTCGGTAGAATTCAGATAGAGAATAGAATAAAATTTCATTTGGTGGAGTTTATAGCACAGCTTAACACCCTCTCCTTGCAGCTATACTCCTTTTGTTGAGGAATCTAAACTTTGATTAAGGCAAAGGGTAAGCCCTGTTGTGCGAGAGCGTCGTGCAAGCACAGAGGATTACTGTGGATGTTAGGAGGTTAAGAGCAAAGCTGTCTCTCAAGGTATTGCCTATTTTTAACTATACTTCTTAATCATATTTGTTATTTTAATGGTGTCTAAGCTGCCAATCACTCAGAGGATCGCAGCACTCTGAGATAACAGAGTGCTAGAAAGAGTGCAGATACTAGTGTTCGAAACCATTTTGTAGCTCATTTTATGCTAGGCAGTGCTGTGTTTTGGCTTTTGACAAAGCTCTGCTGGAAGTGAGAAAGCATGCACTTCCCTGTGTATGGTAGCAATTAGGTGGATAATTACTATAGTCTCTCTATTTTGTGCTGACTCTCCCCCACTAACCTTCATCTTCCTTGGAATGCAACCTGCTTTTAATAAGATACATTTAGAAATCTGCCTATTTGGAATCTTGACTGTTTGGAAATAAAGTTATTTTCTGCACAGTTTGTGAGCCCTTTAATAACAGCTTTTCGTCTATGTTTGATGCAGAGTTCTCAAAGTGCCTATTGAAAGTTTAAAGTCATAGGATTGGTAGAGCAGAATTAGTACCCAGAGGCTACACCTATATTAGCACTTTCTTTGGCAATGCCTTGCAGTTCTGAACCAACTCATTCCCATTTCTATGCATCAGCTCTGTGTGCAGCATGCAAAGCAGATTCCCTTGGGAGGAATGTCAATGAGAAGCTGTGCTCCAAGTGGGGACCAGGTGTGCTCGTCCCCCAGCTAGCAAGGGGAAGCTTCTGGTGATTCTTCACATGGATTTGAACCACTTGTGGCAGGACCATCTGGACCAAGCAGAGGCTGAAGTAAAAACCCTGAAACATGTAACAGATAAACAAGTGTCAGCACCACTTGCTTTGATCCACTGAACTACTCCTATTGTGTGCAATTACTTGGAAGAATAGGTACAGGCACACAGGACTCCAGGCAAAATACCAAGCAGACATATAGTCGTTATCAAAAAGCATCACTGGTCTGTCACATAAGTGCATAATGAATCAAACGAACACAAAGTGCTCCCATAAGGTTGCTACCCCCCAAAAAAATCTCTTATATTTTGGGCTTTATATTGGATGCTTCCTGCCTTGTATTAAAATAGCCTCTGGATAGCACCACTACCCTGCTACCGAGCTGCTCAGGATGATGAGTTTTGTACCCAAGAGGTCAGAGATGACAGTTTGGGATATTTGACAGATGTTGACTGCCTTGTAGTTCAAAGGCCCTTGGGCAAATACATTGCCTTTCTCTCTGTATAGGAGGCTGCCTCTCTCTCTAACATTCAGCATTAGCACAGCAACTTCTCAGTTGTCTCCAGAGTGAGAGCACAGCACATGCAGATATCCATAGTGATTTTATCTTAGTATATTCTTAATTGAGTTAATTACTTGGGGACAATAGAATTTTGGGGTTGATCTCTTGCTCTAACCAAATTCAGGATGCCTTAGCCATACCTACAGATAAAAGCCTGGAGAAATTCTCACTTTCAGAGGGGTCCTCCAGAGAGTTGCAAGTACATGACATTTTTATTTTTTTTTTAAATCACAGAGTTGCAAAAACAGACCATCCAGTAAATATTAACAAAAACTAGTTTTGCTTTAACTGTTACTCTGTTACAGCTGCAATTAATTCTTTCTGATCACCCAGAAAGAGGTGGCATTTTTTATTATATACTTTTCTGCCTGCATAGCAAAAATCCTTTGGTAAATCTCACTATGCACAGTTTGCCTGTGAAAAGTTACCTTAACTATAGTTTTTATTCTTCATTTGTGTATATATACAACATATATATGCACGCATGCATGCATGGCACACATCAAGTATGAAGATTTATAAACCATTTTTTCCTAACCCTGTATTCTTCAAAATCAATCTGGTTTCTACCTATTGCAAACTTACCAAGAGAAAAAATTATTTTATCCATCCACAACCAAAGCAATAAAGCTTTTAAGAAATACAGCAGGCTAAAAGTCATTAGTGATTCACAACCCACAATGCTTTCCTACTTTTACTTTTAGACCTTTCTTGAATCTACACTGTTCACAGGGTAGAAGAGCTGGAGGCTTGCTTTTATGATAGGGTGATCCATGCAAGGGTATGTGAATGTGGATATCTGCAGGAGTCAGTTCTGCTAAGAAAAAAAAGCGTGAAATGTCATAGACTTGCTACAGAATGTGCAGCTATACTTGTAGGAAAAGCTCTAAGTATATCACCTCAGAAAAATTTTCTTCCTGCAACATGCAGTTAAGGAAGTGGGTATGGTTTAAGTGTGTCTATGTAGCCAGTGGAGCACGTTGTGGTCTCATGTGATGGAAGGTGTTGTTTGTTTTTTTTTTTTTTTTTTACTTGCTAACTTGCTATAAATGATATATCTGAATGTTGTAGGTCTTTTCTGTGTTGCTTTAAAATAGGTGGCTTTGTTTGAAATGCATTCAGTAAAACTTTTCTGAAAATTTCTGCTGCATTTAAATACAGCAAAGTGCGTTTCAAGCAATTCAGAAAAATGTACACAAAAGAGAAATGAGAGACCTTTAGAAAGTAACATTGTCAGTGAAGATGCTGCGCAATGTGTTGGTATTTTTCATGTCAGGTTGAGTTAGGTTTACAACAAAAAATTCCATAGTAGAATGCACTCATTCTCCAATCTGGGATCCTGCACAGCTCAGACAGGAACTAGATGCACCTGATTTCATCTTATTATTTCACTTCTAGATAGGATAATACTGTTGTCTTCTGTTCTTATACTCTATTATAACAATTTTGACCTTATATATGTATATACACACACACACACCATGCATTTCTACTTCTTGATTAACATATTTTGTGAAGTTTACCACTACTGTCATACACCAGAAACTGGAGAAATCTGAACATACAGATAAAAAACAATCTGTATAGAACTCAACATGCTCCATCTCTTCATTGTTAAGAATTACCACTGGCATTAGAAGAGCAGGCAAGGATAATTTTTGATCCAGATTTTATTCTCAATTACCTCCCCTAGCTAGAAAACGTTCACATACACATGTAACATACTTAACTATAATCAATGGTCCCATAAAAATAAGAGATCACATTAAGCAGGCAGAAAACCTTGTCAAGAAACTTTTTCACCCACCATCAGGACAGAAATTTAGTACCTATATGTAGTTCCAACTATGCTGTCATTCTGCACTAATATTTATCCCATATTTCCACCACTCGTTGACCAAAGTACATTAAGCAATAAATTTATTCAGCAAGCAGCTCTTTTTGTACAAGTTAAGCCTTTTCTATGCATATGTCCACATATGGCTTATTTTGCTTTGTATTTGTTTATAGCACCAACAAGAAGACCATTTTTAAAGAGCATCCCAGACCATATGTTGAACTAGTCTTCTCATATGAATTTATAAGTTTGTCCAGTCTCTTGCATCTGTACAGTTTGTGCAGCTCAGTTAACTTTAATGAGTAGCATTGCCTGAAGATTTGCAGTAGTAGTTTGTTTGCCTATATTACAATTATCAATATGCCTTCCTTATCATCCTACCAGCAAGAATGCTCAGAGCAGACTGGATGCTGAAGTACCAGGAGAGACAAAAACAGCTGAAGAATTTCCAAACCATCTCAGCAGCAGTGAAGAAAGCACTGGTAGCTGGTCCCAGCTGGCCAACGATGAGGACAATCCAGATGACACAAGTAGCTACTTACAACTCAGTGAACGATCCCTGAGGTACCGTTATTATCTGTTCTCAGTATACATAATGGTTTGGTCAACTAAGCATATGATTTGATAACCATATGTTGGAAATGAGGGGCAATAACTAAAGATTGAGAACATTGTAAAGAAAGCCTAGTGACAGTTCATCTCATTTAAAAATAAAAAAAAATAAAAAATAAGAGCCACGTCCTCATTTTCTGCCAGATGTTTGTTTTGGTGAGCAGTTACATTCAGACCATGAAAGCACTTCCTTGCCCCATGCAAGTGCCCCCATCCTACAGTGAAAGGGCTGTCCGGCAAGCTAATTGCTATGATCTTTGCTTTGCTTTATTTGCTACTGTTTCCAAAACAATGACATCTTTTTAGCCAAAACTGATGAGACTGCTATTCCCACCAGGTATCTGTATAATGAGAGCACAGATAGCACCCTGATCTGCTTAGACTAGCACAGGGAAGCGGATCAAAAAAGGATAGCTGAGTTTGCCCCTAGTATGCATAAGTTCCAGTGTTCCCACTGCACTGTGCCACTTTGTTTTCCTACTCTAGCCAGGACATGTTTAAAGGTGTTACCTAGCCCTTAGAGTATGCACAAACAAATGTTAGTTTGACTTCAGCCCTTTCACAACTTCAAATTGAGCAAGGTTTTTTCTTACCTTTTTTCAAGTTTTTTTTTTTTTCCTCCTTAAATCTGATCTTAAATCAGATTTTAAAAAATATTGTCAAGTAATTACTTCTTTCTCTTGGGTATTAAGACAGGAAGGGAAGACTATGGTAACAAAGCAGATAGAAGAGTCTGTCAGAGAGCACTGTTGGCTCATTGAAAAAAATGGGTGAACATTCACCTCGTTGTAGTATCAACCCTTGAAATCTTTGGTATAAGAGAGCTAATGCATTGTGCCATTTGGCTCTGCATTGAAACTGAAATTGTCTCTGAAGTCTGAATGCATGGCAGACTGACCTTGATTCAGGGAAAAAAAAAAATGATGGAGAAAAGAATTGTCTAGACAATACCTCAGATGTAAGGAATAATACTATTATCTGCTTTTCTAGTGTAAATTAATTGGTTCAAGTTTACTTAACGCACAGAATTCATTGATGCTAACTGACTAGCAGCCAGCAAATTCACAACCTGTTCATCAGACTATTACAGCTGTGTAAACATTCACTGTCAAGCATGTAGTACCTGTTCACTTTATAACATTGCTATTTTTTCCAAGTATTCTTAGGTTTTATACTTCATCCTTTTGAAGCAGCCAAAGAATACTTCGAGGTATTAATGGTCCCAACGAGCATTGGCTTTTTAACTGAAGTCTCAGTCTTTCAGAGTAGCCAGAAGCATCAGGGACCATCACTCTACCTGAGGCAGCCTCAGATCTCTGACAGTACGTAGGGTAGGATGTAATATGCTGAAACTGCTGCTGGTTACAGGCACGGAGTCAGCCAACAGGTAAGTAGTATAATAGGCAACCTCAGTGTGTGTGTATATATACATACATATACATGTACCTATATCTATATACACATACACAAACAAACCTTGGTTTAACTCAACACATTCTGAATCTGTATCTGAGTCTCTGCAAGTTTTTCCAGGACATCTCTATGCTTGGTAATCTTTCTTTTCAAGGACACACGCAGACTGTTTTTCTGTTTGAGACTGAATGTTCATTGCATAAGCTATTCACAAGAAGACAGTCTATGATTTTTTTCAGTTCACAGCATCACTTGATACATCATCTGCCTAAAACTATTTTAATAAAAAATTCATTATTTTGAGCAGATTAGTGTGCTGCATTCTGGGAAACACTTGCTGAGCACAGTTGATTTTGTGGAACTCTGCATAACAGGGGACTGCCTCCTCACTTTACTTGTATAGAAAAAAAAAAATGTATAGAGATGTGTTCAGTGCAGCTTGGCACTAATATTTAAACTTTTGCTTTGTCAGCAATGGCAACAGCAGTACAACTAGCAGTCTTGGCATTATGGACCTGGAAATTTATCAGGAGAACATGTCACCTTCTCCTATAATTAAGTAAGTAGTCACTGAAGTGAGATTTGATGTTTAGTCTAATTTTAACTGCAAATCATTTACACCATCTAAAATGCGCCAAGCCCTGCTTTGCACCTGCTGCTTAGTCTGCCCTTAGTTTCAGAAAAGCTCACAAGTAGGTGTCTGTGCAGTGTGGAAGCATTAGACGGTGAAAAGTTACAGGAAAGCCCACCCAGGTGGACCTCTTGAGAATATGGATCCAACTGTTTTGCCTAGAAGACAGCCTTCTGAGCATCCATTTCACATTGTGTGAACTTTCTTCTCTGAGAAATTTCAAATATTACCAAAACTTTAATGTAAGAGCAAGTAAGATCAAGCAAATAAAGATCAATTAAAGTAATATATATATATATGGCATTATTATTGTAATTTGGCTTAAGTTATGTCTTAAGTATTGTTTCAGGGTTTTTTTCTATCGAGCATACAAAGTAATTGTCAAGAGATGTATAAGAATTTGCCTGAAGATGCTGGTACCCTGAAACATGATATGTACCAGTCAGCTGGTGAATGCCACGATGAAGACAGGGCATGGCCACTGCAGAAGAGTACATACAGACTGTAGATCACATATTGAACACAGAAACTTTGTGAAGTCAGTTATATCAGAAGACCTTTATAGCTCATTACCAGGCTATTCTACAACAAACCATCCTGCTTTTGAGAAGCTCTTTTTTTTTTTTTTTTTTTTTTTGTCAGAAACCCAGACATTTGTATTTCTGTAGAGTTGCATGCATTCTCTCTGGATCAGGACACTAACCTCGTTAAAACATTTCCATCTTAACAGTAGGCAGCGATACCTCCTACACACATTCCTTAAGGTCACCCCTCTCCCTGACATTTCCAAAGATTAAAGTGATACACTTCCAACTCCTCATTAGCTTTCAGTGGCTATTCACAGGTGTTAGCCAACAGGCACGAGATCCTGGCAGGACAGATGTTGGGGAACACAGCACCACCACTCAGGGCAGTTCGTCCTTCCACAAATCAAAGTCAAGGCCCAGAATACATCTGCTGTTCAAACAGAACACTGGTAAAATAAAATCTGATGGAAGGGACATTATTAGGCACCTATGATTCTGTCATGACAAACCATAGACTGCATACTGCCATTTTACTCTTCCACATCTTGCAGTAACCACTACACAAGTGTGTGTATATGCTTGGTCCTTTGAAGCCTTGGGGGAGATTCTGAAAGCCTGTGAAAGAGCATGGTAAGGGTAGCATCCTCCCATGTGGGAAACGATGTCTTGCTGTCCTTCGCTGAGGACAGAACAGGACAGCCCAGAAATACCTAAGTGCCAACTCTGCAGTACTGACAAAGTGATTGCCAGAACTAACATCAGACATGAATTTTCAGGTTCCTGCCACATGTACAGGAGCGTGGACATTATGTTCAGAAATGGAAGCTGAAGCAGTGAAAATGTAGCCAGGGTTTGTAGTTTAACAGGAAAAATGGAACATTAAGAAGAGAAGTCTTGAAATTTTTGCAAAGTGTAAGCAGAATTTGTTTATCCAAACAGTTAATATATTTGAGAAGAGCAGTAGTTGAAGACATTGATAGCTATGTTTGTGTTTAGCTATGGAAAATAGTTAAACTGTTAAAAAATAATAGTTAATATAAATTAATAAAACTAGTAAGCAAAACTGAAAAAAAAATCACCCAAAAACTATAGCACTGCAAAACGCAGACACTGGAAATTCAGTATTTCCCCCTAGGTTACAAGACCTGCTGCATCTTACCATAATGCCATTCTCTTTGTCATTACATAAACCACAAAGATACGCAGATAAAACGTAACACGTAGTGCAACTGGTACAAGTACTTCATCATATCACAGGAATAACACTGCAATTCCCATGGCTTTTCCTGATTTACAGATTAAATTACTGTAATATATTCAGCCTTTTATTATTTTATCCTGTTTAGCATATTTCTTGCAGTTTTCTAGGTCTTACATTGGGCGAGAAGTTTGTCCATCATGACGCGGTGTTGTAGACTGTTCCTAAATATCACTAACAAGCTTTGTTGTTGTTTGTTTCTAAGTGAATTAGTAGAAGAAAAGGTTTTCCTTAAAGAACAGACAGAAAATACAGAGGGTAAGTTGAACCTTATCAATCACAGCATACAATTTGAAGTTAATACATAGAATTCCACGGTAACTGTTGGAATTATTTTTCCAGAAAGTACTTCAGGGCTCTCAGTGGGAACAGCCAATTGTCAGAAGGACCTCTTGGTGATAAATTTTGATCTGGAACCAGAATGCCCTGACGCAGAGCTTCGAGCCACCCTGCAGTGGATAGCTGCTTCTGAACTTGGAATCCCAACCATCTATTTTAAAAAATCTCAGGAAAACAGAATTGAAAAGGTAGCGTTCACAGAATTGGGCACAATATTAATTCACTTTAATCGCAGTAACAGTTATGATGTATTGAAGTTACTGAGCCTAAAAGCAATTTTATTCCTGAATCAGTTCACAATCTGCTGGAGACACCACTAAATGCTATCTACAACATTTCAGAAATAACCAGAATGACCTTTTCCAAGGTCAGAAAGATTGGTTCAAGCCTTAAAGCTAATGAGAAGTGTCACAGTATTCAAATCAATTAATGAAAAAAAGTATTACAAATCAGTATTTTCATCTGTTAAAATAATGTCTATGGGAAGATCATATTGAGTAGCAGAGATATTGTTTGATTTTCTTGAGTACATGCATTTGGGAATCGCAAACATAATTTAAAATGCATTCAGCATCAACAGTCCAAATTGCATCTAATTAAAGAAACAGCTGTCAGCTTCACCCATGTGCTTTGGCAAACAGTTAATTCAATTGCAAAAATACACTAGGGAATAATGAAGCACATCCTGCCTACAACAGTGCTCTTGGAAATCGTGTGCCTATTAAGTATCGTTAAAATACATATTAAAAGTTTAGGCTTCAGTATGTAAATAGCAAACAGCTACACGAACTAGAGACACAATATTTTCTTGTGTCGTTTAAAACTGGAAATGTAGAAGGAGCAAGCTAATTAGATATTGATTGTGAAATTCAAGGAAATGAAAAGCTTTGATTTTCATTTATATGCTGCTGAAAAAAAGTGGGACCAGATGTGTGACACTGTGAAGCCCATTATTAAGTACAAAGTGGACAAAATTCAGGATTTTTTACAGCTGTTTAAGAATGTATATTTAACCCTTGATTTATATGGAGACTAAACAAAACAGGCAAATATAGAACCTAATCGTGATTCAACCACAACTGCGGCAAAAGTCTTCGTGTGACAGTTTACCCAGAAACACTCACCAGTACTGTTTGAATATTTGAAACACTGGGTGGAAATACAGAAACACAAATGTAAGTTAAAATATAACTGATGGTAATGAAGGAGGATATATTTCTGTGAAATGGATAGCCACATTTTCATTATTTTAAGAGTGAGTTGTTTATAGGTTTTGATTCTGTAGCAAGCTCACTTTCACTGTTCTCGCTTTTGCTGATAGAGCACTGTACATAAGGATGGTATCGCAGCTGTTTGCATGTAATTCATTTAACAAAACCTTAGCAAAGTGCTAATCAAATCCTAAGTGCTATCGCTTTTTTTGTTTGTTTTCCTCTAATTTAGTTTTTAGATGTTGTGCAACTAGTTCAACGGAAGTCCTGGAAGGTTGGTGATATCTTTCATGCTGTGGTGCAGTACTGCAAGCTCAGTGAGGAAGGCAGAGAGATGACACCAAGCCTGTTTGATTGGCTCCTTGAATTGGGTTAAGAAAGTTCACCTGTTGGCATTTTTGTTTTAATCCAGTTTAAATAAGCAGTGATTTGTGTAACGCTCTGACTTTCAAACATCACTGAGTACAACAAGCAAAGACAGACAAACTCTACAAAAACAGCACGCGTCTGTTCCACAGCTGAGCACTGAGCAAAGTGAAACCAAGGCGTATTGTATCTTTCTGTATCCTGAGGGACTCTTGACATATTGTGCTATAGGATGTACTGTACTAGGATGGGATGGATTTTTAGCCTTCTGAATTAATGGACTACACAGTAAAGACTTAAATCTCCAATAAGATCCATTTTCATCAATTTGATTAAATCAATCAGCTGAAATGGGATAGTATGCTAACATTCAGTTCTAAAACAACACTGATGTTTGTACAGTTTACCTATTAGAACCTGAGTGTGTTCCAGGATGCACAGAGAAACCCATGTCCCTAGAAAATTAAAACAAAACCAAACCTCCAAGGTCTTCTAAGGGGTAAAAACTTTTGAACACACCAGATCTTTCCAGTTAGATGGCACAATAAAAGCCTACTGAAAACACATTTCAGTTTATTTCCATGCAGTTATTTCTCTCCCATAGCTGTTTGCCATCCCTGTATTCTTCTCAAGGAAATGAGATCTAGAATCTCAGTTAGTACCCTTAAAAGAAATTTCTTTTCCCTCAGAGGCAGTGCAGTTTGGGATCTCTATGCCTGGTATGTCCCCGAGCACAGCTCTGTGAGTCATGGGAGTCACGGCAGCGGGTTTCTGAAGTCCTGTCCCACTACAGGCCTGCCAGGTGACCTCAGGCGAGTCATTTCACCTCTGTGCCTCAGTGTCCCTACCTGGTTAAAGGGAGTGATGATAGTAAATGTGTTACACAAAGTGCTTTTATTTAAAGCACCATGTAACATGCTACATGTGAGTTAAAAGTAGTGAAAAAATATTATTTTAGTTCTAGCTTAATCAAGTAAATTGTTAATAAAGTAAAAAAATACACATCTGAAAAGAGTGCTGCCTCGACAGAAAGTTATGAAAATTAAGATTTTTAAGAAATCAAAATGATTGTTAATATCTCAGCACACGTGCTTGTTCATTTTGGATGCAAGTGTTTGGACTATGTATGATAGTTCACATTGCTATAACATTTATATAACTTTGATAAGATATACTACAGCATCTTCTTGCTGATCTGTTAGTATCATGTGCTCAGTGATACTCTCGACTCTGCCAAAGAGATTGGTTTTGAATTTAAAGGTAAATATAACCTATCACATCAAAGCTCTTCTGAGATTTATTTCTTTGAAAATCTTTATCTTTTGCCTCTCCCTTCCCAAATAGCATAATAGAAAACCAGCCTTTCCCAATAAAATATTTAAGAAATTTTATTTTCCATATAACAATATATGCTTCTGTACTATTACTTGGGAGGGGGGGGGAAGAGAAAACTATCCTTTTGCACTAACTATTTTTGAAGATTTTGAAGTAGTTTTAAATAATTTATGAAAAAGAGCCATATTATTCTCAATTTTATCTTTAAAACCATTCATGAAGTTGAATGATTTTCACTCATTTGTTGAGAGAAACAAATTGTCAGTGAAACCTAATACAGAACATTAAATAACATGAGAAATTCTACATCTCTGCAACATATACAGAACAGTGGAGGTCTCTTTATTGTTGAGATAAAGGTCAGTTTGTTGCATACACTAAACTTAATTGTGCAGTCACTGGGCTTATTCCTACAAACTGCTGAACATCCACAACTCACACCAACACGCGTGGTAACACTGAATGCTCAGCATTTCCGAGGCTGAAAGTCAGTAAAAAGCACCAAGTATTATATAAAAGTGCTTTGAGTTAATAAATGGGAAAGTGTATTTATTTTAAGCCAAATACAGTTAGTTGTCAGTATATCAATTTTTTGCTGTGATAGAATTAATGTTTACTTATCCTACAAAGCACAAATATCATGACTAAGTTGTAAGCGTGATGCAGTTTCTCTGTATAGTTCTTAATGTTGCAGTTTGTTCAGAAATAAATTTATGTTATAACATGTCGTCTTTGTCTTCCTAAAAAAAAAATGTTCGACCAATTAAATAATATTTGCATGTCATCCCTGTAGCATCCATTATTTGTTTCTCAAAGCAATGCTTCTGAATGAAACATCTGACCCACAGCCCTAACTAAAGCAGCACTGGGTTTTACCTCATTCCCAGAGCAGTGGCTTTCCTCACATTCCACAATTCATTCAGGTGACATAAGGCTAATCAGAACATTCTTGCTATCACAGAAAATAAATTACACATTCATTGCAAAGAATTAACCCCAGAATAATGCCAACATAACAAAACCCTGTTAGTGCTTACTAATATGTTTACAGTTTATATGCTTACAGACATTAAGGAGTTTCTTCTGTCAAAGTCTGCAAGAATATTTACTTCCCTACTGCCTAGATGGAAAGGTATTTCTACTGCTAAACAAAAAAAGGAAACCAACATTTAACATAGCTGTTTAAATTAGAACAGGAGTTGTTGTTCACTATTAAAAAGATATATCCTGAAAAAAAATTCAAGTCAACTTTAAATACATAAGAACTTCATACAATGTACAAGATTTTAGTAAAAGCCTTAGAGTAAATTATGTGTGGTTTAGCCTGTTTACCTGAGTGGGATGCACGTTGTTAATACCATGAGGATGCAGTGAGTGGCTGCTCACTGTCTTTTGCAACATAAAAGCTAGAACCCATCAAATTAAACCCATAAAATAAACAAAAAGAGGTGACTCTTAATCAGATGAAAGGATGCAAAACTTGGGCATAGGTTCAAGTGGAGCCTGATTAAGTACTTGAAAGTGATGCACCATGATTTTGTAAAGAGAGAAGCCCTATAATACTCAGGGAATCCCTGGCTATCCAAAGCAGCCCATGAGATTTGCTTCTGCAGCAGGTGCAGTGCAGGTCCCAGTAGTGGCTGTACAACCCAGCTAACAAAGTGCAGAACGTGGCCTGTAAATACCTGAATTACACAGGAGAACTACCTATTGAAAAAACAAGCATTTAAAAAGATTTTGCATTTAGTTTGGTTTAGCTTAGGGTGCTTTCAATAGTGGAATTATTAGAATCTGAAAAACAATCTTCCTCCATTTTGTGAGAAATCTTCAGTGTTACGACAGTCTTCAGTAGCTTACTCATTGTATCGCGGTCAATAATGAAAACTGTTGCCTATTTACATTTAGCCTATTAAATTCCACAAATAACTTTCTGGAGAGGCTGATTTAACTTTCTCCTGTCTGGTTTCACACAGAGATGCATAACATGAGTATAGGGATGTCACAATGAATCCTACACTCTGATGTTCAAAATGCCTTTAAAAAACAGCAAAAACCACCCACACTGAAATCAAGAGCCCACATAAGTCACTTAATAAATTATAAAAAATAAAAGTCCAACTGAGAAGGAAATTTTAATTCAAGCCAGAGCCATTCCTAAGTAACATTTAAGCAAACTCACAATGCCACTGCATTAACATTTAAAATCCACTCTAAGGCCGTTGCCATCACTAGGAATAGGCCCTCAGAAAATACCTTGTAGTTGCCAAGCATTTAGCAGGATAGACAGTTAATTAGTTTGACAATCCAGCTGTCTAATTTAAAACAATTTGTGTAGGACAGGTCTGGCTGAGGGGTACTGTGCCCTCCTCCAAGCTTCAGCTGAAAATCACACAGTACAGCACAGCAAACTGGAACATCCAACCACGCAGGGCATGTTCCATATCCTTTCACTGACTACCCAGGAAATACAAGTGACCACACAGGAGGAGCACAAAAGCAAGTTCTTGCAAAATGCCATTTTTAAAACCTGAGTGGGTATGAGTATTAACATCATCCTCACATATTCAGAAAAGGATCTGAATCTCAAGAGACACGAAAAGCATATGTCAAGTCTAAGTACACCTCATACACTTACATGGAAATCTTTGTCCTTGTCTTGCAAAATGTATGTACTGTCCTGGGAAAACAACATGACACAAGCTAAGGGCTTCTTTCTCCATAAAAAGAAACTTGTATATTCACAGAGGTAAATGCTAGAAGGATTAAGAGGTCTAAAGGACAGAAACAATAAAGCAAATTTGATTTCCACTGCGACAGTCCTTACTGCAGCAAACTCCAGGAGCCTCCTGCAGTAATGCTTGTCAATAACATGTCAGGGGGTGAAGCTGACAGAGTTTCGATAAGATGCTGAAAACCTCGCTCCACTCCATCTGCTCTGTGATTAAAAGTGGGAATCACTCAAGTGGTAGCTTGGAGAGCACAAGGTATGTAGAAGCCAAGTGCTTTGGTAAGACTTAAAATGTACCAGACAACAGAGTTAGAGCACACACAAGAAATTTTGGTTGTGAAGACTGAAGTGGTATCAAGCTGGTTTCATTCATAGACAGAATGGTTTTAGAATGATAAATCTATAGAACGCACTCTTGATAAGTCTTTGTATAATGTATTAAATCTACGGGTGGGTAAATCAAGGTGTAGAGAGCCTACCATCGAAGCATACACATGAGTATACACCTAGCACATACACAAGCATATACCTGGTGTACCATTTAAGTTTTTTGAAGTACCAAGTCAGTACATTTTTCCACAGTGCTGTGAATTGGAGCAGATGTATTAAACATTTGAGCAAGAAACCTGGATAACATAACATGAAAAGTAGTTCTATTCCCTCAGGAAACCTAAAGAGAAACAGAAATAAAGTCCATGTGGCCTCCCAGTTCAATGCTTTGTCTGTGAAACCTCAACTCAGTCAGAATTTTATCATAAAAAATAGGACAAGGACCAAAAGCTAGAAGATACTACAGGTGTTTGATTCATTGAATCGCTAGCATAGTACAGGAGAAAATTAATAATGGAATAGAAAATAGAAAATAACACAAAGATTAAGCAAAAATCTATTTCCTTTTCACAGTCCAAAGATTTTTTTGTGTGATCATTTTACAGCAGGTCAAATTTCAGTTTTTAACTATAGAGCAGTATTTGCACGTTTCATTATACTCTGTTTCCTCCACTTTCATTAACCAGAATTCACCATTTCACATCTCCTATTAAAGTTGCAAATTGATTTAGGGGTTTTGATCAGTTCTAAAATAAAACAGAAATGTATTGTCCTTCCTGACCCTTTTAATTCTAGATTAGGGAGACACTCTGATACCACAAGTCTTTGCACAAGACAGAAGGAAACACCACAAGCATTACTGCAACATTAATACTAGCCACCTTGTCTCCTGCTACGGGTTTAATTCTAAATGAGGCACAGCACATTGCTTAGTTCTCCCACTGATGACATTTCTTGAAACAACCAGGGTGTTTTCCAGGACACTTTTGTTTCTTCATTTATGCTTAAAGATACTGACAAGCATTCAGCAAGAGCCAGACCGTACCAGCACTACTACTTCACGTTACACTTAACATTTTTAAGTCTACAACCACCCTAAGATACACAATATAAACACGTACCTTCAAGTGCATTCTCTGCTACACGCTTCCTTTCTTCCTTGTCTCTCTTACTCAATACCTCATCACTTATTTTCTTCTATCCTACCCTCTTTGGTTCTTCATCCCTTCTTCCAAGCCTGCCAGAGGTCACCACTCAGCTCTGCTACTTTGCTACTCACCTGAAAAGAGCAGCTGCAGCTTCAGGTGCTCTGGTAGGAGGTGGGAGAGCTGAGCACAGGTGAAGCGTGTTGGCAATTGGTGGAGAGAGCTCATTGTACGATGGCAAATAACTTGCAGGAGTTCATTATCCACTTCGCAGCTCATGCCATGATCCTTAGTGTTGAGGAATAGTTAAGTGAAGTGGGACATGTGAATGTTGGGCAGTTGGGAGGCAATAGGCTAGTGAAGTACCGTACTTAGCTTACATGGGTCTGGGCACGTACACAGCTGGCTGAGAGCCAATCAGGATCAAGGACACGATGCCCTTGGGCGATCGGGAAGGCCCCCTGGGGCAGGACGGTAGCAACTGCAAAGCGCGGGAAATGTTAGCCAATCCTGAGTTGAGTTTAGGAATATGTATGAGTTTCCAACTAGATAAAAGGCGACTGAGCTATCCATTAAAGTTGAAGTTCACTGTTCACTTATATTGAGCGTCTGCGTCTTCCTTCCATCGACGACAAATGGCGCCCGAACAGGGACCGGTCTGAACGGGATTTGGACGCTGCCGGCAGTGATCCTGGGCCACGTGTTCGACGGAATACGGGAACCGGTCCTGCAACGCAGCTCAGGAGGTGAAAAGGATTACAAAATTGTTGAATCCCCGCACCCGAGGCCTGAAAGGCGAAAGGGACGAAAACTTGAAATCCCCGCACCCGCAGCTCGGAAAGGGAGTCCTCGCACCCGGGACGAGCCCATAGAGGGTCCCGCCGGAAAGCGCCGCCGAGGTCTTGCAAAGGCTGCAACGGTACCGACGCATATAAAGGTATGGAGAGGCAAGCGGCGTATGATTTGCTCAAATGCTTTTTAGAAAAGCGGAGCACACAGTGTATATATTGTAAAAAGGAATTGCCAGAGTTATTAGCTTATGGGGTAGCTAAGGGTTGTTTTTTAAATCCTGATATGGTGTTTGAACAAGCAGAGTGGAGGAAGTTCGGGGACAAACTATTTGATGAGGTGATTAGTGATAACAAGGTGGCGAGAAAATTAATGAAGCCATGGAGGGCGGTAACTAATGCATTAGCAACACACCAAGCTGAACAAAAACTAGCTGCTGCCGTAACAGAGCAATTAGGATCATCCAGTCAGAATGGGGGGACTTCTGCTGCTTCCTCTACTCAACAAAGAGCTGAGGAACGGTCTTACCCCTCTCCACCATCATATAGAACAGTTATAATTCCACAGGGGACCTCGGGTGGCTGGGAAACGTCTGTACCCATATCAGGGGAAGAAGACTCTTCACAGCCACCGACAGCCCCACCCGCACAATTAGAGAAAGGAGAAAGGGTGGGTGGGGAATCGGGAACAAATTCATTTTCGACAAATCCATTTAAATCCAATGTACAGGATAGGGAGGAGACATGGAAAAGAACAGCTCATGAGGCAATGAAGGACGGGAATATTGAGATAGCAGCACAGATAACAACAGCCTTCCCGGTGGTGTACTCACCTCCAGATGCACAGGGAAATGTACAGGCTCAGTTGACTAATTTGGATTGGAAATTATTGACACAATTACGATCTACAGTAAATGAGTCTGGACTAAAAGGAGAACCTACTCGTCAAATGTTAGACTATATTTGGGGAACAAATATTTTACTCCCAGGAGATATTCGCAGCACAATGAAATTAATCTTAACACAGCATCAACAACTTTTGTTTAATGCACATTGGCACAGTGTCTGCCAAGAGGCAGTAGCGATGATACGAGCGCCTGGAGATCCCCTGTATGGTGTTACATTAGACGAATTAATGAGTATGGGACCATATTTTAGAACAGAGGCGCAGGCACTCTTGGGACCGGACAAAGCTAAGGTGTCCATGAATCTAGCCAGAAGGGCATTAGAACAAATTAGAGAACCAGGGGGAATACCGTCCTACATGGGAATTAAACAGGGTAGGGAGGAACCATTCGGGTTGTTTATCGATCGAGTAGCAAATGCAATACAAGCCGCGGGAGTTCCCGATTATCTTAAAGGCACTATATTAAAGCAATGTGCACTCCAAAATTGTAACCCTTCAACTCGAAGTATATTAGCTACGTTGCCGAGTACTTGGACAATAGAGGAAGGATTGGAAAGAATGTCTCAGGTACCTGTAGGTCCACAGGCTATGTTAGTAAAAGCAGTAAAACAATTAGGTGACAACATGAACGAGCAGTCTAAAATGCCTGCCGCCCTTGCACCTTTGCAAACCCCCGGAGGACGTTCTAATGGCCGAGGATCGGCACCGCAGCGCCGTTGTTTTCGGTGTGGTATTGCGGGACACATCAGACGGGAGTGTAAAACAGAATCAGTGTGGTGCCAGAACTGTCAATCAAATACTCATAGCACTTCGGCATGCCGACGAGGTGCGTCGGGAAACGGCCGGAGCAGCGGGAAGAGCCGCCCCGCGACGACACAAAAAGCGGCTTTTGCGACAGCGGCAGCAACAGCACCGGCACCATCTGCAGCGGCTCCCTCTTTCTCCGACCAGCCACCAGAGGGAGCCTCGGCCTGGATTTGGCAACAGTAGTCGATGTGACTTTATTGGATTCGAGACCCACCAGGGTAAAGACAGGAGTTATTGGACCAATTATTATTAATGGTGAACCCGTGGGAGCTCTATTAATAGGGAGATCGTCTGCCACTATGAATGGATTACAAATATTAATTGGACTTATTGATAAGGACTACCTTGGGGAAATACAAGTTATGGTTTCTGCAATGTTCCCTCCAATTCATGTGCCGCAGGGCACAAAAATAGCACAATTAATCCCATTGCCTCATCTTGCTGAATCGTTAGCACCAGAATCCGGAAAGTATCGAGGACAGGGAGCATTTGGCTCCACGGGAAAAGTGGTGCTATTGACATTTGGTATGCGTCAAAGACCACGACAAAAGATCGCTGTGTGCTTAAAGGATGAGAAAATACAAATTGAGGCATTGTTGGATACTGGTGCTGATGTATCGATAATTAGCACAAAAGATTGGCCGTCACATTGGCCTACATTTGAGTCTAGTGCCATGGTATCAGGAGTGGGAGGTATGATTCTTGCTCGTCGATCACCAGTGCTGCAGTGGACAATAGGTGATAAGGTGGTAAATTGCAGTGTATCCATCTTATCACTGCCTGAGGGAGTACAAGCGTTAATAGGGCGAGATATCCTTGCCTAAATGGGAGCGGTTCTCATGACAGATCATCAAAATTTTTAGGTGTGGCTATTGCTTGGACTTTCCCAATCCCACTTAAATGGAAAACTGATGAACCTGTGTGGGTTGAACAGTGGCCACTAAAACGGGAAAGTCTTTTACATGCTCATAAATTAGTACAGGAACAGTATCAACAAGGGCATCTGAGACTGTCAACAAGCCCTTGGAATACTCCGGTTTTTGTGATTCCCAAAAAATCAGGGAAATACCGTTTGCTACACGACTTACGAGCAGTTAATAGTCAAATGTGTGCTATGGAAGCACTGCAACCTGGGTTACCTAATCCTGCTATGATACCAGAAGGGTGGAAATTGTTAATTGTAGATCTCAAGGACTGCTTTTTTGCAATTGCATTACATGAAAATGATAAACAGAGGTTTGCTTTTACACTCCCTGCCATAAATTGTGAAGGGCCATGTCAGAGATTTGAGTGGACTGTATTACCTCAGGGCATGCGTAATTCACCTGCCTTATGTCAGCTCTATGTCGATGCGGCACTTCAACCAATTCGCTGCGCATGGCCCAAAACGATAATTTACCATTACATGGACGATATTTTGCTAACCCAGAAGGAGATATTTTCCCTGCAACAGGAAAATGCTCTGGCAGCTGCTCTTAAACAAATGGGACTGGTAATTGCACCAGAAAAAATTCAGGAGACAAGCCCCTGGAAGTACTTGGGGTGGAAAATTACGGATTCCACTATTCAGCCTCAGAAACTTACCATCCGATCGAACATCAAAACTCTCAATGATGCTCAAAAACTGCTGGGAGATTTACAATGGATTAGGCCAGTGGTCGGAATTCCAAATGAACTGTTGAATTCCCTTCGGCCATTATTAAAAGGAACCGACCCTGCCACAAAGGTAACATTATCAGAAAAACTGTCAGAAATATTACAATAAATTGCATCATTGATTACAACGCGTGTCACACATCGACGCATACCCGACAGGCCACTCGATCTTACTATTCTGTGTGGTCCGCAATACTTGATGGGTGCTATCACACAGCAAAAAATAAAAACGGGGGAGACGGGAGTGGAAACTGTGGTATTGGAATGGATAGCTCCCCCATTGCAACCCCGAAGAACAATTCAAGAAAAAATTGACACGTTATCAGAATTAGTAAAGAAAGGAAGAAATCGGATACTACAAATAGACGGAGTTCCGCCAAGTACGATCTGGATACCAATAAAGCCAGGTGACTTGGAATGGTACATACAGAATTCTGAAAAATTACAAGCTGCATTATTGCAGGATGGCACCACAATAGTGGCAAGGACATTACAATCAACTACATTGTCATGGATGGAAAACCAAGGATGGATAACCCAGCCCAAGCAGTCGGTTGCTCCGTTGGCAGATGCAGTAACTGTTTTTACGGACGCTGGGAAGCGCTCCAAGTCTGCTGCAATAACATGGAAAGACGAACAAGGCTGGCAACATCAAATGTTAAAGGGCCAGGACAACGATTCATTACAGACATTAGAGCTCTATGCAGTTGTATGCGCTTTTATAAAATGGAAAGATGTTATGTTAAATGTAGTATTTGATTCTCTGTACGTAGTAGGCATAGCTAATCGCATAGAGGACTCTGCCTTAAGAGATGTAAAGAATGAACGCTTTGCAGAACTATTAACTAGCTTACAGCTTGCTATAGCACAAAGAAGCAAATCCTGTGCGGTAATACATATACGAAGTCACCAATGGGTGGAAGGACTGGGAGAAGGCAATGCTCGGGTGGATAAATTAGTTGCCGCAACAGCCACTGAAGCGCCATTATCTCGCTTCTGCAGAGCTCGGGAGGCTCATGCTATTTTTCACCAGAATGCTAAGGGACTTGCGCGGGCTTACAAACTGTCTAGAGCTGATGCGCAAGCGATAGTAAAAGCTTGCCCAACGTGTAGTAATTATAACTCAGGGGTGGGATTCGGAGTCGGGGTAAACCCGAGAGGGCTTAAAGCCAACGAAGTGTGGCAAATGGATGTCACTCACGTTCCAGCATTTGGACGATTGAAATATCTGCATGTAACAATAGACACTTACAGTCACATGATCTGGGCTACACCGCAGCTCGGGGAAAAAGTCCGGGATGTACGACGTCATCTTGCCAGTTGTTTTGCAGTAATGGGAGTACCACAGACTATAAAGACTGATAATGGTCCAGCCTATGTTAGTGGGCCACTTAAGCGATTTTTGGTACTATGGGACATTAAACATATTACTGGTATTCCACATTCACCAACTGGTCAGGCTATTGTGGAAAGAGCTAATGAAACAGTTAAACAAAACTTGGGAAGGTTTAAAGACATTATTGATATTAGAGAAAGGGTGGGCAAGACTCTATTTGTTCTTAATAATTTGTGTGTTTTTGGGGAGAATGAAGAACCACCTGCAGCACGTCATTACACCAAGTCTGAAAATGATAATAAATGTGCTATGAGAGTATTGTACAGAGATACGAAAACAGGACAATGGTCGGGGTCTGCTGATGTGATTTATGTGGGATGAGGTTATGTATGCGTCTCTTCCCCTACAGGTCCGATCTGGGTGCCTAGTCAATGTGTAAAGCCAGCCATCGAAGAAAAGCCGACTAAGGAGGATGACAATGACCTTGGCTGAATTAACAGAACAAGGGACTTTGGTTATGTTATCAGTTATAATAATGGCTGGACATGGTAATGCCATCTTAGGGAAAATTGACCCTCAGCAGAATATATGGGTCACCTGGGCTAATCAGTCTGGACAGAGCTCATTTTGTCTGTCTCTCGCTTCTGCATCTGATCCTTTTAGAACATGTTTGTTTGGGGTCCCAATAGGGGATCCAGAGGAACTGAGTGAAATGTTAGCACCATATTCTGCCAGTATTACTCTACTAAGTAGATCCCTTTCTGCAAACGTCTCGGATGGAGTAGTTGCTGCCCTGCAAGCTCTTAATAACTCACTGCCATGGGACCCTCCAGAACTGGATCTCCTGGGGTCTGTGGTAGTAGGAAATAGCAGTAGCAACTGGACACAAACATGCTTTGTACTCAGTGAAGGGAAGCAAAATAAAACGAACTGGACCAACATAACATTGAGGACCCTTGGATTTGAGGCCAATGGACATTACTGCGGATGGAACAACACCGGTAACATTAGTGTACCACTTGGGGCGTATGGAATAGGTGACACCAATTCGACCTGGCTTCAAAGTCAGGCCAAAGCTTTGCCACCTGGCATGTTTTTAATCTGTGGGGACCGTGCATGGCAAGGAGTACCAGCCAATGCTTTTGGAGGACCGTGTTACCTAGGACGACTCGCACTTTTCGCTCCAGATTTGCACTCGTGGCAGAACTCGACAAGGAGCAGAAGAATTAAACGAGAACTAAAAACTTTGGGTTCTGACTGTAATGATGATGTAGAATTGTGGGGTCCAGCAGAAAGATTCTTTGCTTCTTTGGTACCTGGTGTGGGAACTGCACACGCTTTGACTAACATTAATAAGCTTGCTTGTTGGGCTGTTAAACAATCAAATGTAACAACACAAGTTCTTTCTGAAATGTCACAAGACATGGAGAGTCTAAGACATGCTGTATTGCAAAATAGGGCTGCTATTGATTTCTTGTTGCTGGCTCAGGGACATGGGTGTGAAGATGTGGAAGGAATGTGTTGCTTTAACCTTTCCGACCATGGTCAGTCAATTCATGACCAGCTGAAATGGTTAAGGGATCATACACAAAAAACTGTAGTACAAGATAGTTGGTTTGACGGTTGGCTTAAATCTGTTTTTGGGAACATGGGTGGATGGGTTCTGTTAGTTAAAGAGGGACTTCGGTTTCTACTTATAGTTATATTGATTATAATTGCTGCATATGTAATCTTTAACTGCCTAACTAAGAAACTAGAGCAACTCACAGAGAAGGTATTTGTTGAGCAAAATAAAAACGGGGGAATTGTGGAGGAATGGTTAAGTGAAGTGGGACATGTGAATGTTGGGCAGTTGGGAGGCAATAGGCTAGTGAAGTACCGTACTTAGCTTACATGGGTCTGGGCACGTACACAGCTGGCTGAGAGCCAATCAGGATCAAGGACACGATGCCCTTGGGCGATCGGGAAGGCCCCCTGGGGCAGGACGGTAGCAACTGCAAAGCGCGGGAAATGTTAGCCAATCCTGAGTTGAGTTTAGGAATATGTATGAGTTTCCAACTAGATAAAAGGCGACTGAGCTATCCATTAAAGTTGAAGTTCACTGTTCACTCATATTGAGCGTCTGTGTCTTCCTTCCATCGACAACACCTTAGCTACAAATCTTAGATGGGGCAGTGTTTCAAGTTGCCACTAAAATTATTATTTTTATTTTTTTTTTTTACCTTAGGTAAGAATGGAAAACTAGGGATGACCAAAAAGGAATGGAAAGGTGTGGGCAAATATGGAAGGGTATGAGTAGAAGTTTAACTGCGGCATGCATGCAAAAGTTAATAACAGTACAGTTCATAAATAGTTTTTAATGTTTTTCACTGAAAATATCAAGTAGGGTATTTTATTACAAATAACAAAACTAATGTTTTAACTCATTACTTTATTATTACACAAAAAAATACAAAATTACTCAAAGCAGGTGCATAACAACACACCTTTCACTCTTGAGAGTATACTAATGCTGTATTTTTTGTTTTTATTTATTTATTTTTATTAGGAGAGCTACAAGAAAACAAAGACACAAAGAAACGGGGGCGTCCCAGGTTCATTCATGCTAATCATGATTTCTCTCAGGTAACAGAGATGACAGAGCCAGACTCTTTTCAGTAGTATTGAGTGAGGAGGCAACAAGCACAAATTGAAATACAAAAAAGCATTCCACTTCAGCGTGAGGGTGATCAAACACTGGAGCAGACTGCCTAGAAAAACTGTGGAGTCTCCATCCTTGGAGATATTCATAACCCACTTGACTGGGCCCTGGGCAGCCTGCTGAGCTGACATGCTCTGAGCAGGGATATTGTACTAGACAATCTCCAGAGGTCACTTCTGCTACTCTGTGATTCTCCTTCTACTAGACATCAGTAAGTCTAACCTATCAAAATCTAGGTAACTTGGTTACTTCAGCAAAGCTGAAACAACAAATGGGTTAATAGAAAAAAGATCTGAAGACTGAGTTTATTGACTACAAAACTCATGATGCAGGCACATTCCATACTGGATCTTTCCTTGTCTTCAGTCAGTGCCATATTCTACAGGTGTTATCCTTGCTCCCTAGTAATAAACACACATTGTGAGGGAAAGTTTAGGACAACATACTCATTTTTGTTAACTATATCAACAGACTGCTTTGAAAGCAGAGAAGACAGAAAGATAACGTTTTTTCTTTCCGCAACCAGCAAAAGACAGCAGGACCTGCAGCAGTATCTTTCACTGAGATCATCCTGCACCCCCATATTTTGGTAGTTCAATACAAAGGTCAAAGCAATCACAAATACTCTTTACATGTTTTCCCACTCCTGGGATTTTTTGGCTGAAATGAAAGAAACCTGAACAAAGTGCTGCATCAAGTACCCAATAGGTATGCTCCCATTCAAAAAGCTTTGCATTTTTCTCACCCAGAACTTCCTCACTGCAATGCATTACAAGAGCATGGCTTCCTCGCTGGCCTGGGGCCAGTACATGCCCATAGGACAGACAGTAAGGTACGTTCATGTCTCTACACAAATTTCTTCATGGCCATAGTTATATATTAAACATTTACATATTTAATATATACTAAAAATATTTAAAGGTTATAGCTTTTCTGTATTTTAAGTCACTGCTAAGTTATTTTTGGCGTGTCACGGCAGGGCTCTTTTCAGACTCCTTAATTTTTTAGCATAACAAGATTTAAAATGTATTACAAAAACAGACAAAAAAAAAAAGATAATTTGGAATATGTTAGTTACCTGTAATGATTATATCGCCTTTGTAATTGAAAGCACAGGAGAATATCTCATCACTGTGACCCTCTAATATCTGAAGGCAGTGTCCAGTAGCAGCATCCCAGAGTCGAGCTGTTTTATCGGAGCTGGCTGTTAGTATACGATTGCCTTTAGGGTTGAAACATATCTTTTAAAAAGATAGAAAAGAATTATATTACTTAACATATTACTTTGTCTAGAAAAGGAAGCATATCTAGAAATTAAAAGATGAAAACAGAGGCCAGCAACTCCTGCATTCTTTTTTTTATTTTTTTCCCACTAAAATTAAGGAAAGTATTCCACTAGCATCATCCTGGCAAACTTCTGTGGCTGGAAATTTTGTGCATGTACCAAGGTCCATAGACAATGACCACACTGGGATCAAGACTTTAGAATATTATCTGCCAAGATCACAATTGCTCTACAATGGTAACAACTTTATTTAAACATTATAATTATTCCAAAGTAGCAGATACACATATTTTATAGAGTTCTACTTTAAATACCATATGTCTGTATAATATCCAAACTCCCACTGAATGTAACTTATTATGCAGTATGTTTTCATATTTTGTTAAACATTCATTCCCTAAATTGCATGCATTTCCACATAATCAGATTTTTTTAAGCACTAACCAGACACTACCTGGTTTATCCTGTAATGCAATTTTATTTAATTTCTGAGGGCAAAATGCCCATTCTCCAGAAATCAGATTCTAAGTAATAACCTTCCCAAGTGATCACAGCTACACAGAACATCTGCAGAAATAGATTGACTTCTCAGAATGCTCCCAGATCAGCGGATTCTCACTTCCAGCAGAGAAATCATGCGAGAACTGTGGACCCTGATGAGTACTGTCCCTAACCCTCCCACATCAGCAAGTATTCAGACTACATTCCTCAGTGTACCTACACTGAGTGTCAAATATTGTACTGCGCATATTAAGTGAGGAAGGACTAGCACTGCTGAACTTAATATTCTCAGTAGAGTGATTATACTAGCCAAATCAACACAATCAAAGCATGTGTGTTTTGTTCATAAAGAACCATCCTAGTTTCAAAATATGAACAATTCAATTACAAAATGCATCCAAAAAAAGCAACACAAGTATATCCCACTAGCATGGAAGCTAATGAAAATTACCTATTTGAAAATGAAAATTGAAAACTTGCAAGCATTAAATAACAAAGTTTTTAAAATATGCAAAATTTTGGAAGTAACTAAATGCATTTGACATTGAACTTTTGCATTCAAAATTGAGCTTGAGAAGATTTTCAGTGAAGCACATGAGTAAACTTCTCAAAACCAAGTGATTTTTAAAATGGGCTTTGAGCTTCCAAGTACCTTAAGCACTTTTGAAAATTAGACCTTTTATGTATTTTCCCACAGAAATGTTCTTTCTCTTCCATTTCATAAATCAGGTGTGCATAGAAATGAAAAAGAGTGAAGAGCAGGAGGTCCAACAGAAGCAAGGAGTACGGGTGATGGCAGAAGTCTCAGCAGGCAGTGGTCTTAACATTTCACCAAAATACTAAAAAACATGTGCTTATTCTTTAACAGTATTCCTGTGTCACGGAATAATTATGGCAGATAATAATTATATATAATAATTATGGCGGATTGAATGTCATACATTATTAAATAAGAAAAGGTGTAAATCACATACAACTTACTTTTGAAATCTCACATCCGTGCCCTTCTAGTTTTGCAATGCACTTTCTTGTTTCTGCATTATAGACTCTTCCTGATCCTGTTAATAGATTAGGAGCCATTTGCGATTCTTCTGTTTAAGTATGCTTTTCAATAAGAGCATCTTAATAAGGCCAGAAGGGCCTCATCCTCAAGTTTGATTTCTAATGATACAGGTTTTAACTCAGTTTCCCCCCAAGGATAAAGTACATTTAAAGGAGCTATGATCTGGCTTGGAAAGGTTGTCTTCTTAATGGTTTCTGCTGGTGAATACAGAAAACTATTTATTGTGATTCTTTGTCCTGGTTTCAGTTAGAACAGAGTTAATTTTCTTCCTAGTAGCTGGTGGAATGCTGTGTTTTGGCTTAGGATGAGAAGAGTGCTGATAACACCCCGATGTTTTAATTGTTGCAGAGCAGTGCTTATACCAAGCCAAGGACATCTCAGCCTTTCGCTCTGTCCTGCCAACAGGCAGGCTGGGGGGTGCAGTAAGAGCTGGGAGGGGACAGACCCAGGACAGGTGACCCAAACTAGCCAAAGGGGTATTCCATACCATCTGACGTCATGCTAAAGAATATATAGGGGTGGCTAGCCGGGGGGAGGGGGCCGGACTGCTCGGGGTTAGGCTGGGCATCGGTCAGCGGGTGGTGAGCAATTGCATTGTGCATCACTTGTTTGTACATATTATTAGTAGTAGTACTATTATCATCATTGTATTATTATTGTTATGATTATTTTCCTGTCTTATTAAACTGTCTTTATCTCAACTCACGGGCTTCACTTTCCATTTCTCTCCCCCGTCCCAGAGAGGGAGGGGGGAGGATGAGCGAACGGCTGCGTGGTGTTTAGCTGCCGGCCAGGTTAAACCATGACATTCTTAAAAAATAATAATAAGAATGCAAAATTGCTGCATACCAATAACAAACAAATTTGCTTATTTCACCAACTCTTCATTGTGTATTATCCTGCTGTGCTTAAATCTGTGCTACCCAAAGCAAAATTCATTCAAAAGCCACTTATCTAAATATTTAAAATACATTTCCAGCCACAAACAAGTTATATTATAACAGGCTTGATGTTAAAGGTGAATAAAATATGAAAAATACTAAAATTTTAATTGGGGAAAAGATCCAAAGTTTAATGCAAAACTTTCTATAATGCAACAAATATAGCTCAATCTATAGTTTCAACTAATAATACTCCATTTTGATCAAGCTGAGTTCGGAACAGAAACAAAGGAAATGGACGAAGATGCTTTTATGCAAATATTGGAATCTTTACAGTAGTCCAAGTCACTTCACTTACCATCAGCAGAGGCTGTTGCGATACGCTGGCCAGCATAATCAAAGCAGACATCCAGTATCTCATCACTGTGACCTGTTAAAGTTGCTATATGTGCCCCAGTCATAGCATTCCACAGCTGCATAGGTAAACAAAGGTATTTTTTGGCTTATTTTGGTGAATTTACTTGAAAGGTAACTAGTTGATCAATGAAGTGACATGTATAGGTCTTTTCTGATGCCTGAATGAATGTGTTAACATGAAACCTGGGTATCAATCAATAGAATCACTGCATTTTCAGCCTAATGAAGTACTACATATTTTGTATTTCAGCATCTTGATTAAATGAAACTTACAATACACATCATTATTTAACTGAACTTCATTGAAATGAACAAGCTCATATAAGAAGCTCATGGGCTTTGCATTTACTTACAAATTTGTTAATGAATAATGTGTATTAGTTTAAATTAATGCTCTCACGTTTACAAAAGACATAGTTTTACATATCAAGGAGCTGACAAGAAAGCTTCCATAAGAGCTAAACAGAACAGAATTCCAAAAATACAGTAAACACGATACAAGAGACAGAATTCAGGAGAAGAACCAGTATCTGTCTAAATTGTTACAATCTGCTTATGCTGCCTAAAATGAAGGAAGAGCGGGGTTTGGTTTGCTGGTGGTTTTTATTTTGTTTGTTTTGTTTGTTTGTTTGGTTTGGTTTGTTTGTTTTTGTTTTGTTTTTTAAATATAGGCATTTTGAATTCCCAGGGGGGGGAGGTGTCTGCAACACAAAAAAATATTCATAAGAGCTTATCCTCTGAAATATCTTTCGAGGTATTCAGCTATTACACAGGGCATGGTGGGCTTGGACCTTCAGAGTCAGACACTTAATTCCTCCATTCTGTGATTCTGCTTTGATTCTAATAAGCAAAATTCCACCTTTCTGGTAAAAACCTTTTGTATGATAAACTGTGAAGAGGTGGATTTGGGAAATAAAAAGCTGTAAAGCTTTGTCTGTTCCGTAGCGAGCAAAACAAGAATGCTATAAATGTGACTGCTTTTGTGTTTTTTTGTTTGTTTGTTTGTTTTTGTTTTGTTTTATTTGTTGTTGTTGTTGTTGTTTGATTTTTGTTTTTTTAAGTGTTGGCATACCAAATTTGCCAAACTGCTGAGCACCTCTATCTCAATTTTATTTCAGTTGTGTGTGCAGTATCAGTGCAGATGAAATAAGGCCAATTTCTCACCACTGAAATGTAATCCTTTTGCAGTTTAATGCTAACAATCACAGGCATTCATCAGAAGCAATCCAACTGAAAATCTGTCTCCTAGTGACCTGCCAAAAGTACATGTGATGCTTGTGACACAAGTATTAAGGGGAAAAAAGAAGAAAGAAAAAAAAAGAATTAGACTCCAGGACATGTAAAAATAGTCCTTTATTTTCCATACTAACAATATTAATTACTTTTAACAGCCCAGGTCTGCCTTTTAGTTCAGCTGTACTGGGTGACATTTTAAACCACACAGTTAACTAACTTATAGAAAAGTTTTTAAAATAGTCTACAGTGCTTTTCTGAATGAAAACAGGGATTCACGATATTCTATATAAAATCTGACAATTAATTGCTTGCTACATTATAATGAATATCAAGAGAGATTATGTACAGGAGTGTCCAGTGCATATTCAAGTTCCTTACCATGCACGTTTTGTCCATTGATCCAGTGACAATGAGAGAACAGTCCCAGTTGAACTGTGCACTGCTAATCTCTCCTCGGTGGCCTATTAAAGTATGTAACATCCTACCAAAAAAAAAAAAAAAGAGAATTTAGATTTTTAGTGTGTATATAACAATATAAATTAAAAGCAGCCTTATAAAACGGTATATTATATATATATAAAAAGGTGTCAAATCTTCACTACTTTACCCATCAAAGTAATTAAACAGAGAGGTACAGCTCATTTAGCATTCCAGCACTACATCAATTCCATTGTTTCTCTTTGAGACAAAGAGGCAGTGAAGAATAAAATGAAAGAGTCCTCCCTTCTGTTTCAAAAATATGTTAATGACTGTAATTCCAGTGAAATGTGATGACTTCAGTGTGAGACCGATTTCTTCTTTTCATCTAGATATAAATCGTATGCAGCAAGTTTTTCCACATTACTCTCCCATTATCCTACTTCAATGAGCTGTAAACAGTGTATTTTTAAAACTCCGTATCACCAGAATATTTAATCTAAATCTTTTCTAAAATCCACTGAATATCAAATGGAACTTAATCAGGTACTTAAAGTAAGCATGTACCCAAGTAACAAGCAAATGACAGCCAAATTGGAATATGATTTCTAATCCACATTAATCCTAAACTTGCTGCACAAGGACTGACAAATACTAGTTCCATTAAAATCTTCAATCAGCTTTAGCTGAATAAAGATGGGTACAATTAGCCATTATTGCTTACTATGAATTAATGGCCTATAAAGCAATGAACCCTAAAAAAGATTAATTGATATACATATTAAAGGATAAGTAAATTAGGATATTATCACAATGCTAATATTACGGAATCATTAATAGAAAACAGCTTTAACTAATGGATAAACTAATGACTAGAAAAACAACTAAATGAGTTTAAGTAACTGAAATGTTTTTATTTGTCACATAAGATTTGTAAGGGTAAATAAATTAATATATATGCTAAATGAACAGATCACAAAGCAAGTCTCCTGAGCAATTGAATTCTTTGTTTATGATAATAAAAACTTGATGCTACTCATGTTGTTTTATAGAATGACTACTTTTCCTTTCTAACAATGTGAGGCCTGCATTGTTGCAATGGTGCAGAGCTTTTTACAGTAAAAACAAAAATTAACAAACAGAAAAGTTATCTTTGTTATTTTTTGAACGTATTATTTGGCCATCAAGAATGTTATTATTCTAATACCTAATACCCAAAAAATCTAATCATGAAGGAGGTTGATAAAGCTTTGATTCCCATATTTTGAAAAGACAGCCCAGGCTTCAGGCCTCAGTGTAAATCTCTGGTGATTAAGCAGAATAAATATGAACATGTGGAACACATCTCACAGAAACCATGAGCTATCAGATACACAATCAGGAAGAACCAAGAAAACAGGCTGGTGAAATGCCATATAAAATTTTCAATTTAAATGAAAAACTTGAGTCTTCTTGAGGTTTCTTTCTTGTCTACTATGTCTGCTTCTCTCAAGAAATTTCTGGGTATCTACCCTGAAAAGAACTGAGGAATACAGGTACTCTATCAGAGTCAGCCAACATATTCAAAAACTAAATTAATGTATTCCATATAATCCATATTTCAAAAAAACTTCAACTATACCCACATTTGGAAAGCAGTGTTTCTCTGAGATTTCATGTGGTGAAGGAAGGGCACACAACCTCATATACAAGCTTTTTGCAAATCTACCTGACATTGTGTGCAGACAAGCATGATTTGCTCACAAGTCTTTCTAACCACACCTCTTCTTTATTACTAAAGGCATCCATGCCCCACTGACATTTAGAAGGCTGAATGCTGGCCCTGGCACTGTATTGCCCACTTGCTAATTACCAGAATTACCAGTGTTTAAAGAATTTCTTCCTTCATATTCCACTTCCTGCTATTGCCATGATGTGAAGCCCACGCCCATTTTGTAGAAAAAAGAATGCAACGATAAATCCCAAGACTTTGACTTCAGTGTGGCCTTAGACAAGAAGCTGGAAGAAGCTGTTTTCAAACAAAAATACTTGCAAGAACACCAGGCTGAATTAAGTTGAAACCAAACATCCTATTTGCTGAATGAGTGACTCCAAGGTGCTACCAAACATTAAACTGCTGAAGTTGAGTAAGCTCAAAGTTTACAGAATCAAGCCTTTAATGTACACAGTAATGTGTGTACATTACTTTTTAAAATCATGATAACTCTTATTTTGAAGCTATACAACATTGTTTTTTACTCCAAAATATCATTATGCTCCCATTCTCCTTTTATTTATTAATTTCAGTGATATTTTTCTTGCTCTTGCAAAAAAAAAAAAAAAAAAAATCACCTCTGAAGACACCGTATCTTTATCTTCATAAATTACTCTGTCAGTAATCAGAGCAATCATTTTATTATCCTACTTGTACTGAGTTTCCAGTTGAAAAAAACAAGAGGATTTTTCAGGATAATACAAGATCATACTTAGCTATTACGTTATTATTTGGTGGCATAATAAAGACATTTTGTTCTCTACAGTCAGAGGGACCAAATTTTCTCCTCTTCATAAATATACATTAACATAAAGTAGTGTGAGGAGGAAAATGGACACTGTGTTTTTTTTAAAGTCAATGTGACCATACTAATTTTCTATGAAATAACAGTCTTTATTTTACTTGAACAGTCAGTTCCATCTAGAAATTCTAGACACCTTCAAAACCACAAGTTTCCATGCTGATAAAATATTTTCCTGTTTGGAGCATTCTCCAGTAACAAGTGTAGGATATAACCATTCTGTCTGCCTCCTCCAATCCCATGAATAAATGGGAATTTAGAACAAAAACCTAAACCCGTTGCATACAAAAGCATTTGGTGAGTGGCACTTCTTTTTAGAAGAATAAAACTAGATAAGAGATGAATAGATGAAAGAATACAGAATCTAAAAGAAAAAAAAAAAAGTCTGTAATTTGTAGCTCAACATTGTCTCTTTCATTTGTCATTAAATATGTAATGCAAAATGATATTTATTAGTACTTTAGTACCTGCCAGTGACAACTTCCCACACTGCTACTGTATTGTCAAAGGAGCCAGTGATAATCCTATCTCCGGTGGTGTTAAAAGACAATGTAATAATTTCTGCGGAATGCCCCTGAGAAAATTTTAAAAAAGGACTGTGAGAATGCAAATAGGACTTTTCCATTACCTTAGTTCAATATGTAGCTTTTTCAGCAGCATAATCTGTCTACAACAATTTAGTATCTTATTTACTGCCTTGTCCAATATATCACAAGTTTAACAAAAAGACCTCCTGGACTGTAGAACAGTCGATATCCCAACAACTGCAAAAAATCAGGCACATCACTTAAGCAGTGAGTACATTGAGCCAGTGATAGATAATGAATCAGATATGTGACTGGTATTTTTCCATATTTGATTTTAGCAGAATCACATTTGTTCACCAATGCATACCAAAATCAGATGATTCATTTATCCCAGCAAACCATGTAGAGCAAAACAAAATCACAATCTAGAGGTAACTGGATGGCTTTCCTCCGCCAATATTTACATGAAGAAGATCCATGTAGATGACATTGATTTCTCAGAGTTACTTTAGGCAGAAGAGGTGATAAATTACAGTATTAACAACATGATTTAATGAGCAATGGAAGACATTCTAACCTGTAACAGTAACATCACTAAAATGAGAAAATCTGCCTTTTTATAAACAGGACTCCTTATAAAACATCATAATCTTATCCTTCTCTTCAAGCTTTCTTAATGTTTTGTAATTGCAGCCTCTGTGGGACCATCTAGTAACAGAAATTCTGTGCAAGTTTTAAAACTGTAGTATTAGTTATACTGTTAGTCAGAAAACAAGGAAAGGAAGGAACACCTTTAAAAACATAAAGAAAGAAAACATACTCTTAAAGTAACTACTTCTTCTCCTTTCTCTATATCCCATAACTTGGCAGTGGTATCCATGCTTCCAGTTGCCACCAATGTGCTTTGAAGATTAAATGATAAACATACCTGTAGCAAGAAACATTGGAGAGAAAAACGTGGGAAAGATTAGTTGCATACCCTTTCTCAAAACAAAGAAAGAGGCTCACAATATTTCTAAACAAGACAACAGTCTAATTTAATAGTTTATGACTTACAGAAAAATTATAAGGCTGACAGTTCATTAGGAGAGCAACAAATCCTTGTCCCATAGCTCCTGATGACTACTCAAATCTAGAAGACTAATTGGCTGCTTTACAATGACATCGTGTTAAAAAGACTTACTGGAACTTTCCCTGTATTGTTTTCTGAGCCTGGATTATAATTCACTATTTAGGTGCTTCATTTTGCATCACAGGGAGAAATCTAGTTCACACAGTTTTAAACAGAATTGAAGCAGTTTATTTATGTATTGACAGTGCATACATATCTGGCAGAGAGCTATATATTCAGCATCAATATATGTAAATAAACTACAGCATCAGAATCTTATGCAATCTTAACAGCAACAAATTTCTAAACACTCTTCTACAGCTCCAAGAAGTTTCAGTCACACCCAAACTGCCACACTCCCGCATGCTCACATGTCGCCTCTCCCAGGATGTGTGGGTTACAAACACACCACCTTCTACGAGTATGTGTTCCCCTACTTGGACCTTCCACAGGAGACACAAGTGCTCTAGCTGTAGGTAAATCTATGTCACTTCATGTAATCTGCTGATCCCCATGCCAGTGAGCAGGCATCCAAATTCACATACTCACACCTTATGGGGTGGGAAGGAAGCCTGCTTGTCAGCCATGCTGACAATCCACCAGCCAGATGTAGACTCCACCTGGTCTCTCAAAAAATAAGGCTACACTGTCTGATCTACTCAGAGATCGTGATGGTCAGGGTGACTTCTGACCATGTCAGAGCAGCTTTTCCCAACTGCTGCTTCCAGTCTAATGTTTCCCCAACCTTGTTATAAGTCATCTTGTTTCTCATATACTTCATTTCAGGGTCTTCCACTTCTTTATTTCAAAACTATCTTTGAAATTCCCCTGCTACTGTACAAGTTGGCTGAGAGTGCTCCCATCTAGCACCTGGGGGCTGATGGTAGCCTTCCTCTTTAACAAGATCAGTCTGGGGCAAAAGCATTCCAGTTTTGCGTACACACACACTGTAAACTCGCACATTTAACAGGTGTTTAGCTTAGGGATATGGTTTAGTGGAGGGCTGTTAGCGTTAGGTTGGAGGTTGGACTCGATGACCTTGAGGTCTCTTCCAACCTAGGAAATTCTGTGATTCTGTGATTCTGTGATTCTGTGTCACTATCTAGGCCATTTGCCATAGGTGCCCCCACAACATCATATTTACTTATGAAAGAGCAAGAACAAAAGTTCAACAACTTCCATAATTCATTTTTTCACATTAAAAAAAAAAAAGCATTCTCTGTAATTATTCAGTACGACTGTTCTGCTAACAAGGAGCTAGAGGTGCCATATAAAAAGGAAAACAGTAGCTAAAGCCACTCATGCACTTCCATTCTGTCCATTTGTCTTTTTCTTTTTTAATACTGAATAGCCAAGGACATGCCCCTGCCAGGGGCATCCACAACAACAGCCTTCTTTTAGAAACAAGTCTCATTCAGAGAAACAGAATTTTCTGCTGGCTACAATCTTCTACTAATTATTTGCGAGCACACCTCATAACACTTTGGGTAGTAAACTCATTACACATCAGATTAAACCCCTACAGAAGTCAGAAATCGAAAGGGCCTTTAGCTAACCAATTTGTAGAAGCAAAATCACTACAAACTATCTCAATGAGCAATCATGTTCTTCATGGTAAGGGAGACCTGTCTCAGAAGTATACAGAGAATTAAAAACCTACTGAAACCAACACTGCCTTCCCCCATTGTAAAGCAGCATTTTCTCACACTACTTATGGGTCTTGCAACTGACAATATACATGCAGACCGTTTCCAGAAACAGTTTCCAGAAATGCTTATTGAATAATGATTCTATAGTTACTTTTATTCAGAAATATATTCTGCACTGAAACAGAGCGTTTTAGTGGGTTTGCCCTGATCTTTTAAATTGAAGTGCTGTGCATCAAGACATTTGCTGTTGCTAATAGAAGAACCAGAACAGAAATCAAAGATCTTTAAGCTTAAACTGTTTCGTTGTCATAAATCATTAACATTTCATCATCCCACATACTCTCAGTTAACATACTAAAATGCTATTTTATTTCAGAAATTGATTCTTCTGTGGCTCCAGTTGGTCCTGGGCATGAAGCAAGCAATGATGTTCTTGTGTATTTAGCTCTGCAAATGAGAGGTAATACAATGTATGTAGAAACATAACAGGACAATACATTAAAAAATCAAGGAATAATATGTGCAATAAATTGAAAATTCAGACTGTTGTGTTTTTCAAAAATGTTTAAACATTTAGCAAATAAAAATGTAGAAAAAAATAAAATAACCACTTCAACTGTATATAGTTTGTTCTATTTCATAAGAACTTTCAGAGTATCTTTTCTTTGTGCAGAGCAGGAAAACTCACAGGATCTGAATGTGTGAACAGATGTTGCGAAATGTCTGCCCCTTCCAGTGTCAGCTCCCAGAGACACGGAACCCAAAGCTATTTATAATGTTGCACGGAAACAGAAAGGAGTAAGAAACATTCATCAGCACTCACAATTTCTGCAGTATGTCCTCTGAAAGTATAGTAACATTTTCCTGTTTCTGTACTCCACAGTTTGCAGGTATTGTCAAATGATCCAGTGGCAATCTTGTCACTAAATGGAAAAACACTGTCATTTTTATTTGGAAGAAAAATCTTTGACTTCAAAGACAGTAGAACTCACAGAAACAATACCCAGTCTTCAAAGGATAAGAGCAGTATATTTCTTCAGATTCCCGCTTGCATGATGTTTTAGTTTAGCAATACATTCTATTAATTAAGTACTGACTGCTCCTGTGCAGATTTGCAAAGAAGAGAGTGGCAGCTGTGACCTTCTCTACCTCTGCTCCCGTGCACAGAACGAAGGGCACCTGCCATCACTTCAGCCAGCAGGCACTCCCTCTGCACAAGCTTGACACAAGACAGAGGTCAATGTATCTGGAGTTCCCTGCAGAAAGCTGCATGAAGGGGTTTCAGCTTTTGCATGCATTTTGGTGCATTCTGCTACACTACAAGATCCTAGAGCAGGATTTTACAAGCAGAAGTTATATTAATGGGAAAAATTAGCAGATAACTGATGAGGAACTTACATTAGGAATGAGGTTATCTGCTGTACTTCCAGAAGTATTTAAAAGCTATGTCATTTCATCTGAGAGAGCTTGTTTGTTTATAAACTGTTCCAGTCTGTTTTTTGTAAGCAGTTTCCGCAAATTTCAGTGAGTGAACTCTCTTCCCACTTAAGTCAATGGAAGAGTTGTGACTAACTGCAGTTAGAGCAAGATTGAAGTGAGGTACCCAGAAAACATAGCAAGGGAATGGATATTGAAACCTAAAAATTTGCGGAAAAAATGGTCTTTTTAAATTAAAGTTTTGAATTAAAATAGCACAAGGTTTCCATCGGGTTTTCACTCTCTATATATTGCTTCTCCACTCCTATATTACAGTCTAGTTATTGACCTCTGCACAGTTTTTTGTTAGATATTAGTTCACTTGAACTATATAAAACAATCTCATGAATTATTATTTTAAAGTAAAAAATAATATGAGAATATAAGACGTTGACATAGTGGTCTCTAAGCTGGAAAAAGTCTTTTCATTCAGAAGGAAATGATGATGCTCCAAATAGTATAAGAACAAGTCTTTAACATTTAATCCCTGATGTTAACTGTGTATTGCTTAACTGGTAAATAGGGCATCTGACAGTGAAAGCAGTAATGTGATTCAATATAAACACAGGAATTATTTTCTATCTTATTTTGCAGAGAAGCAAAATGACTTACTTATACAAAAGCTTCCTCAGGAAGCAAACAACAATGAAAAGTCAGTGCCTAACATAATTTTCTTCATCTAACAGGTGGCAATTCTGACCTAGGGCAAACAGTTATTGCAGAAAACAAAAGATGCACAGATGCATATTTGACATTCATACAGCGGCACCCTGTGGATTTTATAAAAATTACTCAACATCTCTGACATTTTTATATCATGTCTTAAATAGTAATGACTATGTAATACACATGTAACAAAAAGTGGAGAAATCCATTTTTGTTATGACAGAAATATTTCTCTTTAACTGCAGCAACAGAAACTGTATTAAATACATATCTCACATACAATTACATGGAGGCAGTAAGGAATGATTATAATCTGATGATGTAGATATTATCAGAAATAAATCTGTGTTACAATACATTAAACTGGCATGTACATAGATTTATCAAGACACTGCATACCTAATGAAATGTAAGCTTTGAATTTCTTAATATCATTTTAAAAATCAAAGCAGAAAAAACGCTTATATGTATGGCTTATACAAACAATACACAGTGCCATCCTGGTGATTAGCTACAGTAGAACTTTTCCAATTCAGAATTTGAACTCTTTGAGATAGTGTATTTTACTTCAAAACTCTAGTAACAGTGTTGTATTTGCAAAATAATGCAATTAGCAATTGTTATTTATTCAGCAAAAATATAATTACCCATAAGGGTTATTGAAAGCTATTGCAAAAACAACATTTCTGTGTCCCTCCAGTGTACGTAGCTCTTCTCCTGATGCAGTATCCCATACTTTGCAGGTTCTATCATAGCTTCCAGTGATAAAGCTAAAACAAAGAAAATAATTTCTGAATACTGTGAATATGTTACTGCTCCTGATACATCAGAAAATAAGTGACTTCCACAAATTTCAGTTAGCATTGTCTCAGACCCTAAATCTCTTCTTTCTAAAATATTGATTAATGACCATGGAAGATCCCTTTTTATTATTTATTTAGAGATACAAAACACTTGTTTCTAATCTTTATTGTATTTCAATTAAAATGCAAGCTGCTGCTTTCAAGACGTTAAAGAAAAACGATTTGGTATAGGCCCATAGTGAAATCAATCAACACAAAATTCCACAAGCACAAAAGTCCCAAATTAATTTATGTCAAAGACTCTTTCAGCTTTCAGTGGTGCTTGCTGTATTGCCATAAAGGCGCTTCTTTGTGAAATACGGTAATTGTCAACAAACTATCATCTTGAAAGAAGAAAATGACATTCACTGAATCTCACTCACTACTTCTTTGCATATCCCGTTGGTTCTCCTACAGAAGCCTAAAGTCTAATCCCTAGTCACGGCTAACATTGTTTATAAATAGCATGGCTGACTTTTTTTCAGAAAGATAAGAGCAGTGAATTTGATTTGCAATGTAAATTACAAATACAAGATTTCAATTAGGGATTATGTTTCTAGAATTTGAAAACAACTTACCGAGAACCAGATTTATTGAATGCTACATTAGTCAGTGGTAACATATGTGCCCTAAGGACCTGAAATAGAAGGGGGAAGAGAGAAGAAAACAGTTGACACGTGAAAAAAAAAATAACATATATATATATACACATGTATATATATATATTCAAAATATTCAATAGGTTAGTATTTTTCCTATGTGACATGATCTAGGTGTCCCTGCTCCAGCAGGGGGGTTGGACTAGATGATCTTTCAAGGTCCCTTCCGATCCCTAACATCTTGTGATTGTGCAATCTTCTCCTCCTGTCAGATTAGCAGTTACAGCCGTAATATATCAATCTCTAACTTAAAAAACAAACAACCAAAAAAGTCATGCCTCAGCAAGTTATTGCTGCAGACATTACAAAGCATTGATTTAAAATTCTTATTTCACTTGAATGAACTGTGTTTTCCCGTTTGCTTGTCCTCCGATTTCTCTGAGACCAGTGAGGTAACGTTAGCTGACAGGGCAAAAACAAATGAGTGAAGGCGGCATGCCTAGTGAGCTCCCTGATGAAGAAAATCCTAACCACTATTAAGCCTTAAATAGTGAAACATCAGATCCAGATGAATTGAGTATTCTGAATGTTTTATGTCATACGTGGGATGCTTTCAGCTAGTATATGATTTTGCTTTTAAAAACAGGAAGAACAAAAATAAGCTGCAGCTATATCCTATGAGGTCATGACAAAAAAGCATACAGAACAGTAACAAAGATATTTATCAAAACAAAATTCAATGAGGCGACTTCAGATTGGATTTCTGCCTGTGTTTAGATTCTGGAGGATACTGTTTTTCTAATGTTTCAAAGGCCCTTTAATCAGACAGTACATATGCTTAATGTAAATTACCTCATACCAATAATAACATATACTAAAGCCTATTAAACATATATAAAAATAGTTTCAGACACATAGGTAACCATAGTTTCAGACACTGGCCAATAAAAGTCAGTGTGCCAATATATAATCTGGCTACTGTATAATATTGTTTGCATTTGAACAACTTCCATCTACCACAAGCTGGACTCTCCTCTAAAGAATAACAATATAATGACCTGGGAAATCACAGCAACTGCTGAGAGTGAAGGGATGATAAAAATACAGCAGTGGTCCGCTGCTCTGTAGCATCACGAATGAAGATGGAATGACTTACGAGCGATGCCATTTAATCAGTGACATATTACCACGGCTTCAACTTTTTGTTCTCATCTCTAGCTTTCTCAGCTGCCTGTCTCAGAAAGGAAAATAACGGAAGCTCAGAGATCTTCGACTCAGAAGAGTATGAACTCATGGAAATGGAAGAGAAATAACAATGGTCAGGTAAGGGACAGAGAGAGAGAGAAACAGAAAATTTCTGTTCTCTAAAGAAAGTGAAACAAGTTGTCCTTTCAGCTGCAAGAATAGGAATGGGTAATCAAGATATGGAAATGACAAAAATACTTTGGTTCTGGTTTGCTGTTGTTTTTTGAAACACCCACTGTGTACAAATGTCTGCATATAAGTATGAAAAATTATGGAAATTAATGGAAATTTGATCCATGACATCTTTAGGGTTCCATGCAGGCAAATCCAAACAACAAATACATTTAACAGTTATGAACAAAAAGGGAGGAAAATTAGATGGTTTATGCTCAATTTCAGACCACAGAACTAACGCTATTCTTTCAATGCCTACTGCTGCAGTTGCTTCATCCACAGAACTCCAAACCTGCAAGAATTTCTTGTGCAAATGATATAATAATCAAATTGTAGGGCGATATTAAAAAACATACCTCCATTCTGCGAGATCTGTTACAGAAGCCCCTAGGATAATATCTGCAAATCAGTGCAGAGTGCCATTGCAATGCAGTAATTTAAAACCTGAGAACTCATTACAATGGCTCGCTTCCCTGCGGGGTGCCTAACACTGCACTGTCACCACAATTACTGGAAATAACCAAAGGATGGATTTATCTCACTGCCTATCTACTCACTTAAGATCATGCTCTTGAGCAATAGGAAAAAAATATTCATTTCCAAACAATGCAAGTACTGAACATTGTTAAAAAAAAATCATGCTCACACTCATATTTTATATTTTATTAGTATCTCAGAAAGTCAGATACCCGTTTCGTTTACATGCATTAAATGGAACTGAAAATTAAACCAAGTTTTTTTCCCCACACTTCTAACTACTCTTTTGTGAAAGAACTAAGCCATCATCAATTGGATTTGCCCTCCTCAAGTATTTCTGAACTGATCAAACACGGCACTATACCCACCAAATGACAGTTAGGTTATTTACACTGAAATCTGGACATACATTTGAGTATTTGTCAGTCTTGGTGAGGAACAAACAATTTTAAAAAATTGTGAAAAGCAAGTTATTATAACAGCTGAGAGCATACCTTAAATTTAAAAAGTCTTTGTTGTGTTTTAAGAAACTGTATTATAGAAAGCTCTGTTTTCAAGGTTAAATGTACAGATCTTTTGTATTATTCACTCAGATGTGCACTGTTGCTCAGAAGAATCCAAATTATATCTAACAACATTGCAAATTCTGTTTTTAACCAAACCAACCAACACAAAACTTCTCCCTTCTCTCTCTATGCTGAGGACAATGATCAATACCGTACTACTGACCAGCAATTTTTAACAGCTACACAACGCCATCTGCTGACACAATGAAGACAGAACACTTAGTTATTTCAGATTGCAACATGCCATCTCTTGGAAGCAATTTCGTTTTTCTTTGCCTAATTAAATACAGTTAAGTCTGTTGTCTTCTGATAGACTGAATCCTGGATTTCAAGTCCCAAAAGGTCTCTCTAGTCGTTGCTCTTAAAAAACTGTATTATTTCAAATACATTTACAAAGTGCTGTCTGTAAACTGAAGATCAAACCATCCATATTCGCATATTGATGTGAATATTTATGTATTAATATTTACAACTTAAAAGAAGACAAATTAATTTAGAAAAAAAAAAAAGCACAGTATAAACACAGAAACTATGACTCCGTTACTCAAAGAAAAGAAGTGTGGGTACATGCCCATACACTACATTTTTCATCAGCTTTCCAAGGAAAAAAGAATGAAGAAACTTTTTATTATCATTATTCCATTTATTATTCCAGTCTTATTTACAAAATTCACTATGGAAGGCTTATATGAACCCTAACCTTGAAAACTGCTCTTTATCCAGTTCATTGGCTTATGTCCTGGCTGGCAGAAAGTAATTACAACTAGTATTACTTTATGTACCCAAATATCTAAATCAAACTTAAGTTCCACAAAACGAAGAACAAGAAGACAATGGTATAAAAATATTCAGGGCCTTTCCCAGCAGCTAATTATTTAGGTTCTATTTGTAGTTTTTGTTTAAACTTAACTATGGGTGTTGCTTGTCCACAGAGTTACTTGAATAATAAGGTAGTTATTTGTTTCCATCCAAAACACACCCTTGTACATATGCCTGTGTAAATAGAGTTTAGGAACAGTTATACCTCTGGCCTTTTGGGGGAATTCCTGACAGGCACAACCAGGCCATATTCAGTCTCTATAACAATGTGATCAAAAAGACACAAGACGTGATCAAAAAGACACAAGAAATTAGTAATGAAGTCCAAATGCTGCTCTCAAGTACAATACACAGCTCTAAAAACATAATCACAACATTCCAATGAAACCCCCCAAATCTCCAATATTATTTTAAAGATAACTCTGACCTTAAAAAGATAGAACTTGTGATCTTCTTGTTCCCGTAGCTTCTCCTGCAATCTTCGTACTAAATTTATGACATATTCCTTGCATGAAGCTGTGATGAGAGGTTCTCCTTTTTGAATTTCTTCTACTAAGGCTATGACATCTGTGCTAATTATGAGGAAAAAAAAAAACAGATTTCATCCTCTGGCAATAGTTATGATTATAAATGCAAGCATATTATTTACTTGCAGAGAAATGAAAGCAAGAAGTTAAATGCTATTCATTTATCTCATCCTGTAATGGCTTAAAAGAAATATGAATAAATCTTTCTTGGATTCTTCCTTCCCTCTTTAGTAAAGCAGTTCAGTCAGATTTAACTTGTTAGAATTTTAGCTTAGCAAGAGCTTTATCTTCTCAATGGGTTTCCACAGACGGTCAGACATGGAAGATGCGCATCCAAACTTGGTTTTGGCATAAGTATTTAAATTACAGTGGAGCTTCATGAATTGCCCATGAAGTAGCAACAACAAAAATTAGATGTGGAAAGCATTAAAATGATCTCTGTGTGTGTCTTCATAGATATATGTATGCTGCTGTAACACATAATTATGATAGCAATTACTAGAACATGGTCCGCAGTCCACTGGTACTCATAAAGAACCCAGGAAGTAGTTCACAACTAATCTGTAGAATCAGATCTTCTTTTTCTACAATCAGATAAACTGCTGAATCCTACCCATCCATGAGATAAACTGAGGACTGACAATATGCAGCACTGAAAGTGCAAACATACACTTATAACCAGTCCTACTGAGAAAGCCTAGCCTTCCCGCTAGCATGGAAATCATTGCAGTCTAAAAGGGATTTTCTATTTCAGTCCTCTAAACAGGAGCTACTAATATACCCATAAATTAGTATCCTCTCAGTGGTTATGCTCCTGTTAAGTAATGCAAGACAACTTTTATCTTTCACACAGTGACTTGTTATACCAAGAATACTGAGCTGGACAGTTTCAGGTAGGCAAAAATAAATAGTTTTTATATTTGGATCTTTCAGTGTGCATTTTAGTGAAAGAAACATCATTCACCTCAATTATGTTTAAAATAATCAGAATTGTATATAAGCACGCTATAAAACAGCAGATACTGTTGTTGCCTGAAATACTTACTCAGGACTAAGATCAAGTAGATCTATAGGTCTGGTCTTCGGCTCACCACCTTGTACATATTCCAGAATAATTCCTTTAAAAATATATGATAAACAGGTTATAATTCGATGTTAGGGATTTTATAATGCATACTGTTAATGCTTCTGCTTGTGTTGCCCTACTGACTTAGCAGACCTACTTCCAGCTACTGAGACAAGAAGGAGGTTAGGAATTCTCAGTTAGCAGAACAACTCTGCTATGTTTATATGATAACAAATACTAAATCTTATTACTTAAATATTTATGATCCATTTTCAATTCTGGAAAATAACAAGTTGTTGGTGTTTGCTTTTCCCCAACCACTTTTCACATGATTTCATCAGCTCTGTTTTCAAATAAACTGTACTGAAGATACTTGCTGCAGTTTGTATTTCCAAGAAGCCCAGAAAATTTGTTTTACAAAAACTGATACATTTATTTCACTGTTTGCAAAGGCAGTGACACACAGAAAACCAGAGCACACTTCCTATTTCCAGGTGTGCTCCGTCACCTCCACAAGATGTACTTTGAGCTAACGCATTAAAATGTTTAACCTCATTGCTCAGTATTCAGCTGCTCCTTGCTTTTCTGTGGGAATGGATAATTTGGATTAATTTTCACATCACTGTATGTAAGGAAAACATTTAATTGGACAGAAAGATCTGTTATCACACTCCCTGGGCTTGCCCTCTCCACCTTGTTCCACTCCGTGAAAGCAGTCACTCTCCTGAAGGAGCTAACGACGAGGCCAGCTCGCTGCCAATACCTCATCAAAGCACAGAGCTGCTCAGAGAAGCCACGCAACAACCACACGAAAAATAAGCAACACGGCAACTGTCCACTAAACAGGCCGTTACACCACACGTACGCTTTTTGGTGCTAATTGCCGCGACTTTTGAACTCCTAAACGCCGCGCGCCTCAGCAGAACGAGGTGATGCGCAAACACCTGCCTCGCCTACACGAGGTGCCATCACCAGCACCCCCTCCGCAGCACGCCGCTGGCGGACAGGAGCCCTACAGCAGCTGCCCTGTGCCCCACAGCGCCCCACACGAGCAAGGTGCACACGCGAGGAGGGCCGTGGTTACCGACAGCCCCCACCCAGCCGCCCCCAGGCCGCCAAGCCCCGCACCCGGCGGGTAGTAGCGCAGCAGCAGCCGCCTCAGCCCCATCGTGCGCCGCCAGCCCCGAGCCCCGAGCCCCGGCCCACTGCCACGGCAACGGCCAAACAGAGCCTGCGCGCATGCGCCGCCACCCGCAGTGGCGGCCGCCATCTCCCGGCCCCGCCGCCTGCGGGGCGGGCAAATGGTGGTGGTGGTGGTGGTGCTGCCCCGCCCGGAGTCCCTCACAGCGAGGGCTGTGCCGTGTCTGCAACAGGCGGGCAGCAGAGCGCTGGTTTCTTCCTTTCTCTGTTCTCCATCATCCAGGCTTTCAACCTGCATTTCAGCAGAACTAGCTGTTGTAACAGCAAGATGTCACCACAGTAGCAATAGTCACCTGGGAGCTCATCAATATAGAGTCAGGCTTGCTGTTTCCCAGGTGGACTGATTTGTTTCCCAGGTGGACTGATTTGTACCTCTCCCTATTAATTTTACCTGTAACAATGTGTTATGCATGGGCTTGGTATTTGAAGGCTTTTCTGCCATTCTTGCAGTCACCTCATGGTGCCCCACTGAGCACCACCAGCTGGAAGGGCTGGCCCAGGGCTTCACCCGTGCACTGCGGAAATCAAGGTGTCAGCCTGAAAGCCTGAGCTGGAGTGCGCTACAAGTGTAACCAACATGGAACCATTAGAAGATAATGTACCCAAGAGTTGATCTTTATGCAGAAATGGCTGTAGATCATCGACAGGGGGAAGCAGCCAACATCCTTTCATTTCATCAGTCTCCTCACAGCCCGTATCATTGGTGAGGGGTCACTAGAACAAGGTTCAGGTCACTGTCTAACAGTACGTGACTTCTGTGAAACACTCACAGGACTCCCTACAGCTTCACTTTGAAGACAGACCTTTGGTTCTGCAAAGCTAGGAAGTAAAATACAATGGCCAATTCCAGGTTGTCTGTGAGACATGACTGGGGTTTGGTTTGATCTTTTGTCTCGTTCATATGTGGAAGGTTGGTTATCTTGAGGCAGATAGGAAATATTTTCATTGAAAACAATTAATCTAAACAGCTTTACAACAGAACTGACTTATTTGGAATGACCCTGTTCAAAAACAACTTTTTGAACAACACCTAGTCTTGGCGTCCTCTAGTGTCTTAACAGTTTTTTGTATTTGTTTAGCGTAATATGTAACCACCTCAATTATTCTTTCTAGGCATAAATATTTTTCTGTTCTTTTAGCTTAAATGATGCTAACAATGAACATGCCATGGGCGCTGCTTCTACATTAACTCCTTCCTCTCTGTTCTTTGCAAACACTCATGCAGCCTCTCTGATGTCTTCAGTATTAGTTAACACCAACTAGAAGTGTTATGTGTGATTTGTTAGTTAAATTTGAAGGCTTGGTACTTCTATACAACATAAATGAGGAGTATCTGCTATTTTAATATATTTTCTACAATAAGCCTCTCTTCAGTCCTGTACTTCAGGATGGTATTTGCATCATTGGATCAATTACTGTGGTATTCTTGAGAAATATTTTTTTTTCAAGGTTTTGCGTACCATATACCAACAAGCTTGTTTTGTTTGTTTTTCATGAGGCATGGAAAGGACAAACGCAGCCCAGTCTGAACACGGAAGAGGGAAGTGGAGCAGCCACAGAGCTCTGTAACAACAGCTCCTTCCATGTTCTTGCCTTACTTTCTCCCTGTAAATCCCCATTCAAACACACATCTCACAGCTTGTCATCATCAGGAATAAGAGGTAATGGTGCTGATGACATTATCAGTCAAATCAGGCCTCGACTCTCATCCGCTTTCCTTGCTGGCATGATGGCATTGTTTACTCTATTCCTATATAAAAAATAGAAAAAAATAAAATGCTGACTATCTGAGAAGGTGGCGAAGAGCTATGCTATTCTGAGATGAAGTTTTTCCCAAAGTGCCACTGTGAATAGGCTTGCATGCAAAATAAATAGATAGTAACTAATGGTATGTGACAAAACAGAACTACAGCTCTGGTGCAGGTAGGATTATCCATGGAGACTTTTGGCAGCATAGGTAACAACTGTAGGGAAAGGAAGGACTTCAACACAGCTAATTGCTTAAGGGCTAGGCAAGCAATGATGCACAAAAGTAGGGCGCCTGAGCTGAAGTCCATACCACTAACCCTGCACTATTAAGCATAAATGCTAAGCTTTTTAGAGTTCATGAAAACAGGCAACTAGTGCGTAATTTTAGAAAGATTTTTTTTCGGCTGCTGGGGTAAAATTGTTTCCTGAGGTTTTTCAGCATCCAAAAGGTGCACGCAGCCTCTGAACAATGGAAGGCCAGCTTTGAAGACTCTATGCACACTGTAGAGAGTTCAAAAATATCTGCACTGGAAAGAAAAGAAATGCTGAGACATCCACACTCAGGATCTGCAGCAATGTAATCAGCTTTTATGTACAGAGATCAAAATTATTGATGTTATCAGCTTGGAAAGATAACATACATCAGTTGTGACCTGTGCATTTTTGCTTATGTCAGCAGTCTGCAGGAGTGGCTGAAAGTTAAGATACTATAAACTTCACTATCAGTCAGTATTCAAAAGCCTTTGAAAGGCTGCAGTATACATTTATGTAGAGTGCTGGAGACAACTGTGTTGGATAGTGTGAAGTAAAATTAATATGGTTACAACGAAGAGCTTCCTTTTGAGAACTGTGGGTTCTTTCTGCCAACGCAGATTCTCCAAATCTCTTTTCTTGACCCAAAGTACCATCCTAAGAAGAGTAAGAAAGCGTTTCTGACTCAAACACACTCTTTCTTGCAGAGAAGAGCGGGTTTTAGGCTTCCTGATTTGAAGTTGTATCATGACCCACTTGTTCTGAAGTAGGTCAGTCTGTGGTAAGCTGAACTAAATCAGAAAGGCCAGCCCAAGAGTTTGAGTTAAGGGAAAGATGTAGAAAGCCACTTCCTATTTCTGTTATGTCAGTAATGGGTGCAGTGAATTTTTACTAAGGGGAGTTTTTTATGCTGTCCTTTCTCATAATTGTAAGGTCTGGCAGATGCAGAAAGACTGTACTGTGATATTTCCTTGTTTCTGCTTGGTGAATTAAATGGGTTTGGCTAATTTTTTTCAAGGTTGTTCTATTCTGGCATAGGGATCCTGCTTCCTCTTAGTGAAACACACACCTCTATACTCATACACTTCCTTCTGCAATGTTAGCACTCCTTCTCACTTCTGCTCTGTTATTTCCAATGCTAACCATGGCACCAGAGCCATGAAAATGTTAAAACTGTCATATTTGTATGTGGAAGATGATTTTCTAGGAGTTTTCAGTTTGCCAGGTAAGAGCCATTCTGGGAGAATGAAAGCATGTTATGCTGTAAACAGAACACTCTCTTTCCCAAAGATTCTGTTTTTCATCTTTGCCTGGCTGTTTTCATCAATTTAGTATTATACCAAATAAAGAGAGAGAGTTGCTATTTGCCTAGGAAATATGTTGCAAGTTTCTGTTCACACGAATAGATACATATGTGGTTTACCTACAATGAGATAATAGCAAGCACTAGAAAGGAACATCAGTTCCGTTCTGTGCTCTTTTGTCCATCTACTTGTTCTCACACTGCTTACAATGTCACGTGCAGTCAGGCTCATTCCATATATTCTTACTTCCTTCAGTCAAATTTTCACTTAGCTAAAATATAGTTTCCTTTCCTTTCCTTTCCTTTCCTTTCCTTTCCTTTCCTTTCCTTTCCTTTCCTTTCCTTTCCTTTCCTTTCCTTTCCTTTCCTTTCCTTTCCTTTCCTTTCCTTTCCTTTCCTTTCCTTTCCTTTCCTTTCCTTCCCTTCCCTTTCCTTCCCAAGGGAGAGCTTTCTTTCCTCTTAATCTTAACACACTGATAGGTAGACCTGGCAACAAAAAAAAATCAAAGGAAAAAACCACACACACAGTAAAATGTGTTTGTCTTACCCCCCTCTGAGAAGAACTCAGAAATGCCTTTAATCTTTCTTTCCACAGTCCAGACTGTGGGGTGCTGAAGACCTTTGCAGTCGAAAAGAGTCCTGTACCAGTCAGTCAAGGCAGCAAAGCTGACAGCATCAGGTAATTACGCAACTATTCTGTGGTCAGATTGTCTGAGCTGCAAGATGAAAGCCAGCGAGTTATCCGGATGCACCTAGTAAGGAAAACAGAGGAGCACTTCTCCTACAGTTACCTAACACACAGTTGAGTCAAACTACTTTCAGTCAGGAGGAAGCAAAAATCTTCCTCAGAATTTCTACCAAGTCTACAATAGAATTGATGAATATAAGTCAGGAAAGACACTTTGCTTTAGAAAACACAGCTTCATTAAAGTCAAAGTGTGTTTATCTCACCACTGCTTTTAATTTAAAAAAAAAAAAATAAGTCAAAATATCACATTTGCACTTTTATATTTAATTTTTATGATTCCAAAATGCATTAAGCATTTCACATAAACTCTCATGTTTTCCACATTTCTGTAGTACTATTGCATTGTCTCTGTGTTTCTTGTTTTGTATGTTTTTTACCATCATTTTCATGTAATTCATATATAAGCATATATGTGCATATCATGTATTCATTGATTGTAATTGGCATTAATACGGTACTACCCACTTTAAAATTAACCAAACATTTTTGCCTACTCCTGTAACAATTTGGAGCAATGCTATGCAGTGAGCATCTCTGAGATTTGTGTTATCTCAGACACCTTTGATATGCATTGTCACTGAAAGACATATTAACCATTTATTCCTAGTCATAACAATCTGAAACACTCAGCAGTAGTAAATGTACACTGAAAAAAGCAATCACTATAGTTAGCCAGTCTGCCAAAATACCATTATTTTTCACATTTGCAAGACATTTTACATTAAGATTTGTTTTGTATTCCTTACATTCAGCTATATAACAAAGCTTATTTGTGTGTGAAATCCTATGACATTTGAGTGAATAGTTCTTACCATACTGACCACTCTGCAGCTCTGATTTTAGCTGCCACATTGAATCTATCATTCTCAAATTCCCATTTGCCTACTTTTCTAGTTTATAGTTTTCTCACTAGCTTCATACCTGATCAATGATGCTGCAAGGATATTAAACTGCTAGTTTAATCTTGACACTGTAATTGACGATTTCACTGTAAATTGAGCCAATTACTTGAACCCATCTCCACTGACACAATTCTAGTTAGACTGACCGTTTAGTGCATAGCACCTTGCTATTTCCCTGAGTTATGAGTATAGAGCTATTTACAAATTTCTGATGTTCCTCTCTCCTTGATACCTAATGATGTTATCTACTGTCATTTCAGTGTTTGCTGTATGAATTCTTGGTACAGAGTTCACCCCCTTGCAAGCAGTGTTTTTTCAAGAACAATCTATGTTTTGATTACTGTTTATCATCTAGAAAACACAGGGGGAGGATGTAAAATTGAAAATTAAATTGTTCTAGTCTGTCCTACACATAAAATTGTTTTGCCTTGGCTCATGGCCACAGAAGACAGCTTGCATCGCTAACATACCTAAATGTTGAATCAGAAGTAAGAAATAGTTTGTGCTCTGTTTCATACATTTCAGTACACACTTTCACTAAACATAGTACCCCCAACTCTTTGTCTAAGTGAAATATGAGTAAATTTATATGTGTAGAAATTAATGATCTATTTTGTGAATCTGAGTGATTACATCTCATACATTCCTTTGACAGCTTTCTGATATTAACAATTGGGAAGGAAAGTCTTAGCAGAACCCAAGTAAGAGTCTACACAATAGGAAGCCACACAAGTTCAACTCCCGTTTCCTTCAGTGACCTCTTCTGAGAGGAAGGTAGTGCTTTCTATTTGGATTTTCACATCCCTTTGATGGCACTATTAGTCTAGGGAAATCTGCCATCTGCAATGCCTCTCTTCCTCACTGCTGTGTGGCTGTGACAATAGGTAAAAATCCCTCCAATATAGGACATACATTGTATACACATACATACAAGTATACCCAGCATAATTCCTTGTATGGCCACTCTATACAGCATCCCTGTTTCTTCAAGTGATCTCAATCCAGACTATCAATTGTCTCCTTGCAACAAAAAGAATATTAAAAATAATTTAAAAAAAGTTTTCAATTTAAAGTTACGAGTAGCAATATTTCTGGAATATGGAAATGTAGACATGGATGCTTACAAACAAAATTGTTATTTTATTTTGGGGAGTTAAACTGAATTCATATAAACAAAATTATGGATATGCTACTGTAAATTTGTTAACAGCAATTAATAATAGTATTTTAGATACTACATTTCCTGTGATATATTTCCTTTTTAAGCATACAGTATTCTAAATTTCACCTGTCATTACATTAATTGTGTATTTAGGATCACATAATCTTTGAATAATGCTGTAAGAAGAACCTCTTTTTGACAAAAGATTATTAAGTGCCTGGCTTGACTTACAGTAGCTACATGATCTAATGTGTATTAGCAGCCACAGTCTAATTAGCACCATGCCTAATACGTAATAGCAGCCACAGCATATCTGTTGTATACCATACTTTAATCTAATGCCAGCAACTCTTGGTTAACTTTGACTGGAAGTTATCTGCATTAATAACACACAAGAAACAAACAGCAGTTTAAAAACCTTTAGCAGAGTTAGGACTGATGCACTACCAAAACAGTGTAACCACAAAATCTTAGGGACAGAACTTAGTTTTGCATTTATGTAAATATGTACGACTACAATTGATCAGTAAACTTGCCATACACGGTGACTGCTTTTAGTCCAAAGGCTAAAAAGTGCTTTTATGATTTATATTTTAGGAAAGGATGTTGCTTATAGCACAGTATTTGGGATAACTCTGCCAGAGCCATAACATAGCTGTGATCAGCAAATGATCATCTGTTTTATTTTGGAGTTCATCCAGCTGGGTTAATGCCATTAAAATCAAGTGACAGTTTCATAAGTCTAAAGCCTTTCTAGGTTCACAGGTTCCCTGACTCACTTCCCAATAAAATTACAGCTGAACAATGCATTCCTGTTTAGAAGTCAAGTTCAGTTAACACACAGGCTCACTGGCATTGGTAACTGAAAATAACTGACCAATTATCAACACTCCTACAAAAGAGCTAAAAGCATCACTGTCACTAAGCACACGAAGTAATGGTCAGTTTTCAGTGAGATAATGTACTCGAAAGCATGCATAGCTCAGGCTGAGAAGGACTTCACCCATTTCTTTTGGACTTTTAAGTGCTTTTTGACCTGCACTTTGTGTAGAGGGTGGAGGAAAAAAAAAAAAAAAAAAAAAAAAAAGATGAGAAACAACAAAGTGTCTTCAACTGATGGTTAAAGGCTACAATCAATGGAATAGTAATTCAACAAGTAACTTCAAGTAACTTGTTAGTACTTGCCCAACACATGAGATATGACAGGTTTTATGTTTTAATGGCAAGATGAAGTCAGCATAGTGCTTACAACTCCTTAGAAAATCACTGTCCGTGCAATACTAAGTTGTTTTTGTCATCAGCAGCTTTGCTACCTTTCACTAACACCCACTGTTTGTTTAAATACGTAATGTGCAGTATAAGATAAAAATGCATACTAAGAACAATTCCTTGTTGCACACCATTTTTTATGTGTATTTTTTCCCTGAGTTAAATTCACAGGACCATATGCAGATGTGACAGTATAATATTTAACTAAATTCCCACTAACTAAAAACAGATCCAAGTGCAGAACTGAAAGAGATCCCGTCAGTCACGCATCAGACTGTACTAACCAATAGTGCTAATACTGCTAACTTCCTTTAAACTGATAATTTACACTATAGTAATTACAATTTCACAGTTATTCTGACAACTGCTCCGTATAACAGGAGCCCTAGGAGGCATTTTCTTCTGTGTGTAAGAAGGGCAGCAGTCACAGTTGGTTTGTGCTGGAGTAGGAGAAGAAATATTAGGAAATTAATAAATATGATTCCATACATGAAGAGAATGTTTTCTGACAAAGATCCCAAACTAACAAAATACCATTATGTACTGACTTGGAATGGCATGAGAGAAAAGGAAAAAAAGAGAATTAAGGAAAAACCACAGAATGTAAACACATGCACAGAGTCAATAATAATACTCCAGCAGGTACAGGAATCACTGAAACATGGTCTCAACACAGCAAAAGCAGTTAAGTCTGGAACTGCAGTATGAAGTTGTGCTGAGGCTTTTATGGGAAAGCTCTCACACTTTTTCTCCAAATTATTTCCAAGCTCTAATAAAATTCTTTTTTTTTTTTTTTTACCATTTTGCAAGAGAAAATGTTTGTTTGTTTTTTTAATAAAGTGGAGGGAAAAATCTACAAATGACTGTCTAATGTTGCACCTCAGATTGTTCAGCAGTGCAAACAAGCTGGGAGACTGAAGATATAAAGGAAAAATAAACAACTACACAAATGCAACAACCCTACCAAAGAAGCCTGTCTCAAGGTCTTCCTAGAAATGGTCACTATTTGCAAAGCTGTCAGAACTTTTACTGGTGATTTAAGGCTACTTACAAAAACATGCTTCCGACCTAATCGTTTTGAAGATGCTCGCTTATAAAGCCTGCTCCCATCCCCAGAAATTCATGACAGGACATGCTGTTTTTGCATAGAACTTCCTACCAGTTGCCTAACAACCTAATCAGTCAGTGTTATTGAATATATGAACCAATTTCCAGGTGATTTTTTTTTTTTATTCCTTCAGTGAGATTGGTTATGCAACTATACATGTACAACTACAAAGAAAGGAACTTAAAAAAAAAAATTCCACTCGGAACAGATCTGTGGATAAAGCATCTGGGTTTTTGTGGAGAGAGAGCCATGGCTGACTCGATGGAAGGGGAGTAACAGAAGCAATACGAAACTCACGGCCCCAGTTTGTGACTACAAAGAGCCACCCACAGAATTTCACATCAAACTTCACTTTATTTTGCTCCTCTGCTTTGAATTCCCCAGCGTGGACTCCAAGCTTTTCTGAACAAAATTCATACATAGCACTGGTTCTTAATATCTCCACAGCTCTCTGCAGCTTGTTTTTCACCATTGTGCTGCCCATAGCCATCTTCCTATCAGTCCCACTCCACGTCCTCTCTCCTTCCCAGATCAACCTCAGCACCCATATGAGTGACAGACACAGCATTTACCTTTCTGTTAGCAGCTACCAAATAGTCTTTTTTCCTCTTATCCCACTACTCTTTCAAAACACCCTACACACCCAAGGTGGTCTTGAACATGAATCCATTCATTGTGTCCATACTGTTTTGCTGGTGCATGATTTAGCCCACGTGCTCCTTGAGCCCACCCAAGAGCTTTGGGGTTTACCCCAGTCCTGTTGAGAAGTTCTGGGAATTCCAAGGAAACATGCTGATTAATTACTTCTCTGGGAGGGTGATAGGTTCTTACCTCATATCCTTAATGTAAGGGACATGGAATCCACCTGTTGGAAACTTAAGCAAATTAATCTCACACTTTCAGACCTTCACCACAGAGAATCGCTGGTTCCCAGATTTGCAGGACCAGAAGCAGATTGCATAAGTTCTGGCAAGTTTTAAAAGCAGAATCAACAGCCTTATGTTCCCAAACATCTCTCAGCTCCTCTCTCAAGGACACTAAAAATAATTTTGAAATTAAATTTTAATTAATTTTTCTATCTCCATGACTAAAAGGTACCAAAAGCCAAGGCATAGATTTATCTGCAAAATTCTGGTGCTGACACTGAGTACACCTACACAGTCTACTTGCTCACATCCCTGAAATCTCCGAGCCATGTAATAGCAGCTACAGAGCCGAGTAGTCTTTCCTGATTCACCAGCACTCACATCCTACCTACTCCATGAAGACCTACTACTTTTATCATGTATCATTTGTACTGCACTAGTGGCTGCAGACCTCCACCAAGAGATCCTGCACCAGGAAAACCTCATTATGCTAAAAGCCACCCTGAGGAAACACATCAAGGGAAGGAAAGAACTGCAAATTCCTCCTCTAGAGATGAGTAAGTTGAGGGCAGACACTTACCATAATCATAAGCCTTGTCAGCAGATGAGCTAGAAGCTTGCCCTGTGACAATCTGTTTAACACTTCTCCTGCACAAACAGAGAAACCAGTAAGAGAAATTCCCTCAAGTCTCATTAAATGAGATTGAGCTAAAAACAGGTCTTCATGTTAAGCAAAAGCTTTGTATATAGCTGCCATCTGGGTAAGCGGGAGGAATTATATCCTATGGAGTTCACAGCTACCCACCTGGCAAACAGACAACCAGGTGGACACTGGCTTTATCAGGGGTTAATACACTTGAGTAGTCATTTCAGCTGGGGCTCATGAGCAAAGGAATTTATTTTGAGGGAAAGTCACCTTTTTCAATTACAAAAACAAACATACCACACAGAATGCAGTTTTTAACATTTATTTTCAACTCCAGTTTCCATTTTTTCCACAAGCAGACATAAACAGTTGTTCGAAAGGTATTATAATGCTAACTACAGTTAAAAGGAACATTTTGGGACAAGAAAGTGCTAGAGAAGTAACAAAATAAACAGAATAAATATCCTTTACAAAGGTTTACACATGCTGAGCAACACAAAAATACTGTGCAATAAACCTAATACAATTCATATTCTGTACAACAGCTTAAGGTACTCTTTACTAAGTAGTACTCATGTCATATTAGGAATACATTAGTAAACATAGAAACTTTAACAAAATGCTTAATTCAAGCAAAACAGTGATGCAATATGAATCAACGAGAAGTTCAACGGTTCCAAAGAAGCCAGAGATGGTGGCGAGTAAGCACACAACAGTGTACAAGACGATGATCTCAACCAAGAGGTTGAACCTAGTGGTTCTTCAGCCACGACTGCGTTTAGTTCCCTGCTGGAAACCATATCACATTGACATCTTCTTTAGCTTGTGGCTGTTGAAAAGAACAAGAGAACACAAATAATCACCTCAGACATAGATCAAATACATGTTACTCTCTCCAAGATATAGCACCTGCTGAGAGAATAGGTCAGGTAGAAAAAGGGACATGTGACATGACTGTCCCTGAGAGGACTCTTAAAAAGGAATAGGCACATCTGACAGGAGATGGAAAGAGAAATCAGTTCAGAATTGCCATCAGAAGCTGCCTTCAGGAGATGTAAGTGAAGAACTTTTATACATGCTCCATTTTCATCAACTTAGTAGTTTTTAGATTCTTACCTCAGGAAAAGAAGGTGCTTCTTCACCCAGACATCCTTAGGGTTTACGCAGGCTTTCAATCCACTGGAAGTGTAGAAACTGGAAAATAATGATAAAGAGATCAGTAAATAATCATTAGAAATCTGTGCTAGTAAATACTGTGAAGCTGAATTTAATGAAAAACATGCACCATAGTTACCCTACATGATGAAGAGCAACAGCTTTTGTAAATGCCAGTTCAATATGGGATGCTACACAACCCCTTCAATACTACATGAAAATAATAATAATAACAACAACCACCACCACCACCCAATGAAGCTTAAATGTAATAGCTTCAGTCTCAGGAGCCATTTCTTGCACCATGAAATGTTAAATTTGTTCTAACTATTGAGACAAATAACTTTTTTTAGGTGCAAGAAATAACATATAAGACTAAAGAAAACAGTTGCTGTTATGCTAAGGTGAGAGATCACTTGGGGGGGAAAATTATGATCTCTGAATTCAGAAAAGTCTCATTTGCACGTTATGTGGTTCATGTGCATCTGTTAACAAGTTTTGGCAAGGAAACACCCTGTATTGAGTAGGTACCCTCAGCTGTAGATTAAGCACATCCTTGTATGCAAAGGTGATTCCTAAACAAATCTGTTACACAGATTGTACAGCTGTTCTATGAGTTAGTAGTCTCTATCAACTACTGGTTGGATATTTTCTATACTATCACTATATGCGATTTAATTAGTTAAATTGACTTTTGGGAAGAAAAAAAAAAAGAGAGAGAGAGAGGAAGAACAAGAAAAATCACACTTCTAGCATTCAAATCATTGATCCTGCCCCAATAGGCATCCTAAGGTTAATACATGACAGTCAGAAAAACAGGATCATCTGAAAAGTAACCTACATGATCGCATCAATGTCGCAGACTTCGCTGGAGAGCTGTTCAGTATAACCCTTAATGGCCCACCGAGGCAGACGGGCTTTGGTATAAGACAGACAGCAGTCCTGATTGCTTTGTGCTGGAATCAAGGAAAAAAAAAAGTTAATAAAATCTATTTGGATCATATTTCCATGCTGTCTAGCCCCCCTCCAGCTATTCAGCTCCCCTTCAAAAGAGAAGGAGAATTCGGCAGTGTACTTTGCTGAATTAATGCCCTTCTCCATCATCCTGCAGCCAGCATGCACACCCTGGTGTGGCTGGCATAGTGCAAAGTAGCCCAAGAGCTGCATCCTAGGGCGGAGTGCCCGAGCACACTCACCTTGGGAGGTACTGCACAGCAGCAGGAGCCCAAGCAGAGAAGCCAGGACCAAGCTCTTTGTGCTGAAGGCAGACATTTTCACTCTAAGCAGCAGCTGTGCTCCAGTGAGTGCTCTTTCACCACCTGCCTGTCCTGCCAAGCTTGCCTCTCCTCCACCTGCTTATAAAGCCGCAGCAGGAGCCACGGGAATTCACATGCGGGCGGGTTCCACTATCATCACTGGGTTTCCCCACGGCAAATTCCATCATGCCCAATACAACCTCAGCACTCCTTCCTGGTGCTATAACCGGAGATAGCGTGCTGGGGAAATTTTTTTTTTGTTGTTTTTTAAAGTAGGTTAGAAGATTCAGCCAAAAAGAAAAGGAAATAAAAGGCTGTGAGGTAATGGTTCTGTGGGTGAAACATGTATTTTTAGGGGTAAGAGTGTGGGTTGTGAAATGAGGAAAGTCAAATGTAGGTAACTGAATGTTACCTACCAAAACTGTGTCTTTGCTGTGCTCTATTTTAATAAGCACATTGTGGCGGTAGAGGGAGGTGGGCCTAGCCCAGACAGATTCATTTCACTATGGTATCGTCTCAGAAACTGGGTAACTATCTTTAATTATGCCAAAAGACTATATTAATATTTAAAGGTTGGCCAACACAGTAACATCAGACTTTCCAGATGACTGCTTTGTGACCTGTAGATTGTAATACTGGCAGGGCCCACATGGGCCAAGTATTCATGGAAATTAGTTTTGTTTAGTTTCTTCTCACTGTCATCACTTTTTGGCTGTTCATTACACATCTGAACCATTTCATTAGAAATGGACTCTATACTGTTCCAAATGCATTGATGCTACCTCATAAGCCATGGTTGCATCTTGTTTGCTCCCCGTGCCATACTGCACCCAAATACTGTTACTTCTGAACATTCAGCTAAAACACGCACAGTCCTAACAGGGCCTCTCGTTGCTCAGAAGAAACCCATGCAGAGAGATTATGTCATTGCACTAAGTGCACTGTTTGAGCTGCTACTGAAGGCTGCTATTTCCAGTACCATTCAGTGACCCCTGTATAACGAATGTGACAGCTGCAGGCCACGTCCTGCTCTGCTGCTGTACAAAGGAGCTGTTACCAGCTCCAAGTGGTTATAGAGTAACCTGAGCTTTAAGTAGCTTCTCTTAAGTTAGAGCTCAAGGACATGGTCAGAAACTGTTCAGAATGACATAACCTCTATTCTTTGTGTATTGCTGATAACTTTTTGCTTTCCATAAATGTAGTTTATTTATGGATCGCTTATTTCTAGACTGACGGGTATTAAGAAGCAACGGTTAACAATGAACAATTCTCCATTTACCCCACTGTCACCATTTTTTCTTTTTCTTTTTTTGATTTTTACTGTTGTCCAGTGACAGCCTGGGATTTCTTTTTATTTATTTATTTTTAAGGGAGAAAGGCATGCCACCCAGTTTCTGCCAAGCAATAAGATATGAAAATTAGGCATTGGGTTATCAACCCTCATTCCTCCGCTTCCACCCTCCCGTTTCACTCCAGCATTGATACTAGTAAGGTGTCCATCTACTTTGGAAAGAGAATTTTCTGAGATTGTTGAGATAGTAACCATACATTCTTATCCATAGACTAGCATCACAATCATCAAAAGCACTAGGGAAACAATAGTTTAAAAATTTCTAGAAAAGCCTTCTAAAAAGGAGATCAGTTTGTCTTCTTTATTGATAACATACTTGTTATTCCTTAAGTCCAACTCTTCTCCCGTTAGATTGGATACTCAAGATATAACTGATCAGGACTATAACATTTCTTTTTTAAGATGTCCTGCCTAATCAATAAAACTGACGTTTTGTCTAATAAAACATTGCTATTAGACAATATTACTACACAATACTACATAATTGTATCACTAAGTAGTATTGAGTTGCAATTATATTATTTATTAATGGTATTAATATATTAGCATTAATACAGAATTCTTACTTTATTATTATAAAAAAGAATAACTAATAAGTACTATTAAATTGCAGTTCTGCTGCCCTTCCTCCTGCACTGAGTGTTAAAGTACAAACCTATCCTTCTTTACAAGTTCCCAAGCAAGTCTTACAAGTTTTCTTCTTACTCCAGCCTGCCATGCCACCTTTCAGACAGTCCTGGTGGATTGTCCAGTGGGTTGTCCACATGGTCTGCCCCCAGTTTCTCTGGAGGCTTAGGACCACAGGACAGCGTCACCACTGCCTTGAAGCAGCTGTACTCCTCCTGCCATAAGACCATCCCCGTTCCTTCTTCTACACCTCATTTCCTACCTTATTCACTGTTTTTTTTTTTGTTTTGTTTTGTTTTGTTTTTGTTTGTTTTTGTTTTTGTTTAAATCTTTTCTTGAACCCACCTTTTCATCACTCCTACATCTCCTTCCTCTGCCTAAACTATTCCCAAGTAAACAACTCACCCCAAATTCCTTTTTCCTCATTTGTGCCAAATCTGTTCTCCCACCACCCCACCCAAATTCAGTGCTTCTGACACCATTATCTAGGCCGTTTCAACTTAACATGTTATTACTGAAACCATCACCTAGATGGAAGTAGCCTTGCACCTCAAGCCTCCCTTCTGACTCTACAGTTGTATTTCCTTTCTAAACAGTGCTTTTTGGACACAGTCTTTTCACCAGATCCTTGACACCCCTACCTGATCCTAATTAAGCACAAGCAGTTTGGACACCAGAGCAATGACATAATCAAGCTAACATTCTCCCCATGCTTCTTCCCTCGGGCAGTTTCCATCACACCTCTGGTTCCTGTCTGAGCCCTTCACGGCTGTTGTGCCTGGTGTCACAAGGCAACTGCTGCTCCTTTCAAGACAAAGTTTATTTGATTTAGGAAAATTCAATTAAGATTTAAAACAAATGCCATTGTAAGGGCCTCAGCTTCAGGAGAAATTTTCACTTTGCTTGTACTTAGTGTGTACAAAGTACCCTCAATATATTTGCACATAGTTAAAAATCAGCAAAAGCCATAATGCAAATGGCTGGAGAAAGTTGCCTGGTAAGTTCTGACGTAGCTCTCAAGCATATCTTATCTGTTTTTACAACTTGATAATGCAAACAAAAAGGGGAGAAAAGGGGTGGGGAGGGTGCTTACATGTTCAAAGAAAGTGATGATTCCCAATGGATGAGGGGAGGGTGACTGCTGTCCACCCTGACCAAACAAGGCTTTCGGTCTCCCTCAGCACCTGTGTGACCAGAAGGGGCTATAGGAACCTGACAGTGACTGCAGAATGGCTGAAAAAACAGGCCCTCAGGCTCCAAGGCAGCAATCAGAGGGCTAAAGGTCTGCTGGAGGCCCGGCTGCAGGTGGCTAGTGCTGGACCAAAACATTGTTTAACGTCCCAGTACTGGGATAACTGGGGAGCTGCACAGGAGGCCCTACAGCAAAGGGCTGTGTACTGAGTGCGGGCCAGCAGTGCTCCCTGAGCCCACTGCCCTCCTGGCTGCCCCAGCAAGGGCCGCCGTTCCCCCCCAAGGCTGTGTGGGGAGGCCTTTACCCAAAGTCTCCTCAGAGAGGCATGGAAAAAAGCACAAGAAGCAACAGCCACAAGCTGCGAGAAGGAAAGTTTGCATCAGACACTGAAAAATTTTCTTCATGGTGGTGAAGCACTGGGACAGGGCCCAGAGGGGATGTGAAAGCCCAGTTTGAAAAGTTTGGAACATCTCCAAGGCTAAACTGGACACAATACTGCCCTGATCATGATCTTTAAAATTTTGGTTCCTCCCCAAGCCACAGTCAAGCCCATATTGTTGTTATTAGTTTTCCCACTTGACATTTCTGTCATGACTAACTCTCTATTTCTTTTAGTTTGTCTCTTCTTGACACTTCCTTTGTTACAAGTTGAAAAGCTTCCCATCCTCTTCTTGCTCCCTTATTAGCCCCTATCACATCCCAGCTCTCCCTCCCTGTTGATATGCTTGTAGTAAGACAAAATGCCAAAGCATGGATCCACAAAGTTTTCAGCCTCTCTTAAAACTCCCCTGCTTTTGTTCCAGAGGTCGAAGCTGGAGAACAGGCCTCACCCCTACTGAATGTATTTTAAGAGATGAAGTAACACAGACTAGGTACTAATGCTGTACAGCAGTTCAGTTAGAGCCATAAAAGAGGAGGACACATCAGGAGAAACTGCATATGAGAAGCTGTATACACACAAAGAATTCAGAACTATTCATGATTTCGAAAACTGCTTGAAATTTTGTGAAAATGGGGGCCCACAATGGTGATATACTTCACCGTGTGGTTCAATGAGTACCCAGAAGAGTCATATATACGCAAGGCTTAAAACATACCACTAACTTCTGAAGAGAGACACAGAGGAGGGACTCTATAATCACTGATTGATAGACTGCAGTTTATAGTGACTTCTTTATGGGTTTAGGTTTAATAGTAAACAATTATTTAAATCTCTTGCCTACCTTGATGTTAGACACTGCCTATAATATCTTTACCTATTGCCTATAATAAGAATCACGTTGCCAATTTTTGTTTAAATTGAAAATCATCTTTTTTTTTTTTTTAATTGTTTTAAACTGTCTTCACAAAGAGATGTTTTATTAATATTACTGCTCTTGGCCAGACTGCTGAAAATAAAGAATTATAGCAACACAGCTGATCAACTAGGGAAAAAGTGTACTAAAGGGAAATCCCCTTCTGTAATTTCCAATTTTTTAGGGCAGAGCAAAGGGCAGGAGAAGGCACCAGTTCAAAGGAACAGGGCCAAACCAGGGGATTTAGTCATTGCATAATCCCCAGTGATGAGATGCACAATAAATCCCAAGCATAAAGGTTCTACACATAACTTGCTCAATACCTCTGGCATTACAGTCATGCAATACTGTGATTTCATTCACTTCAGCACTTGCATGACTGATTAACAAAAATCCCTCTCTGAAGGAGGAAATTAATTTTCACTAATTATATGTTGCACCTTGTGAGGAACAGATATAGAAATACTATTGAAAGACATTTGTTAGATGCAATTACTGATAAATTATATGCCTGGTGGCAGAAATGAACCTCTGACCTGAATCCACAGCCTGAACATCAAGTTGTTTCCGATATTAACAAATAAGTGATTGCACTTAAAAATATTTAACTCATAAAGTAGAAAAGTATATTATGCCTTGGCAATTATGAAAGAGAGAGAGTGACATTTTCCAGATTTTTGCAATCTGTAGACAGGAATAGAGACAGGCAAAAAAAATCACACCATGTAATTAGAAGTGAAGTTTTAGCTGGGCTGAAGGTTTCATAAATTCCATTGAAACACAACAATAGTTTTGTCTAAAAATTAGAAAATATTTTAGAAAATGTAAAGCATCTTTTCCTCAACTGTTCTGTGTTTTCTTCCTCAAGTTGACATTAGTAAAAAAAAAAAAAAAAAAAAAAGGGAAAAAAAAGAGAAAATATAAGAAGAACCAAGTAACATGAAGTGGTAAAGTTTGAGGCTGACCTAGAACTCGATGACTGATGGTTTTACTAAACCAGACTTGACATTTCGAGTGCTTGATCACTCTGGGCTACTTAGTACATGTTTGACAACTGGGATTTTGTCATGTATTACTGGAAGACTAGCTTAAAACTATCCAGTAACACCTGCTTGCTTTGGATTGCTAAACAGGGGAAAAAAAAAAAGACAATCATGTTTGTGTTTAATAGATATTAGTTAACATAATTTATTGATTGTAATATGAGTATTGGCAGAGTAGCCACGAACACTGGCCTTCTCAAGTGCTGCAGTCACTGTAGCTTTACGGCAGTGCAGAGTTAATTTATGGAGGACTTTCCTAAGGGGGGTGTGTGTGTGTGTGTGTGTGTTAAACCATAGTTGCCAGAAACTGCTGGTTTGGACTTATATCTGTCCAAGAGTCCTGCTCTTTTTCTGAGGAAACAACAGCTCCAGGTGCTTCCACCTTGACTCTTACAGATTATTTTGCATAACACAACTGCCTTGCTTATCCTCATATACCCTTAAAACTCCTTTTCTGAATCTTAGCTATTCACAGAGAAAATCTTGGACCATGTAAAAAAAAATCACTTTTCAAAGGGACAAAAAATTAACATTTTGCTGGGAAAAAAATGCCTCCCTAGTATGTTTCATTGCAAGTGTTTGGTGATTCTGTTATCCAAACCCTTCTGAACTGGCATGGAGTCAAAGTTTTATAAGAATCCAGGACACTTGGAGTGAAAGAACTCTTACTTTCAATCAAACGCTAGCAGCCTGATGCATATGCGGTTTATGTTAAGTATCTCTCAAACATCATTAGACATACAACATTAAACGAAGCATCCAGCTAGTTATGTGCACTTGTCTAGACATAACAAGTGTTCTTCCTGCAGGACTTTACACTACTTGGGCAGTTGCAACAGTTCAAACTCTCCCAGTATCTGTAATGAGATTTACCTTGAGGGGAGGGGGAAGGAATAGATAGAGTGGAGGTGAAATTTCTTACCCAAGTTGTGAAAATGCAAATTTTTACTCTGAAAAAAGATGTCCGTCCATGATGACAGGGCAAAACTGTCACTAGTAGGAGGTTCATAGGATAAACATGCCAAGTGTACAAAGGAACACTCCCCAAAGCAATATTTCAACATGGAAAGTTACTTAGAAATCCTCTCAGGTTTTTCTTCCCGTCTCTTTTTGGCAATCCACAGCAAGTCACTATTAGTCACTAAAAGTATTAACCAACTTAATTGAGATTTGTTTGACCTATATATCATTTCCTTTTTGTTACTTAACTGGAAATGAAGAAAGCAAGCAAAGACTACAAGTTAAAAGTGCACTGAACTAAACTGTACAACAAAAATAGTGATGGCAAAGTTATGAGGTCCAGCCATCAAGCAGAGATCCTCCTGGGATTTTTTTTTTGTTTTGGTGTTTTTTCGTTTGTTTAGTGCTGGGATTTGCATATTGGATACTTTCATGAGTGACTGAAGTGTCCTCCAAATTCTAAAAAGTGAAGCTTAATAAATACTATTATTCTCTCCCTGAACTCCTAAAAGTCTGATTTCCTCTTTATTACGACATTGAACAATTATTGAACTATTATCAAACTGAAGTAAAAATGAGGTTTTGCATTTCTATCAAAATAAGTGAGAGTTAGCACAAGCCTCTATAGCCACAGACTACGTGCTTAATCAGCTTTTTTGGACCCAAGTCATGCCATGGACCTTGGCTAGCTCATTGGTCATGTGGAGCTCACAGCTTCACAAGAGTGATCTGTGGTTGGCACTGATAGGAAAAATAGGCCATAACTATTAAAGCATTTAGTATTTTATGAAAATGATCTTCTCATTCTTAAGTGTAACATGTAGTTCATATCAAAGAAGTACTGAGCAAAATTCTCTTATTAGCCACAGAAAGATGTTTCTCTCAACCACATTTTTTTTTTTTTTGCAGAAGCAAAGAGCTCAAAGCCAACTTGTGAACCACACTGACAATCTTAACATGATGGTGAAAGATAGCGTTGCAGTGACAACAAAAATTCAACCATCTTTTCTCACCAGGAGCATTTATCCTGTCTCATCCATGAATACCATTAAACCACTGTTTTTCCTTGAAACACTAATGGCTTCCAGCCATTGGAAGAGCTGAGACATACTGTGTGTGGGGCAGAGGAAAAAGAGCACGGTACACCCACCAACAGCCACCAAAGGTCAGCTTCAGACATACAGTAACCGCTATGTAAAATAAAGCCCCAGAGAATCCCACTGACAAAGTAGTTCTTGTCCTCCACTGATCTGGAAGGAAAGCATAAGGAAAACAAAAACAAAAACAAAAAACTCTTTGAGCCATAACTCACACTTCTGTAAGCCTTTCTACCCTACTGTAACATTCATTGAAGGTAAGAGGTAGTCTTTCTCCAGATTCCAGTAGGCTTTAGATCACACTAGTTTTGGATTTGGGTTCTCTGTTCTAAAGTGTTTCAAGATAGTATTTTTTTATTCGTATAACTGCAACAGAAATTAATGTTCTGTTAGGGCTGTTAGTGCCTTATAGAAAGGTAGTTAACATACATGTAAGGGTTTTGTTTGTTTGTTTGTTTGTTTGTTTGTTTTCTCAAGCCTGGAAGTTTTATCATCTATTAAACTTGCTTTTATTGTTCAAAAGTAGTTTTGAACCATAAAAACTAAGGCTGAAAGTGTTAAAATTGAACTTTCCAACATTTTCAAGCCTATAAATCAGAAGAGGAAGATACCTCAAATTTCACATAGAGCATCAGTCTGAACAATTGGTTTTGCAGCAGAACAGTCTCAGCAGATATCTTCACAAGCTAGAACATTTTTCAGCTCTGTTCTGTGGCTCCTCTGGACTGGACTGCTTTTCACCCCCCAGCTGAGAGCTGCAACAGACCAGAACATTTTGTGCCAGAGAGAAAGCTCCTGTGCTGAGTAAACAAAGTAAAAGGGGGATATTGACCAACTAACAAACCCAGTCCTCAGACAACATGAGATGCTGTTACCAGGAAACCTCAAGGTCTGACAGGCTTTCTCAAGAGATGGGGAGCAAACCAGAGAGCCACAGTGCAGGTCACCGCAATGTAAACAAGCGTGCCATACACCTGTAAGGTCTCGGCAGTGATCCCACGATGATACCCACTGTTATTTGGGTGCTACTTTCCCAGCCTCTCATATATAGGGACCAGACACCGGCATTTAATTCAACAATGAAAACACAACAACAATAACAAAAAAAGAAAATATAACCAGTGACTTATTTTCCAGAAAGCTGAACATATTAAAGTTAACTTTCGCTGGCCAATAACAATAAATTAATAGGATAGAGCCTCCTGACCCAGCACACTCATAAAAGGGAATTAAAGCATGGCTCTGTAAGCAAAGGTCAACCAACTCATCACAAAAGCTCTACATGCTCCAGGCTACATTGGTAGCACATTCTAGCAAGAGCTTCAGGCCTTCGTTATGCAAACATCTCGGTGTGCAACCACTAAAATGGTGCCTGTGAGAAGGAAAATGAACCTCCCAGTGACCCAGAACAACGATGCTCTCCGTTCCAAATACTGCACCGCTACCACCAACCACTACCGCATGGTGTAAACGGACGTGCACTGTGGTGACATGTGAATATGAAGCGCTACTACTCCGGTGCCATCTTTAAGCATTTAGAACAGATAAAAAAGGAAGGGCATTAGCCTCTTAAGTAGCAGTGTGGTGAAAAATAATGTCACATCATTCCTTTTAGTAAGGAATTGCTCTACATTTAGACCAAAAGTACCTGGAATGTTGGCTTGTTTGAACATATTTTCTGACTTACTCCTTGGGGCAAGTACTTTCTAGCTAAATAAAAGTGTCACTCAGTACTTTCTAGCTGAATATTCTAAACTGGACTTTGCATAAGCATTTAAATGTCTCAGATGAAAAGCATTTCAAGACCAGCATGTGACCACCCTCCCCATAGCAAGATGCTTCAACAGCTCAGCTGAGAGGTGAATCATGGAAACGCTCACCTGTGCACAGTGGGGCTCATACCCAGACTGTGAACAGCAGCCCCAAACAGGTACTGAGCATACAAGAACAGATGATCTGTGCGTTAATAAATCAAAAAGTGAACTTGCCCTGTAGATACTCCTGGGTCTGAGGAAACCAACAAAGACACAGTTTAATCTTCATAACTGACACCGTGGCCTTTCTGTGCATGGATGCTATTTGACCACCATGGATGCTATTTTCTTTTTTGAGAAAAAATTCTAGTATTGGCCACACTAAACTTTCTTTGCTATCACTCTTTAAAGGCAGCTCAATACACGTTCTCCAAAAGGTATAAGCCTTCAGTTTGATTTGCAAAATATGTCCTTCTGTGCTACGCAGGTGTCAAGAAATAGGTGTGATTTGGGAGCTGGAAGTTTGTGCCTAAGCCAGCATTCAACCAGGTCTGAGAGACAGTCCTGGAAGCCCCACCTTGAGAGATGTACCTCTCTCAGCTGAGGTGAAGCTCTCAATGCAGCCCTGTGAAGCACCAGAGATAGCAGTGCCAAGATCAAGCCCATAGAACAGGTGAAAGCCCTGGAGAGAGAGTTTTGCAGCCTTGTTCGCTTACTGCCTTCTCTTCCTAGCATTTTCCCATCTCCTTGATGCATTACAGCTCACATTATATAAACTCTAAGATATGCTGCTGCTACAAAACTCACTTTTTCTCTAGGCCTTCACGTCTTCCCTTTCCCAAGGAAAGGTAATTTGGATGCCAGCTATAAGCATATCCCCCAGCCTACCCGCCTAAGCAGAACACTCGCTTCCAACCAGACTATGTTCAAACTCAGCATAAAGAGCACAGTCCCCTTCAAACCCAGGGATCAAGCTCTGCAGCAGGCAGCTTATAACACAGGGCATAACCTGATCAAATACTTACACAGGGCCATTGTATTTTAGCTATCTTCCATTTGGCATTCAGATATGAATCACTGAAGAAGGGTGACTTTTAGGTACAACAGACATGGACAATGGAGTGCTTAAAAAAAAAAAAAAAAAAAAGCTAATAGGGGACGAAAGAGAATCTGAAAGCAGAAAAAAAATTAACTGGAAGGCACTGAAATCATTCTCTCATGATTACACTACAGGAAAAACAGCTTTTTTGTTTGTTTGTTTCAAGAAATTTGAGTAAGATTCTTACCTCAGTTAAGTCAATACAAACCCTGAGTAACACTATGCACTTCAACAGTTTCTCTTCATTTTAGTGAGAGTCCCTGAGAACAAAATCAAATGCAGGTATACAGTCTCAAATGAGCTGTCATTTCCTATTGCTATAGATTCAATTAACCATGCAGAGAATTAGAGCAAGATAGCTCTAGAATAAGTGCCAGAGAGCGTCTGATGGCTGGGAAAGTGCCAAAAGGAATTATCGCACCCTTTTCACACATTAGTTTCACATATGATCGCTAAAGCTCATCCACAGCACACAGCAGTGTCCCAAGAGGAATTAGATGGATTTATGGTTCATGAATTTATGGTTGATAAAGGCAGTGTGCAGGGATCACTTTGTTAACATCACTAATCCGAAAACTTTGAGTGTTGAGAAGGCAAATACGTTGCAAAAACATGGCCAGGCTGAAACCACAGCTAAAGGCATACTACTGACTTACAGGAAAATTCTTGTATTTTTCTTATTCATGCATATGTCTCCCATTCTGAAGTGATCAAGGTAGCTTAGCAGTAACTTTTCTATTGTACTGGGCACATTCCTAAGAAATTATGATATCCCTCATTCCAGACTTACATGTTGGAAGCAGCAGGGTGGGGATGAGATCTGAGATCCCAGGTACATACTTTCCATGCATATCTGTGCATTCCAAATTGCACTCTTCACTGTTTCATACCCCCACAGGAACTTCCACAGATGACTATAGGATCATCTCCATCATCAGTAGGGCTGAGAGACTTTTCCCTAAGCAAAAGATTTGAGAAGTCTGATAATAACCAAGAGCAAAACAGAGGCAGAGCATTTTACTTTTTAAAGCTGACAAAATGTCACAAATCAAGGTATTTAGTGAGAAAACATTTAAGCCTTACAACACTGGCATTTGCTCTCCCTTATTTATGCCATTACTCAGACATAGGGTACTGTTCCATCCTTAATATGGAGCAGTTTCCCAAGCCACGCACCCTGCCAAATAGATCCAAAGATATTTGGAACAGGATTAGCCCTATTGCTTTTGTGCCAGTCAAGCATCAAATCATGGAGTCAGTCTTGATTTACTGCTGCCTTTGGGCAAGAACAGGCCAGGATTGTCTGGCTGTTCCTTTAAGGGTGCTGAAAGTGAGCCAGCTGGAAATGCTTTCAAAGGTGTCATTAGAACAAGTTGAAATACCAGAAGAACAGGAAAAGCACAAAAAATAAATACAGTCCAGTAGCTGCAACACAGAGAGGACAGCCAGAAGAGACTGGAGATACTAAAAGAGGACATTACCCATGGAAGCGGGAAAGGAGGAGCTCAAGCAGACAAGGTATGGTTACATTCGAGCTTCAGAAATCCTGCAGCAACAGGGGAAAGAGGGAAGAGAGAAGAGAACAGTCCAGTGGGGAACTGGGGGGCTAAATGATGCTTGTGGGAGAAGAGTGGGTGGCTCTGGCACTAAGTAAGAATTGATGGAGCATGCAGTGAAAACAAGAAACAGATTTTTCCACAGAGGGACAACAAGGCATCCCACCATCTCACCAAAAGAGAAGAAAAACCTAGTTATAAAAGAAAAAAAATGATCCTAAGGGGTGAATGAAGGGGAAAAATTTGGCTGCCTTCCACTTCAGCACCGAGGTACAGATTTCACTGTTTGTGGTTGTAAATGCAGAAAGTGACAATGACAACAGTGCCCAGCAGAGCTGAGCTAGGGCTGCAGCAGAACCCTTTGATACCGCAGTGCTGGGGTGCAAGGTGGGCACGTACCCCACTATGGTTAGGTTATTGCCCACCTCCTGGCTCCCCAAGGGCAGAGCAGGCTGCCCCTGCACAACCTCACACCCTCAGCCCACTGCACCTCTTGGCTCAGCTGCTCAAATCAGGTGGGAAGCTTCTCATCTAAAATATCTGCCAGTCTAGCACAGGTGCCTCCACTAGTAAATCTCCAGAACAGAGCTGTGTGTCTAACCCCAAGTAGTGCATGTGTTGGGAATGGAGAGATGCACTTACCAGGGTGCACCTGAAGTTTTTTTGTACACAGTTTGAAACAGATCACTGCAGCTGATGGCACAACCCTGCCACCAAGGGCCAGTGCCGGGGTGTAGCACCCAGTGCTTTCAGAGTCCCTGGGCATGCAGTAGCCTCCAGCCTCCCTAGAAGTCTGTCCATGTCCCACTTGCATCCCAAGACATGGGATATTTTGAAAGGGTCCCTGAAACCTGCCACTTTCACTCCACAGAGCCTGCCCGCTGTAGACTGAGCACAGCAAGACCTAAAAGAGTCAGGAGCAGTAACCTGAGAATCTCATCTGGCAAGGGGCAAATGCAACCTGGTTAAATTACAGAGCTAGTATGGACCTCTGATGGATATTAAAGTGCTAGAGATGCACTTCACCCACCCTCTTCTTAGCACCTGTCTCAGAGCCTTTCAGTATCACCTTAAGAGTTCATACAGCATTAGGGTGCTATACGGCATTAATGATTATCCTATGAAAGGATAGCGAGAGGATGTTTTGGTGACTAAGCAAGAAGGATCCTAGGCAGGGCCAAAACTAGTCCTTGTCAACTCCTAATGTGCAGCAGAAACTATTGCAACAACAGGGAATGAAGGAGGGGCAGAAATGCCTTTCCTTGAGTGCTCTGAATGTGTCCCAGTCACATTTTTCCTTTGCTGAGGTCATCTTGCCCTCTAGTGGTTCAAGCCGCAGAGTTGACATACAGCTAGATTAATTTCTGCTGTAAATCCTGTAATGGCAGTAGTTTCAGAAATTATAGCTTAAAACGAAATAATTCAAGTTCCCTTTGATCTGAACCTTTTCTTTGCGTATCATTAGCAAAATGCATTCATGGTATGAACTTCTAAAAGGTGCAGAAAAACTGCTACATTATACTTCATATATCACATCCCAGGTAACTTTGCACCCTAACAAGAGGAGCCTCCACCCAACCTACAGGGAGTGATGCAGTCAACAGCTACATGAATGTTTATTTTGGGGTAGATCTTAACTCATCTTTTAAAAAGTTGAGGAAAAACACTGCCTCCAAAAGTACTATTTTAAAATTAGAACAATATTTTGCCTGAAAAGAGTTCCCAGGAAGTAGGTGGACATCTGCAGAGTAACAGCAACACCAGCTGGCAACAGGAACAGTCCAGAGGGCTCCAGAAGATAAACCCTGCAAGTTTAGATTCCTGATATTGCCTACACCTACATGACTATGGAGTATAGCCTACACTGTTTCCTCTGCATGCCCCCGTCATACCCATTTTGATGTCTCTTGGGCTCTCTCCAGAAGAGTTGCACCAAGATTTAATTTTTCATAAGTCTCAGCTAGAGAAAAGAGCCCAAATATCTGCTTCATTTCATTTTAATGTGAACTACTACTTTTAGTAACCACAAATGTTTTTTTATAGACTGAATATAGAAGGCCTACATCCAAACTGGACTTCTGATGAATCTGAAGCAATAAATTCCAGCTGAGAATCTGGCTTGACATGCTTTCTGTTTTTATTAGTGACTCTCATTTGCTAGGCTCTGGCTCTCCATAACAGAAAAGCCACACACATCTAGGAGGCCATGGAGGAAAAACAGTGATTGTGAAGTTAATTGTGCTTGTTAATCAACATGGTGCTTGGGGGGGCGGCATCTCAGTGCTCTGCAATCTCCAGGGAAAAAAAGCCTTCCTAGATGAAGGAAGGCTTCCCCAGTGGCTACCTTGGCCAGCACAGAATGAATGATGGCATAATTTGTCTCTCACTCAAAGATCTTCCAAGTCATTCTTTATTTCCTATCTACAAGGAGATGTATGTACAGAAAGCTTTCCACTTAAAGTGAAGAAAAATGCTTTCCCATTGCCAACCTCTAAAGAACACTCCTTGACATTAGAAACCACAAAACAGAACTTAAAATTACAAAATATCTTTGTGCTTGCATGGGTAGTGTTATCTAACAGACTTCCTCCCCAGCTTTGCTGCACGAATCATGGGCTGCTGGAAGCAAGAAGGAAGCAACACTTGGACTTTCCCCACCCTGGTCCTCTGCCTCTATGGATTCTTCAACATGATGAAGCCATCAGAACCTTTTCTAACCCCTTATCTAACAGGACCAGATAAAAATTTGACAATAGATGAGGTATGGCTTTATTCTACATTTTCTTTTAAGTGGAGCACCAAAAATCAAAAGTAAAATTGTAAACAAAGCCTTTAAAGAAAAACAATGGTGGGAAAAAAAAAAAAAAGCAAAACTGTAACCAGCTTGGGAAGGTTACAATTTGCTGCAGGTAGCATAAGTAAAAGACTCAAAATATATAACAGGTTTTCTAAAATTTAAAATTCAGTAGCATGTTCAACACACTCATCGTGCTTCAGACCAGCATGGTTGTGGATATTATGAATTCTTCTTCCCTTCTGTAAAACCATTTAAAATAAATCAGCTTATTTCCCCAAAGAGGAATTACATACATTTCTTCTCTTGTAGGTTACCAACCAGGTTTTCCCCGTTTGGACATACTCCTACCTCGCACTCCTGCTCCCAGTCTTCCTGATCACAGACTACGTGCGCTACAAGCCCGTCCTCCTCCTCCAGGGCATCAGCTACATCGTCACCTGGCTCTTGCTGCTCTTCGCTCACGGCGTGGTGGCCATGCAGGTGATGGAATTCTTCTACGGGATGGTGACAGCCACCGAGGTTGCCTATTACGCCTACATCTACAGCGTCGTCAGCGCCGATCGCTATCAGCGAGTGACGAGCTATTGCAGGAGCATCACCCTTGTTGCGGCCACAGTTGCTGCAGTGCTGGGACAGCTGCTGGTTTCCTTGGCACACGTGTCCTACTTCCATCTCAACGCCATTACCCTCGCTTCTGTCTCCCTGGCATTCCTGTGCTCCTTTCTCCTGCCAATGCCTCAGAAGAGCATGTTCTTCCATAAAAAAGGTGTCTCTGAAACCCTCCCGCAACCACAAAAAGCTGTGGCTACACTCCCTTCCAGCGGGCCGTCGAGCTGCCAACAACAGGACGAGGACTGCGCAGCTGCTGACACGGGACCAGCACCACAGCAGCAGGCTGAACAGCCCAAGCCCCAAAACCACATGCTCAGAGTACTGGTGCAGCTGAGCAGGGACTTGAGGGATTGCTACAGCTCTAGGAAGCTGCTTTACTGGTCCCTGTGGTGGGCTTTGGCTACGGCAGGCTTCAATCAGATTGTGAATTACATCCAAGTGCTGTGGGATTTCAGAGCCCCCTCCCACAGCTCTGCAGTGTACAATGGAGCTGTTGAAGCAATAGCAACTTTCCTGAGTAAGTTCATGTCTAAGCATCAATCACAAAGGTAGTCTCTGAAGTTTTACTTTAGCACATTTTTGCAGTTCCTTTCCATTGTAGATACCCCAAGGAAACAGTACATGCGTTGTGCATTCAAGATCCAGTTTTTTGATGTACAAAACAGTTCAAACATGAGCTATATTTCTATATGACTGGGGCACCAACCTTTATCCTGCCAGCACACACAAGCGTACACATCACACAGACCTTCCATCCAGCTGCTTGATCCATTCGGAGGCACTCATGTTTCTTTTGCAAGGTTTTGCTTTTTTTTTTTTTTTTATCTTGTCTCCCATCCCACCAGCAAGCATCACAACAGTTCCCATAGCAATAGTAGCAGCTTACAAAGATGAGTTTTTCCATAAATATTTTATACAAGAACTTAAACATCTCATTAAGATCTTTCTCTGTTAAAATGCTCTTGCACAGCAGGAAGCAAAGAATTTCAGCAATTCCAAGATATGGGGATTTACAGGAAAAAATGCTTACTGAATTCATGATGTTACTGATGTTAACCGTACTCTTTTGCAGTGGGAGCAGATGCCTGCTTCATATAAGCAAAGATATCCAAAGGCAAATCAAGAGTACCACCCTTACTTGGCAGTGTTCCACACTCTCATTGTGCTGCTGTGGAGGACTTGCACAAGACATTGGGGCGTGATCCACCAGGGAAAATAAGTATGTCTATGTTGCATCTGGCCATTCAAGTTACCATTCCTGTCATTAAGGAGAAACATATACTTCTAAGTATTTGTTAAAAGTTACTCTGGTCTGGAGGTAGACAGCTAATACAGACCAAGTGACTCATGCATTAGAAGGAACTCCTATAGTGCCTATTCCACGATGAATTCCTCTTTCTCCTGGAATCACCTAGTTCTCACTGTAGAGGCTTTAAAATTGTACAAGACACATAAATGGATACTCTGACAGCTTACTTTCAAAACAGATGTCTTTATAGCAGACCCACCAAAAGAAAATACTGCTTATCCTTTCATTTTCTTGAGTACATTCACAGAAGTTATCTCCCTCCCCCCCCCCCCTTTTTTTTTTTTTGGCAGCTTAGTCCCTTTACGAGCTGCACAGAGCTAATCTATTAACCAAAAAGGTAACTGGCTTACTATACAACCAAGCTAGTAAGCAATAAAAGCTGGAAAGATTTGGAAGAATTGTTCCTTTTGAGCTTGCTGGGTACTACACAGATAACAATGAATCTTTCCACAAGACGGTTTATCCAAAAAGTGGAGTAAAATACTATGAAAAGAATTGCAGATAATTTATGCTTTTGTCTAAAAATGACTAGTCATCTGCACAGTTTCTGAACTAGTCTTCTTCATTATTCAGCGTTGCCTTTTGGTATGTGCGGGTGGCACTTGGTGATGCAGGCTACAAAACAGATGCAACATTTACTTTTTTTTTCCTCCCTCTCTAGGCTCGGTAACGTCTTTCATGGTGGCATATGTGAAAGTGAACTGGGACCATTTTGGAGAACTGGCATTAGGGATATTCTCCACAATAGATGCTGGTTCTCTCTTCCTCATGCACTTTACTACCAACATCTGGTCATGTTATGCTGGCTACCTCATTTTCAAGGCAAGCTATATGCTCCTTATAACAATAGCAACGTAAGTATAAACCCTTACAGTGCTACCATTATGTGTGTAATATTAACCCTACGTTAAGCATACATTGGGCATTCCTCTTTTTACTCAAGACATAGCTGATCTAAAAGTAGACATAACTGTTTAGGTAAAGATAAGGACACTTAAATGCCCACTTATGTTGTTTTCATCCTTCTAAACAGCCGTAAGTTATCAAAAGAACACTGAACAATTGCCTATGCAGAAGCTAAACTTATAAAGTATCCTTATTATTACAGGCAATGGTAACAGCAAAACATAAGTTACTTTCCTTGTGCAAAACCACTGGCATAGGAGATGTGGGGACAACACAACCATCTTTAAAAAGCAGATCAAGAACCATCTTTTAATATCCCCTTATGTCTTGACCACCTTGATGATAGTTTTCAAGCTATGAGCTATGTGAAAGCAGGAAAAGATTTGCCATGAGCATTCCCCAGCACAACTTTATACATGCATCTTTAATGACATTATGGTGTAGACAAAATATAATAGCATAGCACATTTAAATGCAGATGACCTCAAATGAGATCAAGCTATTTCGTTGTCAGATATAGAAAAAATATAAACAACACATTTTCCCACTTATTGGGAAAATGTTCCCAATATATTTATCCCCATATTCCCACTTATTATTTATCCACTTATTTCCCACTTCTGACCTATATATAGGTCAGAATGCCTTCAGACTAGCTCAAAGTTTTACTATACTATTTCATTAAAAAAAACACTAGATGCATTTTTGTGTCAAAAACAAGATTACTCAGATAATTTAAAAACTGCTATAACTGCAGTTCATGACAAGATGGTACCATCTTGAATGAAGTCAGTTGAATCCAGTTTATAATTTGGTGGATTTTCAGTGCATTATAGTGGATAATACCTGAACTACTTCAATATATTCAATAGAAAAAGAATAAAAGTTTGCACAAATGAGCCCTGTTGAAAGTCAGTGCAAAGCATACTGAAGGAAGAGCAGATAGATTTGTTCAAATAGAAACTTGGGAGGTAAATATCGCTAAGATAGATGTTCCAATTATTGTCAAAAAAGATATTGCAAGGACAAAAAATTTGTGCGCCCTTGATAAGAATAAACCACATTCTACCTCCACTCTTAAGCCACAAAGCAAGAAGTGATTCACTTCATAAAAATTTTGATTAGAACATACCCATGGTGACCACTGAAGTCCAACCTCCCAGCCAGGGCAGAACTCCTGCCAATGCCAGATCAGGTGACGGTTTTGCCCATCCAAACCTTCAAAGCCTATAGCCATGGGAACTTTACAACCTGTCTGGGAAACTTAACCCAGTGCTCTATTTCCCTATGAGGTATTCCCTCCCCTCCACCCCTTATGTCCAACTTGAACTCTTCAAGACAGTTATGGCATTGCTATAGTCTGGCACAAGACCACCAAGTGAAGAAGTGTTCGAGCACTCAGAAAAAGCCCTATTGATATTGCTAAGCTTTCTGAGGCCCAAGAGGGGAACCACAGGCCATCTGCCTGGGACCAGCACAGTCTGAAGGTAGAAAAGGAAGATCCAATCTTCTGATCACCTGATGTGGTTTGGAAAAGCAACACAGACAAGTACAAAGTCACTGAAATGCACTCCAGTAGTCAGGACCCTGCTGGGAGCAATCAAACAGATGAAGCACCATTTAGCCCACCCTTCGGGTATCACCTCTATCATGCATTTCTCTATCAACCACATGGAGAGCGACAGCTTCCCACCCACTGTGAAGTACCTGACAGCCAGTCTCACCTTAGGTTCCAGATCGCCGTAAACCTGAGCATGGAGCGCTACGCTTTGATGTTTGGATTGAACAACTTCATCGCACTGGTGATTCAGACAATCCTTACAGTAGTCGTAGTGGATTCAAGAGGCCTGGGACTGAACATAGTGACTCAGGTACGTACTGTTAATTTGCTTCCATTTCACTGATTAGCTGATTCATTTTCAAAAGTTTACCAAAAAAAATCACTTCTAATTGCAGCCCAGGAACAAACCTGGTCTGTATCTCAAGGTGAGTAATAAAGTCTTTCCACCCATGGTTTGGTCATATAAGGTAGCGTGGGATATCCTATCTCACATCAGTGCCAGTAGCTTCAGTCAAGGCAATTCCACTCACATTGAAGTCAATTGAAATTTACTGACTTCTGCAATTTCTCAGACGGTGTCTGAGAAGCTGGGACAACTTCCTACTCCTATGGATGTGAAGAAAACTAAACCTATTCAGATATTCTGCATGGAGACAACAAAAGATATTTTGAAAGATTTAACCTTTAATCTTTAAGATTAAGAACATAAACATGTACAGACATCATAAATAGGCTTGCCACCGTTGTCAGAAAGACTGATACAAATTAATGTTGTATTTACTGAAGCCAGTGTGGTGACACCAGTGAAATGTGCAAGTAAGAGCAAAAAAAGGACTAACTCAATCTTCGCTTGCATTATTCATGACTATGTGAGTAATGGGCATGCTGGTAGTGAAACTACTTCTACATTTTGCAATAGAAAAAAATCTTGTTCCCATCTCTTCCTCCTCTGATGGTTATTAGGAAGCACAGGGAATAGAAACAACATGGCAGTTCTTCGTACCTCAGAGACCTGCTGGTTGCTGGAAAAGCTAAGATTTTGCTTAAACACAAAGCAAGAACTTTAACAGAGAAATTGTGCTAGGATATAAGTAAACAAAATAGTGTCTGTCTCCAGGAGAAACAGTGTTTCCCTACCATGTGTTTTTCATCACTTTTTTTTTTTTTTTTTGCCTTTTTCTCCCACCTCATCTCCAGTTTTTAATTTATGGCAGCTACTTCGCAGTCATAGCTGGGATTTTCTTGATCAGAAGCATTTGCATGCTTCTTTCAAGCAAATGCAGAAGGAAAATAGCAAGATCATGGAAAGAGCCTCTGAACCTTGCCGAACACGAACCAAAAGAGCAGACTGTGACTGGCTATACGACCCAGCTGTAGGAGTCAAGCAAAGGCTCACGTGGCCTGGCTCTCATGGGAGAAGAGCTCCTACTGCAGCATACAGAGAACAGCAATGCAAGAGGAACATACAACACAGCCCTGAAAAGCTATGCTGAATCATTACAGCACTTCCTTACAACATATGCCAGCTAAGAATGATCATCAGAATGGCACCGAGCCAAGAATAAAGGATAAGTTGCTTTAGATTTTTCCTTATTTGCCTTTAAACAGCTTAACAGCAATACTTTATAATCAAAAAAGCACAGCAACCACCTTGGCATCCCACTGCGCACAAAAAAGATCCAAGTTCATTGCCTTGCTTGGTCTTGCTCTTGCAACCAGTGTCGCCAAGCTGCTTCCACACACACTTGCTCATACACGCGGGCCACAGGGCTACTGCCCACCTTGTGCGAACCTTGCTCTGAACACAGGAAGAAGGTATTGCATTTGCATCGTGATGTTCCTTCCTGCCTAAATACAGGTGATTCAGAGGATGAAAGCCCACCTCAGAAGCACATCTTTTGCACACAACAGTGCAAAGGCAGGGCTTGCACAACCTGTCTGAGAAGAAGGTTCAACCACTGCTAGGCCACAGTTGCTGTTTGGCCCATGTTTGAAAATTGCAACCTAAACACTGCACTGAACCCATAGCAATCTCAGCCCAGAAGGGTAAACATTTCAGAGTCAAAACAAAAATGAACCTTCCCCACTCATTTCTTTGTGCTTCCAGTAAAATTAATATTTTAAGACTGTCTTCCTGTTTCAACAGGAAGAAGAGAAAAAACAAAAAGAGGTTGAGTAGTATGGACTAAATCCAAAAAAAGTATGTTGTTGAGGAATTTGAGCGACTCTGCATAGGAATCCAGATTAACAGGAAGATTTAAAACTGAAATGAGGAGAAAAAAAAAAAACAACTAGTGCCACACAATTTTGCTCAGCAGATGAGGAGGTTCACTGATCTTGGCCAAGGATTTGTCAGGGTCAGCATCTCAGAATTTAGCAAGAGACTTTATGCTAAACTAAATTAGTTGTAAGACTTAAAGGACAGTCAGTCCAGGAAGAGAAAAAATTATAAAAAAGCTTGCATAGTGAATGCATAGTTTAATATAAAAACATACCCATATGTTAAAGTTATTTCTGTACTGCAGCTTGCAATACCTACATATCACTAATAAAAATAGAAAATACTTTGCATTTGCAGAATAAATATGTTTCCTGTGGAGAAAAGTTATTATCTATACAAACATTTGTGCTTTTCATACAATCGTCATATACTGGAAGTAGGCAAACTATCTAGAGGCAAGACTAAGCAGGAGAGAATTTGCTTTAAGTCACAAGAATCAGTAGGACTTGCCCAAATGAACCCAGCTCGTTTTCTAGTCATTTTATCTAGTATTGTGCACTGCATCGACATTCTCAGTTGTAAACTGTCTTTAAGCACAACAGTTTAACCAATGCAGATGTAAAAGCAGGAGATGTACTTAGCCTCCACTAAGCACTACCTTGTATTACCACAGAACTACCTACATAACACTCCTGCCTGGGGGACAGAAGTCCAATAAAGCATGGACTACTTAGTATTACCTCATGAATAGAAAACCTCTTTTGAGGCTTTTACTTACAAACACAGATGCAAGTTCTGGACTGGCAGCTAACCAGAATTTGTGCTTAAATGAAAAAAAAACTTAGTATTTAAAATTGATAGAAAAAACAGTAAAAGTTCTGAACTGGTCAAATCTCACTGTCTTCTCTGTATTGCCACTGAAAAGCAAAAGAACCAAGCAGACAATATATTCAGTTTTCAGCTATAGAGAACCCTGTCTTCAGAAAAGTCTTTACACATGCATACGGTTTATATTTGGATACCTGTTCTCTCTCTACAAAAGATTATGGGGTTGGGAGTTTGGAGAAGCATTTGGGAGGGGAGGAGGGATAGGGAAGCTCTGAGGAGTGTCAGGAAGGACATGACGCAATGAAATTACAAACTACAGCAAAAGAAAGTAAAGCCTCATGTTACCTTGAGTTTTCAGCTGCAAATCAGTGTTAACCCAGTAATCAGATTTCATCCAAAATAGCAAGATGCACATCCACCTGTGCGTTCACACAATGCACACATTTTGGAGAGGCCATAGTCTGGGCCTGGCAGGCTATTTGATCTGCAGAAGGATACTGAAGAAATCCACCTCCTCTTGCATGCAGTTGTGTTTAGTATTAAGAGCTCATCTTTCCTCCCAGGGTGACCAAAAATTCCACGGAACTACAAAAACCTGAAGTGGAACACATTGCTCCCCATAGCTACAGCCCCATCTCAGTGCATCACTAACTACCTTTGAAACACCAGTGGTTTTGGAGACACGTCTTCACCATGATACCATCCAGCAAGCTGGGAAGGCCAGTTTTGGCCATGCCAGCAAGAAAACTGCATATTTCTATTCAAAGTCAGTAGACATCAACCAAGCACTGTGTGGGTAACCAGAGAAATGCCAGTCAGCAGCCACCTTGCAGTAGGCCAGTTGACTTAACCAGCAGCATTGTCTCCATGTTTTCATTTCTCAAAAACCACTTGTAAAGAGCGAGCATGAAACATGGAGACAGAACATGCCTCGCTTCCCTGAACACTTCTAGCACTACAGGCTAGAAGCAGAGTGAGAGGTTTCCATAACTGTAAAACAAAACCTCACAAAACTCCAAATAGCGTGTGGGGCCACTCCTGCCAGGGCCACGGGGTTGGTCAATACCCATCCCACAGCCCATGTGTGGACTTCAGGGTCAGCTCCCTCTTCTGATGAGCCACGGGAGAAGTAGGAAGCCCAGTCAAAAATTGCTGAAGGAAAGCAAAACTACTTCTGAGGCTTTCTGCAGCTATGTTTTTTTGTTTTGTTTTTGTCATTAAGAAAAGTGACAGACTGGTCCTTTGATGCAATTTCTGGCCAAGAAACATTAGGAAGTTTTCTGTGTCCTACCTCCCCACACACCCACATTGAAGGCAGTCAGAAAACTGAGCCCAGAGGTCTCAGTGCTATGCCCAGGAAAAACCTATGTCAGCTCAAGCTTTAAAACATGTGCTGTTATATTCTTATCCACAAACTGAAGGATACACCTTTAAGAGGTACTCATTAACATAAAAAGGTAATCAAGTAATTGCTTTCTTGCCCTATCATTTTTAATTAATCATTATTAAGAACTGTGAGTCTTAATCCTTTATCTTAAAGTTAGAATCACTTGCTGACAAAACCTATAAAGTAGAAGGCTTCCCCTGCACTCTTTATGAGGAAGTTCTGCAAGCAAGAAGAGTTGAGATGAATTATTATTTAGTTCTGTTAACTTTTTATCAAGTTTATTTTCTAAGAGTTCTTACTAATACAACACAAGTCGTCTTCTCTTCTACAGTATAGGAACCTATCCTAGGAAGAAACTGCACATGCATCCACAAACAACAGAGCACAACCCCAGCTTTGACAGGTAATTTATGGCCCTAGAGGTTAGTTGGAAGAGTGCAAAAGCTACTCAACTCAGCACATTTGGAAGGGATGTAAGATTTATGCTGATGTCATTCATTAGGCTGAGTTTTAGTATATTTTTATTTGTAAAAAACATATCAAGAATTCAAATACAAATTTAAGGAGTTAAGGATAACACAGGCTACTTTGGTACAAATCATTGTATCTAAGTACAAAGTACAATGATTTACACAAGGAGGATAATCGGACTTAATCATTTAAAATCAAGTTTTGATGTTAGGGTTGTTTTTTGTAACCTTCCTCTAAGGTCACAGCAATGCTGCCTTAACATCCTATTTATGGTACCTTAGTGTTAAGCAAGTAAAATAAGCTTAAAAGACACAAGTTTCTTTACTTTTGCTGCCAACTACAAAGAGGAAAAGTCTTTTTTTTTTTTTCCCTATTAATCACCACTTTTAAAAGTGAAGCCAGGAGCCCTCTTTAAGTCTGAGGAGGTAGATTCAAGAGGCTGCGAGTTTCTACATCTATGTACTCACTCAAACAACCAGAGTGTAAGAAAGATGAGTATTAAAGTGTTTTGAAGAAGCCAAGCTCAGAACGGGTTGCAATCTGGCTGGGGGTTTTTTACTGTCTGCAAAATGTCTTGCACTTCTGTTGTTCCACTTGGCTCCCAGATAGGAAATCATTAGAAAAATGCCTCCCTGAGCATTCTGAGAATGAGCTCTAATCTGACAGTTTGCCCTCTCATCTATTCAGAAATGAGACTGTAATGGATCTTTATTCTTCCACTACATCTACTTAATTTTAAGTGAGTCAGTAAGAACAACCTTTGATAGACAAGACAGAGATCAGAGTTTGCGACCAATGTCCCTTGATCCGAGTTGTTCATTTACAGGCTCTCTGTGATTAGCAGCAAGTGTGGTGAAAGCAGCATTAGCTGAAGCAGCGTTGATTAAAAAGTAAACCTACAAATGAATTTTTAGCAACTGTGAACAGTATTTTTTAAACTTCTGGTGCACTACGTTTCTACATGGACTATGGATTGCTGGAAAGGAGCCATAGGCAGCAACTGGATTTATCCCACAGTCATCATTTGTGCGAATGGATTTTTTTCCACAATGAGGCCATCAGAATCTTTTCTCACTCCTTACTTAAGTGGACCAGATAAAAACCTAACAATTGAACAGGTAAGCAGCTGTTCTCTTATATAATTAGAAACCTTAAAGCAGTAAGACTCACAGTAATAACTGAATGGGAGAAAAAGCATTCAGTAAGATAGGTGTATTTTATCGAGATACCCCTATGTAAGATTGTCCTGGAAAAGGATAAGGATTCTCCTCTTTTGCAAGTTTATGTTCTGAAGTCCCCACATTCCTGGGCTTTGAAACCATTTTGGTTGTTATTTAAGAAATTGATACTTTCAACAAGATCAGGTCAGACAGTTCCTTCCCCCCAAGAAAGAGCAACAATGAGATTTATTGATACTTATTGGGGAATTATACTAACAATAAATATGAAATAGTGATCAGACATAAGGCAACCAAGCATGCTTCCGCTGATGACCTATTAGATTATTACCTACGTTACTAAGGTGTTCTGTGCATCCATTAGTCTAGTTTGTGCAGGTCAGATTCACATAAAAGTTGTTTTTTAATTTTTAATTATTTTTTAAAAAGCATGTACTGTGAGTCTGTGTTCTGCTCCTCTGTTCAGCACTGGTTGCTTCAGGTGCATGCTTCATAATAAAAAGAGGACAAATTAAAAGAGAATCATGAATCTAATGGCATAACTAGACAACACAATCTATGTACACCCATATAACTGTGAGCATGAAATCACTCCTGATTTGCACTAGTAAAAGCTGAGGCAGAATCTGCCAGCACAGCATGAACCCAATTTTTCCTCTGAAAGAGGTGTATTAAGTGTATTTTGTTTTGTTTTTTGAAATCTGAAGTGAAAACTTTCTTACATTAAGTATGTAAGTAGGATGATGAAATGCCTTAATTCTCTTTTCAGCAACAACCAGCTCAAAAATAAGAACAGTACAGATACTGACTCTTTCAGCTACACTCTCCTGTCATGAGCTAAATCCCCAAGTTTCAGTCACTTAAAGTGCAGATAAACAAAAGCAACTCCCAGAAAGATGCAGTGATCCTGCTGCTCACCAATCATACTAGTTCATAAAATGATAAACAGCTATCGTTGTTCTCTCAGCATGTGAAACAATTCAAGTCTAACTGCTTAAGCTGAGAACAAGAAATCGTGACCTAATATCCAAGCAGGTCCAGCACTTACTAGGTAAGACCTCCCCAAAACAGACATCTTACGGTCAGAGTTCACTTGGTGACGTGTATCCAGAAGAAACACACACCCCTGCTGCAGCTGTAGCCAAAGCTACCTGGGCAAACGCTGAGCTTTAGTGTAGAGCTCAGCACCTGCCAGCTTGGACGGAGATCAGTTTTAGAAAAATACAGGTGCTAGAACAAGTCCAGAGGAGGGCCACAATGATCAAGGGGCTAGAGCACCTCTGCGATGGTGACAGGCTGAGGGAGTTGGGGTTGTTCAGCCTGGAGAAGAGAAGGCTCCAGGGAGCCCTTACAGTGGCCTGCCAGTGCCTAAAGGGGGCCAATAGGAGAGCTGGGGAGGGACTCTGTCAGGGAGTGCAGTGACACCACAAGAGGGAAGGGCTTTAAACTAAAGGAGGGTAGGTTTAGGTGAGATACAAGGAGACTTTTTTTTTTTCTATGGAGGTGGTGAGGCCACGGCTCAGAAGCTGTGGATGCCACATCCCTGGAAGCACTCAGGACCAGGCTGGATGGGGCAGGGTAGGGCTTTGGTATTAGATCACCTTTAAGGTCCCTTCCAACCCAAACCATTCAGCTTCTAGGGAAAACAATTTATTTCTGGAGCATCTATGCAATTGAAGGCCAACTGAAACTTATTCAAATACTGTTTCATTAAGAACTTACTTTTCTGTAACTTCTGTAACATGTTATCTTTTTTTAAAGATAACATGTGAAGACAACATAGTAATAACTAGATACCAAGTCCAACTCCAGTTCCCCCACCATAAGAGCATCTTAATTTTTCTAATCCAGCAATGAGGAGAGGTAATCATCAGTACACAATGACTCATATGGAAAGTAAAACTAAACAGGAATTAATTTTCAGATACCACAGGGAATAGTACTTGATAGTACTTAACGCTCGTGTCAGAGCAAAGTCAATTTCCTTCTAGGTTACCAACCAGATTTTCCCCGTTTGGACATACTCCTACCTCGCACTCCTGCTCCCAGTCTTCCTGATCACAGACTACGTGCGCTACAAGCCCGTCCTCCTCCTCCAGGGCATCAGCTACATCGTCACCTGGCTCTTGCTGCTCTTCGCTCACGGCGTGGTGGCCATGCAGGTGATGGAATTCTTCTACGGGATGGTGACAGCCACCGAGGTCGCCTATTACGCCTACATCTACAGCGTCGTCAGCGCCGATCGCTATCAGCGAGTGACGAGCTATTGCAGGAGCATCACCCTTGTTGCGGCCACAGTTGCTGCAGTGCTGGGACAGCTGCTGGTTTCCTTGGCACACGTGTCCTACTTCCATCTCAACGCCATTACACTCACTTCTGTCTCCCTGGCATTCCTGTGCTCCTTTCTCCTGCCAATGCCCCAGAAGAGCATGTTCTTCCATAAAAAAGGTGTCTCTGAAACCCTCCCGCAACCACAAAAAGCTGTGGCTACACTCCCTTCCAGCGGGCCGTCGAGCTGCCAACAACAGGACGAGGACTGCGCAGCTGCTGACACGGGACCAGCACCACAGCAGCAGGCTGAACAGCCCAAGCCCCAGAACCACATGCTCAGAGTACTGGTGCAGCTGAGCAGGGACTTGAGGGATTGCTACAGCTCTAGGAAGCTGCTTTACTGGTCCCTGTGGTGGGCTTTGGCTACGGCAGGCTTCAATCAGATTGTGAATTACATCCAAGTGCTGTGGGATTTCAGAGCCCCCTCCCACAGCTCTGCAGTGTACAATGGAGCTGTTGAAGCAATAGCAACTTTTTTAGGTACGTAAAAAAACACTAGCAGCTACTTCTAATCTGTCTTGGCTGATGACATCCTTTCATGATGTCTTCAGCAACTATTTCCTATAAGGATTAAGGTCAATAGTAACAGCTTCCAACACATAACCCCCACATAAATAGCGTGCAAAGCATCTCTTTACTATACAGGTTTATCCCTGGGGTCTTTAAAATACTCATACACACACACACACACAAAATACGTAGTTTTTTCCTTCTCAGGGCACTTTGTTCCACCAAGAAGTTTTAGAAGTTTTCATTCACAGCTCTGTTTAGTTCATAAATTCAATGCAGAGTAAGCAGTTCAAAAAACTTGTGCAGTTCCACCTTGCCTACTCGTCTCCGAAATACATATAAATGAGTTGATACAAAAAGTAAAAAAAAAATAAACTGAACTAGAGATATCTGCTCTAGACAGTCTGTTCTGACAGCAGATGAGTAGTCATTTCAGGCTAAGTGATCCTGGATAAGCATGTTGTGACCCAACAACATAATGATCCATTGACGCAATGATATCCCTCTTTACCTGTGTGCCACTTCAGAGTGCAACTTTGTTTAAAAAGCTATGCAGTACCAATGCAGCCTCATTTCCAAGCTTCCACGTATCTCCTTCATACCAGCAGTCTTATCTCACAAGTAATACAGGGAATTGTCTGTCTACTCTCCCTCCCTGTACACAGCATGAAGTGCATTTAACTGAAATTACCCCAAAGCTTCGTCTACTGGTTTGAGCAGCATTCCCAAGAGCTTTCATGCTTTTGCACTGTCTGGAACTTGATACTATTCTGGAGTACAGAAAGCACTCTCATTACCAGGAACCTCTGCCTATTGTAGTTACAGACCAAGGAGGGAGGCCTACTGACTTCTGAATTCTGATGAGGAACACATGCAGCCAGCAAGTCCTGACCACTAGGGTACTATCCTGCCGAAAAGCTCAGGGGTAGCCAGTACTCACTGCTGTATAACCTGCCTGGACCAGACTTCTTTTGCATTTGAGCTACTAACCTCAGCATAGTGTTTCAAAAAGCTTTCATAAACACACAGGAGGCCTCAGTGCTAGAGGAGCACAAAAACCATAGCTGGATAGCATTCTTACAAGTAGTAGAAGGTATTTTTGCTATATGTCATTATCAATAAGGAGTATGACATTTTTCGCCAGAAAAATTTTCACTGAAGCTATACTTTCATTAGGTAAACAAAAAAAAAAGTATGGAGGAGTACAACAGACTGTCATTTCATGAAGAGCTTTACATGAAAGAATTAAACTCCCCCAGGCATGAAGTGCTTGGTGAGGTTGTTCTCTTACTCCTGGTTGTCAAAAATGGCACAACAACAATACGCCAGGTACTGCTGCCTCCAACCTTAGGCATTAGGCACTTTCTCAGAGTGCTTCATCCTGACAAAGCTCTGTAAGCAAGAAAAAAGCAAAAAACAGACTCCCACAGCACTAATAGAAAATAGAAGCCACACTGTTATCAAAGTCTACTGTGGCCTTAAAAAAAAAAAAAAAGTGATCCATTTACAGAGTAATGCCATGGCTCTAGAAGGATAGTAATGTTTGAATTTAAATTATTTTTCATTTTTAGGTTCAGCAACATCCATGGCAGTTGGATACATCAAAGTAGACTGGGATCTTTCTGGAGAACTGGCTTTGGGAATGTTCTCTGCCATGGATGCTGGTTCTCTGTTTCTCATGTACTTTACAGACAACATCTGGGCATGTTACGCTGGTTACCTTGTATTTAAGGCATGCTACATGTTCCTTATAACAATAGCAACGTAAGTATAACGCACAACTGTTCCAATTAAATTGATTTGAATCAGCAGAAATATCACTTTCACACTCATGAATTTTTACTAGAAATTTCCACAGAAATAAGATTTTTGAATAGGTCGCTATAGCAAAATAGTATTTCTAGCCTATATAAAACTACACTTAAATGTATGACCTAACCATAAAAATAGCTTATTTCAAGTCAGTCATTACCTTATTCTACATTTAACTGTCCAATTATTTATGTATGAGACTTCTCTAAATAATCACATGAACATACACAGGTCCTCGTTTAGCAAAAATATCCGAAATAAGATGCACAATAACATGGCAAAAGTGAAATAACAAAAAATAGATCTCTGCCAAAATGAAGATATTAAAACTGTAACTATCAAAAATAAAGAAGCTTTATCCTGTGAAGACTCCACTGTGAGAATGAAATCATTCCCAAACTTCCTCCCTTAGGTTGCAAGCACTCAAGTTCTCCAGAGCTCAGTTAACCTGGCTGTATATTCATTTTCAGGTTCCAGATTGCTGTCAATCTAAGTATGGAGCGTTATGCTTTGATGTTTGGTTTCAACAACTTTGTTGCACTGCTGATCCAGACAATTTTGACTGTTATTGTAGTAGATACAAGAGGTCTAGGACTGGATATCAGCACCCAGGTAAGCTACATTACTCATATTACTCTCGCGTTCCCTGCTCTCCTCCAGAAGAGGGTTCTCTTCAAAGTTTAGCCTCTGGGGAGATATTAGGGGATGGATTAGCTTAGGGCACTTACTTGAAAACAGGTTCATTTGAAGTGAACTGGGAGTAGCTACTAGAGCCCACTTGTCCTCTAATCTTGTCCATGTTGCATTTCTGTAGTAATCTTAAGAACATATTTCACAGAGCAGAAGGGAGAACCATCACCTGTTACCCAGTTTCTTCTTATTTAAAGGCTTACTATTGACAAGTTTATTGTAAAAACACACTAAACAGAAGCAAAAAGCAAGCTGAAAGGTAATCTGTAGGTCTTTATTACTACAGAAATTCAAAGTTATGTAGTTTCATCGGATGCACTTTGAAGTTACTTTAATTCTGAAAATTACCTAATCTCATGCTCCCAGACAGCTTTAGTGTTTAAGCACACATACTTAATACCGCCCAAGTCTCTAGCTGTCATCTTTTCAGATAAGAGCCAGGAAGTGCTAGGCAGCTGTCCTCCTCCCTTACTGAGGTAGGGAGGTCACGCAAGTAACAGGATATTCTCTCCACTCCCCTTTTATGACTGCATTCTTTCTACTGGATGAAGTCAAGCAGCCAGACTTTGAGCCATTTCAAGAGGGGATTGTTCTGGGAACGTGGGTGGCAGGGAAGGGAAGAAGTCAGTGTAGGGACACCCCTTATGTTATTTAACAGCAAATACAGTTCTTGATTCTTCCTCCCCTCTTCTCCCCACCCCCATCTCCCAGTTTCTCATTTATGGCAGCTACTTTGCATTCATAGCTGGAATTTTCCTGACCAGAAGCGTATACACCATTGTCTCCATCAAATGCAGAAATGCCAGTGTGGCTGGTGAACCTACTGATCATTAAGGGAAAAGAGATGAAAAGAATGGTTGCAAGCAACAATGCAGAAGGCTGTATCACCCAAACAATTAATTAGTGGAAACAATGCTCAAACAAACAAGACTGGTCAATGATGGAAAAGGCTGTTTATGAACCTTCAGCACAAAAAGCTTTGTAAACAGCATGATGCATTTTTTCCCAGTTCTCTTCACCAACAATTCTAATCCCAGATAATCCTCAAAAAAATCTTCTATTTCAACTCAAATTTAGTTATGCAGTCCTGACACCAAAACTTGCATTAATGCTCAACGAGCACAAGAGGAGGCAATTTCATACCGATGCCCGAACCTCACAACAGAAGAGCTTACAGAATGATACAACCTTTGAACTTTCACTTCTACTGAGTATTTTAATTAAAGGCAATTTACCATTAAACATAAGACTTTCAAACATGCCTGTAGAACCGAAAGTAATTGCCCCACAGCAGCAGGATGATCTGCAGGAAACGTTGCCTCCAAAACTTTTTGGTGACTTGCACTTTTTCAACTGGAAGTTCACATGCATTTTTCAAGCAAGTTTATGCAAGTAGCATCTAACCAGCCCCGTCCCCAGAATGCTACCTCAGTAGGTTCAGAGGGATTACTACATTCTCACAAATGACCAAATGCAGTAACTTATCTGTGGAGGCAAATTTTTTTTAAGCCAGCCACAGGGAGAATTCAATTTCTATACAAGGCAGTCATACTTAAATAAGAACACTTGAAATTCTAGATATAACTAAAGCTAATCAGACTTTCAACTGTGTTCAGTAATGGCCACTTTGGAGTCATTTATATCAGCAGCAATTTTCATTACGTTTCTCTACCACAAGGTACAGCTTAGTCAAGAGAGAATTGAGAATTGCTATTTTCCACTTTTCAGCTCACAAGAAAATAAAAGTCATGAATTCCTTTGAAAACATACTTTTTAAAACTTCTTAAGCTTACCTTTACGCCCCAGTAATTTCTCCCTCCAGCAGAGAAGAACATTTGCATCATATTTATGGCTCTCTTTCAGGATTCAAACTGAATTTGGTCCTTTTCAAACTACCCTGTTTCAATATTTGTTTCAGTGCAGCACTTGGGAAGTATGCAACCACTAAATTAAGTAACTAAGCTGCAGTACCTGGGCATCCATCTTGCAGAGTTCATGATGTACCTCTTCCAGCATCATCTTAAACATATGAGAACTGATATATCAGGATTAAAAGTATTACTCTAGAAGCTCACCAAATTAATTTCTGTAAAACAGGGATAAAGTTATCAAGTAAAATGCTTTGACATTAAAGCAAAAGAAGGTATCTAGAAGTTAATGGGAGTATAGCTTTTTGGCAACTATGACAGTCGTGTGAGCAACTGCATGAACAACTGTAGAAAATTTTAAGACAAGACACAATTTCTAATCATGGGAGAAATATTTATTCATTTTGTACTTAATAGCTTTTATTAAAAAAAAGTCAAGGCAGCTATGGTGTCAGTTTCTGTTCAATATGAAGGAGATTCAAGACAATACAAGATCTTCAGCCACTTGTCTGGAGTTTGATGAAGTTAGCAAGTGTACACTAAACTGGTGTGGTTATGCATAAAGTAAGAATTGGCAGCCTTTTACGCATTCAAGCTAGTAATGGAAAAATAAGACATTCTACTATTTCTGTAGCGTAATTTAAATATGCAGCCTTGCATATTTAAGTGAATTCCAGTATCTTTTTAGCAGCAAACAGCTTCATTTAGGTCAGAATAATTTGTCCAAAGCCTAGTTTACATCAATTTAGAAATTCAGGGAGCACAGGATTGTTCCCCTTCCACAGCGTGGTCTTCATCTCATTGATGAGACACTCAGTTCTCTGCAATAAGTATACTTAAGTGTTCCACAATTCCTTCTAAACCCTTGAAGATTCCCATTCTTTACTGCATTCCTGTGTCATTATTCCAAAACAGATGTCAACAACAGAGAAATACAGCTATTTATATTATACTGGTGAGGGCATCACTAACACCCTGAAAAAAAAGTGTAGTTGCTGGCGGGTTTGCCTATGAATTCCCCAGAGGGTCTCAGGAATTAAAACACATACACTACTCCACGTCCAGCCAGTTGTAGTCGGAAGAACAAGCAAGACTCCAAGTCTCTTTAACTTTAAATACATCAACAGGACAGAACAGACCTTTAAGTCTGGAATACTACTAGAAGCAATCTGTTGTGTCTGCCTGTCCTTTGGGATCTCCAAAGCTTCAGAAGAAGTTAACACGGAAACCACCATTTTCCACAGGTAGACAACATCAGTCTGCAGCCCTGGCATAAGAGTATTAATACAAGCAACAATCAAGCCTTTCAGTTCCCCTGGAAATAAGCATATCTAGCATTCAGTCAGGCGGTTACAAATAAAGTTTCTTACCTTTAGGAATTCTCCCACTTGTCTCAAACTGGCTTCCACATCATTTTCTCAAATATCTGTAATAAACTGATCCCATTTATTCTTGTTATTTTGAAAACTGTTAGACCTTTATTCTTCAACTGGCCAGAAGCTTGAAGTCCTTGTATTCACAATGTTCACATTAATTGCTTAGCTCTGGTATTACACTTGAACTTAAGCCAAATTAAGTGTTTAAAACCCAGCACTGACTACTTTGAAAAACGTACTCTTGTTGCAACTTCCCTATTAAAGATTAGGCAAGCCACACATTCACTCCTCCACAGATGCTACTCTAGTATGACAAGAAATATTCCAGTAAATAAAAAATAATAAAAAAAACACAATAAATTAACATTCCACAGGAGATCTTACTAATATATGTGCATTTTTAATAAAATGAGCACTAGTCCATTTGTTGTACCTTGGCCTGCTATTACACATACCATTCTGCTCACAACTAAGTCATGTTCAAAGACTCCATCATTAGCTACCCACAATTGTATCTTTTAGCAGTTAACCTTTTTTCAAGTCACTATCAGTGACTTTGTGTCCTTCATTACACAGCTATCCTGTCAGAGTAACTCAACTCAAGTTTCCTGTTAGATAAGTCACTTCACTAGAGTTAGAACAGCAGGCTTAATCACAAGGTCAAAATGTAGCTAAAACTGAGGGATGTGAAAATTAAGCTTAAATCACCTTTGAGCAGATCATTTTTGGTAACTCATTTGTGTATGAGATTCACAGTATGAACATTCTAACCCAATAAAGCATTATTGCACAGAAATAAAGCTACACGATCTTTTTCCTAATATTTATTTTTTTTTTCACCTGCAAACTGTAGCAAAACATGATCAGCTTTATTATGCAGACAGGTATCCCTCTAACATTAGAGATTTAGGCATGTATAAATAGAAGAGCTCTTAGGAAAGGAAACAAACCTTCAATTTAACTTCATGACTTCCAATACCAATGGTTAAAATGATGTAGCTCATTCATTCCAAGAGATACAACAGCACCTTAAAGTGGCTGATCTATTTCCCAGTAACATTTTCCACATAACAATGTGTTAAAGTTACAAATACTGATATGCACAAATAGCTATTTTCTAAGAAAAATATGTACAGTACTGCAGCATAATGAACGTGGTATCTGCAATAACTTATTAGCCAATTTTAATATACATGATACCGCTACTTTTTACCTGCCAGTTCACAGGTTCAAGGATGTTACCACAGCCCTCTGTTTTGCACATTATTACCTGGGGAGAGGTGTGTGTGTGTGTGGAGGGGAGGGGGTGTTGATTTTCTTTGTTTGGGGGGGCCTGTTTTTTTGTGTTTGTTTTTTCGTGTTTGTGTGTGTTTTTCCCCCCCCCAAAGGTACACAAAGCAGGCTTTTATTTTAACTTCTTAAAGACTTCTTTTTTGTTTAAAGCTAATATCAGTGAAACAAGACAACAGTGCAAGAGGCGCAGAGATGTTATGTGACCACATAAGAGTTCTTTTGGGTAAAGTGTCTATAAGGCTATAAGAAAGGGTTGGTTGATGAGCTTCCTGTTGGGAATTGTCCTGTTGGTGCACCAGCCTGGGAGAAAATGAAAAAAGACATATTTAAGACTTTTTTTCTGTATCACAATTATAAATACAGTGTATATAAAATGGTAAACAACTTCTTAGGATATTTTTTACATTGAAGTTTTTTGTGTGTGTTTTTCTTTGAAGTGATACTGTTGTAAGGGCATGGTATATAAATACCTCCTTTTAAATTTGAGAAGCCTTACAAATGCCATGTCATCATTATATTGAATTGCATTTAGGAGATTCACATGCTGCCTTCCCTTATTTGAAGCAAAAAAATATCATGCAGCTCTATAATTGTTACAGATTATGTGTCTTCAGACATACAGAAGTTATTAATATCATGCAACAACTCACTCACCATAAAAGGGTTACTAGATACTCCAACAGCTGCAACTTGTCCAAAAGGAGTTACTACAGGCTTTGCCTGTCCAAATGCAGCAAAACCTGCTCCTTCAAGAGATAACAGTGGAAAACATTAACACTAGTAACCAGTCTACATAGAGATCTTTGCTGCAGCTCCAAAACAAAAGCAAGTGGAAGCTTGGACTGCACCAATCAGCAGGACTCACAATACTACATTGTTTATGTAGGATAAGAGCTTTTAAGCACAAAGCTTTCACTTAACAGCTCAATCTATTTATACTAGGACTTCTTGCAGACACATATTGTTTCAGTTCAAGAAACATTATACGTATTAGCAAGATCAGTTCCCAATTCAATGCAGTCTGTCTCTCTCCTCCCCCTCCCAGCAAAGTAGCCTGAACGCAGAAATAATTTGTAGACTAAAAGTCTGAAGTTCAGGAAGAACTTTGAATGTTCCAGCTGAAAAGTAATGAAAACAATAAGAAAATCAGAACCAACTTTGGCTCAGAGCTTGCCTCTGTTCACAAATTTGGAAAACCAAGTTCTTAAAATCATTCTCATCTGGAAGCTACTGCCTCACGCTTCAGCTGTACAACCACACAAACACTTTAATCAGTGCACAGTCAAATGGATAGAATGAAGCAGATAATCACTTCTTTATCTTCGGAGCTCTAAAAAGTTTAGTTAAATAACAGCCATGTAAATTATATGTGTCTGCAACAAAGTTTACACTTGCATAGGTAACAAGCCTAAAGTATAGCTGCTTATGTCTTCTCTACAACACTGCTTCAATAGATGACTGCTTTTCTATTAATGTCATCATTAACAGTGCACTCTTAAGATGATACTTGACAACATGGCTACTTCAGATATATTAGTTATTGCATCTTAGAGCTAAAGTCCAGGAGCACTGTGCTGCAGAGCTCTGGAGAACTAATTATAAAAGCTTAACATGACACACATGAATATCAAAAAGCTAAGTTTCCTAATAGTAGAATACTTGTAAAAATGTACAGTAAGAAACCATCATGTATGTAAGTGTAAAAAAAATGTAGCTGATCTTTTTATTTTCAGCTGTTCATAACTACTCAATTCTCAACTTCTACACGTGCTTTTTTTCAATGTTTATTTTATCATATAAATTTTGGGAGAAAGTACATTCTGATTTTCTTGTGTCTGCTTTCTGAAAGTTAGCGAAAGCATTATCTGATGCAGACACTCCCAAATGAAGACAAAACAACCCTTGCAACTAAACCTTTTAGGCCTTTGAACACTTATAGTTTTAGTATCAAATTATGGTGAAGTTTGTTACATCAGTCAAGCACACAGTCAAGCCTGAAAGCTCAACTACAGAGCCAAACCATTGTGTGAGGGGAACCTCTCACCAATATAATTCGAAAGTTCATACAGAAATAAATATGCACCCGTTGTTGCTGACAGAGCCAAATCATCTTCTCCATGTTTCTGATTTAAACAAGATTATCTAAAGGATGTAGACCTACCATTTGGCTGCTGACCAAAAGCAGTCTGTTGGGGGAAAGCTGCCTGGGTCGGGAATGTGGGCTGCTGGAAGTTGCCACTAAAACTAGTAGGAAGACTGTAGGAGGCAGGAGTTCCAAATCCTGCAGGCATGCTCATGGATGCAGTACCAAATGTTGCTGCTGGTAGGCAAAAAACAGCATTAAGTTATTTATAGGAGATAACTTCTTTTCATAAGACATTACAATAAAGCCATGTTAAGGGTCTCTTAATGCCTCAGTGACCACACAAAAGTTATGTTTAAATCCTACAGCCACTGAACTGATTTGTTACCTTGGATCACCAGAAATGAGGTGCTTAACTTACTTCTGCACTTTAAAAAATAAGCAGAATAATTTAAAACGTGCTTGATCCAGCACATTCAGATATACTTTCTGGAAAGGCCTCTTCCATATTCTTGACATCAAATATTTCGCCTGAGGTTTTTCTGGTAAAAAAAAAAATTCTGCACACGTCAGAAGCAAGCACTTTCAGGCAGCATAAGCCCCTCTTTTTCTCTACCAACAAAAGCATGGCAATATCTTCCTACATTACAGCTGCATTACAGGAAGTTACAAGTAAAAAAAAAAATTTAAGGGATACATGCATCCCTCTCACAATCCCATCCTATGTGTCACTTTAAAGGAAACTCTCATCATGCACATTAATTTGCACATAAAGTTCCTAGTGCAAACTCTCTTACTGTTTAAGTAAGACTTAAAACAAACAAACCAAACAAAATCTTGTCATCTGATTCTCTGCTGAAACATTTCAAGTAAAAGAACATACAGCACATATGCAATTCTACATGTCTCCAGCAAAAACAGGAGCACATCGAGTGGCATGTAAACTCTCGATGTACACAGGATGTAGTAACAAAACCATTATTCAGTGTTTTGGGAGTTATTCTTGTAGGAAGAAGACTATAGAAGGCTTTTTGGTACAAATACAGACACCAAGCATTTTCTTCTAGTCCAACTTAGAACTGTTCTTTTGAACTGCCAGATGTTAGATTTTACACAAACCCAACAATAAAAAATTATTGTTTTTAATGAATATAGTTTAAATCATCAGTTGAAAAGTTTACCCCCAAAGTACTCAAGGGCAAGACATTATACACACAAACCGCTGACAAAGTACACACAAAACTAATGTACTAACATTGTTTTAAGTTAAAATTAGCAAAGCAGCTACTCATCAGGAAGACTTGCTAGAACAAACAAAAGCACAACAAATTGAGTAACAACTTGGGATATCCCAAAAGGCAAACTACTAGCACAAGCTACAGGAGTCACTCAACTTGTTAGCATTCTATTGTGTCCATGGAGGATGCCAATAATGGTTTTGTTTTAGTTGCTTAATACATTTCTAAGCTCCTCTCTCCCTTTGCCCAGTTGCCAGATACCCATACCCACTCCATTTTTAAAACATGGAAAGTCTGAAATTCTACGTGCAGAGAACCAGATAGCTGCCAATAAGCTTTTACAAGCAAGTACAATTAGCCACAAGAAACTTGATACCAAATGTGGCCACCTACCAAAGTGAGCGTGAGGAAATATGTGAGAGTGCATTGCTCCCGAGAGGCCTTATGGAAGCCACAAAGAGACCAGACAATGTCAAATCATTTATACACATTTGAACAGTAATTTCTTAGATAACTTTATGAATATACTCACACACACAGCAAACCATTCAGCCATAGCACAACCAGTGATATATTACATTAAGAAAGCCATTAGAAATAAATGCTACAAACCAGACCTCCCTAGTAATAAATAGAGTCCATGCAGAAAGTTAGTTTAGCATAAAAGGACAAGCTACAAGTTTGTAACTTACATTGAAATCAGTTGTGTATTATCATTACCTACAGCCACATTCTCTTATCTAGTACAGAACACTATAGCTGAAAGCGTTAGAAACTCTGCGAGCCAAAAAAAGCAGCTTAGAAGATGGAAGGACAGAGTTGCCACATTCAAATAAATTTATCTGAAGAGCATTAATCCAGTTATCTTTCATATGTTGCCATTGGGAGGAGGGACATTTTGAAGTAACTTCCTTCATAGTCCGAGAATGCTGCTTCTAAAGGCTACAAGTTCTTAAAGATGATCCAAGATAGCACAGTTAGCGATAAGTGATAAAGTGAGGTAAACTATTATGTAGCTTAACTTATTTCCCTCATTAAATAGCTGAATATCTCAAAAGGGACTTAAAACCGAATTCATTTTAGTAGAGGATGTGAATCAGATCAATTAAATTTTAACTCAGTTTCATTCAGCCTACCTAGAACTCTGAACAAAACACAACTCTGTTAAAATGCATACATAAGCAGATCTAAGCCTGTGGAAGCCCAATTAGCAGATAAAAGTGGCCAAGTTTAGCAGTGTATTCTACTAGTTTTCCCATTTAAAGACAGGATTAATTAAAATCCAAAGATCAATGCTTTAAAGAGTTGTTTTTTTTTTTTAAATAAGGAAGTGATTGAGTTTTGTGAATGAATTATAATTCCATAGAATCCTGCCCCAGAAAATTAATAAGTCATGAGTGTAAAGATTGTATTTAAATGTACATTTTCTTATTTGTGCAAGGGAATAATATAAAGGACATCAATTCACCTGCTGTTTCAACCTATGCATTCATTTCAATGCATTACTGATTCTGTCAATGTGACCATTTTCATATTAGTCTGAATGAAGTGTCTTCCTGTGCTTCTTGAAACCAAGTTTTATTTCTAATACAGTTTAGTCTCAACATATCGGCTTTGTATGGCTTACATAAATTTCAGGTAAAGTGGAGTTAGATCTTCCAGTTTGTTGCAAAGTTCAAGTTTTTTAAGACAGACTTTAATGAAGTATACTCAAGGATGTTTTTTTTCCCAAATCCACCCCAAAAATTTCTATAAAATATGCAACATTAACTTGACATTCTTTCCTGTATTAATTTTAACTGGATCCTAAATAATTCTAAATTAAAGATTGTAATCTAAAGCTTCATTTTTTTCTGCTCTACCGTATAGTTATTTGTCCCAGTCTAGGCACATTTTGAAACATTCCACTCTCTGTCCCTTCCATGTTAATCCACTTCATGTTCTTTAGATAAGGCACTGAATAAGAGAACTTGCAAAAAGCTAACAGTCCAGAACTTCACCTTTCCTGGTTTTAACTCCAGCTCTGACAACCTCAGTTTTGAGGACTTTCAGGATTTGGAACAAAAGAAAGAAAAAATCAAGTGTATCAGCTTGGCAGCAAGGCTTTCAAGATCCCTGACTTCAGGGCAACCTGCTGTGAAGCATGCTTCAAAGCTAAAAAGTAATAATCTTGCACAGTACTAAGCTATTCAATAGCCTATGTATTAACAGATAGGTAGTATTAAAACATCTTAACTGATCATTTTGACTTTTTTCATGGCCACACAGTCTGTAATTCTAGGACTGGACCAGAAACAGAAAACTAGTGTCCTCAACCCAACAAAAATATCATATAACACCACACAAAGAAAGCAAAGGTAAGCTATTCATAAATATCATACTCTACATTGAACACACACACACCTCTAAAGACAGGTAACACAAAAAGCCTTTAAGAAAAATTACACAGCCATGAACAAAGAATCAATGCAAGCCCTGAAGAGTTTCACAAGCACAGGGTTGCTTTTTCTTTTTTCCTAACCTGTTGTTCCTCGGCTATTGGTCTGGAATGGATTTGTTGAAGGTGCCACTGGGGCAACAGGGGCAGCTACAAATGGATTTGTGGAAGGTGTTGCTGAAAGATTAAAAACATTGTATTTAATAAAGCCTTTTAAAAACAGCCAGTCTGACTCATATTAGGTTTATAATACCTCTAGATAGAGATATGTAAGTATCTATACAATTTCTTGGAAATTTAGTAATCAATAATGAAATACTTAATTTGAAATGCAACACATGCACAGACAACAGTACTTTTTGGTGTCCCTTGGTAACTTCATTATAAGTAGTGTCACAGTACAGGACTATCAATTAAAAACTAGTAAGTTGCTTTCTTAGAGTCCATGAAAGGTGTTAGTAACACTTACATACCTCCAAATGGGGCAGGCACGCTTGAAGATACAGGTTGTGTCTGTGCAGTAGCAGCCACAGGTACTGTTCCAAAAGCATTGCTGAAAATAATTCATACATTCAGGACAGTCAGAATTGCTTGTTTAACAATTAAATACAACTTACATTTATTGTCAGCATATAAAAAAAGAAAAAGGAATGCTTACACACAGTTTGCAATGTGCATTATAATTCAATGACGCCAGCATCAGAGATAACTACTGCTGAGCAATGAAAAGTCCTCTCCACCAACAGCAAGAGAAAGAATATTGAACAGAGGTCATAAGTATAAGGTTGCAAATCAAAATCTTTAGGGGGCACTTGCAATACCAGGCAGCGTATTTAGTGTTTAGTACCCTAATAATCTAGAAAGAAGCAATTGCTAATCTTTACATCAAAAATATTAGATTAACATTTTGCTAGGGATGATGCTATGATTTTTGGTATGTATACAAATAATCTGTACATGAGTATTACCATCTAACAGGTCCAGCATATAACAACTAAAAAGGTGCACAGAGCATTCTGCTGACTGCTTTATATCATCATACAGTACTAGTACTTAAAACACAGGATGCAGTTTCAATAGTGCTTCTAAACATCTAACATTTCCTCAGTTTTTGATAAAATTGAAAACAAGTTTAAAAAACAACTTTGAGCTACTTTTCCTCATATTGTTTAAGTCTATGAAGAAAGTCACAAATATGTCTAACAAAAAGTACCTGCTGACATTACTGGTGGAAGTATATGCATTACTAGAGGTTGCTGTGGAGCTGAACACGCTGTCTAATTCTGCTAGAGCTGCATACTTGTCTGAAGATGCACTTGATTGATTTGGGGCCGACAAAGCAGGACCTCCTGATGCTGACACTACTGTACTGAAGCCACTTCCTTGCTCACTACCACCTAGAAAGAGAGAATAAAGATTAAAAGAGATTAAGGTTTCACTTTCTGCCCTACTGATGTTGAGTACTAACATACAGATTTCATTTTCAGACTTATACTCAATACAAACTATGGCATGCAGAAGTGACATGCTTCTCTAGATACTCTGCAGTTCCAAAGAGCGTCCAGTTTCCCTGAGAAGACTCAATACTACTGTCATTTTCAATTAGAAGATAAAACAGATTTGAAGGTGTGTTTTTTGTTACAGAACAAAGCTCTACATTATACACCAACACAAGTTTTCACATACCACTTGCAAAGAAAAGTTAGACTTTCTTCTCATAATTAATACAACTTCACATCTCCTGAATATACATTTCCAAACACCGAAAGAGATGCTGATGCTACTTCACTTTCTACAGAGAAAATGGACGCAAAGGACTATTCTTACAGCACCAAGTGATTCCACAAGATCTCACAAAGTTTGAACAATGATAAAAGAAAGCTGAAGATGGAAAAACAGAACAACAAAATACTGTTACTTCTGTTGATCTACAGAAAGACTCTCTCTTAAGAACAGATATTAGCAGGTAAGAAGAAGTATGACACCTGGGCATCTATCAATGGGCCATACGCTTCATTAAAACTCCTTTGCTCCCCACAGCCAGTAGAGCTTTCTACTAGAAGAGGTGACCTTTATTTGATCCCTACACCTTATCTGTAGTCCTTCAAAAAGATTGCTAAACCATGGAGGCAGTGTCTTGACTGAATGCAGTCTTAGGTAGGCTAGCACTGAATTGAGAGTGAAGTTGAATTTTGTATCTGTGCTGAAAATAACTTAAACTCTAGTTTTGTCAGAACTGGTGCTCACTGCCAATGAACTTTGATCAAAACCAAGCAGAAACCTTGAGGTGCCTATACATTTGTGAACAAGACCAACAAAGCCACATATTGTATTAGGCCACATTGTTTGGCAGCTGATGCAACTTTACTGTTCCAGCAACATAAAGAGTAAAACTGATCTGAACACTAGTGAAATTCAAGCTACATTTAGACAGCACTTCTTTAGCGCACACATACAAAAAAAACATTTTATTGGAAGAATATCAATGCTACTAACTTATAAAATAGTAAAGCAAAACCTTTTTGGGGCAGAGAGGTATGACAGTTACTCTGGCAATTCTTTGCAACAACTGCAGCTCTCCACTTGAGAGCCTTCACCATAGCTTTTTATATAAATATATTTGAGCTAAGTTTTTTATATTTATATGTATTTGAATGTGTATATATGTGCATTGCTGTATGACTCATTTAGACAGTTATTCATCTTGATATCAATTAGATTCCTAATAAGCAGCCTTCTGATGACATCCTTTTTGGAGTAAGGCCTTAAAAAATCTCAAGCTTTAATTTCTTACACATTAAGGATATATTGAAGTGAAATTCAATTCATAATTTAAAGAAAGGACATTTTTAAATAGTTACCAACTTGACAGGCACAGCCATCCTTGTGGTAAGTACACACACATTATAAGCATGTCAAAAATAAAATTAGTTACCTTGCCCTGCACTGAAGATATTATCTAAATTAGCCAGAGCTGCATATTTGTCTGCTGACTGAAGATTTGGTTTATTCACTGCAGCTTTACTGGCTCCAGTTGCTGTTGCGTTGCTCTGAGAAGCATTGAAGGCTCCAAAGTCAGCACTGGAGGATTTGGGGAAGTTATCAAAGTGAGCAAAGTTAGCATTCACTGATCCAGCACTTCCACCTGTAACAAAAGTTAGATGTGATCGATACTTTATTTAGCTCTGAAGCATCTCCAACGTTAACTGCTGGTACAATAATCCCACCTCTCTGCAGTTACCTGAGGCAACAAGTTCCCCCTGTCCCATCCCTTTCCCTTATACTTCAAATTTAAGTTTGGAACAGGAAAAAAAAATTGTCTTTTTCAGTCTGCAGATCAGGGACAAAAGCTTCACCAGATTAAATCAGTCATAATTTGATCTTTCATATCTTTCAGATCTACGTGTTACCCATCAGCTGTTAAAGCAATTTCAGGACTTTTTGTTAGACTAACAAATATTTGTCTGAACCTTTAATATTCAGAATATTGGAGTTTTGTTTTCTGTCATGTATCTAATGAACTACTTGAATTCACTTAATGGTATGATATGCTTGACCATTTCAGGTGTCAGTCATCTTTCCAGCCTAGAAGTCCAGAAGTAGAATGATTCTACATTAAAGTTTAGAGATTTTTGTTCTCTTTTCTCAGATTCTTAGACTAAATCCAATCAGAAAAAGGGTTGGGATAGAGAATATGCAAAACAGCTGTTTTTATACTGGGTTTCTACTTACATCAGTTATACATAAATCAATTGGAAAAATCCACATTAACTAAACTTATGTTTAAATACAAAACCATGAGCTTCCATCTCTCCACCATCCAAAAATTTTATTGATACAGACAGGTCACGTACTTAAATTTAAATGAATTACTCCATTACATGTATCACACTCTACAACAACTGGTTGAAGACTCCACTCATACTCTAAAACCAAAACATTTTAATAGCTTAATCAATGAAGTTAAAACATACGCAACAGTAGAAATGACGATGCTATACTACAATGGCATAAAATGAAGCAAGCTGAGTTTTCCACTGTGTGGAACTTACTGTGTACAGCCTGAAGAGGAAAAGCTGAAGTAAATTCACCAAAACTGCAGCTAGATGAAAGCGTTCTGAACGCTGGACAGCCAGAAATTGTGTGAGGGTTAAAGTTAACATAAGAGGGGAGAAAGAAAATTTGAAAAAAAGTTTAAAACGACACCACACTCAAAAGAAAAAAAAAAGGAAAAGAAAGTCAGTCAGCCAAAGATCTAGACAAACAGCAAGTGTAAACTCAAGCAAAAGTTTTAAAGCATGATCAAATTAAAGGAAAGCAAAAATAAATCTTAGCAATAGGCTCTACACATGAAGTCACAAGAACATACACAAAGTATGTACACCTATTACACATTTGCACAGATGCTCTTGTTTTGGTACTGTGATGTGATTTTGGGTCTACCAAAACCCCTCACTTACAAGAGTGACAATTGATTCAGTATTTACCAAAAGCAGTACTTTTTTTTTTTTTATTATTATTTCAGGTGTAGAGCTAATAAACATATGGTGCCATAAAAAGACTTCTTAGTAGCATTAGGAAAAAAAGGAAATTAACAACAAACAAAGAATTCATTTTGAGTTTCCCCAGAGCTTCAGATGGCTTGATTGCATTAAAGCAGGCAGATGCAAGAAACAACCTCAGCTTAAGTACCTTCCAACATAAAGGTAAGAAGTATTTCAATTAAGTATTAATCAAAAGTGCTAGGAGTTCTACCTGTATTTTGGGGCTGAAAAGAAGACTGACTTGCTGTGGGGAAACCTCCAAAACTACTCGAGCCACTAGACTGTCCAAATGCATCAAAGTTTGCAAAACCTGCATTTGCAGAGTTCTGCGCTGTAAATTGCAAAGGAACAAAACATGTTAATGGATATGGGAAACAAACAGAAACAGATGTATTAACTGAATTAATGGTCATGACAGCCACCAAGGGTTGTGTCCTACCTTGCAATTTCTTTTTACATGAAAGTTATATATGATATTCTACAAATAAAAGCTGTCTTTGGAACAAGCTTTCATGACTCATCTTCACAGACCTATATCAGTTAATGCTGTTTCTCTCCTCCTCACTCACACTACTACTCACAACTGCATGACTTGATTCAGTACAGTTCACCTTAACCCTAGAAGGTCTGAAGAGGTGCTTGGTCAGGGAGAAACAACCCAAAACGTACAGAATACCAGATGTTTACCTGCAGAACCCAAACTAATTTTTAAATGCTACTTTTCAAACCAGTTTTTAGATTAACTGAACTTTTTTTTTTTTTTTTTTTTAAGGAATAAAGTTACAAGGTAATTCCTGTAACATACTGACAATTTGAATTCCTAATATACGAAGTGCCACTTAGAAAAAAATAGTTTGGTACCACCAAATAGTTTTGACTAGGTTTATAAGCTCATTTTACTGGAAAATTCAGTTTAAAACAAAAAAAGTAAAGTCAGAGTACAGAAATCAATACCAATGTCAAGAAGATTGCATTCATAGACTGTATCCACAAAATAAAATCCAAGGAAAGTTCAAATAGCATTTCAGTTTGTGCCTTCCTTTTGTGCCATACTACAGAAGGAAATAAAAGTTAAAAACCATCTAACTTCAAACAGCTGGATATCCAAGCATCAACAGATTCAACAAGAATTAAAAGCCAAACTCGTAAGCTCCACAGAAAGTCTTAACCACTTACAAGCAAGGAATAAGCAGAAAAATGTTCTTAATCAAATGCAAACCAAAACCTTGTATATATGTGTGTGTATGTATGTGTGTATATATATATATATATATATATATATATATATATATATATATATATAAAGAGAGAGAGAGAGAGAGAGAGAGAGAGAGAGATTGAGTTGCTTTCTAAAGCTCACAAAATGCCTTCTAGCATAATAGATTGCAATACATTATTAGGTCACAATTTATTTATTCTAGAGGGATTCTGTAGATTAAATATACACAAAAACAGTAAGTTAAGCCAATTAAGTACTTTTACTTAACAGCCAGGTAATGCTGACTACTAATATGTTGCATTATTTCACTTCATTTCTATTTTAAAAGCATCTGTACCTCGGGTTTATAAACTAAAAGAATATTCATACACAAACACAACGCTGCTAAAAAATAAAAGTACATTTTTTTCCTTCATAGAGGATACTGGGAGAGAGGGTAAGGTACTTAACATTACTTTTCATTGGAAGCAAGCACAAGAGTCAACAAGCAAGAAAATTAATGAGAAAGCAAGGCCTTGAGAAAGTTCTGTCCTAAAGCTTTCACCTTTGAAGTATGCAAGGACAAAACACTGACACAAACAGGGAAAAAAAACTTTAGTTGTACTGTCTGTATTGGTTCAAACAGTATCTCTTCAAACTTATCTCCAAATTCCACAGCTTTAAGCCAGTAGCTTTTTAAGAAGAATAAATGAAGAATTCAATTGTAAGTTGCTTGTGAAAGTGGTGCTTTAAATACTGATGCATCCTTTGGATAGGGGCTCCTCAGACTCCAGTTTAAATGACCAAACAGGATTAAACACAAACGTCACTCCTAGAATTGTCACAGGTTTTTGTTTTTTTTTTTAAACCACTCAGACTTATGTCGAGCATCTGATATCAAATACCTATGAGTCTAGATCAAAGAACTAGAATGTATTATGTTATGGTCCACTTAATTTTATTGCATCAGCTGACACAAAATTATGATTTGCAAGTGGATCCATGTTAAAGCATTAGCACTCTAAAAGCTTCTGCAGAGTATTCAGATGTTAATCTTGCTTTATTTCATGTGGTAAAGTTTAAATCTGTACAGAAGTGGCACAAAGGTAAAGACCAGGTAAGACTTGTATTTTCCTGTCCCTGAATGATTTGTAGATCATGTTTTTAAGTTCTGGAATTGACAGCCCACTTTGAGTTTTTCACCCAGAAACCCAAGAACAACATTAATTTAGGCAACCTGTGGGGAGTGCAAATTGACACAGATTTGCAACTGTTGTTGTGACTGCAGATGAATGAGGCAGTATAAAAGCTGGCTGGCTAAACCTAGCTTGAGTTTGACAGCACCAGTCACAGAAATGAAAGCTGTGCCCAGTCTTCACTCAGTTTCATCTGTGAAATTTGCTCTACTCAGTGTGCAATAAAGTGTATGAAACATTAAAAAACTGAAGAGAAAATGTTCAACTACAAAATCAAAAATAATTCTCTAGAAGACAATGCCTGTGTCATACTACTTTACTTTTTCCAAGTAAATTATCTTCTCCGTCGGTACATGTGACAGCTGTCCTGTGTCACCACACTTCTTTAAAATATTTTTGTACACATTCTCTTAGTTTATAGAAAGTCCACAGGCCAAAAAACTTTTTTAAATCCTTTTTGTCACTATTACCAGTATGTAAGCTACAAGGAACAGCCACCTATAGTCATCTTCAAAATCTAATTTTGCAGAAGCTATGGAACTTTAAATACAGAAAGTAAATGTAAAGTCAGTAAGGTTTTTCCTCAACATGCAGCAGTGCCCTGAGCAAACACAGTACATTGGAAATAAACTTGGAGAAAAAAAGGAGCATATCAAAAGCTGCTCTTCATGTAAGATTTTCAAGGTTTACATCTAGACTTTATAGATCACAGCACAAGTTTTATTATTTTCCTAAGAGCTGCTGCACTCACTTGTTCCTTAATTGCAGAGACAGTAACTTATACTAGAAGACCTTAAATTTGCTGATGCTCTTCAGTGGTTTCTTTAGTTAGCCACAGTGTGCATGAAGGGAAAGAGACAAGTCCATCCCCTGCACGCATAGCAAAAAAGCTCTAAAACAAGAACACCAGACCATAAACTTTGATTAAGTAGTGCCTGATCACAAACAAGTTCTTCCATCCTCCGCTGTAGGTATGTGACAGAAATGACAAATATGCCACTCAGTTTTGTGCCAAAGGTGGTGGGTGGGCTGACCAACCTTCCTTCTTGTGTTTGAAAGGGACAATGCTGTAACACTGCATTATTAGTTGTAGTTAACACTACCCCGTGGTTACTGCATGCAGTAGAAGCCTTACAAATATTTTATCCTAGCAAATAAGAAAACTTCTGCTAAAACAGTTTAGCATACATATTCAGCTATTACATGCTCAGAAATACATTTTGTTTTCTAGAAATGAATTTACCTGAAACTGTTTTGGGTTCTGAAGGTTTTCCCTAAGAGCCATGGATATGATCACGATGTATAACTATTGAAGTAGAAAACTAGTCACTACATCTGGGCATTACTCATGCTTTGGATTTTCAGCACTTAAGATATGCTGTTAATTTTTGGTTGAAATATTTTATTTATGCTGGAGCATTTATACTCTTTTTACCATTTTAAAAAGTAACCAGAAGAATGGAAGAATTTTTACCTAGTTTTTGAACACAGGATTGAAATATAGGTGTAACAGGACTTTCACCTTTTGCAATCAACAAATAGTAAGTATACATTTAGACTCATTCAGCACAAATTTGACAAGTTACTGGAAAGAGTTAAACGTCTGCAGTTTCTCCAGTAACAATTACACTACTGGCCAGTCACTACAAGTTCTCACACTTAAATATACCTCCAAAACCAGGATTAACATGAAATCTTCCATTAAGGATTTGACAGGATACACTGCAATGTTATTCCATTTCACTGAGTTTAGCTAATTATTCAGCAATACTTTTTGAAAGTTAACTTTAACCAAGCTTTGATACTTTGCTTAATTCTTCAGGTATACGATGGGAATCCTCTCAATCACACTTCCTCTCAGCCATTAACAACTTCAGGATTTCTAAGAAACATCTCTTGTTGGCTTAGCAATACTGCAGTTTCTCTCAGAAAAAAAAAAAAATAGATGAAAAGCTCATTCAGACTAGGCAGGCAAAGGTACTTTCCCACAATTGCAATGCAAGTTAACAACAACATACTTCAGTGACCACAGAATCAACCTCTTATTTAGATGACTTCTATGGTTCAAGATCTTTGGCTGAAAATAAACCCCCGAGGGCTCAATGTATTTTACTGAAGATGTTCTTAACTCAAGGCCTACCCCTATCCTCAGTCAAGACATATGTCTGAGGCTTGTTTGTTCTTCTCAAAACTAGAAAATACCACCCACTACAGGCTTCATTCAGTTTTCAAAGACACGCACACAAGGGGCAGGGTGGAACAGGTCATTCTTTAAACTAAGGATGCCTTTGCTTTTCCTCTAAAAACCTGATAGTCATTGTCAATGCATTTGAACTCAAAGTCTTCATATCTCCTTTCTTTTCCTGAATGCTCTTCCTAATAATTTTCAGAAAGAAAATGTAAAGTCTAATATCAGCTTCTCCCTATATTCGGTTACTCATCCTCTCACTCTCTCCCACAAAATTTAAAGTTCTAGTAGTGGGCAGAAAACATTCTATGCATACATATCATAGAAAATAGCTATAGCAACTCCCACTCCAAAAAAAAAAAATCATGATTACCAGCATTTGTGTTCCACCTCTCTCTATAAAAAGAGGAAAGGAAATCTTGACGGATAAAGCATTCTAAAGGCACAGAAATCAGATATACCTTATTCATAAGTGTAGCCTAGTGACATAAAAAAACTAAATCTACTTTTTACACATATAAAGTGGATACACTGCTCTGAATACTCACCTGTATGACTGTTGAAGTGTGCAAAATTAGCAAAATTTGCTGTTGCAGTTGACTGAGGAGCAGGAGCAGCAAAGATATCTGAGCCAAGGTCACTGAGGAGGTCAAATTGTTTCTTTTCTTGTTGCTGCTGTCCTTGAGATCGAACTACAACAGGAGACTACAAACAACATTTCAATTAGATAAGACAAAAAAAGACCCTGATATTTTACCAAAGTGGCTTTTGCAAAATGCTAGAAGGCTATGCTAAGCATATTTAACTGGTCATTTATTCCTCAAGTTTAAGATGCTGTATGTGACACAGACCCCCCTCTAACAGCAGGAGGAAGATATTCTATTTTATGATACTATGACAGCATTTAAGAAAATGCCACTGCAGCCTTTTGGATTAAAGTGACCTAGGAGAATAAAGTAGCAGCGCATAAACAAGCAAGTTCAAAATTACGCATGTAAAACTGCAAATATTGTACTAACACAAGCAAAAAAAGCTATTTTACAAGGTGGATAATAGTTATTCACTGCATTCTGAAGTCTTTAAAATTCAGTACAGGGAAAATAAAAAGAGTTTAATAAGAAGGCTGCAAGATGCAGATTTCTACTGTGAAAGGTCCACTTCGGAGCTGACAGCTCTTCAGCTGTCATTAGGTACTCACTTGGCTAGGTGTGCCCTTGTTTAAGTGCAGTGCAGGTGCAGCTTCTCCCAGGAGAGATTTGAGGGGCTTCACCTCAGGTGTGCTGCTTGTACTACTAGCAGAAGACCCCGATATGGACGCGTGGACTGACGCCACCACCTTTGCTTGCTCTGGAGGAACATACCTACATTCAAAAAAACAATTTTTTTTGTGTTTTTTTTTTTTTGTTTTGTTTTTGTTTTTGTTTTGTTTTTTATAAGTTTAGCATGAAAAGCTCTGCCCAACACATACAAGACTCAAGTATGGATACTGGTAGATCTCAGCTTTGCTATTTTAACCACTATGCCTGCAATAAATTATCAGTACTTCAGTTTGCAAAAATACCTAGGATATAAATGACAGATTTTTAAATAGACTACAACACTTTTTTTTTTTTTTTAATAAATACAAACCACCCATTGTCTTCTACATCCTAATAAAACCTGCAGGACTCATACTTCACATTGCTACTGAAACAGAAATGGCTTAAGGTGATGTCATCAGTATGTCTTCTCTGCTTCCTGCAGGAAATACGAATGAAGTCCAAAAATCATTTTTACCTTAGAGAGCCATGCAATCAATCCAAAGAGCACACAAAAAGGAAAGCACACTCCAGAACAAGGATAAAATCAGTCACTCTTTCCTTCTGGTCAGAAGCAAACTTTATGAATTGTAAAGCTGTCTTACCATCTTTTCTTCTCATATTTTTCCTGTAGAAATTCCTTTACTTTCTGTGGATCTCTGAAGTCTGGAATTGCTGATGATCTATCATCAAATAGGCCTAGCCAAATCTGTTTGCATACCTTGTACAAAAAAAGGACTGATTAATCACAGAAAATATCTTAATTCAAAAGATATTTAAGTTTACAATTGCTAATATATCAAAGGATTAAGAAGTGCATGGGTGCATATTATTTTCTTCCAGGCTTAGCTTTCTGTAACAACTGACTGGTGCAGCATGTACTGGGTCTAAATACTTGAAGTTGACAGACCATCTGTCACTGCAGTGCAAGTGAATCCTAACATCCATTCGCTGGAAAACACTGCTTTTCAAAAAAAATACTTGCAATATGCATTCATGAAGCGCCAAAGCACCCAATTGTTACTTGTGCTGATCTTCAGGACACTTCTTCACCTAATGTACACAAACTGTTAACCGCACTTCATGGTTTAAACTGCATTGACAGAGTCCATATGCCACATCATTAAGTACCAGATGCAAGCCTTAAACTATTTTGATTTTAATATTTACAATAACTATTTGGATATAGAAACTTTTTTTAAACAGTCTTTCTTACTATGCTGCTGTCTCTGAACTTTAGCTATAATTTTGGTATCATATACTTTTAATTTTAGCGAGGGTGAGAGAAGAGGGAAAAGAGCTACTCTTGCTCTGCTTTCATTTTCTCAACGCAGTTGTGAGTCAGCAAAAGTTGAATCAATTGCAAAACCCTTCATATCTTCAGCTTCAACTCTCAGCCAAAATGAGAGGAAAGGTGACAGTTCTGAAAATCAAACAAGACGCAAGAGTTCTAACTCGGTTAAAATGAGGCTTTCCTTAAGCACTTCAGAGCACTCCATGCCTAACCTGCATATGCATCCAGACAATACACCAAACATTAGCTATCCTCTAAAAACAGACTCTGCCATTTTAGAACAGGTTTCCTCCAGAGAATCAGAGTCAAAAAGGTTCTGGTTTTATGATGCATGTGCTTTCTTCCCACAACCTTTCTGAAATAGTCCTGACCATCCCGCTCATCAGCCTCCTACAAGTGTTCTCTTCTACAGTATCAGGTTTTCAGCATTGTCTCCCATGACCTTCAAAGGAAGTACATGCTCTAACAGGCCTATGCATAAACTGATTGCCCTGAAAGTTGGGGAATTGTGGTAGCAGCTGTGATACTTACACCTTCCCAAGACAGGCACTAACTCTGGGAGTGGACAATGCTGGGGGGAAACAAATCTTCCTGTAGGTTGTTACAAATTAGCTGGCTATCTTCAAACACAGTAGTCAAATTGCATAGATCTTAGCTGTCATTTCAAAGATTTCTTAGGATTATACAGATTGGACAGTGTAAGTATTTTTTATCCTTGGCATCTTGGTTTTATTTAGCCTGCTTGTATGTATCTCACACTCCGTAGTCTCATTGTTTACAGGACAGAGGCAAACAAGGGAAAACGTCTAACAATCAAAGGACAGCTCTAAATTATTTAAATACTCATCTAAAAAAATAACATTAGTAATTGAGTTGTTTAATTGAAGCACAAACTATACAGCATTTGTTCAGCAGCTATGCTCCACAAAAGGGTTAACTTTCATGCACTGAGTGGAGTTTGCAAAGTTAAACAGCCATAATTTGTTGTCTGTTAGTGGGTGGAATGAAATTGAAAGTAATTGTTTCATACTTCTTGTGAAGAAGTTGCAAGCTACAGACAGTCAAAAAGTCACACGCCTGTCCTAAACCACTTTAAATGAACAATACCAATCCTTCACTCTGTCAACCATAAACCCTACCTTACCAACAAGGTGTTTAATTCGCAATATCCACGGGATGCTCTGATGCGGGCCAGCAGTAGTATTTCTGTGTACAGCTTTGTAGGTGTAACTGTACCAACTAGCAGTCAGGTGATTGCTAGGAGCAGAAAAGCCTTGTTTATGGCTAAATTCAGAATATCTGTTAACAGGAGTTGGTATTTGAACTTACACAGCTGTGCCCTCCCCCCCACTGTAACATTGTGAGGAACATCAGGAAACACTGATGGAAAGGAAGAGCTGTACCTAATTTTGGACAAGGCCCAGCCTCATCCTGCACCCAGCAGAAAAACACCCAGGGCTGAACAGTGATGATCAGTTTACACCCAGCCTAAAATAAGGTAGCGTGTGAGAGAGGAGGTCCCATTCCCTACCCATTTCAGGTCATTAAATTCCTCCCCCTTCTTGTATCACACAAGTCAGATCAAATAAACTTATCACAACTACCATGCCATTGGTAGCACTGAAACCCACCCCGAGACCAACTCGGTCAAACCACAACCCACTTCTTCACCTTTCTCCCTGTCTTCTGCTTCACCTTCACCCTGAAGTGCCTAAGCATTGAGAGGGTGGGCAAGAGAAGAAAAAAAAAAAAAAAACAAACTCCACCTCAGGTAAGTCTCAAGCCCTTCTGGCAATTCCTAGGAGAAACCAGAAAGTGAGACGTTGTGTGAGTTGAGGTCACTACCAGCTGTAGAGCTAGAGCGGCATCAGCTCTGTGAGTATGCAAACAGGCCATAAGGAAGATGTACGGAGGACGTACTGCCCAAATCCATCCTTTTACAGCAATACTTGATGTGAGCATCTTAAGCGTGTGGGTTCTTGCATATTTAGCCTTCAGAAAGGAAGCTTCCAAAAACATTTCCTGGAGCAACTCATTTCTTCTAAATAGCTGAACACAAAAGCACTAACTGAAATGTGTCTTAAGTCACTGTAATAGCTTATTTAAACCTGACAGGCATTCTTTATTGGTTCTGTTACTGGAAGCAGAGAGCAAAGCATTACTAATGAGTAAGGGTGAAACTGCAAGACGCTGCCACCAGGCAGCAGAACCCACACTTAGCCTCACTCTCTTCAGCAAGCAGTGCTCACTTTAATGAGCAGCTTGACAGCAGTAGCCATACAAATACTGTCTAAAACATTTGCTTTTGCACACCAGAAATGCAAGTTACATTTCATATAAGTTCCTTTACATAAAGCATTCGTAGAAGAGTAAATGTAATTTCTTAGAAGTCTTATAAAGAAAATGTTCTTTAGAAAGCCAAGTTTTAGCAAGCTTTATTATCACACAACTAATAAAAGGCACAGTTTTGTCTATTTCTGTATGAAGTACCACCCAATGCTTTGAACATCAGCAGCCGTTCCAAGCAAGCATTCAGAACGCAATAAAGGCCTCTTGTCTTTACTTGCTTGCTGGTGACCTGTACGCTCTTTCTGGCTATACTTTTGTTACTATCATCTGACTTGACAGGGATCCACAATACTGCATTGATTATGCTTCAAGCGAGTCCTAATACACAATATCCATCTATCTACAAAAAAGGCAAATGGCAGTACGCTGTACAGTATTATAGGATGAAATCAAAATTGGAAGTTAAAATAGAAGGAAATATTGTGGTCAGCATACTCATTCTATAGGTGTATTTTGAAATAGTGACTTATTTTAAGATTACAGAAAGACAGCTAACAGTACTAGGTAGATAGCTAACATACTAGGTAGGTAACTAGATAATAGATAGCTAACTATATGCTTACAGGTGGTGCAAAGTAAGAAATGTGCATATTTTACCTACCAGATCATGACGCTATTTCAGAGATATTTAAAAGACAGTCTTACAAGAAAGATCAAGGAACTGCCTTTTTTTCTTTTTTTTTTTTTTTTTTTTTTTAAACACCATATAACTTACTGTTAAATTATGGTAGGGAATGATCATTCAGCATCTACATCTTTGGTACCCTAGTTACTTACCACTAATCACAGCTTTTAAATCCACTAAAATCAGATCAGCAACTTCAGCTGACATTACTTCTGTGTGAGCTTCAGTTTTTTGCTCTATCTTGCCTGATAGCTGCATGGTCAAGGCACCTGAACAGATCAGCACACAGCCATTCCCAGCAGGTGCTGACTCATGCCCAGGCATTACCTCCAAGACATGGAACAAAAGGTACAAAGAGCTGGTAAAGGGCACATAAATCTGCACAAAGACAAACTTCAGGAGACCAGTTGCTCTATTAGTCACAAAGTTTCCTTAGCTTTTAAATATAAACTTAGTACAAGAGAAAAAACAAAGTAATTAGAAACAAAAATTACATGCTTTGAAAAATTTGCATTTGGTATTCCAAACAGCATGTATTTTAGAATACCTACTTCGTACATTAACCAGACTTGTAGGGCTGATTAACAAAATGCTCCTGCCCAGGTTTCGTGATGGAACTTACACTCCATGATAACAGAATTACTTACTCCTTTGCTTTTCTGGGTAGCACATAAAGAAGCACCTGAATTCATCACAAAGTTGCAGAACTTTACTATAAAGGTAGCAGACCTAAAAATTCTACAGGTCTCTGAAATCCTTCTCCTTTACCCCATCTCCTTGGGCACACTAGTTCAGCCATTTAATATTAGTATTATTCTTCTCACAGCAGCACCACAAGTAAGCCTCTGCTCAAAAGCTCTGTTCATTCACCGAACACCTGACTATATTTCTCCTTTTGATAACCAAAGCTCTATTAAACAAAATGCTCTGCTTAGAGGAGAAGAGCCTGGCCAGTTGGAACCAAGAGTAAACATTCACATTACATGGGAGCCCCTAGGAACAGTGGAACATATCCAACAATCCATAATCATTGCCCACTGTCCCTGAAAAGTATAATTAATCCATGTCCCACTGGTTCACCAATGCAGCGAGAAGAAAAAAGATAGCATTGAAGCCACAATGATCAAGCGTATGCAGTATTTGAACATCTACTTCTGTTGAAGGGTTGACAGAAGCGAGACTGAAGTTTTGCTTGCCTCCACTATCTCTCAGTGAATATCATGGGAGCTGCAAAATAAGATACAGCAAAGACAAACAGATATTGTCCCGTGACAATAAGAAGTAGAAATCAAGATGTAGAATAGCTGTCCTCATGCAATCTAAGAGTTCAGGAGGACTCTTTTACAACTGGTTTGGGAAGAACAACATCTATTCTCTGCCAACAAGCTTCAAGCCTGCATGGAATGTCATTAGACATTTGGCAACTAGATACTGGGAAGTTCAGAATTAGATCAGTAAGTACAGCATGCAGCAACAAGGGAAACAGAAGCACAACCAGCTTCAACCTACTCACCCTGACCTAGTTAAAAACCCAGGAGGTATTAAGGAATAGACTGTGAGTTGCCATAACTTAAATTTATGATGGAAAGGAGAAAATGGGCCAAGTGCATGCAGTATGCTATGATAAAGTTTTCACCTATATTTCTCTTCATACCATCGGTTACACTGAGTCTATACTTCAGGAAAAACTCTTAAAAATAACTGTATTTACCTACCATGATCTCCATAAATGTTTAAGTTTGCAGTCTATGGTCTGAGCAATCACCTATTTTCAGCTTCGGCACAGAGTGCTACAGAACTCATCCTACTCATTGTGTAGAACTCCGCCTATTCATTTGTTGACCAAACAAAGTTGACCTGAAAAGCTTCTGGCTTAAAAGCTATCCTCCTAGCTGGATTCCATACTTACAGGAGTTCCAGAAGGGCTCAAAGGCTAAGAGCAATGCACATTTACCTGTCTGTAGGTTTATTGTTGTTGTATTTGGTGGTTGGGTTGTAGACTTGTGAGGTGGGGAGGGAAAGGCACACTAAAAACTGCTAGTAAAGAAAAATCAGCAGTATCCATCTCATTTTGCAGAAAGCCTGGAAGAATCTGAGAGTTCAGTTACTTCTGTTCTGGTGCCATGTATTTCAACCACCAAACCTTTTACCGTGTCATAACTGCTTCACTGATACTGATCTCCAGTGTGTGGGAAGGCGGATATGGGAGAGACAAAAGGCCTTCTGCTTGCACAACACATCGAGCCACCACACTTCAGAAACTCCTGTTCGCGCGGTTGTGCTAGTCGGGAATAACACAGATTCAGCTGGGACAGCAAAACTGAGCTTTTAGTCATGCAGTACCCTGCTCTTCTATGCCGTGAAGGTAGCATAACAAGGCAACTCTGACAGAGCATCCTCTGCTAGCAGCAGCTGTCCTTCAGCTAGAAAAAGCATGCTGTCAGACCTACAGTAACGGAGCACTGCGAGTTTAGACCCAGACACAGCGCTGCATAGGAAGATTACAAATGTCAGTCTGGTTTAAACAGCTCTAATGAGATATTACCTCTCAGGCGCCCAGTAAGTGTCAAATTAGCTTTCTCCCTCCCCCCCCAAGAAGATATCCTCAGTTATGCACCAAATGTAATGCTGACAGTGCAAAGAGCTACAGATTACTACACACCAAAACTATGTTCCAAAACACAGCACTCACCACAGGAAGAAAGATTTGGAAACAGTTCCCTTCTGTAAGCAAGTTAGAGCTTTGTTTAGTAGTTCAGCACTTCTGATGTCAATATTATTCATTAATCTCTGTAGGTTTAAGGAATTTTATACTGCCAGGATACTGATTTCAAAGCCAGTTTGGGTCCAGCTGCTTTCATAAGCAGAGTCCAAGCTGGCAAATCCTGCTCACAACGACATCGCTCCATACACAATCAGCTCACATCTCTCTCTAGCGCATTAACAGAACCGGGGATGTACTACAAGGACACCTGACTGCACGGCTCCTGCTGTCAGGACTCATCAGCTCCAGCCTAGTACTATTCTTCTCACTCCCAGGTTTCTAGGCCACTTTCCTTAGCAAAGGAGATTCCAGGAAAGCACTCCAGTAGGACCAAACACCAGCTCGGAACCAGTCCCACGCTGCTGCTGGTTTGGGAGATGTAAATCTTCAGCAAGTTAGAGTGCAGGAACCCGATAAGAAACATTTGCACAGGTGGTGTGGTTTAAGCTGGGAAGCAGGCAGGCAGCACACAGCCATTCCATCACTGCCCTCCAGGGGGACAGGGGACACACTTTGGGGGGAAAAAAAAAAAAAAAAAATGAACAGTAAAACTTGTAGGTGGAGGTAAAGACAGTTTAATAGGAAAGAAAATGGAATGGGGAAAAAAAGAAACATACAAAATAAGTCATGTACAACAACTGATGCTCAGCCAGTCCCCAGGCAGCAGTAGCTCCCAGCCAGCTCCCCCGGCCTTATTACAGAGCCCGATGTCATATGGCACGCCACCTCCCTTTGGCCCATTTGGGTCAGCTGTCCTGGCTGTGTCCCCTCCCAGCTCCTTGTGCATCCCCAGCCTCCTCGCTGGCAGGGCACTGAGAAGCTGCAAGGCCTTGGCTTTGGATAAGCACTGCTCTGCAACAACGAATATGTCCGCGTGTTATCAGCATTGTTCTCATCCTAACCCCAAAACACAGCACTGCACAGCAAAGGAACTCTATCCCAGCTGAAACCAGGCCAACAGGTGCTATCAGGAGTCAGGAGGGTTGGCACTAAAACCCATTTAAGCACTGCTAAACTAATCCCAAGTAGCTGAGGTCTCCATTCTTGCTGCAAAAGTGAGCTAACCCAGCTAACCCCAACACCTGCAAAACCAGAGTCTAGATGTCTGTTTACACCTGCAGAAGACTAAGCAACACCAAAATACAGACCTTTCCAAACACAGCAAGAAGGTTTAAACCTGAACTTGAAGTAAAAACACACAGAAGTCACCTGTGCTAAGACGACATTCCTTGCAGATATACACACAGGGAAGGAAGTGGCACCTCCCATCTGAAGAAATCTGCTCTGAGTGTCCTCTTCCCAAAGTAATCCCTTTATGGAGGCCTTCTAGTAAGTAAAGGTTTTTAGCCATATGTGCCAGTAAAGCTGGCCATTTGTGACAACCAGGGAAAAATTATTTCAGAAATGAAGAAAGTGTTACCATTTAATTTTTAAGGGAACTTCAGCCTCACACAACACATTGACCTTACAGATAACTCCCTGAAGGACAGTAGAAAAACTACTTCCTCCAAGAACCTTACTACCTACCTTATCTCAGGGAAGGTTTGCATAACATGCTTTCTTGCTATTCTCCTTTCTGTTGAGAACAAATTCCCTGCAGTATACCACGAGCTACTAATCCAGAAGCAAGAAAAAACTTACCACAGAGGTCCTGGCCACACTGGAGAATGACTAAGTGGACAAAGTGGAAATGAAGTATTTTAACACACCACAGAAAAACAGAAGGTAAAAACACCAAATTGGAAAGAAAAAACAAAAAACTTTCAAATGGCACAGAACTAAACAACTGAATGTTACAACAGCATTTAATTGCTGTACTTTGTTTCACATTGATCTCTAAAATGTTGGACAGGTCCATGTCAGGCTGAACAAATTAATCCCACAAAGTTTTGTTGCTTAACATATACACAACAGACACCTAGGCTGAAGAGCAAACTAGACAAAGATTTTTGTAAGGCGAGATGAACTTCATTTACCCAATACTTTATCTTATCTGCAGGGAAGTATTCCAAAGTCCAATACCAACAAAAGGAAGCTACTATTTAACTACAGCAACATACAGCATGGCAAATTGAAATTGTGTTTTTACTTAGGTTTTAAACTTCTAATGCTCTTTAAAATAGTATCACTCAAATATTTCAACACCCGTTAAGCCTACCACCTGCAAGTCCAGAAGCACATCTTATTTATGGGGTAGCTTATTTAAATCATTGCCATGCTTTTGTTAATGAGATAAATAAGCACTACAACAGACACAAAGTCCTGCGCTTTTGAAGCATATTATACCATCACAGATACCCGTTAAGTGGTTTTAGGTTGATAATTTTACATAAACTAAATCATTATGATTGAAGGGCGGTCAGGTCTATTATAAGGACAATTACCCTGAGTAGTGATCACTTAAGACTTCGGATCAGAGAAAGAAATGGTTACATTCTGTAGCCTTTGCCGAGTCCAGAAATAAATCAAAACAGATGCAGGTGCATATATATATATATACACACACACACCTCTGCATATACATGTATGCATTTTTATGTTTTCCTATACACTTGTGAAATAAAGCAATGTTGGAGTTTACAGCCAAATCTTACAGGAGGAGATTCTTACATAAGGCATCTAAACCCACAAAAGATTCTTTATGACCCTCCTTATGCAAAGCATCAATAACATACACTATCATATACAATGTCACACGGCTTTACCATGCCAAAGAAATTTCAATAAACACTAGTCAATACCACTGACAAAAATTTGTAGTGTCTGGAAAAGTTTTGACCTTGTTCCAGCTTTGTCTAGAAGAATTGTCCACTAACAGTCATTTCAACAAATAACACATTTGCTAGGACAGAAAAAGAAACTGCTATTTCTATTTCCATTCTTAAAGCAGGCAGTTACAAACAGGGCTAAGTTTAAGAAAGTTAAGTATCAACATTTTAACTAAAAATGGGCTTTACCCTCACAAAGCTTCACAACAACTTGTTAACAAGATACTCCATAGCCTACAATCAATAATTCTACTAACCAAAATACAGATCCAATCAAAAATAAAAAAGAATCTTTTCTATATTTGGATTAGAAGAAAGAGTTGCCTCAAATAATTTTCATATACTGTAACTTCATGTTATAGCATATTAAAATACAAACGTCTTCCTCAAACTGAAGACATTAACAGCTACAACCAGGGTTTACACTCTCCACACATCTCCATAAAGGCAACTCAACATTCACCTCAGATTTAGTTTTCATCTATTACAAAGAAAAAAGAGCAGTACACTGGAACTTCCTCTCTTCAAAGCTGCCCAAGCCACTCTAAACATACAGTTGCCTCTTATCTAATCCTTAGAGGAAAAAGGATTTCTCCCTTTCCTTCCTCTCTTTAAGGACCTTCAAAATATTGATATATTTTCATTACAGAAAGAGGCTGTTGAAACTGCTGGAAGACTGACACCTACTCAATAGGAATACAACTATAGGCAACAAAATTATTTTCATCACCATTGACTCTTTCAGGAAATACTGCTGCATTCAGCCTAAAGGTCTAGGCTTCCAGAGGAAAAGTAGAGTCAGATGCATACTGCCTTCTGCAAGAGCAAAAGAAAACCCCACTCAGAAGCACCGATCACGTGAACCTAGGTTGTCTGCATTGGGTAATAACACACAGTATTGATCAGCTACCTAAGTGAAATGAGTGTGTTTTTTTTTTTTTTTTTTTTTAAAAAAAATACGCAATCCAGTGAACTTGGCTTCAAAAGACTCTTGTCTACCTTTTGCTTCAAAAAAAAAAAAAAAGCTCAAGCTTTAAGTACTAAAGTTGAATATTTAAAAAGTGTCCATCACTGGGTACTCTGTAATGAATACTTACTTCATTTCCATGTTTCTGCAGAAATTCTATTTCCTGTTGTGTGAAAGTAGTCATTGAAATTGACTTCACTCTGTGGGGAGGATTCAAGCCCCGTCTAAAAGAAGAAGCAAGCAGTATTTCGTCAGTATTCAGGAAGTCTGTCATCACACAATCACTTTTAACATAAGTCAGCCTACCCCCAACTAGCATTCAGAAAGCAAAAATCTAATACTGGGATTTCAGAGGAGACCCGTGCTGCACATGCTAACTGCCCCTTTTTATGCAACTTCATGAACACAGTAGACTTGAACTTTTTGAAATCTTAACCTGCTTCCCCAAACTCGTTTGCCTTTTCTTCTTTCATCTCTCTATCTTGGGCTCCTCCAACATCATTTTTCTTTCCCTCCAGCTCCCCTCTTGGTTCAACCTACTCCTACCAGTACTTCTACTTAACCACTACATTTCTGCCAACCAAACTCCCCAGCTCAGACTCTTTTCCTCCCACCTTAACCTTTGCTTCCTGTCTCCTCTCAGCATTTTTTTTTCTAGTTTATTTTTTGCTCCTCTGCACAGGTCTGTTGTCTTCCTCCCCCTGAACACTACGCAAGTAGCAGCAGCTGAAGAAAAAAGCTGCCATTTTTACTGTGCTTCAAACAAGAACAAACATTATTAGTGCAATAGCTCAAAACTCAGTGGCTCTGCCTTAAGCAGAAACTGGCACCAGCCTCACATCCACAGACCGCTGCAGCGGGACTAGTAGCAAGTCAAGTCAATTTTGTTGCCAAAGCCTAATATTGTCAAACCCAGGTCAGTCAACAGCTACAAGCATCAAGAAAAATCTTGCTGAGCAACTGTGCGAGTATAAGAAAAAGCTTGAGAAGAAAAAACTTTTTGCTTAAGTACATGCTAGCTACTGCTTTGGCCTGCAGATACTTGCGATTGAAATCATGCTGTGTTTTGCTCAGTGGCACCAAGGACATTACATCCCACATGCACCAAACAGCAGAGACACTAGCATAGGCAGCACAGCTGTTAGCTTAACAGGCGGGTTCAACAAGTCTTGATGCCTGTCACATCACCTTAAAGAAAAGGTAACTATGAGATTTCAAAGAATGTGCTATGTATGTGAGAAGAAAGTTTCCAGAAGCAAAGCTTGGAGAAGCTTTCCAGGAACGTAGTACAGGGCTAACACATTGCTACCAGACCAGCTGATACGAGCTAGCTTTATTGCTTCTCTCTGCTACTTAGCATTAATAATAAATTTGGTTCAGATTGCCTTTAGGAATAGACATCACTGACTACTAAGTTAAGATTTAAATTTTCTTTAACTTGATGATTATTCCAGGAACATTGTAATTGTTATTTGTCAAACCAGCGCATTGCAAATCTGATGTTCCAAGTATTAAAAGATCCTAACCTTTGTACTCCAGTTTTAAAAAGAAAATTTTAGCTGAGGTTCTATTTAAATGTGACAAAAAAAACAAAAAACCACTACTGTGATTTTAGCTTGCAATTTCACCTTGATGCATAAATCCACTGTACCTGTAAAAGGACAACTCTGCCCCTGTGTTTACAAAACACCTTTGTTTCCACATGTTCAGTTTAATTAAAGCTGGATACCGATAAGAACAATGAGCAGGACATTTTTGTTTAAGCTTCATATTAAAAGAAACAAATTTAAGACACCCCATTTGAAATACCTGAATAAAAACGAACAATGAATTGTATCTTGCTAAGACATACAATGAACTTAGAAGTACCTTAAATGCAAAAATTGTATGTGAATCTACTGATAGCATTCTGTAAAACTAATTCTCATCTTCTGCTTAAGCAAATTCTTCAAACCTGACTGTCTAAAATTGGACTCCAAGGTTTAGTACCTCAGCAAGAAGGCAGAGGAAGTTTTATTAAACTTCGAGAGAGCTTTCAAGCTGGTTTGTCTATTTGGATCAAGCATCCCCAAATAAACTGCTTGTCTTAAGATGTCTGAACTCCACATTAAATTGAAATCAATTTAACTTCTTTTACCAAATTTTAAGCCAAATCCACATTTATTTCACAAATAAACACCACATTAAAATACTGTAATATTACCTAAAATTTAGGAAGTAAATATTCATTTTACGACGATGCAAGTATTAAAAAAATAATCTACAACTTCAACACAATTACACATCACATCACAGCTGCTGCTGGTATAATGATGTTTGCAGGTTTTGTTTGGCTTTTTCTTTAAATACACCTTGTTGCCCCATGCATGCAAGGGAAAAACTACTCACTACGTCACACCGCAGCATCACGTTAAATGACAGGATAGAAATAAAGGTGGTATCTGCTGTGTGCTTCACAGAAATATGCTCCTCAAATAATATATAACAACCAGTGTCTTGCTTTTACACCAAATACGAAGTGGTTCTGTCTGCCTTAGTCTGGTCAATTTACTCTCCTCATTTTAAGGAAGATACCCATAAAAACATTTAGAACTACTTTAAAAGCTGTTCACTAACCAGTCCACACTACTCAGCACAGGCAGGATATCTGAGCTTCCACACTACCTTCTGCTGGGAATTCACATTTACAACAGATATGGATTAAGCGCTATATTTTACCCATGCTTGGGATTTAAAAGCACTGCACACGTTATTTAACCAGGAAAAACACATGTACCTACATTGATTTATCAGGGCTCTTAACGGCTTTTTACACGAGCAAACACGCACTGTCAGCTGTGTTAAGCAGCTGCACAGATGTATTTAAAGCCGTGACTAGCACAGCTTACCCTAACACGAGGCTTCCAGTAGTCCTCTCTAGCCAGTGCAAGATATGTAGTTTTCAAGTTCAGGTTGTAAAATTCCAGATCTGTATAATCTGTGTTTACAGATTACATCCATGACATGTGGTTGAGGTGAATTCTCATTTCTTTTCTGCTCTCCTGCTAAAGGAGGCAAATAGGCCCTGTCCCAAAAAGTCAGATCCCAGCCCAGCAGCACCAGATGCCTCGCGTGATGGCAGAGAGCACATCACTGTACCAGTGAGCCACCAAAGTGGGAAATCTTGAACCTTAATGGCCAGCAATGCAAAGCTAACTGGCTGACTATCAAGCTGCATTATTATACACACAAGTAATTCTTACATATACGTGTAAGATGGCAAGGGGTGGGAGGAAGCCTACAAAAAGCCTCCTCTTACACTAAGCTGTGTATGAAATCAGACTGGAACAAAGGGTTCAATACAAGAGGCTGTATTGCTCAGCATGGAAATACAACCCAAAGCACATGCATAAACTTGCTTAGATAAATTACTTAGAGCCTACAATCAGAACAGCTTAAAAGCAGTTTTATGATTTTCAACTAGGATGAGCCACTTTCAAGCACCCGACACTCATGAACTGACTAGAGCCTCCCTAACACAGCACAGTTGTATTTACAAATTAGAGCTTAAAACAGAAAACCTAAGTACTGAAGCCCCTCTTGGTTCACAAATCCTACGAGATTTTACCCTTCCTCATGTACAGAAATCATTTGATGACCCAGATGATTCACTAACAACTCATCTACATGCAGAGGAAGCTCACTGGTAGGCAGCCAAGTACAATTAAGCTGTATGAGGAATTAAGGACCCCCCTTTTTATATGAAAAAATATATCTAACACTTGCTTCCCTATTCTGTGCATCTGACAAGTGCTTTGCACGGTTCTAATGCTCAGCAGTATTCCTTGTTCAACAGCAGAAAACATTGATTATAATCCTTTAGCAATGACTAAACTCAAACTGACCCTGAACAAATATTTGTGACCCGCAGGGGCGCAGCGGTACCAGTTACTCCTTGCTGTCACCGGGCTCCCGAGGACGCCAGGCAGCAGCTGTCACCACAGCACCCTCGGAGCAGCGCTTGGGAAGGTGCCTGAGCCAGACGGCTCCTGTCACCGCTGCAGCATCCCACACCGAGAGCCCACTCACCAGCACGAGCTTTGTACTCAAAATGGGGCATTTCTGGGGGACAGTGCTTCCAGCTGGAAGAATCTCCTCCACCGATTCCGTCTACGCTGCCGGTGACCCAGCCCGCCAGCCGGGAAGTCACAGAGACCACAGGCATGGCTCTTCTTCAGGGGTACTGTTAAAGCATGTGCTTTTACAGAGGAAGCTTCGAGGCTGCTGGCACAAGGTTGTGAAGTCCCACAGTTTAAACATTAAACATTCAAAACACCGTCCGTGAGCGTTTGTTCCTAACAATTCAGTAGCCAGTTATGGCTGAACTTGGGCTTGTTGGTGGAACAGCCTTTTCTGTGTTCACTGCAAACAAACGTCAGCAGAGGTTCAGAGAATACTGGCCAGGGCTGGACACGCACACAGTAAGTGGGCTTTGCTGAGTTAGAGGGTCACTCCCATGGGAGGACAGGGGACAGATGGCTACTCACCACCGTTAGTATCACCCTGTGTCAGATCCTAACATGACCTCAAGTCTGAGCCAGCAAACCCCGACCCTCTAGGAAGCAGGAAGTTACTGAGAGATAGCAAACACCAAGCCAGCAGAGAGCACCTACATCCCCAAGTGCCTGGACAGCAAGTTTTGGAAAGGCAGCGTCACCACATTCATTGCTATTTCTGTGTTACTGTTATTAGCAAAAAGCAGTAATGGCCTTTCCTGGTACCTGAGGACTTCCCTGCAAGCCTTCCACCACCTCACAAGCTCACTTTATATTTTAACAGCCAAAGGCTTATGTACACAGTTAAGATTAATTTAACCCATTTATTGGGAAATAAATCCTTTCTGGACTGCATAGTATTTATTGTGGCATACACATTTCCTTAGCTTTCCAGCCATGACACTGAAGAAAAAAATGAAATATACATACACATACATAAAACCCAGAGCTTTTTTCTGAGCACGTCCCCAAGAAAAAAAATGTCCTGGAAAACAATGCTAACACAGCCAGCATCACCTTCACTCTAACACCACTTATTTAGGCAATTTTAACTTCTGCAGAAATTCTTCTGGGGAAAGGGACAGTAAATCACAGCCATTACACCAAGATTTATTGTTGAGTTTGTTCCTGGTATTGGCCAAACACACTAATCTGGCTGATACAGAAGTCCCTTAGCCAGGAAAATGTAAGATTTCAACTAGGAATACTATAAGCAGCCAACAGAAGGCCACATCATCCAGTAATTGTAAGAAGTTACATAAAAAAAAAGCTTTATCATTCCCCGCAGTAACAATATGCTCTGAGTATTCTTGGTTGCTCCTTCCTAACAGAAGCCCAAAGTGCAACCACCTGAATGGGAAAGATCCCGGAGGGCTGGAGGGGAAGGGGTGAGGAGGGGTACCGGGGGGAGGAAGGGGAGTAGGGGAGCCCTGGTTATCACATCAGCAGGCAGTACACACGCCTCCTGCCAGGCAGTGTTACATCAGGTGTTTGTGCACTACAAAATGTGGGGAAGTAAGCTCATAATCAAACCAAGGGACCTCTGTCAAATGAGAAGAACCTTTCTGCCAACCCTGACATCACGAGGAGAAGCCTTCTGACCTGGCACTATCATAATCCTTGACCTGATGAGACAGCTCTGGCACAGCACTTCCTCCCACTTGGGGGGAAAAAAACATGACGTGCGTATTTCTACACATCCTACATTCTTGTCCAACACCAGAAGGCAGAATTCGGCACAGCTTCCATGACGTAGCATGCTTTCTTTCCACATAAAGAGAGCTTGAACACAGGGCACAAGCAGAGCCGCTATCCACACCACTATGCATGACCATGCATGCTCCATTCTGCACAGCCCAGCCTTTGTTCTGGTAAACCCAATCCGTAGGAAATACCCAAGCCCTACATATTATAGGAAACAAGTTAGTTATTCATAACAGAAGAGGTTGACAAGACTCACTTTCAACATTTAAATCAGAAACAGATCATCTTCAAGTCACTAGTTTTTCATCATTTTCAGCAGCATCTGAACAAGCCAGTCAGACTATTTTGGGAGCAGTGGGGAAAGCGGTGGTTTTCTTAAAGCTCTATCTAGTAATAAGGCATCACTCTCTTTCTATACATAGAATTGTCAGTAGAAATAAATGATGGATCCCAGATGAATATTTGGGGTTTTAACAGATTGTCCTTACCAGAACAATGAATAAACACCTCAAAAAACCTGCAAAAAAACCTCGTCAGACATCAGATCTCAAAAGTTTAGAGCTGACTGTACCGATGTCTATCCAAGATCATATGATGTTAGCAGCTGTTTGTTATAGCTAACTGAGCACCTTTCTGAAGGAAACTTGTTAATGTATGAGCATTAGTCTGGCACTGCACCTTATGCTTCAAAGACAGGCTACTTGACTCTAAGAATACTTCCTGCACCAGGCTAGAAAAAAAATTGAAAGAGGAAGCAGTGCAAGTCATTCACATAGCACACAAACAGGGCAAAGTAATAATAATATTAAAGCCTTACAGTAAAACAAGTGCCATGAGGTGGAATGCAAACAGCCATTAAGGACTATGGAGGCAGCAGTACTTCCACACATTAACCAACACGTGGTTCCTCCACTGTGGAAATCTACATTAGGCAATTGGAAATAAGTTGCATGAATGGCTATTCTTACAGAAGTGTTACAAATATCAGTTTCTGATAGTAAAGCAGACCTCACCTGTCTCTTAAGTCTCATTATTAAGGAAATATCCCATCACCTAGGGTCTGACGCTTTAACCACTATGTGAGATCTTGCATGCACCATTTATGAAAGCATTACTGAATCAATATGAAAGAACGAGCCCAATTTTACTTCAGGAGAAAGTTTTAAGTCCTCTTCATAGTCATTTACATCAACTTCAAGCATAGATTTTTTTTTATATATATAGAAACACTGTGTATTTATAATAAGAGATGCATTATATTAGAATAACATATTAAGAAATGTCTTTCAGAAAAAAGATCTACTTTCTTTAAGCACAGTAGCATCCAAATGATGGCCAACCTAACAGCAAGTGACAGCTGTTCCTTGCTCACTACCTGTTTCACTGCACGTGCATCCTTTACGTTACTGTAAGTTGGACTATGGACTTCCGTAGGCCGTACATCACAGCTAACAGGAGGAAAAAAAACCTCTTGAACCTGTGTTAAACATCTCAGCAACACACACAATATATTTGTCTATTAAGATTAGGACACCTGCCTGAAAAATAAAGGAGAACATTCTCATATGGCAGTTTTGTCATGCTATTAGTTTAACTAGTAAGAACACGTGCAACCATTAAATAAGCTTTGTGCAGTAGCTTAAAATAGTTTCACATGCCAGCACAAATAACAGTTTGCTAACATAGCAAACAATAGCCAGGGCTGGCTGATTAAGTGCCATGTACATGTCAAAAACGGGAGGCTCTTCAGCTCCACAACCTGAATGCAGTTTCTGTATTTGCGTCAAGCCTGTTCAAAAGTCTATACAAAGTAGAAGAAAAAAAAAACAAGTCTAATTAGCTGCCTAGCATAAAAGGCGGCTTGTTCCATGTAAATTCAGCACAGAATGAACATGGTTGCTTTGTTTCAAGCCTCATTGTAATTAGCAACTTTGTTCCAAAAGAGCAGACTACGGAAGACCTGTGTGGGGCAGGGTCCATAGTCAGTCCTTCTTAGTAAGGGACAGAAATTAGTTCAGGCTCTCTCGTGGGCGTTTTTTGAACTAAAACCTTTACAAACAATCAGGATCCTCTGACACACTGCTTATTACTTGGGCCACTTCTTTGACTCTGCTCCATTCCACAGAAGCACCAACACGCGGACGGGCTCAGCTCAGCAAGCAGTACCGCTGCAGACAGCCGGCTTTTCCTCCGGTCATGTATACACAACCGGCATCCTACAGATACCCCGAAACCCTGACCTGCCTGATCCCAGCTGCTCCTGCTCCATCCGTGCTCCTCAGGGGAGGAAGGGTGGAAAAGGGAGGAGTGGGGGGAGGCCCGTGCAGGAATGAGGAACAGGAAAAATGCAATCTGCTTTATCAGAGCCAACCCCTTTCTAAGGCTCACACATAAAGTTTGTATGAAGCAAGACTAAGACTTCAGAAAGAAGTAGTGGATTTTTTTTTTTTTTTTTTTTTTTTTGGATCACGTTAAACTGCTAAGCCCGGAGATTACCCTTTTAGCTGGAGCGTGAAGAGTTGCCTCACAAACTTGTGGCACTGCGGGCACGATTTGGGGCACGGCCGGCTACCCCCGGCCCCCAGCACCACCGCCCGCTGCTGCCGGCGGGGGCAGCCCCCGGCCCCGGCACTGCCACGCAGCCGGGCGCTGGGCCCTCGGCCCCAGGGGCATCCCCCAGGTACCCCCGGCGCCCCCCGGCAGCCTGCCCCCGCCGCCCCGTCCCTCCCAACCCCCGGCACGGAGCCGGGCGGCCCCCGGGGGGCGAAGCGGCGGCGCCCGCCCCGACTCACAGGATGCCGGAGCAGGAGGTGCAGACGAAGCTGCCCACCGTCATGTCGGTGTAGGTGGGGCCGCGCTGGTCGCAGTCGAAGCACTTGCGGTTGGGCGGCAGGCTGCTCATCTCCCGCAGCAGCTTCAGGTGCTTCTCCTCCTGCTTCCGCTTGGCGCTGGCGGCCATGGCCCCGCCGGCACGGGGTCGGCCCGGCACGGCGCCGGGACCCGCTCGCACCCCGACGGCGCCGGCGCTCCGGGGCCCGGCCGGCGGGAGGAGAAGGGGAGCGGGGCGGGCAGGAGGGGGAGAAGGGCGAGGAGGAAGGGGCGGGCAGGGCAGGGCAGGGCAGGGCAGGCGGCGGGCCGGGGAGGGAACGGAGCGCGGCCCGGCCGGAGGGCGGGGAGGGGCGGAGGGGGAGGGCAGGGAGCAGCGGCGCGGAGGAGGCCGGCGGCGGCGGCGCCAGGCCCGGGGCGGCTGAATGACGAGCCCGGGCGGAACCTGCGCGACACCTTTATGAGATCAGACAACGAGATGGCGGCGGCGGCGGAGCCGAGCGGGTTCTCCGGAGGCAGCGCCCTCTGCCGCCCGGGAGGACGCATCCCATCCCCTCCCTCCCTCCCTCCATCCCTCCATCCCTCCCTCCGCCCGCCCGCCCGCCCGCCGAGGAGGCGCTCCCGGAGCCACCGGGGCTGCGAGAGCCGTGCTGGGCAGCGGGCAGGGCGGCTCCGTGGCGAGCCTCGGTGCGAAAAGCTCCGCGAAATGGAGGCTTCGCCCCCCGCACCCGCCGCCCTCCTCCACACGCCCCGCAGCCCCGCGTGGGGAGGCCGGCCGGCGGGTTCCGCCCTGCATGAGGAAAATGTTACCTCGCCACACCGCCCCTGCAGCCCCCCGAGGCGCCCCCGTTTAGCAAAAGTGTGAAATTTCTGTCATGGAGGCGACCATGTGGGAGGTTCAAGGCCTTGGCGTCCGTCCCGGGCTGGAAATGCCGTGGGGGGGTGGCTCCCACTCCTGTGGTGGGACCCCAGGGACTGAGTGCCCTGTAGTGCTTCACAGGGGCTCGGAGAAAATTGGTGTGATTTTCACAAGACAACTTTGGGAACTTTGATATCTGCGTTGGTTTCTTTGTAACTGCCATCAGAGGTCGCCAGGTTCCCCTTGTGAATATCACAGAATCGTCTAGGTTGGAAGAGACCTCCAAGATCACCCAGTCCAACCTCTGACCTAACACTAACAAGTCCTCCACTAAACCATATCGCTAAATTCAACATCTAAATGTCTTTTAAAGACCTCCAGGGATGGTGACTCCACCACTTCCCTGGGCAGCCCATTCCAATGCCTAACAACCCTCTCAGTAAAGAAATTCTTCCTAATATCCAACCTAAAACACCCCTGGCGCAACTTTAGCTCGTTCCCCCTCGTCCTGTCACCAGGCACATGGGAGAACAGGCCAACCCCCACCTCACTACAGCCTCCTTTAATGTACTTATAAAGAGCGATAAGGTTGCCCCCGAGCCTCCTTTTCTCCAGGCTGAACAAACCCAGCTCCCTCAGCCACTCCTCATATGACTTGTTCTCCAGACCCTTTCCCCTTAAAAGAGAATAAAATGAGTTAAGTCACATATATTTACTGATATCCTTGAGGAATCCTGGACTCTGGCTTGAGCTCAGACCTACCACTCATCTACAAAATAGTGTTTGTTATCTATAAAGGTGTCTAAAGGAATGGCCTTTCCAACAGAGTACAAAATACTTTCAAAGAAAAATATCCAATCTAATTTATTACACCTGTATTATTTGGTGATTCAGTTTGCAGAACCACCTAGCAACACTGTAAGTGATTAAAATCTTTTAAGGTTTAATGATTCCCTGTACTGTTTATTTACGGTCAAATCTTGCACCCTTGACGTCAGTATCTGTTAGCACTGGCTTGTAGAAGCAAGATCTGATCTACTGTATTTTCCTCATAGTTTGCGTTTTCCTCATAGTTTGGTGGGGGTTTAGTTCAAAAACAAAACAAAACAAAAAACGAGGTTTTCAGCATCAGTAATTTGGCATTTCTCTGATTTCTCTGGACTTGCTCATTTAAATGAGCTGATCACAGAATCACAGAATGGCCGAGGTGGGACGGGACCTCTGAAGATCATCTGGTCCAAGCCCTGCCAAGCAGGATCACCTAGAGCACATTGCGCAGGGCTGCATCCAGGCAGATTTTGAGTATCTCCAGAGAAGGAGACCCCACAACATCTCTGGGCAGCGTGCCCCAGCGCTCTCTCACATCACAGTAACGAAGTTCCCCCTCGTATTCAGCCGGAGCCTCCTGTGCTTCAGTTTGTTCCCATTGCCTCTTGTTCTGTCGCTGGGCACAACTGAAAAGAGACCGGCTCCATCCTCTCAACACCCTCCCTTCAGATATTTACACACATTGATGAGGTCTCCCCTCAGTCTTCTCTTTTCTGGGCTAAACAGGCCCAGCTCTCCCAGCCTGTCCTTGTATGACAGCTGCTCCAGTCCTCTCATCACCAGCAGCTCCATGTCCCTTGTCCTGGGGAGCCCAGCACTGGACACAACGCTCCAGGTGCAGCCTCACCAGGGCTGAGCAGAGGGGCAGGATCACCTCCCTCAACCTGCTGGCAACACTTCCAAACACAGCCCAGGACACCGCTGGCCTGCTTGGCCTCAAGGGCACGTTGCCTGCTCCTGGTCAGTCCACCGGGACTCTCAGGTCGCTCTCTGCAGATCTGCTCTCCAGCAGGTCAGCCCCCAGCCCATACTGGTGCTTGGGGTTATTCCTCCCTAGGTGTAGGACCCTGCACTTGCCCTTGTTGAACTTCATGAGGTTCCTCTCAGCCCAACCCTCCAGCCTGTCCCTCTGAATGGCAGCACAGCCCTCTGGGGCATCAGCCACTCCTCCGATCAAGCAGGCCTAAATCTACAAGCCAGGGTACAATGTACTGATCTGAAATATTTCTAATGCAGATGGCAGGACCCTTTCACGATGAAACATAAGCATCACTAAATCACTAAATAGTCACAAATATTTAAAAAGTATTTATTAAAGTAAACACGGAATATTTCCAGTCTTATAAGGACCAAATTGTATCTATTTTTTGTCTAATTTCTAACTTTTCTCTGAAACGCTAATATTTTTGTTACTCAGAAGTTTAGTTTTTCTTTTTTCTTCTATGAAACATGCTAACATTGGAGGTTTTCCAGTGACCTAAATGACCTAAAGCAGATGAGCTAAATTTAGGAAAAAAAAAAGTTTAAAGGTTAAAAGGCAAGTTTTGTTGTTGTCATTGGTTGTTGTTGTTGTTGTTGTTTTGTTTTGTTTTGTTTTTTCTTGGAAAATTCTTTGTACAGAGAGTACTGGTATTGGGTAAAAGATCTGCTGTAGCAAAGAGTTGCTGCTACAATTTCATTTTGGTTTCAATGAGAGTCAAAGGTGCTTTTACCTTGCCTGAGTAAGATATTGTCCAACTCTGCTTGCTTCTATCATGAATATCATATAGGAACAGGTGTTAATGAAAATGATACCATCATCATTGAAGTTTTCATCATCATTAAAATGTAGAACTGAGCTCACAGGGAAAATCCTAGTACTATATAAGTCAATCACAAGGTTCAAGAGGAATTTTATGAATTTTGTATTACAGTGAACTCTAATTTGTTTCATTAAGAAAATGCTAAGATGCTATTCATGGACAGCACCAAGATGGGCCTATAGAATCATTTAGGTTGGAAAAAACATTCAAGATCATCAAGTCCACCCATCAACCTGACCTACTTACCAAGTCCCATCACTAAACAATGAGTCTTAGGGCCACTTAAGGTCATAGAATTCATAGAATCATTATGTTAGTAGAAAAATATTTTAAACATTAATTGGTTTTAGAAATCACTTTTTAAAAATATTGAGCCTCTTTGTTCTGTCTTCTAAAGCTGATTTAGACCAAGAAATTATGTAATGAGTTAATGAGACTTTGCAGGTTTGTGAGGATGCACCCTTTTATAAACACCCAAAAGGTCTATGAGTTTTGGATTCTCTTAAAGATTGTGAGCGATGTGCTCCAAATCTTGGGTTCCTACAAGCAAGCATCTAAATCTTGAGGTGTTGATTTCCATAGGAACTGGTGCTTGAGAAATACAACTACCTATGCATAAATGTATGTGTTACACTGTTGACATATGTAGGGCTGAAAACTGGCTGAATCAGCTTCCAGCCCTGTTCTATCTCCCCACAAGCAGTAAGTAGCTGTGCTGTTCTTCCCTTTCTATTTTTTAACAGCTAGCATTACTTTCCTCAAGGCAGATGGCTCATTTTTTTTCTTCTCCAAATTACTAAGGGCAAAAATGCAGAAATAATACATACAAATAAAAACTCTACTGTTCAGTGTCATTCTTTGATTTTCTTTTGCATTATGTATTTTTCAGTTTCTCAACCCTAGGACCTGAATTTCCTTTCCTATAGCTTCTCTGTCCAGATCTGCGTTCTCTCCTCTAAATGACCTTACTTACACTTCTGTGAAAATATACTGGACACATGTTAATTCCAAAAATATTTAATCCCTACCACACCTGCTACAGCTTTTAGCATTAAAATTAACTTCTTAACAAACGGTAAAAGAATGGTTTCTCATGTTTGCAACATTTCTCTTTATATAGATATATATATAAATTAAAAGTTCTCCCCAGTCACGGGCAACAATTTCTGAAAGACAGAGCTTCAGTAATCCTTTAAATCTGGGCTAATATGGTATAAATTATAATATACAAGCACATAATCTAGGGGACTTGTTGTCAGGACCAAAAGAAACAAGTGTCTAAGAATGTACATCTGGGAGATGAATAAGACATCCACTGTTTGTCACTAGGATTGAGGTCAATAATATCCATTTTAAAGCAATTAACCCAGCAGGCTAAGTGATGTGGTAATTATCATGCTGAAAGACTAATGGGCTATTAAATCCATCTTGCTTCACTACTGATGGGCATACAAAATTAATCCTGGGATTAGGTGTATCACATCTGTGGTAAACCGCTTCTGCAAGATTTGTATATGAAAAGTTTTCTGAAAAATGCTAAGAAAGATCGCAGCAAGTTTATCTGACAGGAATGTTCGCTGGTATGCTCTACCAAAGATTTGGTCAACTGAGTATAAATTAACATGTCTTGTCCTGGCCTTAGTTGAGCAGTGTCTTTTTGTTAATGACTAGATACATTTCAGTAAAAGTTCAAAACAAAAGTCATAGTAGTGTTCATACAAACCACTTTTTCTTGTTGACAGTTATTTAAATCAAGACAATTTAACTGTGGGCAATGGTCAAACGAACATGATTGAATTACAGAAATGTTTTTATTTGAAATGCCATTTCCCTTTGACATTTCCCATCCACTGCTATACCATTAACATAGTAAGAGAAGTAAGAGATGGATAGCCCTGCTTTTACAGCAGTTGTAGGAAACAGGCCTTACAGTGAAGGGAAAGGTGCAACCACATCGGGTTGGTTGCATTTTCATAATGCACATTAGCGGTCTGTCATTTTTTTGGAGCAACATGTTCTGGTAGTGTGACATACGCCTAAACCCTTTGGAGTAACGTAGGGTAGGAAGGGATTCTCAGACACCACAGGGATGGAAGCCTGAGATTCAGAGCAGAAGCACTGGCGGCTCTCAGGATGACACGGAGGAGCTGGAAGACATTGGGTGAGAGGCACAAAACCAAGTGCTAGGAGAAGAGCAAGAAGTATCAAAAAGACCAAAAAAATATGGACTGAAAAAGCAATTCTTTAATTTCATTCCTTCATAGTGTATGACTTAGTGCATTATACCTGTATTAACAGAACGGCTTTTACACTTTTCTTGAGACACTGAAGCTGTGTAGGGTCAGGTATCAGGCATCAATGGCAAGACACATACTCTTCTTTCTGCAAAGTAAGCTAGAATTTTCCTACTAACCTGAACAAACCAGACTAGTTTTAAGAATAGGATCATAAAGATGCAGAACACCTTTCTAAAGTTAGTACAAGAGATCAATGCCAGAGGTAGAAAAAAGACCAAAGTCTCATTGCTCTTATCTTGATGTTCTACTTTGGTGATAATTGCTAAGAATGAAGGCCGCACTGTAAACAATCATTTTGGTGAGCTTCTTGCAGCCATTAATTTCTCAAATTATTTTTCTAAATTGTTTGAATGAAAATAGAAAAAAAATAAAATGAACTTTTGCCTGGTTTAAATCTGTTACCGTGTAGTTCAGTTGAATCTAATTGAAGCGTTGCAATGGGAAGGCCTGAGATTTCCCAGATGGACTCCCACCTAGCACTATTATCCTGTGCACTTCTCTCTCTTTTTCTCTTCATTGCCTCAAGTTAACTAAGCACGTTACTTCTCTCTCACAGAAATGCTTTCCTTATGCTTTCTTCATCTTCTACTTTTGTTTTCATAAAGCTACTAGATTGTATATCCGTCAGTAAGGTAAAAAAATAAGTTCTGTTTTAGCTTTTAAGCTATTTTATTTTATTGTATTTTTAAACTTTTTAGCTAACATTACTCAGAAAAGTGAGAAGCTTCTGTTTTATTTAATTTTTGTTGGCAGTCAGTAATTAAACACTGTGCTCTCCTGGCTGGACTGGAGCTACGAGGGGACCTTCTGAGTCTGCCTCACCTCAGAGTCCAACTATTTAACTGCCTTTAGATTTGCAAGTTCCTTTAGGCATCATGCTCACTGAAGAACAGATTTATTATTCTTTCTTTTTCCAGTGGGGATTTTTTGAGTGCAGGATTGTCCGACCTCATAGTGCAATCCGGTCTGGTTCAGCAGGAGGTTTTCAAAGCCAGGGAGGCCGTTTCAGCTGACTGACCTGTTCCCTTTTCCATGGATTTTTCCATTTTCTTAATTTTAATGAGCAATGTTGTTAGCTCAGGAGGCCGTATTCTCTTCCTGCTTCCTACCTTGGTCAGTGATGTTGAAAGGTTATCAATATTTCAACCTTGCCCCTTTATTTGACACAGTTCTTGAATTTCCATCATGCCTTGAGAGTACAAGATCATATTCCAGTTTGTAATCACAGACTAGGTAGTGGAAAGAATGTGCCTATATACAGTTGCAGTGAAGGCAAAACATCTGTCACAGGGACATCTCGTATGTGAGGTGGTTGTATTTTATTTTTAAATTCATCCTTACAGTAAATGTTCCTTATTTTTAGGGTGTAGTCGATGCTTCTGTTGCTGATTCTGATTTGTATTTTTTTATCATTGTTCTGTAAGTTCCTGTAGTTGATCAATGCTTTATGAACTGCACTATAGGTCACAGGACTGCTTGAAAAAGGCTTTTTTTTTCATGATGTGGCCTTTCAGAGAAAAATCCCAGAGGAGAGTGGAACCCTTTACACTGAAAGGGGAGTATATTCACACGTGACAATAGAAAATTCCTAAATGGCAACAGAAAAGTAATGGTGAGCCATAGCAGGGCTTCCATTTACTGGGGCTGCCCATGGGAATGCGAGCAGTACATGAGGCAGCCTAGAGCCTGTAGGTAGGAGAGAGGTTGTGAAAAAAATAGAAAGAAGCAAATGAATAAACTAGGAAAGAAAGAGCTGAAAGACAGGCCTAGGAGATGGAAAAATATTTGGTTCTAAATTAGAAGAGGAAGAGAGATATTTGTGTTCTGTCTAAACCACCAACAATTTCTTTGTTATTCAGCTACCTAAATTACTAAATCAGGAAACGTTCTCCCAGCTCTCTGAATGGGAACAACTTGATTTTCACATTAATCTTTATATAACATAGCTTATTTCTTGAGCTATGAATGATATTATATTTAAAGCCCAGTGTATTTTCAGACTCAGTTCTTTAGTACCTCCTCTACGTGATGATGAGCATTTCCTGCCTGTTTTCTGTAAAACCCCCACGGGAGTGAAGAGAGGCCTTTGTTCCTCTCCACTAATGAATCTAAATTATTGATTAGTCAGTCTAATTGGTGGAAACTTCTACCAGTTAGTGCTGTCTTAGAACTACCTTAGATTTGGTAAAAAGAATTGGAGGTAGTTTGACAAACATCTTCACAGAAGGACATGCACAGTTAGAACAGAGACAAGTAACATTTTCAACCATTTTTCTCCCATTTCCCTACGCTTTACAAAATATACATATTCTGCTGCAGACTTCCCTAGAATTTCAGTTCTATTAATAAATATCATTTGAAGGTTAATTTGCAGAACAGAATTTACTGTTGTGAGCAGACATCCTTTGGTGCTTGTGTTAATGCTGAAACAGTTTTTACAACTGTAATCTACATGCAGAAACCAGGACAAAATTCTGTAATTCTCTGAGTCTTGCATTATTGTAGCAATATAGGCCTGTGATATCAAGAGAAAAGAAAGCACGAAGTCAATCTGAATATATATAGAGAATGAGCTGAGTCTGAAATGCCAAGTCAAGCCATGAAATACTAATCATGCACTGAGAAACACTAAGGAGGTAAACATGTGACTCCAGTGTAGCAGTGTTTTAATTTTTATAAAAATAGGTGAACAAATGCAGCGAACAAATCAATCAGCATAAATATCAGAAAGACTAAAAGTCCTGGAAATATCATTTTGGATTTGAAGTGAGATAAAAAAGAACAGTATCTTAGTGTAAAGTAATGAAAATGTACATGAAATAGGAAAATTTGGGAAACAGAGCTTTCAGATGCCAGATATTCAAATAGAAGAACAAAAGAAAATAAGCCACAAAACATGAATATGGGAAAGCTCAGTTCTTTGATCACAGAGATTCTGAAAAAAAAATATAATTAGAAGTGGACTGACAAAGGGAAACCTGATGCTTCAAATTTAGTTTAATTTTTCTCATTACTGTAATTTTTAAGTCTGAGATACCATCAAGATTTTTTTTTCCAGGAATCCCTGAGAATCTGTCATGTGCAAACTGCAGTTCTGTTGTTCAAGGAGGACAAGAGAAAAGGGCTTTGTTACTGGCAGTATTAACGTGTTAGAAGAGCACTACCAAGATGCACAACAAACAAAAATCCCCTGGAGAACATAGTAAAGGTTAATGCAGTTGGAGTGAATAGATGCGGATAATCCTTGGTAACTGCAAATATCCTCTTAAGGGAGGTTTTCTGGAGGAGAGACCTAATCTCAGCCCATACATGGGAAAAATACTGCTAAGACTAATAATATTTTAGCACTTTCTACGCTATTTAGTTTGGAAGTAAGGGGCAAACCCTCAAACTGTTGTTTAGAATAATTAACTGAACATGAAAAGGAGACAAGTGGGTCTCCTGTACAGTCTGCTGTATGGCAAGAGCACCTTCAGTTCCTCTCCTTCAGCTGACTTTTCAACACTGCAAGTCATTGCTGCAGATACAAAGAGATAAAAAAAAAAAAAAAAAAAAAAAAAAAAAAGGTTTCTTTCAAGAATGTAGTCTCTGATTACACGGCAATGACAGGTATGCCTACTCATTGAAAAAACATACATGAATTTCAATTAAGAAGGCCAATTTTAGGATATTTGTAAGTATTTGACAAATAAGTCAAAAAATAAGTCAAATAAGTCAAAAAAGAAAAAAAAAAAAAAAAGAAGTATTTGACAAATAGAAAAACTCTTTCCTAAACAAAAGGAAAAAGAGAAATGCTTATCAGTGTACGGCTTAACTAAAAAGACTTCACATGAAAAAGAAGCTGTCTTGATGACATAACAGAAGTATTTCAAATGTAATGCTTACCTGCTTAAATAAATTAAAACAAAACAAAACAAAACAAAGCACTTAAAGCATGGTGGGCACCATAGTAAATAGTATTCTTTTCCAATTTGGGACTGGAAAATAATAAGTGTTCAGAACAAAACCTTGGTGTTTTTTTGTTTGTTTGTTTTTTCAGTTTGGTTTGTGGACAAGGTATTTAACTGAAGAGATTGAACAGATACCCTGAAACAGCACACTGAAAATTTGGGGACAATGTCCTTTCAGACCAATAGTTATTAAAGAGCAGTGCCTTACTGACACAGACGCAGAAATTTTAGAAATACAACCACTGTTATACAGGAGATTTTTAAGCAAAAGAAAAAAAAAATTCCTCCATGGATGAAGAAAATTGGCAGTAAGGAGGAACCTGACAGTTAATAAATCATCACAAATATGGCAACAAAAGCATTTAAGCATTTCAGAAGCTATTAGCCAGTGTAGTATTCCTTACAGCCTAGCTCTTCTAATCAAGTATCTCCTAACTGTTAGAAGTTGTGACACTGCCTGTACAGCTTCACCAGAGTGGAGTTCATGTTGACCTTCTTAAGTTATCAAGATCCCCTTTCTGAATACCCAAGTTTTTTGCATCCTGCTCCTCTGTGCGTAGGGTTCTTTTTGACCTCAGTATTTGCTGCTTAAGTTCCAGCTGGCCACTTTTTCTGATTCAACGTATTCTTGAGCAGTTTATAAATACCACCGTGATAGCACAGCTGCCCTCCAGCTTAAATTTTCCCTCCCTGCACATAGTGGTGTGCAGGCAGATAAAGGCCTAGCTGAACCATGCACACATGTGGGTGGAAGATAGAGCAGGTGTGTGCCCAGCGGGGCCGATCAGCTGGGGCTCAGCACCCTGCCGTGAGCTCTGGCTGCGTGGCCCAGCCCGTCTCTTTCCTGATTCTGAGGGAACTAGGAGCATAACCATGCTAGAAAAAAAGGAAAAACAAACAGAAAAAACACCACACCAAAACATTTTAAGCTCACTAATGATTAACAGCGAAAGGTTTCATACTAATTATTGAAGTTTCAGGTTTTACAGCCCAAAAAATCAGTATGAGCTGACCTAGACATTAGCCAGGGTAAAGTCTTGTTTTACACTCCTTCTCTTTCCATCACTGGTGGCTGCACAAACCCACCTGTCACAGGGTCTAATTCTTCCTAGTTCACCCTCATTACAGACCAACAGCCGATGGATGTTCAGAGCACTGTCCTCAGTCCCAGCTGTGCTGCAGAGCGCCCCGTGTTTTCTGCCTGCAGGGAGAGCCCCTCAGCACTGCAGGCAATGGCCATAACTGCCCTCGGTTCTCTCTTCAGGGAGTTTCATCCCCTTGTGTAGTGAAATCAGAGTAACTCCTTGTCAGCATAAACCCTTTGGAATGACATCTTCGTGTTGAAAGGATGTATTGATATGCTTCAGAAAAATCACCGTGCTGTTGCAGTGTGAACAGTGTGCTTTGCAGGCTCCAAAAGCAGCCTGGTAAGAGTCAGCAGAACGCAGCAGTAGATTCAGTCACTACAACCAAATCCCTTCTGTGATCGGGGGGATTCTTCTTTAAAGGAAAGTTTTGAAGCTTATCCCAAATTTTATCATACTTTAAAAAAGTATATTTTTTCCTAGTTCCTGACCTAGTTTTGATTTACTAGAAAGTGATGATTAGAGCAATCCAGTCAAGAAAAAAGCTCAAATTTATTTTAAATTGTCTGCTTTTTTCTCACTTGGAGTAAGGAGATCAACCAAATTCAGTCTGGCCCATGACCATCTCCTAATACTTGATCTTAAACCCAGGCTTGCAGCAGGGAGTTGAAATACCCAACCAAGAACCGACAAACTCAGCAAGAATCTTTCAAAGAAACAAACCATCAAATGGTTTGCCTACCCCTGAAGCCAGGGAACAGCCAATGGTTTTGATACCGGTCCAGACTTCCATGAAGCGTCTCAGGCTGCCTCTATTCGTGCTGCACGTGGGCTGTTGGGAATCTTGTCCGCAGCCAGCGGGCACCGCGTCGCTGTGCTGGCTCCCAGCGGCTGCGAGAACAAAACAGGCAGAGCCAAGGGCCTGAGCATGAAACTATGTGTGGGAGCATCGCACGCGTGTTCTTCCTACAGTAATAAAAGCAGCAATGGGAGCAACAATGACTTCTCCTGACCTATGTGCCGATCCACTGGCGGGAGTGTCATCGTCCCCCCAGGTGCTGTCTCACTTGGCCGGGCAATGCAGGGTGCTGAACATGCCTGCCTGGTTGAAAACGTGCTGAAAAAACATCTCACAGTATCTGGGGGAAGACATGAAACATATAACAAATATTTCCATTGCAAAAGGAACATAAAAGCCAAACTGAACTGTACTCTGCTGTAATAAATAGAAAATGATGCTTAAATCACTCCATTCGAGAGCCATCAGCCCCCTAGTGAGGGGAGGCCGAGGAAATTATCCCAGCGGCCGTGCTGAGCTCACTGCCGCAGCTGTGGCTTGAGGCAGGAGGTCTGCGAAATGGCACAAGCAGCCGTCAGCTACACAGATTTAGATTAGGCAACAGTTTTATTTCTGGTGGGACTATAAATAATGATATTTTGTAAATATTCTCAGCTCTCATCTCTTGAAATTAAAGAGAATAATCATCATTAGCATTCAACTAGCATTCAGCAAATGAAGCCATTTTCTCTAGACTTTTCATCCTTAAAAATTTCTGATGTTGGAGTTATTTCTACAAATTTTTCCCGTTACTTTGTCACCCTAAACGTTGATCTTTTTGCCCTCTAGTGGTGGGAATGCTTCTCCCGGTCTGCCTTGCCACTAATCCCACACGAATTTTGCAACACCTGTTCAGTTTCATTAGGATTTTCTTAGTTACATAGGTAGTACTGCCTCCACGGGGGAGATGAACCACAAGAAGAGATTGCAGAATTATGTCTTTGAACCCCGAATCTCTGATATTTTCTGGAGGTTTAGGTCTAATGTAGGACACTGGTGCTCCACTATTGTGCTTCCTTCAGCCTTAAAGGATGCGTAATGATTTTCACGTAGCTGAATTAATTACTTTTTTGATCTGGCAATATCCCCTGCTTTACCTCCTAATCATGGATCTGGACATGTTTCCCCAAAACGCCATCTCAGTGTCACGGTGGGGCTGCTGTCAGTTAATGGTACTATGAAGTGGTGGCATCATTCTCTACAAGTAGGCAAGTGAGCACAAGATTTTTTAAAGCTTCCAAACCTGGAACCTTTACACATGCATCTCCCACACTGGTCAAAAGTGCTTCTTTTCTCTAGAACGTGGAAATTTGCCAATGGCACTCTTTTCCCCTCCACCTAAGTATACCAGCCATAGGCTACAGAGCGAGACAAGTACACCTCCAACCAAAGATGGGATTCAATGGTATTTAAATGTGTGTGGATCATGAAACTACGGAATCTGTTGACAGAGCAAGGAATTATAGCTAACTACCATCTTTCTACTGAACCATCTTGTGTTAAATAGTGTTAAAAGCTTTTTTGAAGTTGGATATGAAAACATTCTTTCAGGATTTTTTTTTTAGTGACACATGTAAGTTTTTAGGGTTAGAAATGCTACAAAAAATTGGCCAAGTTATTTGAACGTCTACTGAGAATACCATTTTTTGAACACACACACACACACACACACACACCTACCTATTCATGCAATTAACTTTGGTGGCCTACATAGAGTACCAAAATTAAGTATTTTAAGCAGAAATCATGCCTTCAGGACAAAGAACAATAAACTGGGCATGTGAGGTAATCATTAATCTCAAACATGTTAGTCAAGTTACCATAAAATAAATGTTATTCTCATTTACATAAGCATCCCAGTCTAATTAGGGGAAGACATAGGACTGCAGAGCTACTGGGATGCCATTTAAGAGGAAACTTGCAAGCATGTCCAAAACTGTATGGAACTGTGACCTCACTGGAATTAAATACAAATTCTGCCAACACCAATAAAAATCATGATTTCTTCTGATAAAAAACAGTGGTATCAGAACAAGTGAGCACAAATGGAAATGAATACTTACAGAGGTAAGGCCTCGTTTTTAATTTCCATATCAGAACAGTCAGGTTCAGTAATTGTTTCCAGCTGAAGCAGTGGGAGCAAAAGACCTAACTACTTTTAATCTGGAGCACCATCTGTTTAGGAAAAGGATCATTAAACTTAGCTATGATGGCAGGAGGTTGTCTCGATGACCCAGGAGGTCCTTTATAATTGTACAACACCTGCAGATACCATACTTGAACATGAAAGTTCAGTGACCAAAAAAAAGGCGTAGTCAAAGCACAACTACAACAGACTGGCAGAAAGCATTGTATTTATTACACAAAAGTAGAAAGGATGATGATGCTTTACTTTCTCCCAACAGCTACCTTTTTTCAAGGGAAGCGCAACCCATTTTTAGGTGCACCACAATGAGCTGCATTGCTGCATCCTCTGGGACTTAGGAACAGCAGCCAGCCTTCAATGCTCAGATTCTGTCGCACAGATTAACTGTGCTCTACAACAGTTGGCTATTTACTGACCAACTGGTGACCATTTTATTTTCCTAATTTATCTGCAATTTCTTACACAAGCTGAAATGGTAAACACACAGAACCACTGCCATTGGATCACTGGAATCAATTTGAAAAGATAAAAACAATCTGTCCTTGGATGCTCCCTTCTCTACAGTTAACACGTCTCTGAACATTAAACTTCAAAGCCCAGAAGTACTTTATAAGAGCAAATTAATAGTTTTGAGCCTGTTTAAAGTTTACCACAGCACTTGGTGACGTTGAGGACAAGAAAATGTAGGGCTTTTCTAACATTTTTGCACTGCAGCATCCGCCCTCCCCCAAAAAGAAAGAGAACACATCTTTTGATGTTTTGAATTCTTTATGGCTTTTTATAGCACCAGAGTGCCAGAGCAACTTATCCTCATTTTTGATCTCTCATAAAAAGCAAAAGAGTTTGGTATTAATTTCAATAAAGCTTTAACTTTTCACTGACGATTTCAAACTTTAAATTTAAATACAATCACTTTATAGGTATCTCTCCCTGTTGATGTCTGGTATTTCAGTCACTGTTAAAATACAAGAATTATTTCTGGATGTTTTTAGAGAAAATTACAGAAAAAACGTCTGGTTATTGTAACCAGCAGAAGCTGCAGCTGTGAACAAGCAGATGCACAGAGCATTCAGTTGTGCTACTGAACAGCTCAAAACAGCAGCAAAAGCACATTTTGAGAACAAGAAGTAACTTAATAACAGAACATGAGTGCACATTAAGAAGTTTTTTTTTCTATTTGCTTAGCTGGCACCGATACAGTAGAACTTCTCTTAACTTTCTTTAAAGAAAGTCAGTTTTAAAACTCTTTAAAAGAAAAAGACAGAATCTTGATGATGGAGGGAGAAGAGCTACCTAAGGCCATTCACACATGTAGTTTGTTCAGTATTTGGGTAAAACCAAGTCTAGACCAAACTCAGCAGCAAAACTGCCATCGCCTTTAATTAATTAACAACTAGTGGCCCATTTATTATTATTATTATTATTATTTTTAAGTCTACTTATGTGTAAGCATATTTGCATCCTTATGCTAATTACAAAGATCAAGAGAGAAATTAAAGAAAAATGAAAAACGGTTAGCATTATAGTACTGTACTTTTGTTAAAACATAGCTGTTAGCACACCCGTGACTTCTGAGTTAGCCCAGAAAGACTGGTATTTGTCTCCTGGTTTACTTGCAGTTAAGAAAAGATCTTCATTAGGATATATGGTTTGAATGGGTTAAAGGATAAACGCAATGACAGTAACAAATACCTGTATCAGATAAAGTTAGTGTAGCACCCAGAAAGGCATAATCCGGGCTGACTCGAGATCACGTTAACCTATTACAAAATTCCGTAAATGCTAGAGAACACAGCCTTTTCTACTGCAAAGTCAGTTTAAGAATATAACCGTAACAATCATTGGTGAAACAAGTTGTTCAAAGGGTTGCAAGAATAAACTAACCTGATTCTTTTTAATCGGTTGATTATTGTCCTGATGCTTGGTTTAGTTTCCCTGAAAGATAAAACGGGATTTGAGGAAGGAAGGATCATTGGGAGATACAAATGCACTTGGGTCAGAACTCACTGCCTGGGTCAGAACTAACGCAAGTAGCTTTAAAAAGTACTCACCACAAAACTACCAGGGAATTCCATCAACAAACCTTGCAGCAGAAGAAAAGCTGCCACTTTAACTGTCTACTTTTGAAGATACTTAATTCTGTAAATCTAACCAATCTTTTAACATCAGTGAGTTAGTGATACACACTTAGAAGCCAGAACCTGAAGCACAGATACCTTATCAAATGCTTTTCTGACCTTTAGAAGATTGAAAATGGAACATGTTTTCTTGTATAAGCTCCTTATTTTCCACTCACACCTCTATAAAAAAAAAGTCAACCTTTCTTTCCATGTCCCCAAACTGTCTCTCTCTTTGAACTCAAAACATTCCATACATATGTTACACAATACATTGATTTATCTTACATTAAGCAGTTTCCTTCCAGCAAGGAAGGACTCAGCAATCCACTTGTCCTAGGATTTATTCTCATATTCCAAAATGTGAAGCAACAGTAAGCAGAGGCTAAATATTCTTTTAATGTAAACTGACAGAATACTGTTTTTTCCTCTCTTAAAAGACATAAATATATATATTTAAAATAATAGTTAAATCAAACTTTGGATGAAAAAAAAAAAAGAAACAAAATAACACTACTGTCCTTTTAAAATAGGTAAAGGTAAGGGAAATATCTCATCTGAAAAACTAAAAATAGCCTAAGTAATTTCAGAGTCAGCTATTATTCCCCTGGAATATCATGACCTTACTGGCTATGGTTATGTAAGTGATAATAGATCACCTAGATGTATTTTTTTTTCACTTAAACACAAGCAATTTTATGCAAAATTTATGTTAGACTGATCTTTCTGCTCTCCTTTTTACATTTTAACTCTCACCTGTGGAATTTACCACACCAGAATCTAAACAACAGATTTCACTGTGACCTAGTCACACGAAGTGTTGTACACGTGTTTCAGATGTGTGGCACGACAAATAATAGCGAATGGCAGACAGGTGTTGGTTGGTTTTTGTCCCCCAGTCAAGTAGAAGAGAGCCAGATCTCATTCTCACTGCAGGGAATGCAGCACCTGCAGTGTGCCAGAGCTGCTCAGCAGCCACAACCGCAGCCTGGGACCTTTCACGGCTAGGCAGCCTTCACACAAACACAAAATAAAACGGGATATGGCAGGAAACACTTCTTTAACCACCGTCCTACATTCAACTTTTTTCTTTCCTCCTCTGAGGGCTCAGTTGCAATTTGCAATGTCATCTCACTAAATTTTAAAGGAAACAATTCCAAGAGAGCCACACAGTCCCCATGTATCTGTCTCTCTACATGCTGTTTTCTGGTACATGTACTGAGTTCCTATTTAATAGGAACATTATAAAGGTACCTGAGTTGTTCCTCAGCAGCTTTTCAGTCACTTGAGTTACACTGGAACAGCTGCAGATGGTGCAAACAAACCAAACACCAATTTCACTGAATCCAATATACCTTAGTGTCATGAGCACTTAAAATTAAATCATCTAGTAGCCTAATATTACACAATGTTCTCCAATTTCTTTGAGCACAAGCCTTCGTGATCCTCATTTTCCTTTTTACAAATTTTAAGATAAAAAAATACATCCTCCCAGAGCATACTTGAACAACAGAAGCCAATGTGTACGGCAAATAAATGTTGCAAGCAGTAAGACCTCAAAAGTGCCATTTCCTTTTTTAATTGGACCACCAGTGTTAATACCACTGACGTCGCATTTTACATTTTCACAAGGTCAAGGACAAATAAATCCAGATAGAACCCAAAGACCAATGCTGCATATCTAATTCAACTCATCTTATTAACGATACCCTCAATCAAAGCCCCAAGAGAGCTTACATAAAACCTTTTTCTACATAGTGAAGTTCCTCAAGAGCAAGGACTTTGTCACATTATTAAACATCCTTAAGAACAGTCTCCCATGTTGTATGGAAAAACTTCTCAGACAGAATGCATACATTCAGAAAAAATGTACTTTTGTTGTTCAGGAAAATGACTGAATATTAAGCTTTATGTAAAAGGGAAAGATTACATTTCTTTTAAAACCGTATTTAATTTGAAATTTGCGTACACTTAAGATCAGAAAATTGAACCGAATTTTGCTTTCTGAAATGCATCTATATTTGCATGAAAGCCACTAATTCTTGAGAGAAACTAGAAGCGGCCTGTATTTTCTAGTTACTGCTGATAGCCTTTTCAGCTGTCCACCCTTGTTTGGGTTTCGAGTAATCCCAAGGTCTCCTGTTCTCTGTATACCCATACAGCTTCCGCAGCGCCACGCGGGCAGCTTCTTCCTCTGCTGCGAGCAGCGTTTCACCAGGGCCTTCAGCGATCATCTTCTTATCACTTGAAAAACAAACAAACAAAATGTTTTCACATTTTCATCAAAATCCTGAGCACTACTGTACATCATGAATAAGAGCTGTTAGATATTTTTTCCTCCACTGTCAGTGTGACTGTTGAAGGTAATTTCTACGTACACACACGAGTGTCAACATTTCTGTTGGCCTTTCCTGCAAAGATAAGCGATCAGATACTCAGCAGTGGAAACTCTGATCAGAAAGACATCCTCTTTCTGGAAGAACACTGCTTTGTTCAGTTGGACTCCTAACACATTACTGATTGTTCACAGTGTTCAATTTCTGCTAGCCCTGTTAAAAATATGCAAATTTGTTATTCTGGTCAGCTTAAACAAACATTCTTTTCTCCTCCCCTGGTAAGAAGGCATTTTAGGAATTCTTCCGAAGGATTCATAGAGAAGTTCTCTGTGTTAGGAGTTATGTATTCAGCTCTGTTTAATCAACATCTATAGGCACTGTATAGGAGCATTTCGTGGAGGGACACAAGAGATTCCAGGAAAAAATGCAAAGTTCTTTTTTTTTTTTTTATATATATATATAAGATAAATCTTAGAAAACAAATGAACTGAAGCAGGGTAATTCAGAACAGGTTAAGGCAATCTTCCCAAGTGCTCATCTGTAGCTCATGTAGCAAAGCAACACCGTGGGCTAGGAGGCAGGAGATCCCACCCTGCTCCAGACGAGCGATGTTTCCACCGGGCAACACACCTGGGCAGACCCTGACCACGCTCACCAGGGCCACCTGGCACGTACGTTTTGTCTGGGCAGAGACACTCCTCTTGCTTGCTTTCTAATGCCATGATTTGACCCCTATGTAAAAAGCTCTAGAACATAACGTTAGCATCTGTTCAGCCCCTCCGCCCTTGGTATCTCTTAATCTTGACAGTTTTCTATCTTGACTCTCAGGTGCATCTTGTTCAGACTTCGAGGCCCTTTAGTCCAAGACAGTTTTGTTTTTTACTACAGCAAGGCACTAACAATGCATAAGTGGTTGATTTTAGATGGAAGTCACTGCATGGTTTCTTTTCTCTAATAACTTGGCCAAAGAACACAAGTAAAAAAGTAAAAAGACCATCCTCCCTCCTTCCCTCTCCCCGAGCTTAACTCCATTTCACTTTGCATTAGCATTGTACTAACCAGTACAGCCCAACGAAGTACAGAGGAAGAACTGTGGTGACTCCCAGCTGCCTCGTAATTCTTGGCTCTGGAGAAGAGATGTTCCTCTTGGTCAACTCTTCCACTAGTAAGCCCATGGGATTTACAACTTCCCAGATCTCAAACAGATCTTTTCCAATCAGATGGGGCATTAAAAAATCCTAAACAAAAAAAAAGAATTAGAAGTTACAATCAGTGGGAAAGGGAACAAAGGCTTTAGCTTCTATGGTCTGCTAATAAAAATGCAATATGAAGAGGCACTAACGCACTCGACAGTGAAGAGCTGAAAGGAATGATCAGCTCCACACCACAGCCAGGCAGAGCCATCCTTGTTACTGAGCTCAGCAGCACTGGTTCTGCTTCAGCCTTGCACTGGACTCACGCAGAGGTGCCCATTCACATGTAAGGAAGGAGCAGCATGGGCCTGGGGGAGGCTGACAACACCCCCGTGCAGCTCTGAGCACCAGACACACCATTCAGCATGTTTAGCACACACAAACCCCAAGCTGTACTTCTGGAGGGCTCTGCAAAGAGGCTGGAGGCACCATACAGCCCCAGAGGATGTGCACTTGATCTGATCACTGTTCCTACACAGCCCCTGGACTCGTTTCAGAAATCAGGTTCTCGCAAACGTTCCTCCATTGCAAAAATAGAAGTAAGTGAAAAGGACACCTGAAAGGGCAGCAGCTCCTGAAACTACCTTGTTACACTGCATTTTAGTTGGACTTTCTTGTATGAAAAGATGTTTAGGTGTTTGCAGCAGCAGCTTTATATTGAATATAAATACATATTGAAAGCTGTACAATATTCTTTAAAACTGAAGAGGTGTGTGAGCTGAGGTGGAGTAGTTCCATTATTTGGTAGGGCAGCATAGGTCTTCAAAAGACGTTTAGATGTTGAACTTCGCGATATGGTTTAGTAGAGGACTGGTTAGTGTTAGGTCAGAGGTTGGACTCGATGATCTTGAGGTCTCTTCCAGCCTAGACAATTCTGTGATTCTGTGATTTTGTGACAACACTTTCCTCTAGCAAGTGGCAGCAAGTATTATAACACCACTGCTATAAAGCACCCTAAATACATCATTTAATGCATCTGACCAGCCTTTTTTTTTTTTTTTTTTGAACAAACAAGCAACAACCTCTCTGAATCTCTGCCATCTCAACATAGGCCAACATATAATTTTTGCCCTTTTTCCTGTAGCTTTCGTGGCCTATGACGCCTTTTTTCGATGCTATGACGCCTTTTTTCGATGCTATGACGCCTTTTATCAGTGGGAAAAAAAACAAATCCCCCCAGGCTCCGACTCACCCTGAGGAAGATGCCCGTTCTCTCGGGCCCGCTGCTGCCGAGCAGCGCTCCGACGACGGCGAAGAACGTCCTGTGCAGCACGGCCGGCGGGACGGGGAACTGCGCGCACAGCGCCAGGTCCTGCAGCGCCAGGCCCCGGGACACCTCGGCGACGAGCTCCGGGCCCGTCAGGAAGGCGACGAGCGCCGCCGTGCCCGGGGCGGGCAGGGCCGGGTGCGCGGCCTGCAGGCAGCGCCCCAGCTGGGAGCGGGCGAAGGGCAGCCCCCGAGCGCAGAGCTCGCCGTTGTCCCGCAGGGCGAGGGCGGCCGCCCCCGCCTCCAGCCCCAGCTGCCGGCGCCTCGCCTCCTCGCTCTCCACGTAGCAGGGGTTCACGAACGCGGTTTTGAGCAGGTCCAAGGAAAAATCCTCCTGGAGGCGGCGGCTGAAGGCTTGGATCTCCGCGTGGTAATCCCAGCCGGGCTGCTCGGACCTGCGGGCACCAGAGCACACGGTTAGAAGCCGAGGCAGCCGCCCGAGGGCGAGCCCGACTCGCTCCTGCGGGCCGCGACCGCCGCGTAAAGCCCCCGGGGCTCCCCTTGGCGAGCGGGCCCGGCCCCGGCCCCGGCCGCCCCTCACCGCCGCTGCGGGGGCGCCTCCAGCCGCTGCTGCTCCAGGTAGGCGCGGAGCCACCGCTTCTTGGCGCGGGGCGGAGCGGGGCCGTGCGCGGCCCGAACGGCCCCGGGCCCGGCCCCGGCCGCAGCCAGCAGCCGCCGCGACGCCCGGAGGAGAGCCCCGAGCCCGGCGGCCATGGCGGGGCGGAGCAAGGAGGCGGCGCGGCGGGGAAAGGCGCCCGGCCCTGCGCCCTGCCGGCCACGAACGGTCCGGGCGCGCGGCGGGAACGCTGAGGGGCGGCTGACAGAGCTGAGGGGGGAAAGCCGCCCCCCTCCCCCCACCGTGTTAGGAACTCATTTACAACACAAAGTCTTTTTTTTTTTTTTTTTTAAATTCTCGTAAAAGAAGCTTCATTTATTTATTTTTTTCCCCTGTTACCCATACATCTCTTGGAAGCACACAGTAGTTCCCATCCTCCTTTACAGCAGACTTAAGGTAGCGCAGCTCTAGCTTACAGTCGGTGGTATAAAATTAATGAAAGTACCGAGAATGTGCACAGCAGGCCTTTCCTAGTGTCTTTCACTAGAAGTGAAAGGCATTCATGGTACGAAAAAGCACAGCAAATACCCTACAGAGCCAACGGAGGCATGTAATACAAGATGAATAAAGCTAAAAATAAATAAATAAATACAGGGAACAGCCAAATTTAGATGATACACAAGGAAGGAGGCATAGCAACCTACACAAAGCCAGTGCAAAAGCCATGTAATAGCAGATAGCGTGCCTTGCTTTACTTGTGGTAGTACATGAAATGTGCGAGCGCAGCTGCCCTCAGCCAGGCCCTTACAGGCTACATCTGTGTCCAGCTCTTCTCGTGCCCAACAACCTGTCCTGGTGGTCATCTTCCAGAGGAAGAAATCTCAGCGGCTTGTGCCATCCAAACGTTTGTATGAGCTGGGAGCCCAAGATACATTCTCCCAGATAAATACTGTGCAAAACAGCAGTCAGTCATAAGCAAAGTCAGATACTGCACAGCTGCATAAAGGACTTTGATATGCATTTACCATCTTTGCAGTCTTCCAGGATGACGTCCCATTCACCACAGCAGAGAAGAGCAGGAGTGGGCTCCTCGGTCCCTTTATGTCCCAGTGTGCCACCACCCTAGTTCTGCCAGCTGCCAAGTGGAAGGGGAGCGGTGCTGCCCCAGCAAACCGTACAGCTGGCAGCTGCACAGAGCTGCGGGGCACCTTCCCGGCCTGTGGGGCAGTGCTCCCTGCGGCTGCAGGATGAGCCAAGGACAAAAGGCCCTCAAAGGGGCCCCGTGTCATCCACTTCTGCAGCTGCTGTGCATCATTATCTCTCACCAGTCTGTGTACTTGTAGAGCCCAGAAATGGTCCTGCAGAGTGGTCCCAGCTGTTCCAGGAAAGTTCCCCTCTGAAGCATCTTTTTGACGTCACTGCACTTTCTCCCATGCAGCGGCGCTGTTAGGAGGCTTCACACACCCAGGAAAGGGGCTGTGGCTGCTACAGCATTGCACAGAAGTGGCAGCCATACATTGCCTGGCAACACCAACACACAGGTCCCCTTCAGCAGCACAGCACCATGCACCATCCTCCCTCAGAGTAGGCTGGCAGGTACCAAAATGGCAGTGGATCGTGCGACTCAACAAGGAATGTTTGAACTGACCAGTACATGAGGACACCAGGCTAGCTTCTCATACCTATGTACTCACCACACACACCAAGAACAGTCTCTCAACACGCAGGGCCTGGTAGCACTGCAGCAGGCTGTATGGTGCCCTCCTGCTCCTTTTGAATTGTTCAAACCATCACAGCCACTTACTCCAATGCCTGCTAATTTAGATAACCCCCTAAATAAACTCTTAAAATAACATTAAACAATGCTTTTTTTGTTTGTTTGTTTTATTAAATACACTACATTGGTATCTTGTACTCAATCTTTTGTTCACTCACAGACTGACTTGCTTAAAAATGTATTTTATAGAAAAACATCTGTAAAATTAAAGCTAAAATAAAAAAATACATATTACACACCTCTGAACAGTCTGCATGTTAGCAAAGACCACCTTTTATTATTTGACCTGAACATGTGCTTAAACAAGGAACACACTCATGAAACAGGACACACTCCTTGAATATGGCACACCTCTGAAACTAGGCAGACTAAAGGAAAACTAGTGCAGTGATGTTTAATTGCATCTAACAACAGAACAATAAAAACTACTTTTTATTCTTTTTTTTCCCCCCAAACCCATTCCATTTCTTCTCTTCCCACCACAAGAAAACATCCAGTAATTACTCCTGTAGGTCACTGTCCTTACATTGCATGAAGCAAACTTCATCTCAAAATCAGCTGATCCATATTTACATTGAAGCATGCAAAGGAGGATACTGCAAGTATCTGCAATGCAAATCTATTAAATACAGTATAACTGAACAACAAGGTGTCCCTTTAACACTGCAATTCTACAGCCTTTTTCTGTGGTGGTAGTTTCCAGTGTATGAATTATAAAACAGCATACAATTCAGAAACAGAAACAAATAATTCTGCAAATTTTGTTTGTATTTTCAACTACTAAGTTTTCTGGGAGAGCTGTGTCTAGCGCCGAAACCAAAGCCAGCTATTGAGTAGCCAGAAAGCTACAGTAATTGAGTACATAATCATTTCCCTCTTAGCACGCTCTTTGTTTTCTTCTTCCAGAAGTTGTAGACGCCGATTAAGTTTGATTATCTAGAAATAAATAAAAGCTTTTAATACTTTAAAGTTGCCAGACTTTCTAGAAGCTTCTGAATAAGCATCTTAGTATCATAATGGGTTGGATTTTAAACAATTGAGGTTGTGACTTTATCTTCAACTACTAGTGAGCAGACCTTTCTATTCCTGATAAGTAGGGGGGGTCAACGGAACTGGGCTTTCCAGATAGCGAGACCGATACAGATTTCTGAAGGCAGTCCAGCAGGGCTACAGAGAGGATTCCTCACCATACTCGTTACATGGCTGCCCTACCTTTGCAGCCATACCATTATATTACAAAAGACAACCTGCTTCTCCATTTTACCATTACAGATTTTTCTTAATATCAACGCCTATGCTTTACATACCTGTCTTCTTAAGGAAGCAGCATCTACAACAGTCATGTCATCTGGTGTTCCCTCAAGCGTTGTATCCATGTTGGAAAGACCGTATCTATCGGGTTAAAGAGATTGCTTAGTCCATAATAAGATGAGCAAGTACTGTATTTTATGAACATTTGAGTTGATATACTTTTTGCTGGTGATAGGCAGAAGAACTATAAAACTTTTTAGCTTTTTCAGAGTTGTATAATTCAATTGGATCCTAAATGAATAAAGCACGAAGACATATGAAATGGGTACTTGACTGAACCTGAGTGTATTGTTCTCCACATTTAAATACTTTTTGAAGATTCTCCACATCAACAGACTTCATGCTGTCACTTGGTGTCTCAAAATACTACTAGTTATTCAACTGAGTAGTGAATGCTGAAAATTGCCCAAGCTAAAATGCTAAAGTTGCAATGGATTTGAACCAACCAAATGAAGATTTGGCAAGAACTGGGTGTCTTATGCTCAGTACCTCTTCAAATATCCCACAAGAACACCTATGGAGGTTAATGATCTCAGTTACAATAACCTTAGCATCTTAGGTGAGAGACAGAGAACCTTGCAAATGAAGAATTAGGTAGTCAGTGCTTGCTGAACTCAGCATACATCAGAAAGAAGGCTGCTCTCAGAACACCTCTCAATTTTCTTGATGCAGTGATTCAGAGAAAGCATTATTCTAACTCCATGGGCAGGTTATTTCAATACAGCACATTTATTAGTTGGGAGGGGGCAAAAAGTCTACATAAAGTATGTGATTTGATCATCCAAATACTACATCTTACCTAGATTTTTTTTCCAACAACCAACAGATAAACTCCTGATGCCATACCTACCACTGAGTTTCTCTCTTCCTATCTTAAAGTCTCAGTTTCCAACATTAATTCTCCTTGACTTAACCTGCTTTCTCATGAGGACACATGAACACCTGCTGCAAACAGCTGAGGATATCGAACAAAATACACGTCAAAGCTACCAAATTGAAAACACAATACACCTAAAAGAACGTTTACCATGTCATGACACAGTTATTGGTTAACTTTGACTAACATTTGAATACAAGCAGAATTCCTTAAGCTCACGGAATGCACTTAAATTCAGATCCTATTTTTGTACCACATCTTCTTCCATCATTTTTAGCAGGTGTCTATAGCATGAATGAGCTAAGGGCATTATCATTCCCCACACCCCATACACCATTTGTCAAAAGTTTTCCTGCCCCATTGTTCAGTAATATATTGCTTCTAAGGGTTGTTGTTTCTAAATGACAATTGCATTAGTCTGGACTTAGGTAACAATGAGATCTTTGAGCAACACTGCAAAAAGGAAATTAGTTCTTAATCTGTGCTTTTGGGGGGTTGAAGGTTAAACAGGTAAAAGGAAACACTTCTCTAGGTAAGATCAGGGTAAAAACAGGTTTTAGTAAAGAAATATTTGATTAAGCAACTGTCTGTCAAAGTCAAAACTGTTTCAAAAACATAGTATGAGACAAAAAAGTTTTGGTAACTATGTTAGCCTTAATGATTTTTTTTTTCTATTTTTTAATATACTAAGGACACTAAACATTCATTTCAATATAGTTTGTGTTTACACTACTTACTGTTCTTTCAGTTTAGGCACTATTAAAAAGATTGAAACTTGTTATTTGCTTAGTTCTGTGAAGCTCACATTGCCATTAACAAGTTATTTTAAAATAAACTTAAGTTCTTGATAAAACAATACAAACATTCCTACTCTTAAAAAAAGGCCTAAAGCTCTGCACAAAAAAATCAAGTTTCATTTTCTACCATGATTTCAAAGCCAAAGAAGTTTCTGAGGATGGTCTTTCGTAGCCTTTTTTTTTTTAAAAAAAACAAAGAAATAAACAAAAAAAACCACAAAGAAACAACAACAACAAAAAAAAAAACAAAACACTTGTAGAAGGTAAAAAAAAAAAAAAGAAAAAAGAAAAAAGAAAGAAATTAGAAGATCCCACCCACAGCCTAGCTGTCCCCCAGCATCTCTTGGGAAAAAGAGAAGAGGCTCATAATTTCAATGGATAAGCATGTCTCCCTCGCAGGTCACAAAAAATATTAAGTCACAGGACATCACTGCTGCTCTACCAATTTCCAAACAATTCCAAATATTAAATCAAGAGCATCACCAACAAGAAATCTCTTGGACCATGACAAAAACTGAATTCTCAAGTTAGAGCTCAAGAACCACCTCCAATATTTACTGAAGTATAAGTATATTATCTCCACTTTGATGAAAACAGAAGTATAGTGCGAAATGGGCACAACAGATGTGGAAATCCCTTAATCCGGACCACAACATAACACATTAAACTTACATCTAATTCCACTGAAGTGATATCAATCTGAAATAATGGCTGTAAAAACATATCTAGCTACAAGTAACAATCATAGGCATGTCTGAGAACACCTGAAAAATAACATGGTTCAAGGCCAAATTTTCCAGCAATAAAAATATGAAACTCAACCACTACTAATTAGGAAATACTCAAAGTATACTGCTAATGAAATTTAAAAGCCTCCAATTGCACATACATTTGAGTCTGAAATTCAGCAGCATATTGTATCCACTATGTAAGTGAGGTCTTGCAAGTGACTTGGATGGGTAAGGAACAAGGGCCTAAGATACCTCAAGAGATGAGGGGGAGGATATGAATTAGCATCATTTATAAAACATAGGAACACTCAGAAATAGGGGAATGGAAATCTGAATTTTGAAATCTAAACTAGTGGGTCATGACTAACAAAAAAAACACTCTTTACCTGGTGTTGTCATGATGAGGGTTAGAGGAAGTGGTAGCAGCTGACCCACCACGTAACACTGGCCTACAGCAGGATTTTGTAGATAGAAAGCACGAGATGGAAACAGGAAACGACAAACAGAGGTAAGAGGTAAAACACAGAACAAAAGAACATCAAAATACTTCCACTTATATTGTATATTATTTCAACACAATATAATACCTGTATATTTTATTGTGAATTGCACTTTCATATTTTAATTAACACTAAAAGTGTATGCAGCTAGGATCTGTAAGTAAGTTTTTGATGGTACAGCTTCATTTGTGGAAGATTGGAACAGAAGTTTGGGAGGAGGTTATCAACCTTGTAAAAGTAACAATGGAAGACATTTTAAAGAGTCTCCCCAAAAACACAAAATCCCAGGAAAAAAAAAAGTTATCCCCACACTTACAGAACAGAATAGCTCAGTTGGTTGGGACCTACAGATTTTGAGTTCAACTGCCTGACCACTTCAGGCTGACCAGAAGTTAAAGCACGTTACTGAGGGCACTATCCAAATGCCTCAAACACTGGCAGGCCTGGGGCATCAGCCACCTCGCTAGGAAGCCTGTTCAGTGTTTGGCCACGCTCAGCAACCGCCCCTAGTGCCCACCTGAACGTCCCCTGATACAGCTTTGTGCATTGACGTGTCCTGTCTGTGGTGACAGGGAGCAGAGACCCGCATGTCCCCCTCCTCAGGGAAAGGCAGAGAGCAGCAAGATGGCCTCTTGGCCTCCTCTCAAACCCAGAAGAGCCTTTCCTCATAGCACAAGCCTTCCAGGCTTATAAAAGCTTTTTTAGCCATCTTCTCCTCTCTCTAAGAGAAGTTTTTTTTGTCTTTTCTTTATTCATCTATGCTAAATATAATTCAGAAAACCTGGGCTAGTAGCCTAAGGACCATTTATAAAGGAGTGGCAGATCGCTCCAGGAAGAAATGACTAAAAGCTTCAAGTAGATGCTATGACTTCCCTGTAAGTACCGCTCTTTCAGATTTCCCTCCCTCCTTTTCTTTTTCTTCTCTTCTTCTGCAGAGAAGAAAAGGTTAGAGCTTTTTAAGTTGCTACAACTATACAAGCAGCAGCCTGTCAGGAAGAAGCTGCCATGTCCCAGAGCACAGCAACACCAGCAGTACCTTCCGACAACGACAGCACTGTGCATTTCAGTGCCTCTTGTAAGGAGCCATTAGTGTTCCACAGCTATGCTGGGTAACAAACAGAAAAAAGATTTCAGGCTTTTGAACGATTTCTCCCATTTTCCCAATGCCAACAGCAGGTATTTGTGCTGTGCACTGAACCAACGTATGCTCCAGCCCCTAAAATGAAAGAATCTGTGGATGAAGGCTGTTCTGGGTTGGAGGCAGAGGCTTGGTGCTGAGATGGCTGGGAGAACACTGTGGCCTGACCTGAAAACGAGCAAGCACTGTGCAAAAATACCACAACCACTAGTTTCACTTCAAGATTCAGGGTCGAGGAACCTTAGCAAACTCTGCTACCCAGTGCAAGACATACTGGGAGGAAGTCCTGCTCTAAAGAGCAAAGTGTTCCAGTTACAGAAGATGTATATACATCTGTAAAGTTAAAAACAAAGTCCCATTGCATACCATCACGTCTTCCTGTCTAGCACAGAAGCCAGCATGATATATTAAAAAAAAAAAAAATCTCAATACACACAATAAATGAATATTCTTACCCAAACAAATGAGGTCTTCCAAAAAAGTTAACAAAATTGGTATTTCTATTTTCTAATCAGAGAAATAACTCAGCTAGTTTGAAGTCCTGTCTGTCAGAGAATGTAACTTAATACCTGGAGACAACACAAGGAATTCAGCAAAAAGTAGCTATGGAACAGGTCACAGAGTTTCTCAGTGACCATAGCTGCCTGTAACTGGCAGATAAGCCAACAGCAGCTTGTCAGCATTCTGCATGCATTTCCCATGCTATCTAACAAAGGACAGCAACATTTGAACTTTGTGTCATGAGAACAACAGATCTTAAAAGTTCTCTCAGCTCTTGGCCTCTGTGGTAAACTTCAGATTTCAGAGATGTTGTGGAACTAATCGATACTAACCAACCTACGCTGCCTTTACCAAAAAAAAAAAAAAAAAAAGCCACAGGTCTGGAGGTGGCTGAGTGCTGCAGCAAAGAACAAAACTAGGGTACTGTGGGTTCTGTCCAAATTGGAAACTTGATCTAAACTAAAGACAAGCCTTTAATTACACTTCCCAACACAGCCAGGCTCAGTTAAGCAGCTGCACGTGGCTTCCTCCTTTTTTCTGCAGCTCACATTTTTATTTCTTTACAGGCGCACCCAAAAGGTTCATCTGAGTATTCTCCTGCCTCACTCACCCTTCCTACTTGCTCAGTTCCAAATATCAACAAAAAGTTTACTACCTAGATAACAGTGACCTCTTAACTGAGATCGCCTTAGCCCAAAATCAGCAGCAAATTTTTAGGTAAATACAGTATGCACAACTATAATATAGTCAAACTATTAAATACATGACCTTCTGAAAAGGAATATATTAAAAACTTTGTTTTCTGGCTACTTCTGTTCATTCCAGCCTCAACATTACACATGATCAGAAGCAGCCTTAACCCATGTATACTCAGCACTTAACTATTTAACTGCAAATATAATTGCAGCCTAAAACATGAAGGGAATGAACAGTAATGCACTTTAATAACAGTGGGAAAACAGGCAATAACCTAATGACCAAATTAATCTGGTCTGTCTTCCTCTGCTTAGAGCAGAGTATGTAGTGGAAATACCAGGGGAATGATGCAATCAGAATTGGGTATGGGAGGAAAACAAGATGTGTGGATGATCTAGGTACCTGTGTCCAGCTTACATCAGTTGCACACCTGAGACTGAGGCCAGCACGTTCTTTGTTCAGTGGGTGCAGCAGCTATGTTGACTGCTCACTGTACTTTTCAACTTCTCTGGAAATCTCAGAATGACCTTAAGAACAGGCCCTAGGACTTTATTGATGTGATCCAGATGTGAACTGAGTAAGAAGCTCAGCTTCTGAAGTACAGAATGGATTTGGGCACAGAGCAATCAGTGTCTAGGTAAAACTGCTCTTCCTGCTTGCCTCAGCACTACAATTACCTATCAAAGCCATAGGTTTGTGTTTCTCCCGGGCTCCTTCACATTTGCAGACCATTTCATTTGCTTCTGAAATGCATTACCCTCATCCAAAGTCATGTGTAATAACTTCCATGGTCTTAACTCACATCTTATTTTACTTCTGCCATGAAAAACGTCATTAACACCCTCAATATAAGACATGATCTTGCAACACCTCAGGAAATGATTATGTGGGTGAAGATTAGCACTTAAGGAGGGCTGTGGTTTTCTAGGAAGGACTATCCTGAAGAAAGGGTACAGCAATGATCTCTCATACTTTTTTCTTCTTAATAAAAAGTTACTGGTCTAAGAGGTAAAAAGTAGTTCAGATAAAGTACAGATATTAAGACAACTTTATTCTCATATGATAATGTCTTTTTACCTGCATTTAAGACATTACTAAAATCCCTAAATACAGTTTTTATTTATTGCTTAAAGCATGTAAGACCAGTCTTTTAAAGACCAGTGTTTGGCCCTACATTCATTTGATAGAAATTGAAATGGAAAGAGGGTTAGAACTGGGAAGCAAAACTGACCTATTGTCCTTGTCCAAGCTGAAGGAAATGCAAGAGTAAACAGCGTAAACAGTGATCATTAGGTTGTTGCCCATTTGATTAACCTATCATGCCAGCAATGCCAACCAAACCAGGCATAATTCATCTGCAGCAGATGAACCAGCACCTACCGTTAGCAGTTTTAGTAGATTGAGAGCTAATTCTGAGAGTTTTTTGAAAAAAGCAAGCCATGAAACAAGTGAAAGCTATGTCTAGTGAATAGCACAAGTCAGATCTTGCTCATTTTAATAAGTGATCTCTTCTAGTCATAAGCATAATATTTAAAATAGGTAACATTTTCAGATAGAAAGCACATTATAATATAGAGCAAAAGAACAGAGTGCAGTTTCAAACAATTTAAAATAAACAATATTTTGCAACCATGCAAGTGGATCATCCAAATTTCACATTCCTACGCCAGCTGTAGAATAAGTGGGTATCTAAACACCCAACCACAAAGAATACACTTTACCCTATTGATTAGTTCATTATTTTGGCAACATTCATTCACAGGTGAATAGCACCAGTTTCCTGTTTCTTCTAAGAAGTTTAGTAAGTATAAATCAAAAATGACCCCAAACCAGGAAGAGTAATGCAGCTTTTGAAGTATTCAGAACCCTAGAATTTTTCTGGTAACTAAGGTAAGATGAAAAGCTATGTATGAATATGTGTATCCAAGAAAATGTGGGCAAGAACACGCCCAATGGAAGCCAGGAATAAATCCTACCAGCTTCACTGCAGACTGGGAAAAGGGCTAGAATTTCACTTAATTTTAACAAGGACTTTTGGCACAACACACAGTGCTGTTATTCAACAACAGTTGAATTCCTCCTTATCTAGGAGCCTTAATTTTGTAAAAAGAAAAAAAAATATTCCATTTGATCTTTTAATATTGACAACTAAAAAAAAACAAAATTATCCAACTGTGGACAGTACTACAGTTTGCTCTTTCATAGGAATCAGTGGGGGTTAAGCACCCAACTCAAGTTCAAGGAGAACTAAGCATTTCTTTTGGGGGGTGTTTTTTTTTTTTTTTTTTTTTTTGCTATATAGATATATTATTTTTAATTTCTTCAAATCCCAGTTAAGGGTATAAAGGCCAGCAAGACTGGAGTTCTACATGATTTGATAACGTCAATATGGAAATTTATATACTGTCACGTCAGCAGGCATGGTGAGCTACAGGAGGTGCCAGTTTGGAAAGTGACTGCTAAAACTTCTCAATAAGATTGGTTTGATAGTTACACTTTCTTACCAAAAGAACTGAAAAACAAACCCTTTGACTTCACACTAAAAAATATTAGGAATGCTGCTGGTATGTTAGCAACCAGAGGCAGACTGGGAATTGGAAAGAACTTCCTACCACAGGCCACACTGAAGGACTGCAGGAGGAATGAGCAGCTCCTTCCAACCCTCCTTCAAGTCCACCTCTCAGCAAGAACTACAGACCATGTGCAATTCTTTCCTGAATCTGTGTTACCATACTACTGAAATGAAAATTGCTTTTCATAAATTAACCTTGTTTTCACTCTTTATAAATGCTTCTGCAGTGATGAAAATGACATTCTCCTAATGCTCACAGCAAGGCTTGTTTTGGCTCATTACCTCTCAAAGTATCAGCTTACCCATTAGAACAAAGACAATTAATTACAGGAGCAAGTATATATTGCCTTTTTTGCTCACAACATTGGGTGAAGTGGTCACCATCAGTCACATATCAACAAGAGGTACTATTCACTAAACTGACAGTCTAATGTCTTGACACATTATTACAAGCAGCATCTACAATGTCTTGCATAATATTCTACCTAGTTTCTGCACATTTCTTTTAACAATTTATGGCAACATCACCCCAATCTTATTGATTTGCACCATTACTCACCAACAGAAAAGCAGTAGGCAAGGCTAATAAATGTGCAGTTTTAGGATCAAGTATTAATTGCAGTAAACGCTGACAATCTGACAACTGCAGAATCTCTTTCACTCACGAATTAGCATTTCCTATTTTGATTTTTACGTGGAAGGAAATCTTAATGTTATATTTGACTGAAACAGAAGCATTTTGAAATGTGAATTTTGGACAATTAAATTGCTTATGAATAGTGAAAGCAAAGGAAAGCAAAAGCAAATAATTTCATCTCATTGTTTTATGAACAGAAACCACACTCCACTAAAAAGAAGGAAAAAAAAAGAAGCAGCAGAAGCTGGCAGAATCAGTGACAACCAATCACCTGCGATTTTCATCCAGCACATCCAAGACCTGCTGGTAAGCCCTACGAGTGGAAGACTGGATAAACGACAAAATGCCACGAGCAGAGTAAAGATTAGTTCCATCTTCAGGTAACATATTGGGAGGACAAACACGAGCCTGTTGCAGTGATGGTGTCACACTGTTCATACAAGCATAGTAAATGAAGAGAGAAATACTACAGTCAGATTTTTTAATCAAAAAACTTTTCAGATAGTCCCCATTTCAAAATGTTTATCGCTTGTTTTCAGTTTACCCTTCTCCCGCCGTTATAAGCTGACATCCCCAAATCCAGTAGCACAGGGATCATGAGCTATGTTTATATCAGCAGTTTAAAACTGTTATACAGGGTAGTTGCATGAAGTCCTTGCCCAGATAAGTCTGTACCTGTCAGAGTCCATAGTGAAGTCCTTATTGACATCAATGAGAAAAGTGTTTTTAAAAGCACAGGCATTTTAAAAAAATCCTACCCATAATCTCTTTCAAAACACAAGCTTTTCCAATAAGGAGAATCTCACACAGAATTCAACATTTCTTTTTCTTTGTGCTGTGAGTAAAGATAGAATTTTGATTTGCATGTGAACAAAGTTTAAAGGCAACTGCTAGAACTCAGTAAAAAAGGGGCACAGAATTCATATCCCAGTGATAACAACTTACATGATCTGAGGTTTTGGCCATGATGCATAACAATACTTTAAAAAAATAAAAATACAAAGGATTGAAATACAAGCATGAGCATTTTGGTTTACAGGATTACACAAACCTAACAGAAAGAAATGAATTTTGATAAACTGCATTTCATGTGCTCATTTTACCTGCCATTATCCACACTGTCCTTCACACATCAAGGCTTTTCTTAAATCAGGAGTTTTTAATTTAAAATGAGATACTTTAAGAGGAAGTCATTTGTTAGCTTAATCATTAATATTAATATAAATGCAAGACAAAGTGTGAGTTCACTGTATCCTTTACATCTTGGAATAGTTTTTATTCCAAGATTAGCATCTTTAATTCAACATAATCCCTTTAGCCTTGCCACTTGTACTTTGCCACAACAGTTTATAGAGTTATAATGCCAATCGTCCCACTCTTGTTGGCATTGTTATGAAATTAAGCATTACCAGCAGAGTACTTGGAAGTGGACTTGATATGTGGATAATTTCTAGATAGGTCATAGCTGTACAGATACTCTGTTTTGAATAGAGCTGCTTTGCAACTGGCTGGCACCACAATCTGAACCGGGTAAGAAAGAAAATCCATGGAAAAGACAGATTCAAAACATGTTACACAGATGTCACTTCAACCACAAAAGAGTTAGAGCTATCTTAAGCTTCAAGAGACATGCAAAGACAGAAGTGGCTGGTGCTTGACTGATATTGGTTGTTATTAATCAGTTGAAACACAAATATCTTTTCTTGTTGCTGTTGAGTAAGCTTGACCAAAATAAAGGAAAAGAGGAGAATGAGAAGTCAGTAAGCATCTACTTCACTTCTTTATGTATTTTATTTTTCCCTGTAAGAATTGCAGATTATTTTTTTTTTTATGTTTATAATGACTTATTTTGCCATCAATAGTAGTGGTCACAGCCACAAGTTTTACTCTTTAGTTGCATTGGAAATTCCAATATTCCCTAGAAAAATCTCCAGAAGCATGAAAATTCTGCCACTAAAGTGAATTAATGAGACTTTCTATTCACGTATGGATTTGCTAGCTTGAGGAAAGAGCTGAAGGGTTGAGTTCATAATATGATTTTATATTACAGTATTTTTTCTTATTCAGCCTAGTATTTGAGATGATGAACTACATCTTAAAAAATATTGCAAACTAAGATATTGTAGAATTCCTGTTGTCCAGAATGCTATTACTGTGAATAACCACAGCAATGGCATTCATAAAGTTTGTGTGGAAATAAACAAAAAACACATACTAAATTAGAACTACACAAAAATTCTCTACAAGAAAGTTACAGGTGGGAAACATTATTACAATAATCTCATAACTATAAGAATAATTCTATGAAGGGCTCAAACCATTAGGGAATGGGGGGGGGGGGGGGAAGGCCAAATTCTTCTAAGTTTCTTTTTCAGGATTCAAAATTGTTCATCTGTAAGCATGTAGTAGTCCTTTGAACTACATCAGAGACCATGGAGAAGCAATGTTATGAAGCAAGTACCTGATATACAAATCAGCCAAGATAACGTAAGAATTCTCTAACACTTAACGTGACTACTTATCATTAGAGATTGTAGCTATGCTCCTCCTCTCTTTCATTGATAGCAAAATGATCTTAGTCTTCAATATAATTTTGTTCAAATGTTCTGAAAAGAATTCTTATTTGTAGCTACAGCCAGTTATTGTCTCAACGCTTTCTGGCTAAAAAAAAAAACAAATAGAATTTGGAACTAAAACAAACAACTTGGAGTTATAGAAGTTACTATGGAGGAGCTCAGTAACATTCTACGACATGCAGAGTTTCTAGCTTCACAGGAATCTCCCCAAAGCCTTCTCAAAATATTTGAGGTATATGTAGGGCTTATTTCAGAATTTCTCAAACTATGAAATCCAACTCTCTAGGGAGAAAGAAAGTTTTCCCTTTCTCTAGGGGAAAGGCAGGAGAAGAGAAAAAATTACCTGTTCTCCCTTTTTCAATGCAGTCTTGGTGGTTTGTTGACTTCTGATTCAAAGGAGAATCTTTACATCCAATATCAGCTAACAATGACCAACTAAAAGCTTAGTTTCTCCAGCTAATCATAAACAGCCAAAGAGCAAAAGAATCAGACTAATATATATTTTTTTTAATAAATCAGTTGTTAATTGAAGCTCTCCCTTTCCTTCTAACACCATTTACTTTTTCCTGTGTTTCTTACACAAGGAAATGATTTGGCAAAGTTTGAGGAAGCCTGCAACAAAATTAGAAACCACACATTCAGTGTAGCAAAGCCTGTTTCACATTTTATATTCCAAATTAATCTTAGTCAGAAAATTAGTATTGCAGAGAACTACACAATTAAACACACTCTTCATTTTCTTATACTAGGTAACATGTAGGCTTACGTGCAATCCTTAGTCGAAAGAGGTGACTGGAACCGTGGCATTTTATTTCTTGGGACAGTATCTGATCTGTGACACCTTGAATAATAATTGTAATCTCTTAAGTAAGCATCCTTTATAAATAGAGGGAATAAAATTTAGAGAGACATTATTATTGCTACACACGTAGGTAGTTATTGTGCAAGCAGGTGCCTACTTGTTAGTAATTCTTAAATGCTTTTTTTTTTTTATTTTTTTATTTTTTTTTAAATGAGACCATCTCTAACTCCCAACAAATTCTTGGAAGAGTCTTTGCATGCAAATGGATGACAATAGGCAAAAAAAAAAAAAAAAAAACACAACAGAAAAACCTATCTGTACCATGTGGAGAACACAATGATAAGTAGCCCAGCCAACTTCTTGGCTTCAGTCTGACAAGCTAATATAAAACATTTTGTCACTTTTAAGGTCAGACACTGGAATTTCACAGAGTACATCTGAACATTTTGTCTGAGGACAGCAACGTCCTAGATTAAAACTGGAGTATTATACTCCTATTCAGATAAAGGTTCTAAGTGACAGTACTCCATATGCCTTCTCAATGGGATCCTCACCACAGCATCTTCATAGCCTATCATGTCCATCAGAAATTTGAATCAAGGAGGTAAGAAAAACAAGCAACATTTTTTGTTTTTAATAGAAATTAAATATTTGAAGTAATTTCAAATTGGCTGTAAGATGTGGACTGTTCTTCCTATGAAGCTGTAAATCAGACTCAAATATTGGAATAAAGAGATCGTCTTTCTCAAATTAGATGACCAAAATATTCATTATTGTAGAAATAAACTACCTGGACATGACATGAATTTACAAGTCAAGCTAGTTTTGATGATGCAGCTTTGTACCGCTAGGACAATTAGAACAAAGCTACTGCTTTCAGCCAACACCACTTGAAATAAGAACTGCAGGAGCAGCTGGTTCCTTGCACATTTGTAAAACAGTGAAAAAACATTTCTCAGGGATGTGACAGAAATTTTGAAGTGATATGAATGAGATATAATAGTTACACACTTCAGTTTTCTGCAGTGCAAACAATACATTTGTAGTGTAATTTCTCTATTTCAGTGGTCTGATTTATCAACAAGTGAATTCATCTTAGAATAAATGCATCATATTTACCAGGAACCTCTAGAAGAAATAGCAGTCTACAAACTAAGTGAAAATCAATACCATCTGAGGTAGCATAAATTTGTACCAACCAGGTTGGTTTGCTTGTATTTCTTATTTGAACCACTCAGTAGCACTTCCACGCCAGCAGCTCCTCCAAGCAGCTACTACAGCTAAAACTGAATGCTACATTATTAGTTTTGTTTCTAGAGTCACCACTACTATTTTATTTCCATTAAGCTTGCTTTTTTTTTTAATCTCAAATTTGCAATATATGCCTTCTGGACCTACATTGTGAAGAACCACTAGTCAAGAAATACCTTTCCCACCAAGTACAAAAGACTTGTATGGCTCACACAAATGCAGGAAAACCAAGTTTCACCTCGAGCATTGTAGTTTCATAATAAGCATTCACAGAATGTTCTCCCGAGGATTAACCAGGTTCACAGGTATGTTCTCCATCCAGAGATTGACTCAACCCAGGTGAGACAGAAATGTCAGACTCAGCATCACTGAGAACACAACAGCATGTTCAAAGTGATTTCCTTTTCTGGATCACACTGCGTCAAAAGAAGCAATGATGACAGAAAAAGAAGCAATTGCTAGGAATCAGTGATTTCAGAGCAGATGATCTATGCAGGAGGCACAGCATAACTTCTGTCATAAGAAAACAAGTGCCTGAGAGGATGAGAGACAAATGAAGTTCTACAAATATAAATTATCCGCAGGCTGGCAAGCGTGGAATTTCTTCGCCACAGTGAAGAAATACAGATTCTTCCACACTGTCAGTAGAGAGCACAGATAACGGAAGGCTCAATATTAGTTGTTATTCTTCATACAAACAAATAGAAGAGATTCTGGATCAATCTCAAGTTTATATAATTTTCCTAAAAGAATGTAAATGCTTTCAGGACTTGTACTTGACAGATATTATGCAGGCAGAAGTATGAGCATTGAGAGAGGGAAAACTCATCTCCTGATGTGTCAGGATTTCCTAGCTGTTGTATATGATAAACTGAGTCATGCCAAGTAGAAGTTACTTACTTCATTGATCACATTTTAATATTTACAGAATTCCAGGTTTGTATTGCCTTGCTAAGCCTCTTTGAAGGACTGCTAATAGATTAAGCAATTGTGACAGCAAATAGCATTTAGACAGTCTGAAACCAGCAATTCCACATACAGCAAAGCACACAGGTGAGCTTTGCAGGTTTTGAGAACTTTTGGATTTGAGAAACCCAGATGTGAGAAATCTCAGAGTGACTGGGTACAGCCATTCAGAGTTGATCCTGCCAGCTTTTCAGATCACAGCCCAGGACCTTCAGAAGAGTAAAAAAACAGAGCAAGAATAAAAGTGATTTCAAGAAACTGCAACAATTCATACACCATCTGTTTTTCCTTCAAGAGCAACACACCAAAAACTGAAAAAGCAGAGCTGGTAACATCAAAGTGGTAAACCTTTTCACAAGCAGCTTCCACCACACGAAGACCTGCCTGCATTGTGTGCAGACTATCACATAGGCATTCCTGCAGAGTAATTACAGGCATATCCAGCCCAACCTATTTTAACCGGATGACCGATATCAAAGTGAAATTGGGCACTTAGTAGGCTGCTATAATATCTGCAGACTGAGATGATCAAGGAGCTTATGGACATGGATTTCATTTTGCCAGTTCAGTGAACGTATATAATTCAGTAGACTTGAGCGCCTAGATATGTGCAATAAGCTTGTATCAACTAAAAGCCTGATTAAGTAAGAGAAGAAAGATATGCAATAATATTTCCATGAAGATCTGGAGGAAGAAAAAGTTATAACCTCTGAAATAGGCATTAGAGTACATTTCACCAGTTTCAGACAAAATAACTCACAGGTAGATAGATACATGTACATTTAGTACTTCCTAGTAACCCTGCTGTAAATAGAAGAAAACAGGCATTTCTAGGACATAATTCACCTGATCTGTTTTATGCTAAAAATAAATAGATCCTAAGTAGGCCTTGCACTTACTTCCCTCAATTTACTGCAAATTAAATTTCAGGTGATTTAATAATACTGTGTTACACAGCCTACATTTGTCTAGTGTTGATGAATCCCATTGTGTGGTCTCACTTCTCATATCCTTTCAACAAGGGAAAAGGTACTCTTTATGGTAGCTGTATTAGGAATTGTTCTGACAAATACATGAAGTTTAAGTGTTCAGTTGTGAAAACAATTACTGGCAGGTGGAAGAATGCCATCACTCAGAACACAGTGACTAGTCAAACGACTATCATGTCTAATCAGAATATACAGACATGTGTGTCTTCAGAAAGCACCATAAGAACTGTTACCACTGATGGTACCAGAAGATGAAGCTTCCGACTTTAAATGCTACTTGCCATTTTGGTGTTAAAAGATTACGATATGAATTCACAGATTCCAATGCATTAAGTATATAGACACCAAAGAAAACTGACTTTTTCTAATATTCATGAGAAATACCGGAGATACCCATATTCCTTTGCCTATGAATTAAAACCATTATGTAATACCAGTGGGAAAAGGGAACAGTTTACTGCACAAAGAACTCAATTTCTTTGAGCAGATAACCTGAAAATTCAGGAAAAAAAACCCTATACCACTTCACCAACTCAAAAAAAAAACACCTCCTAAAGTAACAATTCAGAGTAACTGGTGAAACAGTGGTGAGCCCAGAAACACTCTCACCCATACACTCTAGGAAGACACTTCCCAAATACCTTACTGAATGTCACCTTACTGAATGAAATGCAAAGAAATTAAGAAAAATGCTAGCCTACTACTGTTAAAAATTAAGTGTTTGCTACTACATTTAAAATGTTAGGAAAACAAATACACAGAGATAAGGCATAAGAGAAATACGTAACAAAGCTGTAGTGCAGCCCAGCACCCCATTGCTCTACTCACAGGGAATCATTTCGGGCCAGCTGGCCGTTCTGCCGAGTGGCGTTTTCGCTCATGGAGCGTTCTCTTTTCAGTCTTCCCACTGAGCGAACCTGTGTACGAGTGAAGGAAGATGGAGATAAAAGACAGGGAATTCCAGCAGAGACTTAATAACTTAGCACTGGAAGATTAGCACTGGAGATTTAAGTTAGATCTGTTCTCAAGATACAAAGCCGTATTTTCACGGGTTCCCAGAGATTAGAAGAAAGACATCAGATGAGAGGACCTGATGCAGGTACATGTAAAACCAACTTCCAAACTTGTTGCCATCCTTTATATATGGATTTGAATTTGTAACAAAGCAATCTGTTACACTTAATATTACTTCCTTTCACCAGAGACAAACACTTTTCTACTTTGTTTTCCAAGTAGACAGAATATGCAACTCCTTAAATATTTCTCAGTTATTCAGATGCCAATTACATGTCATCCACCTGGATGCCAATACCATACAATTCTTTGAAGTACTTTTTCAGAGTTTTAACAAAACTCACTAGTTCTATGTGTTGCAATATCATATATCAATGAATACCAAAGATTAATAATACATGTCAAAACAATTGTGTGTTTTCTGATAACCTGCAAATTAAAAAACTCACAGCTTTTTCTTTAATCGAAAGGGTTATTTTGTTAAAAGTACTTTGAGCAGTTCTAATTATGACTTCATTTTATAAGTGCTGTGTAAGCTTACTGAGACTGCCAACCCCTAGTCATCTGTCAGTGAAATATGGAACCTAAAAGGCACAGTTTAGAACAACTGCAGTGCTTATAGAAATATTATGTATTTTCCCAGCTTATGTTTGTACCAGATACGTCTGCACTACTATGGAGAAATCACTGGTTCTTTCACTTTGCTTTAGAAGAAAGTTTCTCAACCAGGGAAAGAGCAAAATAAGTACTAGCCTCTTCATTCTGAGGTGTCTGCTGTGGAGGTTTTTCTAGGTCCAAAAAATCTAGTGGTCGATCACTAAGAGAAATAACACGGGGAGGAGTTTTCAATGCCAGTGGTTTGAATGGAGTAGACTGAAGAAGGTCAAGGTCTGGTGGTCTGGAAAGTGGAATGTCTTCACTGTTACCTGCAAGAACATCAGTTGTCAATAGAAAGATTTCTGTGGCCTAAGGGTTGATTTTCTCAGAATATGCCAAATAATGAAGAATATTTTTTTAAGAACCTTGTTTGTTAAAAACCACGTTTAAAGCTTTCTTAACTAGCACATTAACTGGCACTTATTTGAGCAGTATGCCTGAGAAATCCTAAGCAACATCAACCGTTATTGAAGTGAGGGCACTTTTAATCTCTAGACATAGACCTATTAAAGCATATTTGTATACAAATACAACTAACTGGTGATTTGAACATTTCCTTCTTTCAAAGCATAAAATACACACTTCACACATTTAGCAAATTGTAAGGCCTTCAGCAGCTCCAGGTCTCTCGCTCTAAAGCCCACAGCCATAAATACTAGAGAACTCTCGAGAGAGTACACCCAACACAAACAGAACCTTAACATGATGGGCATTCCAATTATAATAAAAAACCATTTTGAATAAGAAATGTCTAATATATAGTACATGCCCCAAACTTCTAACAGGAATTTTTAGCTTATTAATTAAAAAAATCAGGTATAAATCAATAACTATTAAATCTTCTTGCCCATAATCCAGAAATGGTTTAGTAAGATGAGAAGTCAGCAATTCAACTTTCTGTTCCTAATTCCTTCATTAACCGTCTCTGCTACATTACACCAAAATTATTCATGAAGCATTTTCAGGGATTGAGAAATCCCTGTCTGAAAACTGGAAAAGCATCGCACACCTTTTTCTTTATAAAAATGTATAGAGATACATGACCTGTAAGAAATTTGGGGAATTAATTTAAATGTTTGCTTATTTTTCTTATATTGAGGTGCAGCCATACCTGCCACTACAATCCGCTCTGGAACTTGCATCGTTACACTGGCATTTGGGAATCCTTCTGGGACGTCCTTCTCAAGGTCAGCATTTGGAGGAGCCACTTTGAGTTTTTCTGGGACCCTCATGCGCTGGCTGATTCCCTCAGTGTACTCCATTTCGTACTGAAGGCGATTAATCTCTGCCATCTCGGCAGCTGGCGATGGGAACGCAGCCCCACTCATTCTGACAAAAGAAAACCAAAAGCTCTAACAGCAGTACATGAAACCAACAGAAAGCAACTAAAAGAATCTCTCTGCTGTGATTCCTGGGCATGTGTTAAAAGATCCCAAGTAGATTTCTTTAGAGAAAACAACTACACAATAAAATATGTAGAAACTTCAGTCCCAAGGGGCTAAGCACCGAGGGCAAGGAGCTGAGAACAAAGCAGTGCTGCATGCAGCACCCAAAGCTGCACGAGGGTCCTCAACTAGAGCTCTACACCGCATGCAGAACTCCTCCTGGGTCACGTTTGTTTGCTTTTCTAAATTGCTATTCCTGCACTGGCTGGCAGAAGGAGAAAAAACACTGGTAAGATCTTCAGGATTGGTAAGAAATCAAAACATCAGTCTGTATTTGCACATATCCAGCGTACCAGTATTTGAGAAAGCGGATAAAGCCTCACAAAACCACACATTGAAAGAGGGGAAGAAAAGAGACCTAGGCCTCTGCTATCACTCATCCAGATCTCAGTCTTACAAGGACACGTTTTCTTATCAACAACCTGTCGAGTTGGCTTGAAGACCAAGCATGTTCATAACCTGCTACCAATTACATGCAATCACATAAACATTTCCCTTTTGAATTTTCTGTAAATGAAAATCTTACAAGGGTTTACCAATACTTTTATTTACACAAACATTTTCTTAGAAAGCAAAGGGATTTCATAGGAAGCAGCAAAGGAATTTCCTAGAAACTGGGCTGTGATGGTTATTGACAGGGCAATTGCTGGAGAACTGTATTGAAGACACAGACAGAGATAACTTTTCTCTTGTTTTAAAGGTGTGCAGGGTATTCAGCTTAAGACTGGGAGGAAAACAAATCCTAGAGCTACAATTGAGGGGCTGGAAAGGGGCCACTGATGGAAACTAAAAGCTAGAAAGATTCACATGGCTGAGGAAAATTTTTCTTTGAGGCAGTGGTTAGCAGACCTTGTCAATGGCCCATAACCACTCAGATTATGGTGATGGCTTTGGTTAAGACAATGAAAATCTGGAGCTGCAGTTAGAGCGAGGCTGGGAAGTGGCTCCAACAGAAGCTGAGCTGCAAGAAAGACTCAAATGTGAGAAGCTTTTAATCCAGTCAGCGGCAGGGGGGCCCTGTCCATAGCTCAGCCTGAGATGAGTTATTTTTACTGTTAGGGTTAAGAGAATTATGTATTTCTACACATATATGCACACATACAAGGTGCAAACACAGTTACCATGGGAAACCCACCCAAAGGAAACAAAACTTGCTGTAGCAAGAAATCTTTTGCTGGTACTGCTTCAAGTAGCTCCCTAAATGAAGCAATCGATTCTGGCAAAAGAGCATTTTTTTGCCACTGTAATTGCAACTGCATTCTTGTACTATTTTGGGCAGCAAGGCCACGTCTGTTGCTGTGCACACACTCTAACAAGCCGAGCACACAGAACTTGGCCAACAAAACAGCGGGACCCACCCAAGGAAATTTAGCCCCTGCGACCCTATTTTTTGTTGTCAGTGTTAAGGTTGCAATCATGACACACAAGGGCAGATTTTGCTTTTTTTCAACATGGGTAGTGTGCTTCCTATGGAACCAAACCAAGCCAGCTACACTTCGTCCCATCAACCTTCCTGGGCACAGAACGAATAGAGCATCTCCAATTGTTTATAGTTTCATGGGTGTTTGTCGCATGTAGTTATAATTAAGACTAATGCTTGGCCACATCACACAGAAATGGTACCTTCCCTATTTATCAATCAAACCTCAAGTTAATAGTAATCTGCAGACAACAGAAATAAGCACACAGAAGGATACGGTCAGACTGTATTAAATGCACAAATTCAACATATTAAAAGCATAATCCCTTTGGCAATCCATCCTGGGACCCTTGGTGCTGTTCTCAAGACTCCCAATCACCACGGATCAAACAAAATAAACTCACTAATCTGAAAGCCTGATTCACACCAGCACACTAAGAACTGGGGCTCACAGAGGTCTCCATTCCACATGGACTTAAAAAAAAAAAAACAACACACCACCACAAAAACACATAAAGACAATACCTGAAATTATGCACCGATTTAATCCATCTGTATTAACTCTTACTGTTTGTGTGTACCAAACGACAGGAATTTGAACAACCCTTTTCACTAGCAATAAACAGTTCAAAATACACCTGGCCTTTGTAGTAGCTCAGGAGGTGCACGAGCAGTTCCGTCACTTCACAGCTCTTAGATTTAAGATTATTTTCTTGTTGTTTCTGCTCTTTGGTCTTGCAAGCTATGTTTATCTCTCTTGTGAGCTGTCAGCCCCATCAGCCAGTGACATGAAAAAAGACCACAGCCTTCAGCAATTCTGCTGCCCAAAATATGCTTGCCCTTTCCAACGAGGGTCTATGATCAATAAAGCACTTCCAGACCAATAGTAGTAAAAAAAAAAAAAAAAAAAAAAAAAAAAAAAAGTATTAAAGATCATAATATCAGTATCAGTAACAAATTTCAAGACCTTAAAGTCCCCAGGCTGTCTGCTGGCAGCAGCATACGAGGCAGTTACTGCTCAAGAGACTTGCTAAAGGTCCTTGACAGCGTGTTTGCTGTGTGACTGCAACTCCCACACAGCCCTAACGCGGGTTCTCAGGCATCACCACAGCTTCCCTTACGTTTGGCATCGCCTCGGTACGTAAGTCAACACGGCAACTGCCTTCCAGCTGCAAGACAAAACACACACACACCGACAGCACCTGAGATTCGTCCCATAAAGGGCTTATGAATAAAATATTGCTGGTCAGGCTCAGCTGCACCCGCTGCTTGCCAAGGGCTGAGTAACAGCAGCTCCGGGGCTCGCTGCTCTGCCTCTCCCGCCTGCCTCTCACCGCTGAAAATCGTTTTCTTTCTGCCACATCGATCTCACCTTCCAACCCTCCCGGCACGGGAAGGGCACAGCAACCGGCACCGAGACTGCTGCAAGAACAAACTGCGGACAACCGAGCGGGGCTTGTTAGTAAAAATGTAATTGTTTAAAGGGAGCACGAGCAGAAGCCAGGCGGTTTGGCGGGACAGCGCCAGCAACGCGTCCTAAAGGTACGGGCTGGCGGCGAGGGAGGGCGGCGGGGCTGGTGCTCAGCGGCTCTGGGGAGGGACGAGCCCAGGGGAGCGCCCGGGGCCGGCACAGCGCGAAGAGACGGCGCGGAAACAGGGCCCGGGGCAGCGCGGGCCCTCAGCGCCCTCCCCCCGCACCCCCGGGGCTGGCAGGAGCCGGGGGAGCCCTGGCGGGGCCGCACTCACCCACAGGCGGCCGGGCCGGGCCGGGGCCGGGGCCGGGGCCGGTCCCGCGGCGGGGCGTCAGGCGGCGCTCAGCCCAGCGGCACGGAGGACGCGAAGCCCGGCGGGACTGACCCCATCGGGCCGCCGTAAGGGTTGCGGGGCCGGGCACCGCGCGTCACGTGGGGAAAAGAGGGCGGAAGCGTTTCCCGCCGCAGCCTCACGTGAGGGACGGCGCGGCGGCGGCCACGTTGAGTAAGGGCAGCGGAGGCCCCGAGGGGAGCTGTGTCCGCGCGGCGCCTGCGGCGTTGTTAATTACGGCTAATTAACGTGCTGCCGGCATGTGAGGCGCTCTAATTAGCACCTAGTGAGGTGTTCAGTGCTGGAACGTGTGGCTCAGAGCGCGGTGAGGCTGGAGGAGGCAGCAGGCGCTTCCCGGGCTCCAGCCCCGCCGCTGCGCCTCCCCTGCCCGCAGCGCCGCGCCCGGCTTCCACCCCCACACAGAAAGATAAAATAAAGAACGCTATCGTACAAAGCAGATTCATGTATTTATTTATTGTTAAATGGGAATTAAAAAAAAAAAAAAGCCTCTGCTTTTCGTTATATTTTGTCTAACGGTCACAATTATAGTGTAGAGGTCAAGATGCGCCGCCGTGCCAGAAGAGCTGAAGCGCCCGTTGGCCCGTGGCCTTCCAGCAAGGCCAGCGACCTGAAATGCAATCTCTTTTTAGATAAAAATAAAAGTGGTATGACGCTGGAAGTTACGTGTTATTTGTCTCCGGATACGTGGTTTAACACCTATCCTTAAAACACAAATCATTGGCCTGAGCAGGTGTTAACAGAAAATCTACATTGGTCCTTGCTTTTACCACTTCTCCCGGTCTTCATACAATTTACAGATTATCAATATGGATTTTGTCTTATAAAAAAGGAAATAAAAATAAAAAGCCTTGAAGCACACTTGAAAAGCAGTCCTGCAGCTGTGACCGTGCCTGTCAACCTGCAGGAGGGCTCGGGCAAGGCCCAGGGTCTTGGGCTGGAGTGAGGGCCCTACCAAGGCCTTCGTCATTGTCCTAGCTGTTCCCTGATGTCCTCACAACCCCTTACCCCATACTGTTGTCAACATCAACCTGCTACCCATGTTCTGTGCTTCTTGAGTCCATTAGAAAATAAGACTAGAACAGGCTCCCTGGGGACATTGTCATGGCACCAAGCCTGTTGGAGTTTAAGAAGCGATTGGACTGTGCACTTAGTCACAGGGTCTGAATTTTGAGTAGACCTGTGTGGAGCCAGGAGTTGGACTCGATGATCCTTATGGGCCCCTTCCAACTCAGGATATTCTAGGATTCTATGAATGTGAGCAGTAGAAGAACATGGCTCAGATGTTCCAGATCAAAACCACTGTGACCAGCCCATCACCATACCCCTTGCAGAAATATGCCTAAGAGGAAAGGTTGGGCACGCAGCAATACAGCTGCATATCTACACTAAAATGCTAGACGTCTAATAGCTACACTGAAGTGCTAGACGTCTAGGGTAGTCTACACAGGATAGAGAGAGGTGGTCTTCCTAGGACAAAAGCCATGTCTTTCATTCAGATGACACTAATATACTTAATATTATGCATTGGTATAGGAAAAGATCATTAGCACTGAGAAATTATAAAACAAACAAACAAAAAAAAAACCACCAAAACAAGTGAAATAGTTCTTTTGCGTAGTCAAAATATTTTTATTTGGTTGTATTTAGCAGAAGGTTTCTTTTCCTCCTTTTTCTTTTTTTTTTTTTTCTATTGTTTTCTCATTATTTCTGATTTCTTATGCTTCCATTCTTTCAGTACAATATATTAACACTTTGCACCTCTTCAGCACTTTCAGTTAAGGCTCTCAATTTATTTACAGACACAAGTTAAGTAATTCTCACAACAATCATTAACAATAGAGAAATAAAATGATCTGCACCTGCAGTGAGAAATAAAGATAAACTTTTTTTCAAGTTTTTCTTTGATTTTCAGTGTCCAGCTTGTATTATGCTAGGCTCGATATATGTCCCTGCAGTTTGGAGTGTTTCATGTTTTGGAAAGAAAGCCCAAGTATGAGCACTCAAAATCTAAAGCTATTTACCGAAGGTTTTCTTGACTAACTTGTTGAAGGCCACGCGATACGTAAGCAGCAGAATTCAAAACTGGGAGCAAGACATAACTGCCCGTTATCTGGAGAACTGTGTTCAGTTCTGGGACTCCCACCGTAGGAAAGACATGGACCTGTTCAAGTGGGTCCAGAGGTGGGCCACAAAAATGCAGAGGGCTGAAGCACCATTCCTACAAAGTCATACAGATAGGTTTGGGGTTGTTTAGCCCAACTGAAGAGAAGATAAGGCTCCCAGGAGACCTTGCAGTGGCCTTCCAGTACTTAAAGGGGGCCTAAAGGAAAAATGGGGAGGGAGTCTTTATAAAGGAGTGTAGCAAAAAGACAAGGGTTAATGGTTTTAAACTAGAAGAAAGCAACTTTTGATTAGGTATTAGGAAGAAATTCATTACTACAAGGGTGGTGAGGCACTGGAACAGGTTGCCCAGAGAAATTATGGATAACCCATCTCTGGAAGTGTTCAAGGCCAGGCTGGATGGGGCTCTGAGCAACCTGCTCTCGTGGAAGGTGTCCCTACCCATGGCAGGGGGCTTGGAACGAGATGATCTTCAAGGTCACTTCCAACACAAACCAGTCTATGATTCTGTGCTATGAGACATGGCTCTTTGTAACTTACCTTTGACTTTAAGGCCACAATCCATTCCCTTCTCCTCATACATTATCCTCTACTGAATATTTCTAGAAGGCTTCAATGTCAGTTACTTTCTGCATTTTAGTAAGTTTTGCATAAGCATCACCACAGTCATGAATTGTATACAGTATACAATGCTTTTGTGTGACTGCAGTGAGCTTTAATGAAAAATTAAATCTTAACAAGCAACAGATATAGGTTTTATCTTTCAGTACTTAAATAAACTTCAGAGCTCATGGAAAAATCTACCAAGTGATTGTCTTATAAAAAACACCTCCATCCCCAAATCTTGTTTAAATGGAAGATTGAATATTAACTTGACATTGATACCTTCTTATCAATAGTGCATCTGCATAGAGATTCTTCATAAAAACCTGCAAATTCACAATTATACCTTGCAAACAGAAGTACTGTAATTGTTCAGGCTAACAAAACTTTTAAAATATTCATTCAGTTCATGTAGTAAATGGTATCTTCAAGTTACCTCCATCAGAAGATACTGACATGAAACACAGATGAAAACGTTTCATAGTTAGGTTAACACTGAAAATTCAAACAGACAAACATAATGCAAGTATTTTAACAGAAACAATATAAAATATCAGTGACTTAAAAAAGATCTAAATGAGAAATCTTGGTTATTTCAATGAATTGCTAGACCCTACATTTAAAATGATAGATTTACAGAACTCTTCAGATGAATTAGGCTTCTTCTCTAACACTAAATACTGGAATTCTGATAATTTGTGCAAGTATTAAAAATATTAACATCTTAAATGTTAACATTACAATTTTAAATAGCCTTGCAAGTGCAATGTTACAAATATTAAAAACAAATCAGAGCTACAATTTTGCATAAGTTATATGAGTAAGTGAAAGTGCTTTTCAAGTATTTATGTTCATTTACAGTTGGATTCTCATGTTAAGTCAGTGCTCAGTGGTACAATTTAAATATCAGTCTTATTTCCATTTTGGATGCATGAATTTAACTGGATGGAATAGAAGAAATTTGAAGAAATGTTTGTGATACATATTTAAAAATGAAATACCATTTCTGATAAATATGTAAATGGAATTTTAATGGAATATTAAAAAAATGAATTACAGATTACCTCCTGGAGGTTGTGGGATAATCTGATAATGCCACAGGAGCTCTTTAACCATACAGTAATTGTAAATTACATCAATTTCTTAAATTATGATACGTTAAATAGTTGCTCTTTAGTAGAGACAAAAACCACATGATCATAATAAAGGCCAAATACTGTCAATTTCTGAGAACTTTAAAAGATCTCATAATCTGTGTCAAAAGCATGGATTCTAAAGAACATTTTCCTACGCTTACAATTAGTTAGAGCTTAGCTGATGTCACCCTGGAGAACAGAGCTAGTGCATGTCAGCTCTCTAGTGTCTATCCAGTGCACAGTTTAGCTCCCTTTCTGGATAGTCAAAATCCATTAATATTGCAATGATACAAAAAAAGACTGCATTCCTGCTTCCCAGCCCAAGGAAGGGTGAGCTAAGTGGGGAAATACTTCTTCATTAGACAAGAAACCCAAACCAAAACAACCCTAAATTAACCAATATGTAATTAAAAGTGCACTGAAAATATTTCCTATCCCACCCTATCTCTCATAAGTGCCAGACTTTTATCTTAAATTATACCTACTTTGAACACTGAACTGTAAGCTGATATTACAGCATTTTGTTTGTCTTGCGGTTTGAAAAGCACATGACACAAGGCAGCATTAATGTCTTTCATTAAAGATCTGGCAACGCCACAGATTTTGTTGTGAAGATGCAGCATAGAGATGACACGGTTCTGGAGGAGACCCTGCAGACTGCCATTACAAGCTTACTTCAACAAAGTGCTTTGTCATTTGCTAAAGACCAAAAGTCAAACTGTTGTCCTACCTCACCACAGTGCTGCACTGGCAATTTACAGTTTTCTTTCCAGATGCAGTTGGACTTTAATGAATTATAACTCTTCAAAGTTAGGCAATTCTTTGTAATAAAAGCAGAGTTTCACGTTCCATCAAGAGAGGCCATTGTTTACACTGGTCTCTTCATGCAGACCTGACAACGACTGATGATGTTTTCTAGTTCTCCTGCTTTCAACGTCTGTGGCAGAGGTTTCCTAAAAGAAACAAACATTACTTTTTTGTTAAAAAACAGGAAAGGGTGATGAAACTTTGCATATGACATTACTGACACTGACATTTAAATTCTTGGCTCGCTGAAGGTCTCTTTGTGCTACAGAATGACCACAAACCTGACAAAGGGGGACATTAATCTGACAGGAGTTAGTAGGGGAGCCCCCGCAGGTAGGGACTTCTCAGCCACCTGCAGCATGGATGCTGGAAACAGGAGTGGGACAGCTAAGAAAGTACAATTTACCTGAACATTCTTCGTGGATTTAGTGATGCCAACCAGAAGCTGTAGGAGTTCGTATAGTAGTTGCACGTGCCCCTGCCATGACACTCTATGAATGGGATGGCTCGAAATTCTTCCAAGCAAGATCCAGGAGATGCCAGCGCTTGGCCAGAAGCTTCTGAGCCAGCACTCGTATACTGTAACCATCAATACATTTTTTTATGAGAACATGTACATCAGTATTTAGCAATCTGCTAGCAAAAAATAAATCTCTCAAACATACCATATTTTCTGTGCTGTTTCTTGAACAAAACAAAAATCAGCATAGATTGGTTTTGATCAGCCTTATAACGAAGCACAAAAGCCTTATGAAAATTCAAGCACAGTTACGCTATTTCTGAGCTCTTGCAAAGGCCTTTTTCTGCTCCATGAGAAGGCATGAAAATGTAACCAGTTCGAAGACTAGAAGGCAGCTGGCTTCTGTCCATTTGAGGGCTACAGTAACTGAATTACAAGTAGGCCGAATCCCATATTTTGTGGGTGTGTGCACATGTTTGTGTTCATACTTTTTATTGCATTTATTGCTTTTCCAAACACAAACAGCAAAGAATGCATTTTCCATCTCTGATGTTAGTAAATGCTTGTAGAAATAGCTCTAAAATAATTTATGACAGAAGAAATTTCATTAGAAAAATACCATTTTAATTTGCTGATGTTTAAAAAGATAAAGATTTTAGCTCGATGATGAAAAAGAAAAATAAAAAATCTCTCCTTTCCAAGATGTTTATTATTACTTAGGGCCAAATTCCAGGAGAGACAACAAATTTCACATTAGACCTAAAAGAACTTTCCATCAAGCAGAAGAAATGCAGACCTACAAGAGAGGTTTTCGGTTCTTTCATCCTCATTTGCTGGCATTCCTATGGCATGCCACAGGCACGGATAACAAAACTGGAGGGCCACATCCCCTCGTATGGACACACCCTTTTTCCCATACTCAGTTCTCACTTTACAAGCACATTACAAAGTTTCTTCAGTCATATCACATTGTGGCATCAAAATTGCTGAGGCAGTCCTCTACAGATAATGTACTGCATCAGTTTTGATTTTAGCTTTGATTTTAGAGTTTGGTCCTAAAAGCTGATTTATAAAAGAACAGCTGGGTAGAGCAGTGGGTAGCGTATTTTTGCATATCTGTGGTCAGGACTGCTTTAATCACCTAGCTCCCCAAACTTGTGCTTCCTAGAGTTCAGTGTAATGCATAAGAGTATGCAGTTATTTTTGACACACTAAAATCCTGTGGTTTTCCTTTCATCTCCCCTTTTCCTTCTGCCACCTATTTTTGCAGACAGATCTGAATAGTTGTTCCTATTTTTGAACAGGCTGCCCAGGGAAGTAGTTCAGTCACCATCCCCGGAGGCATTCAAGATGTGGAGATGTGCTGTTTAGGGACATGGTTTAGTGGTAGATTGACAGTGTTAGATTAATGGTTGGACTTGATCTTAGAGGTCTTTTCCAATCTAAAAGATTCTCTGCTTTTATGCTTTGACATTAAATAAGAGTTAATAGAATTATTGTCTAATTATAGGCAAAGAAAAAATAATTAATAATTGTTAATACACAAATGCACTAAAAGCAGATGAAAATGCCATTGAAAGTGAGAGGAGAGAAAATAAGTATTTCTAAGCTTTTTTATCCTTACCATAACAAAAGAAAAACCCTTCCAGAGAGATATCCAGCCTTCTGGACATGCAGGAACTACAGTTGTTTGGCTGTGAACTGCTATTACCATTGCAGGTCCTTCACAGACAATGCATCTGTAAGAAATGCACATGCATTCAGTGCAAAGTTGAGGGAAAACGTAAACAGACAAAAAAAAAAATCTGCTGGGATACTGGTTACCTAATGGCAGGGCTTACTACAGATGTCACCACTTGCACACATTCTCTCTGTTTAATAAGGAGATAAGTACATTGAAGGTAACCTAAATGCCTGCTTTGACGTCTCTACTGAACAAAAACTGGTAAAGATGGGAATTGATCCCAGAACATTTGACCCTCCTAATACTGCCTTTACCAAAGTAACAAGCTAGATTCTGCCTTCTTCAGGTGTTCATTAATTATGTTGCTATGGTTTAGATCAAAGTTCTGTACTTTTATTTGCTAAAATTATTCTTCATTATTTCCAAAATGAAGAAATGATGAAGCTAAATTACAATAACTGTGTACAGCAGGCTAGAAGGAAGAGTGCAAAGCTTGCCTTCCCATTTTTGATATTGCTACTCTTGGTCTTCTGTACTTTCAGAGCTTTCCCTCTTACGAGGCTTTTCATCCTTCTTAGTTAACTTAAAGCAACTAGAAAGGCCCACATTTTCACAAGGGTGTTTCATAGCAGAGAACCTTTAGCCCCAGTTTACAATATTCTTCATCAGCTACAGTAAATATATTACGTGTAATTGGAAGCAGAATTTAATTTGTACTATTTATCTAAATATTGAAGCTGTTATGTCATTTTAGCCTGCCTCTTCCACGTATGACAATAGTTTAAAAAAATCTATCAATCATTGCAATCAGTAATGCGTGCCCTTTTCTCTTGTCAGCTAAGCAGATTAAGCCTGTGGTAATACCTTAATATTTCTTAGGGTATCACTGAATATCTGACATATTTGGGTGAGAAAATCAGCCAATTAAAAGCAGTGCTTGTACTTACTGAGATGGACAGGTCTTGGTCTGTTTGCTGTTCAAAACAAATGCATGGTTTCAGGCCAGAAGAACTGAAGTTCTTATACTCTTACCTGCTTATATGGGGCTCTAGTGCTCTGCCAGAAATCGGTGCCATGTCTACTGGCATTGCTGTCACAGTTGACAGCCAGTATGAATAGTCGTTGCGAGAAGCAAAGCTACAAACATCATTGGTGTTACAGAATAAGAATGGCATGGTGGTAAATCTCTGCAAGCAGCTACCAGCTGTTCCTAAAAGACAAAAGAGGAAAACTTGTGACAAACGAGTTTATATACAGCACAGTAAACAGAAGAGACTCATGATGTGATTGTCTACTACAGTAAGAATTAAAAAAAAAAAAAAGATAACTAGAGAGAAGAAGAAGAGAGAAGCATCTATACAGTGAAATTATAGGAAAACAAAATACTTACAGCATATATATATATAAATTTGTATTTAAAATATTAGGGCTAAGAATTAGATTTGTTAAAAGTATTATCTTATTGAGTGATATCAGTCCTTGGCGCAGCGGCAGGGAGTCAGCTACCTAAACACAAGCTTCTAATGCCATTTTTGACACTCTATGGCATTCAGTTTGGCCTCTAAAAATAAGATTCTCTCCCAGATACTGTAACATTACTAACAACCCTACATAGATATTGTGGACGTTTATGTTAGACATCTATCCATAAGTGACTGAATTCCTCCTGAAAAATGTGTAGGGAGAGCAAAAGGGAATATAAAAGTGCAGGAAGAAAAGATGTCTTTCAAACCATGATTACTGAATTGTCTCAGAGCAGCAGACTGCTCTGTAGACTGATGGTTGAAACCAACGTTCATCTCAGACACAATGCCAGTTTGTTTTCATGGAAACAACTTGGATTATTGCACTCTACTGAAGGTGATACGAATATTTTACTAATACAGTACCAAGGTCTTGTCCATGCGCTCGTTCGTTTCCTTGAACAAAAAGCAGCGAAAAGCCAACATAGATCTGTGATGTCCCTGGTGGACACGAAGGAGTCTTTGTTGTTTGACTATGCCGGGTAAAGATAAAACCTCTTCTTGTTGGACCAGTGATGATAGTACCTGGTGATCCAGGTAACCCCTGTAGACCAGGAAAACCAATCAGTCCAGGTTGTCCTGTGGAGGGGAAGAAAAACATGACTGCAAATATTGTCATTTTGTTTGAGTTCCTACTTTACTTAAATTAGGGGAACAACCTGAAAGTAAATCAAAAATTTGAGACTTCAAAATGGGTAGTATTTGTTGCTAGATATATTAATTCCTTCAGACCTAGCTCAGGCAGCTTTACTATTGCTCCAAAATGATGCAATGTGAGATATTTCAAAGAATCATAGCCATTTTTATGAAAAGAAGTTATAAAGTAAAATCGTTTTTATGGTGATTCACTAAAAATATTCAGTTCCATTTTGATGCCACGTGAAGACACACTGGTACTTAGGGATTTGAATGAATTTTCAAGCAGATATGTAAATGTGATTAATAACAGAGGAGCACAGTCAAGGCACACTTTTGTAAATTATTATTTCAGTTGTGAAAATGCATCTGTTAAAAACTAAGCAACTGCTTGCATGTGTTGATGGCTGTAAAGCTGCTGCAAATGTTACAGAATTTCACTATATACAAAAGGAAGGCTTTAAAGAAATTGGGAATACAGCCAATCTATAGATTCAGTGGTAGCAGTCAGTGATGCCTGCTTTCCTGCACCTCTTTCTCCTGGAAATCCCCGGTCTCCTTTTGGACCAGGCAGTCCTGGTTGACCTGGACGACCAAAGCTTCCTGGTAGACCTTTTACTCCTTTAGGTCCTAAAATGGAATCAAGAAAAAACAGATTAATATAGCAATATTTATTCTAGATATTAGTAACTGCCAATCAATAAAGTTAAAATCCCTCCATGAACGTAGCTGTGTTAGAATAAAAACACCAGCACAAATTTTGTAAATTTTGAGACTGTCTGTAGTGTTACTGTCTCCATATTTCACATCAAGAAGATGACAAGGAAGTACTGAATGTATTGCAGAAGAATATTATTCTTACAAAGAACACTTATATAAGTGTCCCATCAAGCAAGACACACAAACAACTACAGAAATAAAAATATAAACCACCTTGTAGCCCAGGAATCCCTTGAATTCCTTGATCTCCTGGTGTTCCTGGGACTCCTGGCAGTCCAGGAGGCCCCTTGCTTCCTGGGACAGAGAATATTCTCCCAGAGACTCCAGGTGGACCTAGTAGCAAAAATATAATGAAGAGCCAGATACTTTACATTAAAAAACAAACAAGCAAAATAAAGTAGTAACAAAAAATCAAGATAAGTTAGCTGTTATTAGAATGAGAAGAGTTATAACAAGTTACCACGTTGGCCTTTTGGTCCCCTTGGCCCTTCTGCACCTTGTGGTCCAGGGGGTCCTTGATTACCCTTTTCTCCTAAAAAGGGAGATTGAAGACGTGTCTTTCTGGTTTGAAATGTTAAAACAATTGTCAGATGTTCAGAACTTTAAGTGTCTTGCGGTCAGCAGATTAATTTGAAATATGGGTGTGCACTTCTACATAGCTTTTGTTACTCTATAGTTTATAGGCCAAGTGCAGTCAGTTTACAAGAATTTGTTTCGATGTTTATCTCCCTATAGAGCAGTTCAGCTCCCTTCAAACCCCATCAATTATGCGGATGACTGTTAGGAAGGTTGTAAAGTTTTTCAAGTGTTTGAAATCTGATACGCAATTCTTTTTACAGTGTAAAATATAGTTATTCTCATTCAGGTTACTCTCTTGAAAGTTCTGCTGGAAATAAATAAATAAAAAAAATAGAATTTTTATTAAGTCAGGAGATTTGACTATGTGAAGAAATGAGGGCTTTTGCTTAAGGAAATAGAATTTCTGTCTGTGCTGTGACTTTTCAAATTAGAACCACAAACTTAAAGTACACAATTTGCATGGAACTCAATGCACTGGGTTAAACCAGTAATGACAGTTTTGTATCACTGTAAATTATGTAACTGAAAATGAACATACTGGAGCAATGCAAACCTATATCAGATTTAAATCACTAAAAGAAAGTTTCAAAAGCATTTTTAGCCAGATAAAACTAAAATCCACTAAATCCAACTAACCCTTAGGAATATGAAATTTATAAAGCCAATAAATTTTACAAATTGTCTACTGATAAGCTGGTGAATGAGAACATAATTGAGTCTATTCTTCTGGCAAGCAGATGACCCAGTGCTTTGTCTTTTAAATGCTCTTGAGTTCTATAACTAACGTTGCCAAAAATCGCATCTTCTAGTAGTTGTGTCACTTCTAATTATCACACCATTACAACACAACATGCAAATGACTGTATTTGGAAAGTAGAAGTGTACATAGTAAATATATGAATACCTTTTACACCTGGAAATCCAAGAAAACCAGGGTCCCCTCTAGCACCAGGATAACCTGGTCGACCTTCTATTCCCTGCAAATCATACAACATCAATAATAAACAAGAAAATAGGCACTCTATGAAGTATACTTCCTTTTTGTTCAGAATATCTAAAGCATTGTGTCCACAGAAAATGCTGCAACTAAAATTATTTGCTCCATTATGAGCATGTTAGATATAGTCATATTATTGTTAACATTGTTCGGTAATACAAAATGGCCAAGGAAACAACATATCAGAAAGACCCAATAATTTCTTTTTGGTACATTTAAGTCTAACAAAACTATATTTCTGTATCTGTTTTAATATCTTTCCCCAATTATGCATTTATTTGTTTTCCTCTGGGTGTTATTTTCATGGCAAGACTGAAGTTAACAGTTGAGTAAGAAACAAGTAGCATTTCTTTCACTGACTTTTGGACCTGGAGGACCAGTGTCGCCGTTTGGACCTGTTGGCCCTGGTATGCCATCTGCCCCTCTAACACCTTTGTTTCCTTTCATGCTGGGAGTGGGAAGACCAGGCAACCCTTGAAAACCAGGAGCACCTGTATAGAAACAGAATACCTAAAGATCACCGCCAACAGCATTTCACATACATTACATAAAACACAGTACAACATTCAGCAAATCTGTAATGGTACTTCATGTTTACTGTCTCTGCAATTCTAAAGGACATAGATCAATTATAAATCAGCAACAACAACAACAAAAAAAAACCACTAATTTTTCTGTAGACTATTAATTTAGTCTGAGAACAGAGCTGAGTTCTTGCAATCCTTAATAGCACTACATTTTTTAATATCTTTCCATTGCAGTTATGCTTGGAATAACACCCGATATTTCACTTCTTTAAGCTGGATTTCAGCTGCCCTACAGATTGCAGCAGAGGGCAGCAAAACTGGGTGAACTGAAAAAACTTAGCATTATTTTAATTTACATCATTCTGTACAGACCATCCTGCTGTTTGCAATGATAACATTGCATCAGTTGGTAAAGGCACTACTTGCTCAATTATGAAGATGTCTGGGGAAGAACCCCCTTCAATTTTGAGTTTTAGACAGACTGAATTCAGCTTCCAATTATTGGTATATCTTTTCAGATAAAGAAGTTATAACAACATACCTGGCCTTCCATCTGCACCAGCAAGGCCTCTATTTCCTTTTGGGCCAGTAATTGCCATGCCTGTTGCACCTTGAAATCCAGGTAATCCCATTAAGCCAGGAGGTCCAATGGGTCCTTGATCACCCTGATGACCTTTCACACCTGGTGGCCCAGGAAAACCAGGCAGCCCCATGTCCCCTTTGATTCCTGCAGAGTATAAGTAACATATTTGAGGAGAGCTGTCATGATGGTGAGATGCTATGATAGCTTTTAGAAACAGGACTACACAGAGTACATGTGTCTACTCTAACACAAAGGTGGAATGCAGCCTTTGTTTTTAGCATGGCTAAATCCCCAAAGCCACCTTGCTACTCTAAAGCAAAATGGTTGTGAGAAGACGTGACTCACTGCAAGGAAGTGTACACACCACTTTTAAAACTCCAGAGTTTGCTCATACAATGGAAGAAACTTGAAAGAAGGGCATAAAGAACAGAGCTGGGGATATTGCTTGATGCTACAGTCAAGAAATGCTAGTCTGAACATCAGAACTGGCAAATCCTATTAAACTAAATTCCAGATAAAAGCATCAGTATGAGTACAAGAAAATAAGAGACTATTCCAAATGGATTTTTTTAAGGTCAGTCTTAAGAGCACAGGGCCAAAATATGGAGGGAGAATTATTATTAATTTTTCTTTTTTAAGTAAAGCAGATCAATGGATTTGTATCAGTACTGTAAGTACAATGTGAAACCTAAAATACGGGAAGAGTGCCTCCTCTCCCCCCCAAGTCAACCATTCTCCTGCATCAACAAAAAAGAGGAAGTGAAGTAAATTAAAATACACCATCGTAGCTTTCCTACGGACTATGCTTGGTGTTCAGCAACATCATCTGTTTTCATAAAAACATACACTGTTAATCAAATATGTATTAAAGTTTCAAAAGCTCTATAATCTGTATATTGCCTTCGCAAAACCACAGAAGTTAGTTCCTTTATTTTCCTTTTACAATAGTCTTAAGTTTGCAAGCACAAATTCTTGATATTTAACATATAATCCAAATAATCGATCATAAGCACAGAATCACTCTTTATTTCCTCTGACACTAAGTGCCAATTTAAATAGCCAAAAGCAGGAGGTGTTTTAAAGATGCAATTAATGATTCTGGTATTTAAAAACAAGGCTTCTGCTTTCTGAAAAGACAACTTACCTCTACGACCAGGAACACCTCGAAGGCCAGGGATACCTCTCCCTGGTGCCCCTACAAAATGTTAGGTGATATTATACTCAATAGTCCTGAAAAATTGCTAGAAAACATCATAGTTATCTAATATTTCACACATTTCTTCAAAATTCACTAATATTCTTCAAAATAACAATGGTTATTTTCCATTGGTTCTATCCAGAAATACGAATTATATTTGTAAGTTTTCCTTTAAAGTGGGAACTCTTATTTACCAGTTGTATTTGAGGTACAACCTATAATAATAAAATTTGCTTTTTTTTTTTTTTTTTTTTTTTCCAGAGGAAAAAAGCAGAATAAAAATCTGTATTTCTGTTACTAAGAAAAATAAGAGAAAAACCATATATACCTATAATTTCAACAATGATTACTCAAAACTTAATATAGAAAGACTTATTAAATACTATAAATGCTTTTCCAGTATATTTTTTGTAAATACTAATATACAAAAACATTCTCATTGTAAAATATGAAAACATTTTGTCAGAATTCAGCAGAGGACTGTATGCACGGATACTGATGACATCAGGAGTGATATTTAAGTGAAAGATTTTACAACTCAAAGGCCAGGTCATGTAAACATTCACAGTTCATGTGAGTAAACACTGATTTGTTTCATCCTATTTCCACATAAGAGCTGAGACTTCTTTAAAAAGATTTTGGTTCTCTTAATTATTTTGAGATGGAACACAGAAGAACCACATGATACTTATGCTCTCGCAGACATTAATATTTTAAGGGGAAATTAGGACAAATCATATGCATAACAGAGGAGTGACATACATTTGTGTTGTTAACAGCATGTACGATTATGTAGAAAAACAGTGAATTATTTGCAATTTAAAAGCCTTCTACTTAACACATCTTTGGATCCACAAAAGCTCCTTATTAATACTTCCCAAAAAATCCTTATCAGTTCAGCTAGGGAAAAAAAAAATGTAATTTTAAAACAGAATGAAAATATTTCACTGTTGTTACCTGGTTCTCCCTTTACTCCTGGGGGACCAGGCATACCATCCCGACCCTGATTGCCTCTTTCACCAGCAAGTCCATTTTCTCCAGGGTATCCAACAGCACCTGTGAATTATAAAGGACCACGGTATAATTTTCATTTTTTTTATTTTACACAAAGAGAGAAGATATGAATCCCCTTTTTAAAGATTTTATTAGTGCAAGTGCAGCTACTTCAATGATAGAAGCAACTATCTTGGTACATAAGCATTTGTAAAGAGCAGAATATAATTATTGAGTCCCCTGACCTTCAAGAAACTTAGCACTCCCACTATTTCCACAGGCATTAACTTCCTGCCTTTCAAAGACATTTTAGGACTCTGCCTTTGATTTAATCCATGCTGGTGGGAATCTATACAGGTAGTATGGTTCCTCTCCATAAAAATTCAACTTTCCTGTAAACAGGGAGTAGATTCTGATCTTTTCTAACTCTCGTGCTACGTCTATGTAAGTTCACTAATATGATCCACAGAACCGCAATGTAATTTATACAAGGATCTGCATAAGAGAACATTCAATACGCTTTTTGAAGATAACGACTGTCACCAACATTAATGTAGTCTCCATATTGTTGCTGCATATCGACACAATCCCCCTAATGTGTTTTTTTTTTTTAATGGTTTAATCTTTTATTTTGTGAAAGAAACGACTGCAACTCTGCCTTTCCCCTCTTTCAGCTTTAATTTATTCTTCCTCCTTGTATAGCTACATCTTAGGTTATTATTCTCTTTTAGGAGGTAAAACAAGCCATTCCTACGATATATGTGGATATTTCATCTTGAGAACTCTGAATTGAAAAAAAGAAGAGCAGTAAGTTCTACAATAGTGAAACAAAATTAAAATTTCTTGCCTCAGCTGAATTGGTAACATTGAGAACAGGCTGTTAAAGACTTTAGCTGGAACTGGAGAAGGTAAATAGAGCCTCCTACCAACATAAACAGAGACTGCAACTATATCAGGTAAATTCTAAAAAGCTCGGAAGAATATCAACTGCCTCATCACAGAGAAAATAACGAGCCAGAGGGCAGTGATTTGGGAGAGATGCTATATACCATACCAGGAGGGCCTATAATGCCCTGTTGTCCTGGGCGACCCTGCTGTCCTTTAACACCAACATCTCCAGGAGGTCCAGGTTTCCCTGTAAGAAGAAAGAATTTGGGGGAGGAAAGCTGGCATTATCACTTGCAATTCAGTTCAGCACTAGGCCCAGGCACAGTCTGAAAACCCTGCTATTGTTTCTACTTCAGCCAGCTGGGACAGATCTCTAGCTAAAATAAGCCAGCCTGGCTGTGCTGACTAAAAAGGAGCTGTTTACATTTACAACATTTTAATGTAAATGTGCCACCCCACAGGCACCCTGCATAGTATTGAGAAATTCTCTTCTTCTGGAAGCACATCAGCATCTCAACACTCCTCCAAAGCAAAACATACCTGGGATTCCTGCAACTCCTGTTTCCCCTCTGACCCCATGTGGCCCTGGTACTCCTCTATGTCCTGGCTGACCTTGGGACCCTTTTTCTCCTTTGCTGCCCAGAAGTCCAGGAGCACCTGAATCTCCCTAAGAAACAGCAGTTGCACACAAACAGGTAAAGAATCACATTGTATTAAATACATTACATGCATATGAACAATAGAAAAATATATAACTTTAAAGTTTAAGTTTAATCATGGTTCATTATGATTTTCAGATAAAAATCAAAGAAGACTAATATGAAGTCTAATATGAAGTCTTCTCATAACAGCACTGATCCTTTAGACATAGCTAACAAGCAATGTCTATCTTTAATCTGTACAAACCAAGTTCAGTCTTAAAGTATTTTCATAGACTTTTCTCCAATTTTATTCTAATAACTCCTCTTTTGAACCAAAAATACATTCCTTACATAATACACAGCTATACAAAATAGCAAAACATGTATTTAATTGAATTCCTACAAATTTGCTCAACAGCAATCCCTTTTTGGATACGCAGCTAATAAAGAAACTAACGGATAATTTGGACAAATTATAGGAGTTACAGTACAGTTTACAGCCAGCAACATATTTTAAATTATCTCATATGTAAAGATTCACAGTTGTTCAACAACCAGGATATGTGGAGTAAAATTTTCTAACTTACTTTTTATATTATATATTCCTAAAACAAAAATGCTATTAATAGACTTTCAAAAACCAACAGAAAAATTTTAGATCACACCACTTTACTACTAGGATAATTTTTCTGAAATTCTTGATATACAAATATTTCTACTATTGACTTTTTAGATACAAATCATTGTTCCTAGCAAGTAAGTAACTTTTACAGAAACAATGCTATTTCCAAGCCACTCCATTTTTACAAATAAGAAATTCTTGCATTGCAAGAAAAATGAAATGCAATGAACTCAACATGTTCTCCTAAATACTGACGTAACGGGATTTCCATATGTATCATCACTAAGATATCATCTACCAATCTCCTGAAAACTCTGCAACTCTTGCTTACATGTTATTCTGTTTCTGTTGTCAAAGGCTCTGCTTATTGTTTAATATGACAATGTTTCCATGGCCTTTATACCTTTGGACCAGGTTCTCCTGGGGGCCCAGGAGATGGGTGCCCAGGGTCTCCTTTTTCACCTGGAAAGCCACCATAGCCTGTTGGACCAGGGTCACCTGATGGTCCTGGAAAGCCTGGAGATCCTTTCTGTCCTTTTGAACCTGGAGAAACACAGATAGCAATAGCATTCTTAAAAGCATCATCATCAAATATTATATCTCTTACTTTGTTAACTACTGCTTGTATTTTCATATTCACTTTTTCCATCAGAGATAGAATAATTTTTGTGCACTCAGTGATTTTTACTCTAAACACATTCAAACTAGGTTCTTATAAGTATCAGTATATAAATTAATTATATGCAATTTATTACCTGTAATTTCAATAGTCAAAGCTTACAAAAATAAAGACCCATGATCACTGGGCAGACATTTGGTTACAAAGTCAGATAGAGCCACTATATGTCACCACATCCTAACTAATTAACACCCTGAAATTGGTGTTCGGAAAGTTACTATAAGCTATATACTGAGATGGCCAGCTGCAATACATTGGTAATGTCATGCTCCAAAACTAGACAGAGGGAGAACTCCATTCTGCAATTCAAGCAAATGGTGGGGTGATGAGTTTACAGGCACTGCAGAGAATAAATCCCAGTCTGAGTTAAGTATTGTGTAGTGTGCTTACAGAAACAGCTCAGACCTGTGTAAAGGCTCTACCAATTTGCAACATAACTTGAGAGAAAATAACCTGGAATTCCCATGTTCCCTTTGTCTCCTGGTGCACCTGGGAATCCTTGTCCTCCAGGAATACCTGGAAGACCCATAAATCCTTTGGCACCTGCAAGATGAAGAAATGAGCGTCATCTTCACATGTCCAGTTTAGACACTGGTTGGCTGGCAGAGTTGTGATGAATACAGAATCCTCTCTCTCACACACTGCCATGGTACTTTTTGATTTTATAAATCAACAAACAGTGGAGCATAATTCTTCCTCTTGCTCTAGAAGCACATAGAATTATCATTACTGTTGTCAGGAAATCAAGTTAAAAAACAAGTATCTTCTGTATGTATCAAAATATAGCATACAGAGAAGTAAAGATGTTTTAATTAATCTGAAAAAATTTTAATTTTCTCACTCAAGATCAGCATGTATCATTATGTATGTGGGCATAGTGATGGCAGAGCAAAACCTTGTGAAATGGCTTAGGTAGGTCTATAATTGCATTGGTTCTTTTTAAGACTACTTTTAACTGAAGACCTGTTAACTTCCAAAATATAAGCCAAATATGAAGGCCTTCAATAGGGAAATAGAATCAATCTTAAATACAAAAAGCTTCTGAAATATTTTGTGCACACCTATGGTAAACTTAGAATTCCTGCTGCTTCTTTATGATATTAGGAATCAAACTTCTCTTAAATTTTATAAATACCAAGTTTTATTCATTGGCCTCACCAGCTTTTAGATTTTAAGGTTATTATTATTTTATATTATTTAAAGTTAATATTATTTTCTATGTATCGCCTCACATAATCATCCACATTTGGAAAGAAATAAAGAATCATTTAGTTGTAGCTAGTATGACTTTGAAATAGCAGCTTTTGAAATTGCTCCATTTCAGAATTCTCAGAGGAGCTTCAGAGTTAATACAGAAAATAGAGTGCTGCTGCTAGAGCTAAGTTTATGTGCTAGTGTTGAGGTAACACTATCCTTGCTCTCCATTCTGTGATAACAGTAATTTTCAACATACATACTCCATACCTGGTATACCAGGTACTCCTTCAGATCCAGCAAGACCTGGGGGACCTTGTACACCTGCATCTCCTTTTTCTCCTCTTAGACCCATGCTTCCTTGGACTCCTAAAACAATTTCATTAAACAAACACACACACAACAGCATTTTAGAAGATAAGTTTATATAAAGTTTAACATCTTATAACTCTTAAAACTAATGAAGCCAAAGTGGAGCACAGGACTTTTACTTTGCAAGAAACACAAGCAAGACACAAGCTCATGGTTAATGAATTCTGTATTTCCTATATGGAGATGAAAGGAAATTTCTGAAACCTACCACACAAAATGTCTACACAAAAAGCCAGATAGATAGCATTAAATATGTGCAACTTGTATATAGAGAGTCTATATTAATATTACACATAAAATAATAATTCTGGCAGTCAAATATTTCTAAGCAGACTTCATTTCTTTGAAATCCAGCATCCAGTTGGTAAGCACAACCATTTCTGTGCTCATGAACTACTAAATCATAGAATCATTTAGGTTGAAAAAGGCCTCTAAATTATCAATTTTAACTTAGCACTGCCAAGTCTACCATTAAACCATGTCCCTAGGCACCACATCCACATACCTTCTGAATACCTCCATGGATGGTGACTTAACGACTTTGCTGGGCAACCTGTTCCAATGCCTCACAACTTTTTCAGTGAAGAAAATTTTTCCTAATATCCAACCTAAACCTCTCCTAGCATAACTTGAGGCCATTTCCTCTTGTCTTATTTCTTGGTGCCTGGTAGAAGAGATTGATCCCAACCCCACTACAGCCTCCTTTGAGGTAGCTGTAGAAAGTGATAAGGTCTCCCCTGAGCCTCCCTTTCTTCAGGTTGAATAACCCCAGTTCCAATTAGGTACAAAGCTGGCCATAGCCATGAGGTGCAGTAAGGAAGGTGGGTGAAGTGTGTAGAAACGTGATTATATAAGATGCATATATATAAACTTATTACCTGTGACACTTTATTACTAATTTGACATTACAATGAAAGGATTTTTAAGGAATATGGACTTGTTAAAATGGTAATAAATGTTTGGTGTAACGTCCAACTACTCCATAAAAGGCATTTATGGTGTTTGGCAAAAATTATTTCAAAGCTATGTGAATACTTTAAGTAGTTAACCAAGTTTTTTCCATTTGTTAGAGCCCACTGGAACTGCCACACAGATAACTCTACCTGGTTTTGAATGACAGAAAAATGAATAGGTACCTTTTGGGCCTTGCTCTCCTTTATTTCCAATGCCAACCAAGGTTTCAGAAGGTCCAGGAAAACCTTTATCACCTTGTTCACCTTTTGCTCCAAGAAACCCCTTTCTTCCTTTTAGCCCTGGGAAGCCAAAAGAACCTGCAAGAAAATACAATGACATTTTCTGAAGTAGCATGTCTAGGTGATAGCACGTAAGGGAAGCAATTGAACTCCATCTCTAAGGTCAACAACATCTGTAAGTACGCATGCCAAATCAACAACTTAAGCCAGCTTCTTGATTACTCAAAACATCAATAAACGTTTATGACCATGGATTATTATGAGAAATAGTTATGGTATCTTGGCATGAATATAAATATAATCTTATAGCTGTTAAACAGATATAATATGTTGAATATGAATGAGACAAAAAAAAAAGGGGGCTGGGCAAAAAGCTCTCTTCTTTATTTAGAAAATCTCCAACCATTTTCACACATACCTGTGAAATGGAAAAGGTGGCAACTCAATACTGCTAAAAGAAAATGTAATTCAGCCTGTAGACTGCACAGGTACAGAAGTCAAATATTTACCAAAGCACAAAGAAGTTCTGGTCATTAATTGACCAGCACATACTCAGGAGTGATAACATACATCAAGATTGATCACAAGTCTTCTTTAGCATGACAGTTTTTATATTCTTAAGGAATAACAAAAACAGATACTATAGTCACTTACCCCTGACACCTGGGTTGCCTGGACTTCCAATCATGCCTGGGGGTCCAGGAATTCCTAACGGGCCCATTATACCTGGCTCTCCCCTAGGGCCTGTGGAAAGGAAGCAATAGGAACTTATTTAATCAGTGAAACATCAGAAAGGCATGCATGTAGCTGTCAGATAGTTAATCAATTCTTTTAATATTTTCTCCATTTTTATAACGTCATAGAAGCAAGTTTTCCAGCTTTTAACTACATGAACAGCACTTACATACAGATTAATGTGGGTAGTTTGAGGGGTTACTAACAGCTGCCACAGCTTCAATCAATGAATGAAACAATTAAGAGTGATTAATGTATCTGAGATAGCCATCCTAGGCTGGGAGACCCATATCCGTCACAAGATGTATGGGAAAGACATTCCTTTCTGGCTCAGGAGCTGGAGGCCAGCTGGGACATGACAGCTCATCTCAAATGGCATTAGAAGCCTAGGTTTGGCCTACAACTTCATCTTTAGTTTTACAGGTTGTATATATAAAAAGGTATCTAGCATCTCCTTGCAACAGGATAATACAGGATTTGAGAATAATGAAAAATCTTTTTTAGAGATAAGCAGCATTACATACCCAATTTTTTGTGTTCTACAAATCAAGTTTGAACACATTTCTAAAAGAAAAAAAAAACAAACCTATGGGGATTACTTACTTAAGTAAAGTCAGCTCTGGTTAACATGACGGAGTCTGATCTGAGTCACAACTCTCATAGACTCAAGGTCTTGTTGTTTTTTTTTTTTTTTTTTTTGTTTTTTTTGGCATTAACAACCCATCTGTTTCAAAAGGGATGCCAAGTAAGATCTTACCTTACACTTTCATTATGCTGGGAAGCAGCTTTGAACTAGTTAGTGTCCTGTTGCAAGAATGTTGCAGTACAGAAAACAATGGGAAGTAGTTTCCTATTTAAGCGGAGTGCTGTAGAATATTCAATACTGTGTCATCATAGCTTCAAGATATGCTAGTCATTCAGGGAATGACGACTGACTTGTTTTCCATATAGATCATATAAATGTATATATGAAAGCTGCTAATGGAAAAATATTTCTGCATCCTCAATTTACAGTCGATGGCATGTTAGCATGACTACTTTTTGTAGAGACTGACTAATTTTCTATGTCAAAACAGGTATCTGGGGAATCCTTACCTGGCACACCATCGATTCCTGGTCTTCCAGACTGTCCCTTGAAACCAGGTAATCCTGCGTTTCCCTGAAGACCAATTAAGCCAGGTTCCCCCGGTTTTCCATAGATTCCTGGGATACCCAAGCCAGGAGGACCAAGTTTTCCTTTTGAACCTAATGAACCTCTTCCTCCTAAGAAAAATGCATGACAGTATATGTAGGATACTTCTTGCTGGAAACCTTCATCTCTATCTTGCCGTCATGAGTATCAAGCTCTTCTTGAGCTTGTTTGAGGGCTATACAGTAAATCTATACAAGACAATATACACATTAAGGAGATCTTGAAGAGATTTAAAAGAAAAAAAAAGACAGTAGAGACAAAAATAAAACAAAACAAACACCCCACCAATTCTGCTTTCATCCTCCAAACACTCTTGAGTATGCATTTTCATTCCCCCACAGGATGAAAAAATCTTAATCCATTTTAATTAGTACATGTGTTTTCCTCCAATCCATTGACAATGCATCTTTTAAATGTGATGTTGCATAGTAACCTATAACCAATATCCATAAACAACTTCACGTCCCTCATGATATTTGAAGGCATAAATATAACCCAGTCACCCAGCCAAATGGCACATTTGATTTGGAAGGTCCTACCTGGTGGGCCTGTAGCTCCCTGGCCACCTGGCAAACCTGGCCGGCCAGTAAGACACTCAGCAGGTTTCCCTGGAAAACCTGGATCCCCTGGAATTCCAGGTGAGCCAGGATCTCCTAAAAGAAAGGAGATTGGTTTCATAATGATTTAGATAGCAGTTTGAGGCTTTGAGTGAGCATTGTTTGACTTGGTTTTCCTTTCCTTAACACAGGAAGGTAACTTGCTGTGTATCTTGTGCTTGTTTGACCACAGTACCTCTTAGGCCATCATCACCATCATGTCCAGCACGTCCTGGTAGGCCTGGAAGTCCTGGAAATCCTGTATCACCTTTTGGGCCAGGAATGCCACGACCTCCTGGTGAACCAAGTCTGCCTGGCTCTCCATGAATAATCATGCCTGGGTCCCCCTGCAACACAGAGATGTAAACAACACACTTGTACTACGTTTTGCAAGTCTGTCAAAATATTCTTTCCTCCCCACAATCAACTAGCTTCTTTAATTAGGATTATCACCTCCATTCCCTGGGGATCTTTCACATTTGTAATGCCTGTAGTTCAGTAGATCACTGGATGTTCCTTATTGACCACCTGCAGGTTCCACACCAGAAGATTAATTTGTCTAAACAGCTTTTGAACTGTCTCATTGCTCTAAGAAATTGTTCTTGAGCATTACGAGACATCTCTCTCTCTTTGGCTGTTACTGCATTATGATGCTTGCTGTAACTATGTAAGGTGTTGGACCTGTATGTAAAAGTTTGTGCAAATACAATTTTTCCTTTATTTTACAAGGTAGTTATATTTTCATCGTAATATTTATTGAAATAATCAAAGCCAGCACCCAGATATGTCTCAGAAAACTTAGTTACTGCATTTTTACCCCTGTCATTCTTCTGAACATTGTTTTCTATGAAGACTGTTTTTACGATAAATATCTGAAGTCTATTCCCTGAAAGGAAAAGTTGAAATGTTTTTTCTTATTGGCTGACCAAACTGCTTGTTGTTTTGGGTACTAGAGTTTTGAATATGAGCAAATCAATATGTTCTTAAAACAGGCCAGTAGAGCTGAGATTATACCAGTCATTGATTATGTATTTGGATCAGAAAGGTCACTCCAAATCCAGCTGTTCTGTGGTTTCAAGCACAGAGTAAGTAATAATTAAACAAAACAAAAATCCCCATACTTTATCATATCAGAAAAACACATAAAAGAATGACATACGGGCATAAAAACAAAAAGTAATGCCACCTTTTCAAAACAGTTAAGTGTTATTATTTTGTTCACATTTGGATCCTAATTACAGAGTAGTCAAGAGTCCTACCTTTATATATTTCATCAGTAATTCCTGAATAGCCATCTCTTCAGAAACTGTGGCTTTAATTTTTTGCTGTAAGCAATACAATAGTTTTCTTATGCTCTGAAAATTGAAGTATCAAAACATCCCAACAATTTGGGGGTTCTGAAATCCTGTATCTCTAGTTAAAATTTGACTTGACAACTTCTTTCATAAAATATTTCATTTTATAGTTTGTGCATCACTGGTTAGCAAATACAGGAACTCTTATTTTCCATGCACTTATTAATTTATTTGCTTAATGTCACAGTTAATGAATGGGACCTATGGAAAAGTCTGTGCTGTATTTACAGTCAAACCTTTTCTCCTGGTTGTCCCAGATTTCCAGCTCGTCCTGGCTCTCCAATTTTTCCTTCACAACCTGGTGATCCTCTGCCTCCAGTAAGTCCCTTATCTCCTGCAAAAGGAATTATATGTCAGTATAAAAATACCCATTATTTTAGAAAGTGGTATTTGTATGGCTGTGGTTATGGACTTCTGCCCTATTGTAGGTTACAAGAGCTGAAAACAAAATCCTGATACATTTGACACATTGCATTTTCCCTCAACACTCATTGTAACACTGCTCAGTTATGTGCTTCAAAAACATCCTGCATTAAGTAACCGATTTGGAGTGAACCTATTCTGATGCCAGTTCCTCACTCTTCTCTTCAAAAAACTACATTGTAGTAGTCTTAGTATTCTATTTCTCTCAAATACTTCAAAATATTTCAAAAACAAAATCACAAAACCCCCTCAAAGGCAGTAAATTACACGAGAGCTAAAAACCATCTGATTAATGCTCATTCTTTTTTTTTTTTTAAAGATGAATGTTGTCAATCCAGATTTAAAAAAAAAAAAAAAGTAGAAGTTTGTTTTTTTTTTAAAAAAAAAAAAAAAAAAAAGAATATCAAAAAGTGTATTTTACCTTTTGGACCTGGGTTTCCAGGAAACCCAAGCCCTGGAAAGCCTGTGTCACCTGTTGGGCCTGGATGTCCTGGATCACCTGGCTGACCATTTGTTCCGACCCTTCCTGTTCAAAGAAAGTAAGTAAATTGCAGTCTGTTTTACCACACAACACGTGATGACAGGGTGTTTTCCAGCTTATCATTATTAATTAGGACATGAGTGTAGATGGTATCATTAGAACTTAAGACACTATTTTTCCTTCACAGTAGTTAAAATGCTAATTGTGATCTCTGTGTTCTCAGTATCAAAGCGTGCATGAGTCTGTTAAGTCTTTATGCAATCTGCGCTTGATATGAAATCCTTCACAGAGTTCTCCCAAAATAACCCAACAGTTTTATCTGGCCAGAGATGGTAGACAAATCCCAATCAGGTCATCTCTAACTTTGTCCTTTAAGCAAACATACTCACCAGGCACCCCTGGGGGTCCAGGTAAACCATCTGGTCCTTGAGGTCCTGGCAATCCAGGCAATGGAGTTATCCTACTGGTCTCTCCTTTCAGACCTTCAGCAAATACATTATCAAAGTCTTACAGTTTGGAAATAGTATAAAAATACATAATTTGCAATTTTAAAATATTAATGAGCAATCTAGTTAGTTAAAAATCTGGTCTGCTATTGTTTCCATCTTTCTGAGGCTCCAACAGATTTTGAAAATCCTTCAAGCCCTGACTTCATAAAGCAAAAGAATTTTATTGACACCCAGACCACCTCAAGCCCTTCTCTCAGCCCTCCTACAGTCTAACAGAAACCCAGGGAGCACAAAATGATTTTAAGTAGGGAATAGGAGTTATTGTCAATATCAGGTCGAGGACCCTCAGAACAGATTAAACAAACAAACAAACAAAAAAAAAAAACCCTCACAATTAGCAAGGTCTCCAACAGAGATTCATGTGCATTTCCTCATACAATGTGACAACCCCAGAAAGAGTGACAAAGACTCAGATTGACACACTCTGAAAGTTTCATCCCTTTGGATAATAAACTCACATCTTCTATCAGTCAATAGCAAAAGCATGGGTATATTGTGCCCAACATATCACTGCAGTTATAAGCACTAATCCCCAGAATCCACTGGATTTAAAATTCAAAAATTCTCTTAAGAAGTGACTTGACTGTATCTCTCCTGCCCAGCTTCAAGTTCTTCCATATTATACTTGTCTATAAATAAATACACTGGTATGTTTCTGGCACTCCAAAGTGATTAAGTCCTTCATATCTTCTTATGATGACTTAGCTCACACTAATGATGAGAAATGGATCTATAGTCAAAGAATTTTTTTTTCATGATGAGGACAGTCAAGCACTGAAACAGGTTGCCCAGAAATTCTGTGCAGTCTTTGTCCTTGAAGGTTTTCAGTCAAGACTTGAAGCAAGCATTCTCTAACCTCATAGCTAAACGTGCTCTGAGCAGGAGTTTGGACTGAAGACCTCATAAGGTTCCTTCCAATCTCAATTATCTTATGACCCTAAGACTTTTGTTATTATCTCTAGTGAAACCAAAGATGGAACAACGCTTTGGAAATCTCATCCCAAGAAAAAACTTCCTATATTTCATAATTTATGTCTTTGTCTTCAATCTCTCTCTGTAGTTTAAAACTTTAACATAGGTAAAGAAAAGTAAAACAGTAAGTTACAAACCAGCTTCTCCAGGCAATCCAGGAGGACCAATTACTCCTTTAGAACCTTTGAAACCTCTTATTCCTTGTGGTCCATATCCTGGTGGTCCAGGAAGCCCCATCTCTCCAGGGAGACCAGGATTACCAGGCAGTCCAGGTAGTCCTCTATCTCCTTTTGTACCAGGCAATCCCTATTAACGATATATACGTCTGTACACCAAGCATTACTTGCTCTCCGTGCCAGCTTTCACAACAAAATGCCTGATTCTCTGTATGACTGATCTCATACTATTTTAGCAGCAGAGTAGTTCTGCTGATTGAACAGGACTTTTTCAACCAATTTACTTGTGATGAAACAAATAAGAATTTTAATATCAATGCTTGTAAACTGTAGGGCATTCATCCATTCTTTCTATTAAAATTGAAAAAGTACAAAACCAGCTTGATTTTCAATTACCATGGCATTATGTTGTATGACTTTTTTATTTTTCAAAACACATTAGGGAAAAAAACTATTTCAGCACTAATTTGCCTTAAGCACTAGGGGGTCAGGTTTAAAAATAGCAATATCTGAATCACTTTTACAGTTTCTCAGCCAACACAGTGCAACAACAATTGCTAGTTTTTTGTTTCTGCTGATCCAAGAGCTCTGCCCTAAGAAAGCTAGTCTTAAAGTAGTTCTCGCAGCTTTTGTGATTTCTCTCAGCCCTGACTGGAGATTAATTCCTGAAGACCAAACTGGTATTATTTGTACTATTATTTCACTTCAAGCATTATGACTAGACAGAAAAACTATTTTTATTTGTTTGGTTTTGGTCCATGTCTTATTATTCAGAGCAATCAAAGATAACACTCCAATACAAATGTCCAAACTAACAGCACAATAAACTAATAAACTGCTGAGGCTTTGCAGCAGCATGCATCCACGCTAGCCTCATTTCTCCCTGGTATTACATAAGAATATTTATTCTAATTCTTTTGTTTCCACTTTATGTGTACTGTTTGCTATAGTTGAGCATAGCACCTCTAAGTCAGGCAGATGATACTCAGTTAAAATACTGGACTAGGTAGAACAGAGTGTCATACAAGATACAACCACTGACTTAGCTTTTCATGAATTCTATGTTAATTGCAAACAGTGCATACCTACCTCTTCACCTTTAGAACCCTTGTAGCCCTTTGGTCCAGATCTTCCCGGAAATCCACTTGAACCTTTTCTTCCTTTGTCTCCCCTGGACCCTGGATCTCCTTGCTCACCTTTTGGCCCTTCTGGATACACGTATCCTGGCTCACCTTTTGATCCTTTATGTCCTTGATCTCCTTTAAAACCTGGAGGTCCCTGGAACAAAGAAAATTTCAGTGCTAAACATGTCAACCATTTTCACGTTTTCTTTTTTAAATTAAATACCTAAGAATGGTTCTCCTTATTTGTATCTTATTCTCTGTAACTGCCCACTCCAACTACTGGCATAAGCAGAAGGACAAGAAAAAAAAAACACCTTAAAATCTGATTAGAGAGGACATTGTTCTCTACCAGGAAAGATCTCCCTAGGGATACCAGAGCCACCACAGCTGTCTGTCTGTAGCTAACTTCTGTGCTTTTTTCTTAACCCCTCAGGGCACAATGTGGAACTGAAAGCACACAAGCACACTGGGCTCTAGTGGGATCTTGGGCTCACAAATTCTTGGGAGATTTCTGGAAAAACTTGCCAGCAGGCTCTTTCAATTATGCATCTATATGACAGCCACCACAATATATTCTTGTGCATGACAGTTTTGTTTTGGGCAGTGTTTTCTGTAATCTCCCAAGAATTATTACTACTACAGGCACAAATTAGAACTACCAAGTAGTATGTCTGTGGAAGGTGCTTGCACTCCCACTCCAGCAAGTTTCCCAAATGCCTCTTGAACACTTACAGACATGGGGAATCAACCACCTCACTGGGAAGACTGTCCCAGCATTTGATCACCTTCACAGTAAAGAGCTTCTTCCTAACATTCAGGCAGAACCCCTTCCCTGGCACAGCTCTGTGCTGTTCCCTCGTTCCCTCGCATCCTATCACTAGTTACCGGGGTGAAGAGATCAGCACCTCTCTCTCCATTTACCCTACTCAAGAAGTTGTAGACAGCAATGAGTTTGCTTCTTAGCCTTCTTTCATCCAAACTAGACAAACCAAGTGTCCTCCACCTCTCCTCATAAGACATGCCCTCCAGCCTTTTTAATACCAACTTTGTTGTCTTCCTCTGGAAGCTTTCAAGTTTCTTAATATCCTTTCTACATTGTGGAGCCCAGAACTGTACACAATACTCAAGGTGAGGCTGCAACAGAAAACTGTTGATATCACCTAATATGACACCTCATTTAACGTTGGCCATGACATTTCCATGAAATTCTTGTGGGATCTGAAAAATAATTTGAAAAATGCAAGTCTTACTTGAGCTCCTGGAAACCCTGGTGCTCCTGGAGAACCTGGAGCTCCTTTGGGACCTTGTGTTCCTTCCCTACCTGCAAAAGAACAAACATATTTTGTAAATAAAATAGAAAATAAGGAAATGGATTTTGACAAACTCTGATAATCACACACAGCACTGTATGTTACTCCCATTCACACTCACTGCATGAGCATAGACTGACCTGGCTTCAGGCTGCACCTAAGCCCATTACCATTTAGTCTTAAACTCTTTTAGGGCTTGTGCTCACATCAGCAGATGGAGCTGCATTATGCTATCACACTCATCACAACCTCAGGGCTACTTCTGGGATCTGGAATATTGCATGATGCAGACATGCTCATACCTGTCCTGATTCTCATGCTAAAAGCAAAAGCAGTGGCATTTCCTACCATCCTGTTAGAAATACTGAGATAATTTACCAGGGATGCCATCCTGGCCGTGTGGCCCAGGCGAACCAGGAAGACCAGGTGTTCCCGGAACATAGCTACAATCAGTACACACGCCAGCTTCTTCACCTAGAAGGAATACAATTCATTAGTTGTTCCACACAAAGCAAGTCCCAAGCTGAACTAACGTGTTAATTTTTTTTTTTCTATAGAGGGTGGTCAACACCTCTTGGTCAAAGAGCAGTAGGCATGTGACCTTAATTTTGATGGAAGATCACCTCCAACACAGTACAATATCACTTGTGGTCAGACAGTGAATCAGAACTGATTACATTTAATTTAAAACATAGAGACACACAATTTAAACCTCTCTCTCTCTTTTTTTTTTTTTTTTCCAAGTCTGGTTTCAGTAAGCTATTTGGATACAAACACTCTATCGATAGGCCAAATTCTCTCAAAAGAAGAAAGGCACGCAGGCTTTGAACTAACATGGCTTCATAGCAGCCTGAGTGACTTTAAAGACTGGCAGGTGGCATTTAACCAACAAAAATTAGCAGCTCCTGCGGTTATATTCAGAGAATGAACCTTCTTTCAAAGAACAACCATTAGTGCTGACATAACAACACAGGAATACAAAAACCCCACCAACCTGTAATAAGTACTGTCCAGAGAAGAACTATACCCTGGCTGCAGTGCTATACAACTGGTGCTTGGCACTGCCACAGGCACTGTTCTCAGTCACTGTTTACAGGGAGGACATCTTGCTATCCCTAATGAATTTTTTAAAAATCTCTGAAGTCATCAAATAGCTTGAGAGGTCAATTAATTTCAAAATTTCATGAGGATCTATGAAGATAAATGGATTGTACCATCAACTTCTAAGTGGTAGGTTTCAGAAAGGAAGTAGAAATGGAAAAAATAATTTTTCAGCTCTGCATCTTAGTTGTCAGTTGAAAAGGCCAGTAACTGTCAATAATGATATGTTCCTGATCTCATTCAGAGAAAACACTCCCACGCAAAAAATGTGGTACATGAAAGCGAAATGTACAAAACCCTGTACCAAGAACGAACATGAACTTTTTCCACTCTGTTTTAATTTCTCATAATTTATACACGCTCTCTTGAATATAAAAGGGCTTGCTCCAAAACCGTAAGATTCCCTGACAGTTTTGTTATCCCCTGTTGAGTGAACACTATGTCAGTCCTTCAAACAGTCTATAAACACAGTAACTGACCTTTCATGCCAACATCTCCTGGAGGTCCTGGAGGTCCTGCATACCCTGGCTCTCCAGGATGTCCTGGTGGGCCTGTTCTAAATATTACTCTACCTGTGAATGAAATGAGCATGGCACCATTACATTTACAGATTATTCAGACATTCTCTATTTGCTAAGGCAGAAAAAAGGTGCAAGGATGATCTGGAGACAGTATTCATTTAAAAGAGAACTACCTGAACAAATCCACAACTCCTTTAACTGGAATTACTTGAGGAAAAATATGGTGATTCTAAAGTAAATCTCAGCAGACTGCTAGATTTATCTGTCTAGCCAGGGGGCTGCCTTTAAAAAGCACAGTTCCTCCTTTGGGAAGTATTTATATTCTAACAGAAACATAATTCTTTCTTTTCCAGCTTTGGATGGAAAACTTTTATTTGTAAATTATTAATCCTGCTCAAGTATCTTTATCAGAATTATTCTGCTGTATTTACTATTACTCTGGAAAAAAAAGATGACATATTGAGCTCTTCCTGAGGCAATCATTTGGAGGACAGATTTTTTATTTTAAGAGAGGAAAGATAAGCATTACATCTGTATTATTTCTGAAAACAACTTGCTTTGGCCATACCACATGTAAAGGAAATACGATGCTGTTTGTACTCCTAGTTTAAGAGGTACCCCTGGTTAATACACTTTCTAAAAGCTGTATGAACTGGAACTACTCAGCTGGTTCAAAGCTGCTACTGCTTTGTTTTCATGCTGCCTGTACTTCAAGCCTGCTCTAAGGCCCACTAAGACCTAGGAAGGCATGCAAGTGATTTCTCTAACTTTTAGATTAGCCCTTTCTGAATTTACTTTTACAGATGAACTGCAATTTTTGGAACAGTTAATCTTAAGAATAGATTTTTTTTCTCATTAGTCCTTCCTGTTTTTAAGTAGTATTTCTAAGTAGTATATTTTTAGTCACAGTTATAAAAAAAAAAAAAGAGAAATCTTTATATTGGAAAGTCATTGTACCTTCCCCACAGAATCTCATTAGAAATGGAGCACAGAGAATTGCTACACATATTTTTTGTGAATATTCTAAAGTGAAATTAAAAAAAAAAATCTATTTAACCACTTTACTCAAGATATACTCCATAAATCATATATGTATATAATCTCATACATCAGCAATTGAGATAAGCTGGATTTGTTGCTGTGCATTATATATACAATAATGAAATGTCACCTGGTTCTCCTGGAGGACCTGGTAATCCAACAGAACCAGGTCTGCCAGTAATCCCAGGTAGTCCTGGAGGGCCTACAATGCACAAGCCTGTTTGTCCTTTTTCTCCTTTTTTTCCTTTTGGGCCAGGAAATCCCGGGGGACCTCTCAGACCAGGTCTTGACACACCTAACCAAAGAGGAAAAAATACAAAAACGAAGTTAAAGAAAAAAAATGGAACTTCAAAGCAAAGTAAGCAAGTACTCACCAGGATGAGTGAGAGACAAACTCAGGGTTTCAAAGTTTATACCATGAATCTTTTTTACATTGTGATATATTAAATAATCACAATGAGAATGTAAAGATATTTTAAAATGTTCTTTAATCTCTCTTGAAATGCTTGGCTCATCAAAACTTGTGGCTGACATTTTTTATTTTTATTTAATCACTATGTACACATGTACACATAGTGATTAAATAAAATTGGTGTTCACAGACATCCAAAATTAATATTTCACAACAGTGATTTGGTATAACTGGCAGGAAGAACAATTTTTATGCTACTGGAGCATTACACATACCTGGTCTACCAGCACCTCCAGGAGGACCCTGTGGCCCTGCAAAAGCAACATGTTTAGAACTTGAGTTAAACCATTATCAGCAAAGTCACTACTCAGTAACATTGACTGCAATCTTTGCACTTTTGCATTCTATGCTTATTTTATCTTTTAAGAATTTGGTTTTTCCTCAGTAGTCGTATAGCATTTACGCAACTGTTGCACACTGGCAATTCTCACTGAAATCTGGAAAGATATGGGTGTTTACAAGAGGTAGGAATAGGACCCACCACATTTATCCTCAGGTGGGGATGCACCAGTTACTTGAGAGGGGCTTACAGGCCTGCAAACTTCCTTCTTTTTTTGCCACCATTACTTGCTGTAATAGAGATACCACTTCTTAAAAATGCATTATCTTTTCAAGGCTCAACTCTCCTCTTGTCATCCCTTGGGAGCATGTAAGTAGATTTATTAAAATGAAAGGTATTCACTGGATGCAACGTGATCACTTGCACACATGAATATTCATAAAAACAGAACACCAGAATACAGTAGGCAAACATTTGATGGTGAGTATGAGGTATAGCTCACAACATGCTGCCTTAGAGTTTGGCCCACAAATTATTATTACATTGTGACACAGCTCAAATAATAAATCAAGACATTTTAATTTTACAGCATGGCCAAACTAAACAAAAAACAACAACAAAAATATTATTTGGGGATGATAGGCAATAAAAATGGCATAAGAAACTCTAAAGGCTACAAAAAATACTATAACCTTTATCAGGAAACTTAAAGCTCTGTCGTTTTGTCTATGGCATACATAAGTAACACTGATGCAGTAATCCACTAAAGTCATTATATCGGATGTGAGTGAGCTTAGATGCTCAACTCAATTATGTGCACAAAGAAGTATGCCAGCTTCATTATTTTTAGAGAAATCTTACTACATATCTCAGGATAAATTTGATGGGAGTAATTTGGAAATACTCTCAGAAAGGCAGAAGCAGGTTGCTGTGTGCTCAGAAACCTAACCTGGAACAACCCCTTTGAAAAAAACAGCCCCCATATTCTGGCTTCTGAGATAATTTTCTTCATAGAGGCTGGTACGTGCTGTGCTTCGGATTTAGGAGAAACTTAATACTGACAACAGACTAATGTTTTAGTTGTTGTAGAACAGTACTTACACAGAGCCAAGGCCTTTTCAGCTTCTCACATCACCCTGCCAGTGAGCAGGCTGGGAGTGCACAAGAAGCTGGGAGGGGACACAACAGGGAGAGCTGACCAAAACGGATATTCCATAGCAGCAATAAGAACTGGGGTGGTTGGCTGGGAGAGGGGCCACTGCTCAGGGACTGGCTGGGCATTGGTTGGCGCATGGTGAGCAATTGCATTGGGCACCACTTTTTTTGTATATATCATTATTATTATCATTATTTTTTTTCCTTTCCTTTCTGTCCTATTAAACTGTCTTTATCTCAATCCACAAATTTTACCTTTTTAATTTTTTTTTTTAATTTTATTTTCTCCCCCATCCTACTTGGCAAGGGAGTGAGTGAACGGCTGTTCACTCAGCTTCAGGGGTGCTTAGCTGCTCATGGGGTTACATCACAACATCATGCTAAAAGATTGTAGTCGTGATATGCTACTCACCAGGCATACCACGTTGACCTTTTGGTCCTGGAGGTCCAGGGGGTCCTTCATCTCCCTTATCACCAACTACATTATCATAATACTCTGTCTTAATAGAAAGATAGTAAGAATGAATAGTAAGAATGAAGAGAAAAGCACCGTGCCTCATACTGACCATTTGGTTAGTACAATGTTATGGCCTTATTCATCTTTCCAATGCTGTGACACCATGAGACCTTCCTAATCACATGTTAATTGCTCACAAGTAGTCAGAAATTAAATCACAATTGTTACACACAGATAATGCCAAAAGACCTGTACAAATAGAGGGGGCTGGGATTTTCAGCCCAGTTCCTTAATTCTTAAAGAATTCCTCTGCCTGTGGATGCAATTATACAGGCAGACTGGGATTTAGAGACCCAATCAGGAATATTACAGTAGCATAAGATAGAAAATATTCTTGACAGAAACCTCTAGGAATTATAAAGTCTTCAAATCAGATTCAGCTATACAGAAACTACTCTTTTAAGTAATCATACATGAAAACAGACAAAAATCAACTAGTTAAATCACAAATGCATACAAAATTAATTCCTATTAAATTAATATTCTCAATTTATTATAGTTTAATATGATGACATTTTGAAATTTATATAAATGACAGGCAGAATCAAAATGCTATTAGCTATAGCTCTACTTTTTTCTAACTACAAATTTTTGCTCTTTTCTGGATTATTCTGAATGGGCACTTTTACCTGAAAATAAGACTATGGTAAGAGTTGTGCCTTGACACATAAACATGACACTAAAATTTAAATGGACTACTAAAACACCAATTTTAAAAGGCATAAAAAACTGTTTAAAATATACGATTTCTATTCTTCTTCTATTGATTTTTTGAAAAACAGTGGTTTTTAGTACTCTGTCAATATCACAATCCATTCAGCTTATTTAAAGTTATTTCTTTTTGGACAACTTGAGCAGAAAGTTTCCATTAGATGCACACAGGGCCTTTAAGAAGGACACTGTAGAGACAGCATAACGAGACAAAGAAATTGTACTCATAGTATCTGTTAGTTTGATGTTTTTTGATTTTGTTTTTTAATAAAGAACCTTGGGATTTTCAAATTAAAAACACCTGTTTCGGAACTGATTAGTTTGGTTTAAAAAAAATCAGCTCCAGCAGTGTTTGTAACTGTTCTGTGACAGTCCAGTCTCCTGCCAAAACTGCTGGAAATGAGTGAAATCTAACCAGGTGTTGATCTTCCATCCAGTTCTACATGAAGGGAGATGCTATGCCTTCGAGATGTCCAGCAATAACAGTACTTTGAGAATGACATACCCCAGTTAGAGCACCATGGCATCCATTATTGCTACATACAGTCAGTTTGACTTATTTTAGTGGTTTACACAAATGACTTGGTGAAGATAATTTACACTTACTCGACCACAAGCTCCAGGCGGACCAGTGTTGCCTTTTATCCCCTTCATTAGAGCACAGAAATTGGTTAAAGTTATTTATTAAAATAAATACATGACATGACATTTGATAACCACTGTCATTTCAGTACATAGCTTATAACATTAAAGGACTTCTACTCCTGAGCAGTCCTTCAGCACCCTGTCCTCTGTTCCTGCCACGACTGCTCAGCCACATGCTCCAAAAACTACAGGAGTACACCAGCAGGCAAAGATGGACACCAGTTCATGCACATCATCTATTTCAGCTGACCAATTCCCCATTCCACAATATCATTACTTGTCATCTCATACACATATTGTCTATGTAAAAACATCGTAGTGACAGTGATAAAAAAGAATATAAAATAACCCCCAAACATACCTTATCCTTATCCTCACAAACAACAAAAGCATTAGACAATACCTTGGCTCCTTGTCTGCCAGCCATTCCTGGTTTGCCCTGTTCGCCCTTTTGTCCCTGCAGATGACAGTATACAATTTTATGAGAAAAGGTCTTTTAGCACTGTCATCAGTCAAATTTGATATTGAAAGTTTTAATCTTTCAGGGCAATGGCAACACAAATATGACTTGCTCAGAGGAAGAAATTCCAGGGTAAGACTCAGTACAGGGCAAAGTTCCATGTCTGCAGGCAATACCACTGGTCTCATATCCGAACCTGCCTTTACAATGGCACATTCTACCAATCCCAAAATGAAGCCACTCCACATAACACAAGTGTAAGAGGCTCTGGTTTGTCCTCCCTCTGTAAACTGCTGTTCCTGAAAGGGGAGAAACTGAATGCAATGTGATATTCTCATATTCATCAACTCCATCTTGCAGACCCTGTCCAGCTAGCATCTACTGAAGGGTGTCAGCAAGACCAGGAGAGAAAGTAGCCTTAGCAGCGGTCTGCACTATCTGCAAGTGTACGTATGTGTAAAAAAAAGGATTTTGCAGAGCTTTATGGAGCTGAATGCACCCCTAGTTGGTAAAAGGTAGAAATAGGAACAGAACAATGACATGTCTTTATCATGACAGAAGGCTTTTTTTCTGTTAGCTGAGTAATAAGGCAGTAGAGTCTTGCAAACTGTCATTCCAAGTTTTTTTTTTTTGTCAGACTGGAATGTGTTTAGACTGGGTGCTAAGGTTGTTTTGACACAATGAGGATAGCGTTTTAGTTAGATATTTATGAAATGGGTTATACCAACAATAAGAATTCTGCTAAGATTTTTGTAAGGTCACTGTGACCCTAGTGATATCATTAAAGTGGAAGTGAATTAAATAGAGAAGAACTGGTATTTAACCAACTAAATAAGCATTCCAAGGACAATTCAACAACTTGAGCTTTTGAACCAGTATACAAATAAGATCATTTTGGGTATGAAATGATACATTTTATGAACTATATTTTGGTACTTCCTCCAAAATGATGATTTTAATATCCATCAGTCATCTCATTTCAGGCCAAGATGGTTGTGACACTGACTATAGCTTCTCCTTTTAAAGGATGTCTTTGATTTTAGTGATTAAAATTATTCATTTTGCTTCTTGATTTCTGAAAATATAAGTCTTTTGCAAATATTTCAATGTGACTAACCAGAATGAAAATCAGTAGTTTTGCATAACTAAGTGTTCGTTTGACCTCCATCTCAAACTCACTTGACAGTCAGAAGCAAACAACAGGTCTTTTTGTTTTACACAGAAGGAACAAGATCTATGTAGCAAACCTCTCTCTCCTGCACACATCTGTAGGTACATGGTATGTCCTTAGGCCAGTTTAATGAAAAGTAATGGTTCACCATGTATGCAAATCAACATTCCCAGACACATTCCACAATGCGAAAAAGCTGTGAAAGAAAGATATGACCACCAAATAAAGATGACTGTTACTTAAAAGACCTTTTGAAGGCTTCCTTCATTACCGGTAAGCCAGGTGGACCTGGGGCACCTTCTTTTCCAGGTTTACCCTACAGAGGAAAATAATAATAAAAAAAAAAAAAATGAAAAAGAACTAAAGAAGTGTCATCGCATTCTAAGAGCATAATAACTAAATGTTGTGCTTGTAACTGTACTTTAGGTTCTTACTACTTTTGAAAAGCTTTTAGGGTATTTACTAAATGTTCATTATTTCTAATCAGAATTAATGTTTAGAAAAACAGAGGAAGATATTCCCTGGACATTCATTCTCCTGAAGAGGCAGACACTTCAACAGCACAAAGTGCCAGGGAAGTACACAAAGATTGGTGCAAAATGACGTCCCTGCAGGAGCAAGACAAGCTATGACCAAACAATACAGTGGCTAATAGCCCTTCTAGTGATGAGCACGGAAAGATACCAAAGGGAAAAAGATATGAAAGACTTACAGGATTTGGACTTAAGAGATGGCTTGAACAGAAACTATTTAATGAAGAAGAATAGGGACTGCACTTCAAAGGTAAAGGAAGTAGGGCAGCAAATGGAAAAGTGAGAACAGGAGAAGGCAGTGTGCCAGACATATCTGTTGTTTTCCACAGTGTACAGTACATTGTGGCAGCTTTCTGCTGGCATCCTGGCTTCTAGTGTGGCAACTATGCATGAAGTTAAACAACTTAAAAAAAAAACAAACAAACAAAAAACGAAAATGTTACTTGTTAAAAGAAATTACAAGGGAAGGCAGAGGAGGGGGAAAAATGGAGAGCAAAACAGACGTAAATGACAAAGTAATTATGGATACCTTAACTTAACACCCTGAAGGCAGAAATCAGGAAAGTTGGTTTGTTAAAATAGCAGGAAGGTAGTGACAAGTTAAAGGGGGGGTGAAAGATTATGAGTTCAGAACAACAGGAAAGAAAGTACATTTCAGAGGTTTATTTTGCACAGAATAAGTCCAAGAAAATTAAAATAATAAAATAAATTAAAAAAAAAAAAAAGAAAAAGATCAGACCATGAATTATGATGTAAGCAACAGAAAAACCAGTAATACTGAAGAGATGGCAGAACTTAACCAAAGGTAATACTCTTTAAGAGAAGAGGGGGAGCTGGAAGTAGCAGTGATATCACTAGTGACTCAAACTTATTTGCACAAAATGATCTTTTTTTTCTAGAACATGAAATTCACACTTATTTGGTATATTGTAGTAATATTTTCTTTTTTAGAATGGCTGGTCAGTCTATGTCTTAACACAGTTTGTTAGAAAAGCAAGAGTGTTCTACTACTTTCTCCAGAAAAGAGGATGTGAAAGGTCAGTTAAGACGAGTCCTAGTAAAGTTTTGCATACTGTTAACATAAAACAGAATACAGAAGATAGAAAAATGACAATACATCCTGGATAGCAAGAACTTTTGGTACTTTAAATTTTTGTCTGAGTTACTGCTTCAATTTTTCATAATGCATAGAAATAATAAAAATAAACATTGGGCTAGTCTACAGCATCATTGTTGTTAAAGCACCACACAAATGAAGAAAGCGCAATCTATAGATAGTACAAGTCCTCTATTGTTACCCTTTCTTGCATGAAAAAAATTATTATAGCCACAATAAGCACGGAAAAGTTTAAAAATGTGTTTATGTTAGACATTAGATAAGTAAGACAGTAAGAGATATTTCTTAATATTGTTTTGAAAAATTATTTGAAATTGAGGGATTAGAATGTTTTGTTCAGAAAAATGCCACAAAACATTATTATTTGAGTATTTTAGGGTTATAAATTTTATAGAAAGCTATAATTTTTTTATTATAAATTGGTACACTGTTAGAAATTCATACATGTTTAGTTACCATGAACAGGAACGTTTTGTTGAGAAGCTTTTATGTGAAACTTTGAAAGTCATTTCAATAACAAGTGGTACCTTCCTATTTAATTCTCTAACTTATATATAAGTGCTTTTTCCACATACCTGTGCTCCGGGTTCTCCTCGGTCACCCTTTTCACTTTGAGAATCACCAACTGGCCCCTGTAACAAAAACACCATCAGAATATTTTGATAATTGTGGTCACATTTTCCAAATTAAATACATCTTTTATCATTTTTTAATCTTTAAAAAAAAGTAAAAATATAGTGTAATCAATAGGTATTTATATTTAAAGGTCAGAATAAATAGCATAAATATGGGACTCTAACGAGTAGCATTTAGTAGGTGATGCTGCCTGAATGTCTGGATTTAAGGGATGTATTCTGGTCACTTACTGTAAACCCCATTGGTCCTGGAAGTCCTCTTGATCCTTTTTCCCCTTTCTCTCCTTTCAAGTCCTATTACACAGAAAGTCAAAATCTAGCATGGTCTCTGGGATGTTTCTGTGCTTATGAAAACATTTATGTGTTACAAATAGGAAAGCCAAACCTTACTAACAAGCTTACTTAAGCATAGATAGTTCTACTTAAATGACTAAAAGAAACAGAAACTTTGCATCAGCAAAGTACCTCCCCGATATAATATTGATGACAAAAATCAGTTTTTATTCTAGCCCATAACAGAGAAGTTTTGAAAACTCCATGGATTAGATGTAGCTTAAATAAGGAAAACATTCAAAACCAGGTTGAAGAGTTGTTTCAGTTAACACGTGAACATATAAAACCACGTATCAAGAACTGCTGTCTAAGTACTATAAAAGGACAAAATGCAAGACTATTAATGCACAAAACATTATTTACAATGAAAGCTGATTCAGAGTATTTCCTTCCTCAAATACTCATTGTTTTTCCAACACTTTCAATGGTTACTCACATTCCAGTAAAAACATGAGAAAACAAACTTTGAAATGTATATGAACAACTTGTAAGCTTTTGTGAAACTCAGTAGCTCAGAATCCTGATATTTTCAGTGACGAGGCCCAGAGGTCATCACAGTTGTTGCTTTGATGGCCTATCAAAAAACTTGTGTTGGTTTGGTGAAGCTATAAGTGATTTACTTTTCATGTACTCAGAGATCCACAGCAGATGGGTTACTAATGAGCATTTAACATTCCACTGGAATCGTTCAAATGAGTGTGTGAATATACAGGGCCTCAGCTGAGCCGAATACACATGCTCTAAGAAGAGGTTTGCATCTACCTAAATAAATCTGAAAAAAGTTAGGATGGATGAAGGGAAATGGATGGATGAAAAACATTTAGATAAGATGGCTTATCTAAATGTTGACAATTTTATTACCGTCATGTTGTCTGGACCACTTAATGTCACAATAACAGTTCCTGGTGGTCCAGGAGGTCCAGTTAATCCAGTGTCACCCTTAAAAGAAAGATAAAAATGAAGCAATTATAAGCTGTATGTTTTTGTCTTTATTTCAAATTACTACTGCTATGCTTTTGACATTGTAAAAACTTTTCAAGCCTTCTCCTAGGTAAGAAATCTAAAAATGCATATACTGACTTCTTTTAAAGTATCTAGAATTAGCTTAAAGAGTGTTTTTAATACAATTTTATCTCTAAATTAATTACAATTTTTCTGATAGTTAAAACAATTATCAGTTTTCTCTCAATTTGATTAGAGTCAGTTAACAAAAATATATGAAGCACCTTCAGTGACATTCTCAGAAATGCAGTCTGTATACTGTAAGTAGATGATTGTCACATGTTGCTGTCAGGTAAAATTAGCTTTCCTGTACTCAGTGCACTTTTTCACTAAGGATCTTTTAGAACAGGGAAAGTCCTAAATATGATCTTTCCTGCAGAGCTCAACAAAACATTAGCTATAATTTTAAGTGATTTTAAGCCAAAGGAATGTCTCTGCATGCACTTGCAGCATAACAGCAAAGAATGCATCACTCTTTTGTAAGAAAGCAAGATGTTACATGCTCACTTCAGCTAATGCTAATGAATAATAAGTTATGCTTCTAGAGATTTTGCCGGGAAACTTCTAGCATGTCTTTGGTAGTAAACAACTAAAATCAATCCCACTGTCAGATAGTGATGTTTCAGCCCACAACTGAATCTGTACAGGTCAATTAGCTGAACTGTGAGATGGTCCAAGTTCCTAAAAGGGTGCTATAAGGACACTCAGACTGACTACACTGGGCTTCCAACAGCACCTTGAGGTCCTGATAGACAAAGTATTTATTCATAGTTATTTCTGTGAATGTAAATTATATAGGATAAAAAGTAAAACAATGAAAGATAAGCCATTCAGTTTTTCCTCAAAATCTGGGAGGTTTGCTAGCATCATGAGGGCTGACACCAAAGAGATATTGGCCACAGTAAGTCATGAATCTATATGGTAAGTCATGGTGCTATATATTTACCACTGTTTACATGCTTGGATAACTATTTAGGAGTACAGTGAAGATTATATATAAATGAATGTAATGCTATGTATTAGTAAATATTAACTGTTTCTACCCTTCTGTTAGGAAGTTTTTATCTTCAGCTCTTGTGTGAACACAGTTTGTCTTCAGACTGCCATGTTCCGATCTTCCAGTAAAATATTTTCATATATATATATTGAAAACTTTTATTTCACAGTACTTCTCCAGTGTTTCAACATAGTATATCAGAAACAAACAATGTTTTAAGCATTTTATACATGTACCTTTCTTCCTTTGGTTCCTATTACTTTTATTCCCATAAGACCCTGTAAAAAAAATGTTATTTTTATTTTAAATAGTATCCATAAAATGAGATAATAGCAAGCTTTCATTTTTATTACCAATCTGAGACTACCTTAGGTCCAGGAGGTCCTGGTCTCCCTGGCATTCCCTACAAATAAATAAATAAATAAATAAATAAAGTAAAAACCATACTGTAAAAAATTACAATCTTCAGCACCAATATAAGAGTTTTGGTACCCAGTTTTCACCAGAGTTATATTACTTTTTAAAATTTCGTCTTCCACCATTACAACTGCAATTTATTGTCAGTGGGAGTGATAGCAGAATGTCTATATGGTCTGGTTGCAAACATATACTTTGTTATAGTTATTTACATTAGTATTTAATGTGAATTTATGGGTAATTATTTGAAAATGAAAATGTAGCTTCTGAAAACATGTAAATGATCATGCATAATAAATAATCAAAAGAAAAAGAAAAAAACAGATGGGTGTAGAAAGGTATGGGTTTCACATATCCATGTTTCTAAACATCAAGGAAGTCTGGGACAGTCAGGTAATTCTTTTGGTTACTTTGAAAATCAAAAGGTTAAAGTAACAAGTGGGACATAAATTCATACTCACTGAAGTTCCTGGAGGGCCCTGTGGCCCATTTTCCCCAGGATATCCTTGAACACCCTGTGCACCCTGCATATTAACAAAATGAAAGAAACAAACCACAACAGGAATAAATATCCTGACAAGATGATAAGTAAACCACTATGCTAAGTTCAATGAACTGAATGAGGAGCAGCCCTGTCTCTTGATTTCCTTTTCATGTCTCAGGATAACACAGAAGTACAATTCTTCCCTGCTGCATCATCATTTGGTATATGTTTTGAAACACAACAATACACACCTGTTCTAAAACTAAACTACTCTAAGGTGTAAGTCCTGTTTAATGCAACTGACATTTTAGTTATCAATTTAGCCCTATTGCTAGCCCTAGTGAGCCTACAATCTTCAGAATATTCTATGCAATAAATTCTATTGTTTAAATCTCCACTTTCAAATAAATGGAAAATGAAAAATGTTGACTATCAGCTTAATTCAATGTCTTCCATTTATTTTAGCAGTCAAAAGAAACATCTATTCTGCCTCCTTCTATTAATCTCATTAAAAAAAAAAAAAAAGGATCATATTGGTTTTTGTTAATGCTTCTCTAGAAGTTGAACCAATCTTACTTCCTGGGGAACTCCATTTCTTCTCCATTTCTGAAATACTTTTGCTCATCTGCAACCTGACTTCCTCATCCCACTTTACTAACTATTGACTATACTGACTATTGGTTCTGATGACAAAGTAATTACTATTGTCTTGGAGTACTTCGTCCTGAAAAGTCAGAAGAAAGACTTTTAATATATTGCATTAGTCATATTATAGATATTTTTCTGGTTTAGAAATGAGTAATTGTAAGAATACTAAGAATATATAATATATAATACATAAAGTTATGCATTATATGGATATATGTGTATACATACACACGCACACTATATATATGCATTTATATCTCTCATGAGATATAAATGAATTAATTCAGAATTACCTGAAGCCCAGGCATTCCTGGCAACCCAGGATCACCTTTTGCATCGTATCTTTGGTTATATCCATCTGCAGGGGACCCCTAGACAATTAGATAAAATGGAAGATAAAAAGTTATGCTGTAGAACGCTTTAGTGGATCTTAGGCTTCAAATGTTTTAATACAATATGTAGGGATATAATCAGTATCAAAACTGTATGATGAAGGCAACTGTCTACTACAGATAGCTCTACCTTAAAAAAAAAGATTTTATTAAACAGAATACACCATTTTCAGGCATTTTAGGCAGTCTTCTGTGTTAGAAGTAGTCTTCATTTCAGACCTACATACTTCTCTCACACAGTCTTGACCTTTTTCAATTTTTCTGCACTTTTTTTCCCCTTTGACCTACTCTCTAGTGCATTTGCAGATTTCCATATGAATTCATAACCTGTTTGAGGAGAGGCTTAATTCTTTGTGTGTTTGAAAGAGTTAATTCTTAACATGCAACAACGGTAGTTAAGGGATAGGATATAAACAAATACACTTTTTTGACTTGAGGTGAGTTAACTCGTAGAGACCATGCATCAAAATCAGTTGTTGCTTCTTATGGAAAGTAAACCTTCTGTTTTCCCTGATATCAAGCATTCCTTTCCATCATCAAGTATAAGTACATAATATTACCAATACATACTTCACATAATATGGTGTAAATAACTGACCTTCTCTCCTTTGATGCCAGTGACACCCTAGGAAGAAGAACAATCATATTATTAAAAGAGAAAAGTAAGCAACAATGATGAAAGGACACTTTCTAAATACTTTCTAAGCTCAATGCTCTTGAAGTGACTTATTTTCATGACCATGGTGTATAGCCAGGCACATGTTTGCTGTGCCAGACTTCAATTGAGGAAGAAAGAACATAATGTCAAAAAGTAGTCCAGTCTCACTGCTGGAATTCTACAAATGAATGTGGAACATTTTTGAGGCCTGATCTTAAAAAATAAATAAATAAATAAATAAAGGAGAGCTGGTGCAATAAAGATCATGTTTAGAAATTATCAGATTTGAAGCCACAGGAACCGGACAGGTAGCATTCCTTTCCCCATTTGTTGTTTATAAGTTTCTTTTAAAATCACATTCCCACAGAAAAAAAAACAAAAAACAAAAAACAAAAAACAAATCCTAGGGTTAAAACAATGCAGCCATAATCAGAAGTTCCAGGTTTAATTCCTGGTTCTGTCATTAACTTAACTGGGCCATGTCCTCAATGATATTTACACATGAACTGAAACTGGAATCTGTTTAATACATATTGGACACCTTTAAAGATGCAAGTTAAATGTTGACAAGTATGCTTTGAGACACTGAAGAGCTAACACCAGCCAATGAACGTGTGTGCATTCACACCTTAAGAAGTTGAGGCCTAACACTCAGCAGATTAAGCGTCACTTTTAACTTTTTTCTCTTTACTGCACTGTTTTCATGCTAATAAAATGGGAGTATTTATATATTTCACCTGTTGTCAATATCAGCTTATCTGAGACTTTACACTCCTTCACTGAGTGGCTGTACGTGGTAGAAATTCATACAATCACCAATTTCACAGACACTTACTGGAATGCCTGGAGCACCTCTTCTACCTGGAGGACCTGGAAAACCTTGATCGCCCTGCAAACAGTAAGAGCAACTGTTAATGCATATTATTGATTATTATTCTGAGTCTAGCAAATGCTACTACAAAAGAAGTTTTTTATATTATCATACTAAAATTATGAGTTGCATTACCACTATATTTACTAAAAGAGGCACAGCTTGACCTTAGGGACCTTTACTTCTATCACAAAGACCAGCCTCTATTAGTTATGTCAAACCAGTTTCCTGTTTCACTAGAAATGTCTGATTTTCTGTAGTAGGCATTATTCTAACTCCCTCTTTCAGATTGTTTGAAGCTATGAGCAAAGAAAAATGATTAAACCTGTAACATAATGTTAAACTTTTTCTATTAATTGCCCTCAGGATTTATGAATTGTCAGCTGCAAGCTATGTACTGGTAAAATGAAATTAACTAATTCTCTCAGATGTAACCCATTTCAACAGAAGGATTGGTTAGGAAAAAGGGTTTTCAGTCAAACAGAATACGTGTTCAACATGTATTATTTCATTATCAATCTTACACATAAAGGCAGCATTTATCCTTCCTCTGGTGACTGCCAAATTTTTCCTAGTCAATAAAGTCACAAACAAAAACAAATCAAAATGGTTGTATATTGGGGGAAAAATGATTGCTTTTTCGTCATTCCCACTCACAGCCAAACATAATCCACACGATATTCAGCTTGGCTTGTACCTTTGTGCCGTTGCATCCTGGAACACCCGAGCGTCCAGGAGGGCCAGCAGCTCCTGGTTCACCCTAAAAGCAAGTGCAAAATTGACACAAGCTTTGTTTTTGCACATTCATATTACCCTACAGCAACACTGAAACAGTTTATGTTGGAGCAGTTTCCATAAGACTTGACAGATTACAATGTGTTCTGAAATCATTACAATGAGTAAGAATTGCTGATGCTATGATTGTTATCTCTAGGTTAACAGACAGTGACAATGCTGATGTTGACACTAGAGTGAGTACACTGGGTTGAGGGTAATTGTGTACTGAAGACTATATTAAGAGAGAAATCAGATAAATCAGTTTCAATTTTACTTACTGGAAGACCTGGGGGACCTGAAAATCCAGGTATTCCTGGAGCTCCCTAATGATATAAAAACAGAGGAAGAGTATTGCAAGTATTAAGAAAGAGCTTGTGATGCAGTTTACCTTTTTATCACGTTCACAAGAATAATGAATGCAAGTATAGTTCTGTCAAAAAATCATGGTTTCATTACTTTATCTTCCTTAATCCTTCTGCCTGTGCATCAAGTATAATGGTAGCTTATGAACTGTTAAAACAGGCAGGTTTCCCCTGCCAAGAGAAACTCAAAATCAACTCTTTGTGGAATTCAAGTCTGACTTCTTCATCGCATATCCTAATACTAAATACATACAGCATTAAACTTGTGCAGAAGCTGTAGCAAAAAAGGTAAAATTCTAAAATATAGACAGCGTGTGTACATACTCCATGTCATGATTTTAAAAATATTTTAAAATCATCTGTAATGTTTTATTATTCACAAATTGCTGATTGAGCTATCGAACTACTGATTGAACTATTATTAGCTTTAAACAGAGTATTTAATACATAAAAGCTTCTTTAAAACAAAAATACTTACCCGTATACCTTTGGGTCCAACTAAGCCCGTAAGTCCTGGTGAACCCTGGACCAGAGACAGACAACAGCACATTGCAATATAATTGAGAAAACACATATATATATCAACAGGACATGCAACATTTTTAAATATCAGTACCAACATACGCACACAAAACTATATGAATAAACACCAGATTTGTCCATTACAGACACTAAAAGAAACAAGCTTTTAATCCAACGTGTATAAATCTTGACATCTTGCCCTCCCTTTCAGTGTTTACAGGGGATAAATCTCATCAGAGGTTAAAAAATAACATTCAGGGTACGTTAAGAAAGCAGTTGCTATGGGTCTGTTCAAACTGTGAGACCTGAAATGGTTTCTCCATGAGGAAATAGCTGGAAGCCTCTCATCAGTATTCTGGAGAGTTTTTCAGCTCTCAAGCATGAGTGATGTCCATGTAACAATCAGATACATACAGGCACCACTCTACCCTGCATTGTTTTACTTGGAAAGGAAACCCAGGAGCAGGCTGACAGGGAGCTAAGCAGGATGGGAGAGCAGGGCTGAACGGATGACAGCCGAACACGCCACAGCACTGTCTAGACAGAATCTGCTAGAATTATTTCAAGACACTTAGAGCTTTACTGAGAATAAGAAACAACTTTTGTTTTGCCCAGAAATGAAATGGGGAATGTACAGAAATACACAGCTCCTTAAATCCTGGGTGACAGTTGCTAATAACGCATAAGATAATGCATCAGATAATTGCAATAGGGAAAGCTAACTGGAGTAAACTGCAACAGAAGATATTCAAGCTAACAGCGATGTCCTTGCTAGGTAAATTATTCTTACTTTTCCCCATTCTTGCAGAAATCATTATCAGTTATAACAGAGGAAATGCTCTACTGAACACTTTTCAATGAGCTTACATAAACACCTCAACAAACATGTATGAGATCCACAGTGAGTATCAGTTTAAAGAAATATTGTAATAATGAGACAGGAGAAAATAGTACAGCAACACCTAAACTAATTAAAACCGCAAAGAAACATTTATTTAAAGGTGTGGATAAAGGCTGGAGTCACATTAGTGCAGGTCCTAGATAATAATGTGACTGTGGCACTACTGTCACTCCTTTTTCCTGATTTATGTTGTAGCTGAGTTTAGACCATACTTACAGAGAGTTTATTCATCAAAGAGTCATTTTATTAACGACAGCAGGAATGCTGCTCCTCAAGACAAATATAAATGATTTCTTTTTTTTTTTTTATGAGCAATACTTTATTTTTTTTCCTGCTCATTCAGGAGTTACTGAAAATTCATATTCTGCCTGAGTTTTAGCCATATGGGAAAGCCCAACTCACCAAAGTCACTCTCCCCATACTGCAGGTAATTACATATTATCATACATAATGACATATGGTATTTCCTAGACAGAGCAAGATTTATCTTAAAAACCATCTCTCCCTTCAACTTTTCTTGAATCTATTTTTAATTATTTTTCTCAGAAGTAGCTTGTTTCCTCTCTTTCTAGCAACAGAAGTCAGAGTGTACTTAAGACAAAATTGTGGTTATGCTACTAAAATCTATTTAGAGCCATGTTTCTTGCCTCTGGAAGGTCAGTCCAGGTGCTTTAGAACTCATTCCTCGACAACTGACCGCAAAAGCCCATGTTTGTATTAACTACTTTCACTTTGTCTAAAATGAACATTGCAGCTGTTGACCACATCCCTTACCAACTGGAAGACTCTGAAACAGAGTTCTGTTGTTGTTGTTGTTGCTTTTTGTTTTAAACAGAATTCTTTATCCAGTCATACCTCACTTCCACAATCAAGCATAGATGTAGTGTTGCTACCCCCGTGCCTCCATGGGAACATACCTTTGGCCCCTGTGGCCCTGGAGGCCCTTCTGGACCGGGAAAGCCTCTATGACCAGGTGGACCTGGGACACCAGGGAAGCCTTTTTCACCCTGTAGACATTAAGAGAAAGAAGTCCTGAGAAAATCCTTGATTCTTTTTTTGATAACTTACTTTTAAGACATTTATTATTTTCAGTACCTCTTAATACTGTGATGGATTATCCTTGCTCATACTGACCTGTTCTCCTGTGTGCTGCCTAGGCCACATGGTACCACTAAAGTAACAAGCTAATTATGAAGGTATCAGAAGACATCAGTACGCAAGTTTTCACAGAGCACCAAAGTTAACTGGCAGCATGAAAAGTTTAAGAAAGCAGCTGATGCATATTTCTTCTTAATATTCTATACCATGCTTAGCCTCTACAAGAAACACAAATCCAAGTCCACTACAGTACTCCTAATTTGCAACTCGCAAACTTAATAACTGCTGCTGTACAGTAAGGTCAGTTCCAAATCATCAGTACTTCTCTCTCTTCATGCAAGCCATGAAAAGAAACAGTGGGAGCCAAATATAGCAAAACTGTTCAGATAGAAGAAAAGTAAGTTTGCTTTAAGTCACAGCATTGTAACATTATTCTGAGTCTCAAAGATTAAGCCACCCAATTACTTTTATATATATTTATTTCAAGGTTGAGTTCAAATAAACAAACAATGTAAAGGAAACAGAAAAAATTAAAGTTACACAAATGGAATAAAGGAGACTATATTACAGTCGGAGGGGCATTTTCTTTTCTTTTTTCTTTTTTTAATTAAATATAATGAACATGCAAGTGTTATCCTGGTTAAAATAAAGTGCTTCAAGCCTAAGAAACTCACAGAAAAGGTATCTAACTCTTTAAATAGCAGCAGTTTAGCATGTTCAGTGTTACATCAGTGAAGAGCTGTCCACTTAAGACAGTTTACAGGATGGCTTGAGATAGGAGAGAGAGGATGGGGTTATTGATTCTCTTGGAGTCAATTTTCCTATTTATCAGAGGAGAGTTACAGAAAAAAAGCAATTGAAATTCTGCCGTGCAGAAGTTATCTTGCTGGTATCTTAGTAGTCAATGTACAAGGTAGGATCCAAAAGAAATCTTGAGGAGCTAAAATATTTTGGCTTGTCCCACCGCCAATTCTCACCCCTCAAAATCTCCCAGCCTCACCAGATTTAAAATAATTTCTGAATTAAAAATAAAATAGATAAACACATAAGATAATATCAGAACATCTGAACACAACTGCAAGATGAGGCATTATGAAGTGTCTATGAGATCTGTATCATAAACTGGCATAGCTTTTTACAACAAATCAGTTTTTTCATCCGGAGCCATGCCAAGAAAGGCAAAAAGAATAATGCTGTACCGAGATGTGCCACTGGAGGGAGTGTGGAACTAACTCACTGAAGAACGACACAAATCCTTGATTCCCACTGAGCTTGTTAACCCTCACTGCAGCAACTGGGGGGACTCCCTTCCGCCGCAGAGCAGCCCCGCACTCTCCTGACTGCTTTGCTCATCGCCACACAGCACCGGCAGTTTTACCCACAGTGTCTTCTTGACAGGTCTACAAGATCAGATAATTCTCAGGTTGGCGATTTACTCAACATCGAACAGTTATGAAAACTTACTGATGAATTGTCCTTACTTTCCACAGCTGCATGAAAAACTAGATCAGTGTAAACAATGATTAACTATTACCTATACATTTCTCAGTTGATTTTACATGGAACTGAAGATGACAAGTTTCAGGTTTTCACTCACTAATATTTTTCGTTTAGTGGGCATCTTAAGTTATGCTTTTCTTATTTTTCAGTTGGTGTCAATGTGTATGGGTTAGGACAAAGGTCAAACCGACTAAGAACATGAAAAACAAGCACTGAGATTTTTTTTAAAGACGTAGGTATCCTCCTTTACCGCATTCAACTATGTTTTAGTAAAGAACATTTACTTTGAGATTACTTTTCTGCACCACTTCAGCTTTCTAAAGGCAAGACTAGTAGTGTTTACTGTGGTGCAACATGACATACTTTCTTGGCAATAAAAGTACAGCAGGGAAGTCAAAAGTAATTCTTTACCAACCAGATGCATCAAGCTGTGGGACTAATCATAACCGTCAGTCTATATAGACACTGTGGTGTGTGCAGATCTGAAATCTGTTGAAAAGGTTTAGTACAGCAATCACCGTGTTCATGGTTAGCCTGAACTACAACCGTGACTTCTCTAATAATGCCCCTTTCATTTGTGAATCGGTTGTTTTTCCAACTACAAGAAAGAGTTTGAAAGAATTTTTGGCATTTGCGTAATTCAGGTTTGTCTAAAAGCCACACTGAGCCTCTGCCAAGCTACTGCTGGCAACAGGCAGAGCTGCAGCTCTGTTGCTTTCGGTAGACTTGACACTGTTCCCCTGCTCCTGGCAAGGTGTTTGTGATTAGGACCCAGAATCTTGTCCTGTGTCTCGATCTGCGGGACATGCATTGTCTGTTGGATACCAACGCTTTTACCTTTCCTCCAGGAACCAGAAAATGCACAGGGGTCCAGGGGTAGGAGGGAGATGGCAAGGTCCTAACACGGAAAGAGGGAGGCATTGAACATGGCTCTGTTGATGCCACTACGAAGTTTGTAACAGGAGAGCTGCTGATAGTGGTAACTGACAGCAATTGTTAAGAGTTTGTAAAAAGTACCTAATGGTTTGGTGGTTGTTCTGTTGGTATCCAAACATCATGAAACACCATAAACAAACTACTGCATTAAAAAATAAAAAATATTAGTTAAACAGTGCGTCCAGAGCTACTTTAAAAGACTTTTTTGTAAGGTAATGCATTCCTTTTACAATTCTCCATAGACTTTGTTGACAGAATACCATCACACAAAATATTCACTCTCTAGTTCAACTCAATTATTAACAATTTCCCAGTATAAAATAATCTTAGGAAAAATGTATTTGCTCTTACCTTATTACCTTTCGTGCCATCACAGAAGCAAGGACTTTTACCTTTGCATACACAGTTCTGAAAAACAAAAAGACAAATTCTATAATAAAACAATTTTTCCCATTATGTTGCTTGGTGAAGGGCAAACGAAAGCCCAATGGTTTTAGTAAGGTAATTATTTTATAGATAGTACAATTTAAAAAAATGTTTACAAAGCATGGTCATTCTCAACAGAATAAAATAGCTCATTATTCCTCAGTGCTGTCTTTTGAGACAGGTAAGGTCACTGCTTCCATTTAAAAGTTGGGGTAAAGGCCAAGAAGCTGTGCTTGACAGCATCAGGGTTATGATTTCAGTATGATGTGTGAAATTTAAGAGTTTGGGATCACAGCAGTAAACACTGATGATTCATTTAAAAACTTAATATAAACTTAAGTAAAAAAAAAAAAAAAAAAACAAACACAAAAACACAACAAGGCTGTTCAGAGTGTAACTGGATAGAAAGCATGACTAAATTATCTAGCTCATGTACTCAACAGTGGTTTTAGCAGTGAGCTCAGAAAGGGCTGCAAACCACATCTGAGATACCCTGGTGAGTATGAGAAATGTTAACTCCCCATGCCCTGATCCTGCTACAGCTACCATGCACTCCATACCCAAGCCAACCCAGTCAGGCTGGGTTAACTCTGCAAAGGACTTTTTTCTACACTCATGTCCTATTTCAGTGGAGTGGAGGAGAAAAAGCATCAATATTAACATAAATATTGTACATACAGAAGTATTATTAAGGCTACTGCAGCAATACATTCCATACAGATACGTAGTAATGTGCATTTATTGTTCTCATTTGTGTATTTCATTTTTTTCCATTTATTTTTGAAGCTATTGCTGAATGACTTTTTCAACTGTACCCCTGTAGAAAGAAGGTTGTTCTTCAGTTTAACTTCTCATTTCAGTCTATTTGTTTATCACAATTACTTATACTATGGTACAGCTCCAGACAATAGGAAAGGGACAAATATCCTACATTGGCTATGATGGTATTTTCCAGAGTTTCATAAAACTCAGAAAAGAGGGAGGAACTATATTTCCTACAAGATTAAAGCCTTTAATATGGTATGGCATGAAATTTCTATTTAGATGCTGAAGACAGAATTAATTAACCCCTACAGCTGTTCATAATACAACGGCAGCACTGTTCCAAATTTGTAACTTTTCCAGTGGTGTTCTCAAAAAAACAGAAAGCAAAAGATAGAGGAAATGTTCTCCGTGACATTTTAAAAGGATGGTGTCAGATTGTCATTAAATTTGAATCTCTCTGTAGCAGTATGTTCAGGTAAAACATTTTACAGAATTGAAAAGCATCTTTTCTTCCCACAAGCTAGGATCGATTTCATCTATCTTTATCAGCCAAAACCAGGGTATCCGGTATCAGGTATCTGCCTTCCTTTCCTACACAGTTGATGGTGTCCATCTCCTTCCCTTGACTCCACACAGGAACCTGACAGCTAGTTTGGAACAACTCATTCCGTCTTTTTAGGTGCCTCTTTTCGGATGAAGGAAGGATGCTGCAGATATCTGCTGTTTTCTGGGGGCTAGACCATTGCTGGCTGAAGTGGTCTGCCTTTTAGGTGAGAACTCCATCTAGTAGTTTAAAAACAGATGCAGGAAATATTCCTCAAGTGAACAGCTATTTACAAAATAAAGCATAAATCAGAATCCATCAGCCATGAAAAGCAAATCCTCCAAGAAATCTCTGTGGCAATGTGTTCCATGGACAGATTAACAGGCAATTATGTGATGGTTCAGGCGAGGTTTTTAGTGTTGCAAACTTTCATTCTTTAGCAGATTTAAGAAGACTTTCTTCCCTAGATCTGACAGCTAGAGTTTAAGTAGCACTGCATCAGAAATTTGGAAATCAATGTTGTCTTGTAAAACAGAAGAGACGTGACTATGCTATCTTTGATATTAATTTAATCAGTATAATTTAATAACCAGAGGCACAAGAATAAACAGGAGCTCAGAATTAACAACAAATATTATCCTGATTTCTTCTTGGTGAGGTCTGCAAGTTTGCCACTGGGTATTCTAAATTCACCAATTGAATTATATGACAGGTATCTTAAGCCTTTAAGTATCAGCATAAAAGGATAAAGTGATAGACATCTCAAAATAAATTGGGAATGGATTGTTTCCTATTCAATAACATTACCTTCCATCCCAAATAATTCTCTACAAAATAGTACATTTTACTGACACATTTTTGGTGCATGTCTGATAAACAGTATAAAAAGGGTACCTGCTCATGTTGAGGTGTTCATCACACAATATGATAAAAGCAGTCTTCGCTTGCAGACACCACACTTCACTGCTGGTGAGTTACTCAAGCTATCATGTTTTTAAGGCTTGCATATGAAAATTGTAAGTTAACCACAAGAGCTGTGAGACCCAGTTACTTTGCAAACTCAACTGCTAATACAAAGATTTAGCTTACAGATTTAGTAGCCACCTCAGCCCAGGAAAGGTGCCAATTAGTAGGAAAAAATACTTGAAGTGGTCCAAATTCTCTGGATTTATTCAGAGTACCTGGGAGCACAAGGTGAGCAGAGTGAGCTTTCCTGATAAATACTCACAGGCTTCTACATTGCTAGTATTTGCCATTGTAATTCTACAGACCTTAATGGAGTTGTGCCTTATTTCTAACTATAAAAGAAAAAAGCAGATTCTTTAAAGTGTTTGTATGCAAAACACATTTTTCAGGACACGCAGAGAAATCACCAAGGGACATGACTCTTCCCTAGTAAGTATAATCTGCAGAAGCCCTGGTATGTACGGATACAGACGAAAATATTACTTTTAATTAATAATCACAGATTAATCCAACGTGAAGTTAAATGCATGAACATGTAAAAACGTATGATGCTACATAACTACTGAAGGTTACTAAACCATTTGAAGAAAGAGAGCCTTTGTTCTTCAAGATGTCAGAATGCTTCAAATGTGTTTAATTTGCCATTAGTTAGCTTTCAAATCAATTTAGATCTTTTTGTGAATGCATCTCACTTTAAACTAAACTGAAAAGACCAAAGATGATTCTACATTACACAGACAGTTAGTTGGATAACACTAAATGTTTTGGCATATGATTTTTACATAAGATTAGACTATGCCTTCTGTAAAGGAGCTTTGAACCAAAAAGTCATTGCTCACTTTCACTATTGATGCTGCCTGGATGTTTCCACAGCCTTGCAAGATGCCTGCAGCTTCTTTATCAAAGGGTGATAATAAAGCAATAGTCTACTGCCAAGTTGTAAGATAGGGAAATTTAATATTAGCTATTAACAGATTATTCAAAATACTCACAATAACAGCTCTGTAAGTGGCTGCGTGTTTTTCAGCTTTGTGAGTTTTCTAATAATCACCTCGTTTTATTTCAAATAACCAGATAGGGAGATGGAACTAGATTTCTGATCCAAAAATCTAGGCTAATGAACAAAGCCAAGTCCTTGTGTGGATAACAAATCAAATAAATTAACCAATGAAGCAAAATTAAAAACAAAAACCATCAAAAAAAATAACAAACAAAAAAACCCACAACACTTCCTTGGAGTAACCTAGAAGAGTTCCTTTCAGAGGAGTTTTGAGTGGCAGTGAAGTAGCACGTGCATTTTAAATAATTCCAGCAGTGGAATTATTTAAAATAAATAAAAAAGCAGTATCCAGTTTTATTCACTGGATGACTCCACTATGGGGCCCCTACAATGGTATGTGTAATGCCGAGGTGCCCTTCCCACACTATGGGATTGAGTTCTGTGAGCCTCTGACCTCTTCCTTCCCCCAATTCAGAGACTAATTTAAATATCTGTTTAAAAAGTGAGCCCTCTCCCTTTACCGAATCCCTCAAAGAAACAACAATGAAAGAAGGAAGAAAAACCATACTAGGACTGCATTGTCACCTAAGCAAAGCTCGATGTGGGTTCAGGAGGGCACCGCAACTCCCAGCACTGCAGTCATGGTGGAGCATCAGGGAATGTCACCCAGCTCACGGCAATGTGCCCACAGACCTAGCTACACGGAGGATGTCGGGGAATGTATTTTGGGATATTACCAACCCCTAATGCCTCAAAGGAGATCACAAAGCATCAATGCAAGGAAAAAAAAAAGCAAACAATAGGCATTTCTACTAAAAGCACAGGCTTTGAGTTCTGTCACTCACATTTGGAGGGTAGTACAGTTAAGGGCAAGAAGAAGAGGAACATACAAAAGGAGCCAGAGAGGAAGATGTGCCAGTATTTCTCCACACGTCAGTCCATAAAGACATCTATGATGACAGAGGAGACAGAGCATTTGCTTATTTTTCTAGATCTGGAGAAGAGTATAGTAGGTCAGCCATAATGGTCAGTTACAATTTGAAAATACATTATTTATATATTAAAAGGCACAAACAAATAAACCTGCACAAAGACAGCAAAGATCAGGTATCGTATTCCTTAAGCAGGTTTCAGATGAAGCCTACATCAAAACCACCCAGGCTGAGTAACAAAGACATTCAGATGAAAGGTGAGCTGAAATTAAATGTGTGCTGTAGGAACAAAGTAACCTGGTTGAGTCAGTGCTTAAATTCACACATTTGGCCTGATTGGTCTTTAATTTCATGGGTGAATACCACTGATTCCAGGGGTAAGTCCTGGTTAACATAAATGAAAGATGACTGTGCAACATGAGGAATTTTAACATGAATTAAGAGCAGTGCAAGTGATATTCATTAATTACAGCAGACAGTAAAAATAACCCAGGTGTCTTCTCTCAAGTGAGTGCTGAAGCTGTCACTTGCCTGCACTGCTGGTTCTGGACGCTGATCTGGCTCATTATTAAAAATGCAAGTCTGATTTTTCATTTAAAGTTCATTTTTATTGGCATCTCACCCATCCTGTAATTAGGTCTTTATCTTCTAACTTCAAAGATCACTGAAGTAGAACTCCACTAAAACATGAGACAACTTTTGTTAGACAAGATCTACTTTTCTGTGGTAACACTTCTTTCCCCCCACCTTTCTGCTCAGTAATGGTATCCTGAGCAGCCTAAAATTATGCATGTCATGACAACAGTCCTTTTTAAGTAGCAATAAATTATTGGCTAATTTCCCATTTTCTGTAATTTCTCTTAAATTCCAATACTTATTAAAAATGATGTATCAGTGAGCAAATTCCTTTAAGAACCTTGTCTATGAATTTTCAGGGCTGCTGACACATGGAGATTTCTGAATTCTTCCTGAGCTGTCTCAGTGCAAAGCAATCACTTCACACATTCCAGCTGCATCTACAAACCACAGCTCAGACCAGAATAATATTGCTCAAATAGCTGATCACAGAATCACAGAATTTCTAGGTTGGAAGAGACCTCAAGATCATCGAGTCCAACCTCTGACCTAACGCTAACAGTCCCCACTAAACCATATCCCTAAGCTCTACATCTAAACGTCTTTTAAAGACTTCCAGGGATGGTGACTCCACCACTTCCCTGGGCAGCCTGTTCCAGTGCCTCACAACCCTTTTGGTAAAGAAGTTCGTCCTAACATCCAACCTAAAACTCCCCTGGCGCAACTTAAGCCCATTCCCCCTCGTCCTGTCACCAGGCACGTGGGAGAACAGACCAACCCCCACCTCGCTACAGCCTCCTTTAAGGTATCTGTAAAGAGCAAATGTTCATATACTGTCTGAAACTACAGAAGACCCATTTCTCTAATGTTCTCTGCTACGTGTTTTCTCTTGCATCTAATAAAAATGGGTTTAAAATATTATCATAGCACTGTAGAATGTCCTGAGTTGGAAGGGACCCACAAGGACCATCGAGTCCAACCCCTGACTCCACACAGGACCACCCCAAAACCAGGCCACGTGTCTGAGAGCACTGCCCAAACGCATCCTGAACTCCAGCAGCTCAGTGCTGCGACCACTGCCCTGAAGAGCCAGTTCAGTGCCCGACCACCTCTGGGTGCAGAACCTTTCCCTAACCCCCAGCCTGACCCTCCCCTGTCCCAGCTCCATGCCATTCCCTCGGGTCCTGTCACTGTCCCCAGAGAGCAGGGCTCAGCACCTGCCCCCCTGCTCCCCTCGTGAGGGAGCTGCAGGCCGCCATGAAAAAAGTTAATCATAGAATGTCCCGAGTTGGAAGGGACCATAAGGATCATCGAGTCCAACTCCTGGCACCACACAGGTCAACTCCAAAATTCAAACTATGTAACTAAGAGCACACTATATACGCTTCTTAAACTCAGACAGGCTTGGTGCTGTGACTACATCCCTGAGGAGCCTGTCCCAGTGTACGACCACCCTCTCGGTGAAGAACCTCTTCCTGATGTCCAGCCTGAACCTCCCCTGCCGCAGCCTGACACCATTCCCTCGGGTCCTATCGCTGGTCACTAAAGAGAATAGATCGGCACCTGCCCCTCCACTCCCCCTCGAGGGAAGCTGTAGACCGTGATGAGGTCTCCACTCAGCCTCCTCCCCGCCAGGCTGAACAGGCCCAGTGCTCTCAGCCGCTCCTCACACATCATCCCCTCTAGGCCCTTCACCATCTTTGTATCCCCTGAAAAAAGTTCCTAGTGTGGAAAAAGTTATATAAAGAAAACCTTTTTTTCTGAGTCTAAGATGCACTTGCATTAGGATACTTAGCTAGATGAGTACTGTTAGTAATTCCACCTAGACTCAGTAAATACATGACCTTGGCAGCATTTTCCTCTTGTTGCACAACTGCAAGCCACCACGTAGTGTACAAGGTACTGGAGAATGAAGCTCCCTCACTCCAAAACATTGCTATCATAACAAAATACCACTCTCACAATCACAATCTGTATACTAAAAGTTTTTCATGCATTCTAAGCATCAAACATGAATTCATTAAAATTATCAAAGACTATGAAGAACTTCATGTTTTTTTTAGTGATTGCTGGACCAGTACAACAAAACCGAATTATTAAGCCTTCAATAAGTATAGACAACATAGAGCAGAAATAGGAGATGATGAGATGAAGGAAAATATGTCAGTTCCCAAACCCTGAAACATTGTGTAGTCACTTGTGAACTGGAAGGCAGCCAGACATTCCTACCTTAGAAGACTCCTGTTAACAGCAACGAATGCTATCAGAATTCACAGCGTTTTGCCTAGCAGATGCATACCTTGCACCTGACACAAATTATTTCATTTTTACTTTCCATTACCAGAAACACACCTGCAATTTTAACTAATAAATAACTCAGTCAATGTCTTATGCAGGGAGAACTGATCTCGGAGGCTGTGGAAGACAACTGTAATGCTCCAGCCACGGTTGTTGTTGAATAAGCTCCATTAAACACGTGTAATGGGAACCTTGCTCAGGGAATAGCTACTGAATCACTACCCCTCCCTGGTAACATGGCCCTTATATTACTGGATATGTGCTGCTTTCAGCATGAGGCATGGAAGAGAAGTCCTAAGCATTTATGATCTTTGGAAAAAATCTTCAGAACCTTTCACAGCAGCAGTATTTTGTGTCTAAGTAACAAATACACAATTTGCAATCAATATGAACGTACAACATATGCCTATCTGTATTTGATAAGAACTTCCTTGCTTTCTGTCCTTAATTTAAAGCCTAGAGTCACTTTGAAAAGGATTGTTTTTAATGTAATAGGAAGATGTATTTATAACTGCATTTGCAAATCAACAAAAAATCAATGGGAAATGACTGATATGGACAAATAGGAGAAGCTGCTGTAGATGAACAGTTACAGCCTTCCACTGTGTCACAGGTACACGGGTACAGAAATTCTTTTCACTTCATAAATTTAAACAGTTTTGAAATCCTGATCAGTTTTTAAATTAAAAAAATATTGCATAAGAACTTCGCTTGATGACAATTTTGTTGTTAGTCAAGTCTCTTCATTAGTAGTATTCACATTTGTTACAAGAAACAAACCAAGAACAAAAACCTGACACAGAACAGTGCAAAACAGAAACAAAATTTTCATAAAACTTTTGGTATCTCTCGCAGCCTCTGTTCAAATGAGGTGTATTATGCACTTGAAAAAAAAAAGACTTAAAACACTCTGCAATTCTCCTTCTGTACGACACGTAGCTAAACAGTGTATCCCCTTCTGCTGTGAACGAACCCAGCTGTGTGCAAGTTCCAAGAAGCTCCTGTAGCATTGCTGTTTATACTGTGGTGATGAAAGCATACCGCTCTGCCATCTTCCTCATAGCTCCACGTCCAACTTCCACAGTGCCAGCCGCATTCTTGTCCAGGCAGATACAGTGCAATTAATTGCACGGTGCTACTCCCTTCTCCTCTCCAACTCACCAATGGTAAAGAATTAGGGAGTGTGAGAACAGTAGGGCTTAGCAATCTTCATTGTGCCTGCATGTTGTCATCCGTATGTTTGGATAAAACAAGTAAAATGTTGTCATTTAGAAGAAAAACACCCCTGAGTTTTCCCCAACTGAAATTTGTGAGCTCAGTGACAACCACCTTGGCCTGTGTTGAAGCTGCCTAAAATTACTGTGTCTATGTAACTAAACCTGGCACGTTGTGGGCAGTTTTGGAAAACAATCAGTTGAAATTAAATTGAATCTATTATTTTTTAAGATACAGAATTATGCCCTCTTTAAGCAGAGGGAACGATGGCTTGCTTTCTTCTGCTGGAACCCAGGAGTTTTTGATGCAGTGACCACTGCCCTACTTTACAAGCTATCTCACTGGGGTGGAAGATGCTGTGATGAGGGCTATCAGAAACTGGACCTAAATGTTCACGATACATTCAAACTGGTTCAATCTCCAAGGGCAGTCCCATAAACACTATCTCTGTGTTTTCTTTTTTCTTTTTTTTTTTTCTCCTGACCTTGAGCAGGACATTGGGACAACACAAATAAATATTCTTCCTATCCACAGGGAAAAAAAGATTAGGCAATTCAGGCCACAGATTTTTTTTGTGTAGCAAACTTAAGGGTGTTTAAGCAGCTTATTCATCCGTGCTCTTCCTTCCTAAGAGGAAGGCATCTTAAAAGAGCAACCCAATAGCACAGAACACATATAATTTAACTAGTGAATTTTTGCCATCCTACCATAATATGATTAGCATTAGATCACAGCATTTCTTCCCAGCTGTTGAGTGTGGGAATGATATTCATTATAATTGTTGTCTCCTCAGGCCTGTATATTTGTATATTCATAAAATTCCTGGTGTGCATCTTCTGGTAAGTGGTACAAATAGAAATGAAAGCAACAGTAGCTTGCTCAGAGTAAGCCTACTGGATATGCTTTGGTTTTTGCTTTTTGGAAAGGCTTTGTGATTTTACAGATTTTAAAAAAAGCAAAACAACAACAACAACAACAAAAAGGTTGTTTTTTCTTGCAGTTTTCTCCACAAATGGGAAAACGCAGCTTCAAGTCCCAATTACAAAGCCTTCACTGAACCAGGCCAAATGGAAAACCTGTAAACCTGTGAGACTTGTATCCTATCACAAGACTTCTAAGTTAAAAAACAAGACAAAGAATGAAAACAAAACTAGAAATAGACTGTGTGACAAAATAGAACTTCAGTGAGCAAGAGAGATTGAGACTGCAAACAGTTAAGAAAAAAGCCTTTTTGTATTTCACTGTCCTCCTAAGCTTCTGTAACTCATGCCAGAATACTGAGCCTTCTAGTATTACTGTGTTAGGCAGCGGGGTGAGAATGTGACAGTAAAATAGATGACCGGACATCCCATACTAGTTGCACTTAATAGCAAAGTATTTTGTTTCAAAGACATGTTATGATAAACCAGCGCTAGGTACTGCAGAAGAGAGTGCTTGCACAGATCTCAAAATAAAATGGTGTTATTTCTATATGAAATGCAAAGCAATGAAGAAAGAACCAATGTCTGCCAGCCTAGTTTGATCATTTTAATATTATTCAGTCAGCAATATAACTTGAATTATATAGTTTTGGCTGAAAATATATTTACTTTGCAGATTTGTTAGAAAAAAATGCAACACATTAAGTGTTACCAGTTCAGTTTTCACAGGCATTTTATGAAGATCACCCAAGGAGGTTTCAGCTGTGTGCTGCGGCCTGCAGCTCTAAACAGAGCACTTCACATTTCTGGGCCACCAGAGCAAGCTTCAACACGGTGTAAGAGAGCTGAATTCCATCAATTGTGTGATGCACCACTATTAGGGCAATTCCACTAATTCATAGTAACTCTGATCAAGGCTCAGTGGGAAAAACATCCTTCTGCAGTGCTCTGACATTGGCCTGTTTATGGAAATGATGGCTGCAACTAATTGCAGAGGCAATCAGGATCAGAACAGTCATGTATAAATTGGGGTCAATTATCAGAGTAACACCCCCACTGACTTCAGACTTGGGATCATATTAACCAAATCAAAGAGAGCACTTCACAAAGAATTCCTTCTATCATGCTCAGTGAACTCTTTTGTATGTTCAGGTGCACGTCGTCCCTTCTCAGTTGCCTCATGGGATGGAGCCTGGTGCTTCCAAAGGCCGGCAGAGAAGGCCGTACATTCTCACTGTACCACTAATTGGTCCCTCCAGCATTTTGATTCCTAGATCCACAAAGCCAGTTAGCCTGCATCCCATTCTTACCAGACCTGGAGGTGCTCATGGCTGAGCTAGAACACTGTGCTGTTCCCTTCCAGAGCCATGTGCTATGATCTATGTGACAGAAATACGGTTTGTATATAATTAGGGAAAAATATCAGTGTTGCATAAAGAAGAGACTAGCTTACAAGTATTTGCCTGTGAATTTTAAAATTCCTGATAAAAAAATAAAAAATAAAAATTAATTGTGGAAAGTGAACACTTGCATCTAGTCATAGCCAGTAAACATAAGCAAGAGAGAGGATGGAAAAAAAGATCTTCTCTAGTTTTGTAGTCACTGTTTTTGTATTTTTTGTATTTTAACTCCCCTCCTTTGAAATGATGAAAAAATGCAGAGTAATGACTGATGCAAATACAGGATACAGAGTATTTGACTTTATCCTGTGAGCTAATACAATATTGTAGTTGTATTACAATGAAAATCCAGCACTAGCAGTAATGTGAGGTGATGAACAACTAACTTGCAATTAAGTAATCTCGCTCAAGTAGAAGCCTTTTTAATCCTGAACACGTCAACATGATGCTACCATAAAAGTGATCAATGCTACTAAGGAGCAGTTACTGATAAACTGACCCATGTCTTTTTCATATTATTGTCACTTGATACAACAAACTTCAGGAAGCTTTTTTAGGTTCACATTTAATTTTAAGACATACATCACTGTAAACCAGAAAAGAAAAGCATGAATGATATTAAAGTCATGACACTTTCAGAATTGGCTTGTATGGGTACTATATATACTATATATACTATGGGTACTATACTTGTATGGTACTATACAAGATAGTACCAGCTCCAGATGCTGTTAAAGTTAATGAAAAGGAAAGCAAAATATATTTTTTTTTCTGAGAGGAAAAAAAAAAACAACCACATACATATATATATATGTGAGGAATGAGAAAGATTTCATTCCCTGTGGGAAATATATATATATATATATATATATATATATAAAATTTTGTATTATTCTAAGGTATTTAAATGAACAGTGGAAAAATCCAAAGGATTATAACATCAATATTCGGAGTGAAGGAATACATCAAGCAAGCTGAAAAGCCTTTGACATGGGAAGATGCTACTTCTGCTGAGTTTTCAGAAGATGTGATTAGAGCATGCCAGTGGCCAGGAATGCAGATAATAATACTCCCTAGCATGTACCAGAAAGTTCAGGCTCCTAAGGACAGGGAAGTCACGACAGTGCAGGGCTGCTGCTATATCAAACAGCAGCAGGCAAAAATTAATAGTTTTATTTCTTGTCTTTGGGAATAAACTGCTTATTGAGTGATTAAGAAACAAATCAAAAACTTTTCTATATTGAAACATCTTCTAACTTATTCATACAGCTGGTCAAATATCAATTAATTTTCGTATGAAATGTAGCATGATTTTAGAACATAAACAACGACTATTTCCTTGCAATGGACAGTCCAGCTAAGATGCACTGACTTATTCAGTCAGTTATTATAATGAATCACTTCATGCCAGTTAACATTAACCACTAATTAGGATGTCAAATTAAACTTCTGGTTTTAAAGTTCCAATTTCCTCCATCATCTAGAAAACTTCCTTAGTTTTTTTTTTTCTGCAGAATATAGCAGAAGAGCAGAAACTGACACCTGAATCTTAAACTGACCTCAGTTATCTGTTGTAAATCCAGTTTAAAGTAATCTCAGACAACATTTGAAATCTGAACTTTCAGAGAACCACTGAATCGCTACCTTGCATTCAAGCTCTGCTTAAACAGCAAGATTTCAGTAGAAATCTCGTAGAAATGCAGACACTTCTCACCATCCTACATCCTGTCTTTAAGACCTAAGCATACACAAGGCTCTAGTAATGACAACAATTTAGCAAACCGGTACCTTGGAACTTCATGATTTACCCTTAGCAAAAAGGCTGCTGATGAACTGAGGTACCCGAGTCTGCAAGACTGGCAAGTACTGCAGTATCCTACTGAGCATGCTAGAAAGTGCGTTACTGGGACGTATGTGGTGTCCTGTCAACACACCTCTTTTTCCCTTCCCTTGTAGTTAAAAAACCAACACAGCACAAGACCAACACAGGCAGGACAGAAGGCTAGAGACAGCGTGTGTGTTCTGGGGGAGGCGCTCCTGGGGCACGGCCCGTGCCCGTGGGCAGCCACCCAGCAGCGCACGGTGATGTCCGTGCCCTAGGAGCAACGAGGGCGATGAGGGTGCCCGCAGAGGAGGAATGGAATTAAGAACAACCAGGCAGAAGAGGGAGGCAGGACTTATTGCAGGTTACTCGTCTGGCTTTCTACGCAGAGCCTGAAACAACTGTGCAGACAATTAGTAATTTACCGGAACGGCAGACGGCTCTGGTACCTCTGCTCTAGTTAAGAGCCGGGAGGTGCCGTAACTCCTTCACAAATAAAGCAGTTAGAGTTTTGTTAAACGACTGGACGTGACTGCGGGTTAGTCACAGAGCGCCAGGGAAGAACCCGATGGGTGAGGTGCTTGGTCTGTTCCTGGACGCAGAACGAGACAATGAAAGAGGCGCAGTATTTTACAAGTCACGTTATTACTAATTAGTAATAGTTGTTTCAGACAATCCGTACAGCAGGAGCAGCGTGTGGCCAGTGCCCTCACACCGCTGACCGGCGCGGTGCTTTCACAGGCTGCGAAGCAACCGCGCGGCAGGAGCGCACCCGGGGGAAGGCGGCCGGGGGGGGACGGCGCCCACCCGGCCCCGACGGGGCGGCGGCACCCGAGGGCGCGGCGCGGCTGGGGCAGGCGGGCGAGGCCTGAGGGCGGCCCCGCTCCCTCCTCGCGGCTCCGAGCGCGCTCCCGATCCCTGCACTCACCTCAGCCGCCGCGGCGCGGCCCGGCCGGAGCAGGGCGAGCAGCACCGGCAGCAGCAGCAGCAGCAGCAGCAGGGGCAGAGGCGGCAGCGGGCGGCCGGGACAGCCCCCGGCGGCCATCCCCGCGCTGCCCGCGGAGCTCGGCTCGGGCCGCTCCGACTCTGCCCCCCGGGGCTGCCGCCTCGCACCCTCCACAGCGCTCCCGGCCCCCCGGGGTGGGGACAGGGGACAGGGCTGGCCGGGGCGGGGCCACCCCTCTCCTCCCACACCTCCGCACACCCCGCGGCCCCTGCCCGGGGCACCGCCGTCTGTCCGGCCGGCCGTCGGGCACGGGGTAGCGAGGAGCCGGGGGCTCTCCCACCTGGGAGCTGAGGTGAGCGGAGGGGCAGCCCCGGGCCGTGCTGGGACCGGGATGGGGACGGGGACGCGGCCCGAGAGGGGTCGGGGGGGCAGCGCTGAGGTGCGGCGGGACCGGGAGCTGGCGGCCGTGCGCGGCTTGCAGCGGGGCTCGGTAATGAGGCGGCGGACAGCGGGTGGCTAATTACACCCTGCTGGCCGCTGCAGCGCTGGCAGCCCCCGGGCAGGTTTTCTGAACGGGAACGTGATTTGCGAGGTGTTGGCAGTACGGGAACTTTATCGCATCGGTATTACTGACAGACGTAACATCTCGCCGGAAAGGCTGCTGGGCAGACTGTGGAGGTACGTTGGCCAGGCCAGCCCCACTTCATTTGTGGCGTTCTGACTACGGGACATCCTGTGTTAGGGGGTTTGGCGAGCGCTACAGGCGATACAGGAGAAGCCTAACTGTACTAACAATATAATATATGTATCTGAATTTAGTCTGGATTACTCATGAGATAGAAATCTAAAGTCTATCATGAGCATAAAGCTAACCACAGAGCTTTGTAAAACAGCCGCTCATACAGGCATGGGAGGGGAAGAGCTGGGTCTCTGTTCAGTACAGTGCACTGTCAGCCCCCTCCGAAATCTGCTGTGAAAGCGAATTAATAGAGGCTACTTTTCCCCACAGCTAAAACATGTCTCTGGAAGAGCAGAGTATCATGTTCAGTGCCAAAGATCTTGTACATCATGACAGACATGATCATCTTTACTCTAAAATCCCAAATATCGATGAGAGCAAGCTGGCAGGTACAGAAAGAGAAGGAAAAAAAAAAATCCCTGGTTTTCAAACCAGATTGATGGTGACGATGTAGAGAAAATGATACCTCAGGGAGAAAATCACTAAATCCATCCAATTGTGAGATTCCCTAAACCAATTGACTGTAGCCATGCTATGAATGTTATGCAGGAATACTGCAATAAGGACAAAAATGTGGCCTACAGTTTATAAGCCATAGGCATCTGTACATTGTAAGCACCTACATGTAAATCCATTACTGAAATTCAACATTAGAAGAACTGCTGTAAGACAGAAGGTAGCAGAGCACCACACAAAAGTGAAAACAGGTGTGAGGTTCTCTGGGACAGCAGGGTCAGCGGAAGAGAACGGTCAGAAATGATGAAAGTTCAGACGCAGGATGAATGGTATAACTCTCACTGAGTAAACGAGAAGATACTTAATTGGGGCTTTTGAATACAAGACCAAAGAAATATTGGATGAAACAGAAGAAGTTAGGAAAAACACTATGAGGAGAAAAGAATATATGCAGAGGACCTAGTGAATGAAATACTGCTATAATACAAAGCTATTATGTCAGTTTTCAAATGATGAAAACCCATGTGACAATTTCCAAAAAATAAATCAACAAGGCTAAAAGCAAAGATGGGAAAATACTGACAAGGGAGCTGTGGTCTTACTTCATCAGAGTCCCTAAGTGTGAAATGGTCTTCCTTCATGATTGTTGTCTAGAGACTAAACACTAGGTTATGTTACAGCATGAGCTTTCTCTGCACTTTAAGTGTTAGGTAAATATTCTATGTCAGTAACTTTTGTGATTATTTCAAAATGTAAAACATGAGATCAGATGGCTATATCTGCCTAAATAACACTTTATAATTCTTATATTCTTCCACTGGCTGCTAAACACTTTGAACTACATGAAGCTTGTTCAGAAAATGATGGGTTTTAGGTGGGCATGATGAAAAAGCAAACAGAGTTAAGTCTTCTGCTCATGCTTTAAGTATGATTTCGAATGATGTCAATGGGTTTGATCAAAATGGAATTTAATTTGAAAATTAAAGCTTCTGTGCTAATACAAAGCAAGCATACCTAATTGAATTTCTTCATCGTTTTCAGAAGCTGTCTGGATAATGAAATAATGACATGGATAGCAGGCAATGAGAACAAATTTCTGTGAACTCTAACACTTTATTACTGGCTTGGAATTTCCATTTGAGGCAGTCCCTCCCTGTTGGATTTTAATGCCTCACAGTCTTGCTTATATTACTAATCTAAAAAAATCAGTGAGGTATCAAAGCGTTTGTGCATCCTTCCTTCCTTGCTTGCTTTTTTCCATACAGATGAAAAACTGGGGCACAGAAATAGACTAAGAACTTGGCAGATGAAGGGAGTACTGTACAGTATATGTAGAGTGTGATCTTGCAGCATGGACTGGTTGTCTGTAGCCTGTTCATTCATTAGTCAGTGCGTGGTAGTTTACAAAGTCTCTACCGTGGGATATGGATATACTGTGCATACACATTGGAGTATTATTAATAATATTATTCACAAATTAGTTCTAGTTAGCAAGCCGTTGCAGTAAATTACAGAAAGCAAGACAGTCATGTTTCCAGAACTGCACACTCATTTGTTTTACAAAAAAAATATAGCTGTTTGTTGAACAGCTGAAAGAGAGCAGCCGGTTTGCTGCAGGTTCGTGTCCTTGCTCCCTTCTCAGTAGCTGATTGCCTTTGCTTACTCAGGGGACTTCTTCATAGGAAGTGAACCCCTGGCTGTTTACTCTAGGCAGTGTTCAGTCTCTCAAAATTAACCTCCCCAGATTTGGAAGACTACAGCATGGAAAAATAAAAGGTTCTAAAACTTGTGCTATCCTAGGAAAAGCCAAGCCTCTAAGTCTTCACTTTGAGATAACCTCTGTGAATCCTTTGCCAGAGATACCTTATTCTAAAGGATTTCAGCTTTTGTCTTATTTGGGGTATGTGGAAGTCTGCACAGGACTTGGCCATTTTTCTAGATCTGTGAAGCTCGAGCTTACAAAAAAGTTGGTGCAGCACATTTTCAGGTAAAACTACATGTATTCTGCTGGACCCAAGTCAGAGGTCACAAATGTGTGGTATAGTTAATTTATTCCAGTTTCCTAAATCCTGGCAAAAGCTGTGGAAAAAAATTGTCTAAAAATAAAGTTATAAAATCTAGGTAATGTTTGCTATGAGTGTTGCCTATCCATGCATGTGGATATAACTCTTTACCTGAAACTCTGTAATGCTTATGCTGCACTCAGAGTAATACTCCTTTGCTCAGAAGCACATAGATGCCTACACACCAATCCAACTCAGTTTGCAGAAGATACTGTTAACTCTAGTCTTGATATTAATATCTAGACTATATATATATATATATAAATATATATAGTCATCTAGATATTAATATCTAGACTATATATATATAAAGTTCATTAGGTCTTTACACTAGAAAGGTGTCATCTTTTTTAAATGCTCTTACCCAAAACAGTAGGTATGATAGCTTTTTAAGAAGTAGTTATGCAAGTTGCTCTTTGTTCATTATTTCAAACAGTGGGTGAACACTACTTTTCTAGAGTAAAATCTTGTACTCTTCTCATGTTATCTGTAATTTCATATATAGTCCTCTTGAAATAATTGTATAGATGATAAAAATGCTGCTTAATAGGGGTAATAGTGCCACTATAAAGTTGTGCAGTGTGATGTATTTCAATTGCTGACAAATTTTGGTTTTCCAGTAATTATTCTTGTAAAATTATACCTCAGATATATATTTTAATATAAACAGGTTCAGAGGGGAAAACAACAACAGAATGGAATGGTGTCTGTAAACCATCCACAAACAGAAGGAAACAGAAGACCTGCTGTTTTATTTAAAAAAGAAAAAAAAAAAGTGCAGATCATCAATCAATGTGAATGGCATTACCAAAGGATTCGTTTGAACGGATTAAGTGGCTTATCAGAGCTGCCTGGTGAGTTTTACAGATCATTAAATTTTTTTAACTAGAGTCACTGAGATACATTCTTAGCTATCAATTAAACAGTAATCACCAGTTAAATGATCTGCAGTCTGTCTTAAATTGTATAAGCATATAGTTTATATGATTTCTATTTGTCTGTAAGTTCATATCATTTAAACAGGGTACTACACCATTTAAATAGTAGAGAACAGGAACTATAATTCTGAATCTCTTTTAACAGAAAAGATGTTCTTCCACCTACATTCTCATGATGAGCACATTTGTAGAAGTAAAAGTAATGACTAAACCTTAATGCCTGTCCCAGAATAATTTTGCAGATGAGGGATAAATATTAAAAGGTATGAAGACAACTTTTAGAAACTATGATGAGAATACTTGCTAGTACTAGCTGTGGCAGGAGTTCTTTATAGAGGAAAATGATCCTAAGGAGAAGATGACGGTCAGTGTGACCAGGAATGTACAAAGAGCAATGTGTGAGATAAACAATTCCATTTCTATAATATCTTCCATAGAAAGTCAATGCAAACCCAAATATTCCCAAATTCGTAATAAACCCAAGTAACTGCTATGGCACACTGGTTCTTTTAAACTCATTTGTCACACAAATAACTCATTCTTTCTATTTTGGATAGTATTTCTGTCTTTATTATACCACCTGCACATGCAGTTTAAAAAAAGCCCACTGAACCAGTTCATTTTAAGAGTATTTCCTGTATTTCCTATGGTTTCTGCCAGCTAGATTTAATGCTGCCAGTAAGTCTTATGGATGTAAGGTCATTAGGAAAAACGCACATCACCAAGCCCAGGAATTTCTGTCATACCCTCTCTTCCCTTGTTGTGTTGTGTGATTTCATCTACTAGATGAAACACTTAGATATAGGGCATCTTCACTGTCTTTTGACAGTGAACCATACTGAAAGACAGTGCTTTAAGGAGCTTTAATCTTTCTTGCAGCTCAGGTCTTCAGAGGCCCATGTCAGGGGACTAACTAGAGGCAGTGATAGTGATTCTAGTGAGAATGAAACCTAACAGCAGAGAAAAGTTTTGAACTGCAGAGTTCTTTAGGTACAAAAAAGGGCTGTGTAATAATGTTGGTATGTATAAATATATTCCAAATCTGATTAAATTCCAGTAGACTTTCTCTCAGTTGTGTGTGGAGAGCAGTGTTATGCAAAATTCCACTGTTTACTACTATATAGCTGATCATAGGACAGCCTCACCTTGTTTAACCAATCATTTATTTCACTTTTAGCAAGACAGAATATGAGTTTGTCTTCAGTCATCAGCAATCATTTTCATGAACATTTAATTTCCATAAAATCTGCACACTTGAAAAACAGTAGCAGACAATGTAAGTTTAAAAAGTGTATAGAGTAAATGTGCATAAATAGCTAAAATACATTATATTTGTCAGCATTCAATTTGTCAGTATGTATCAGTGCATACAGAGGTTTTATATTTGCAGTCTGAACTGTGAACAATTAATAGTCTGAAACGATAAGCCTAGGTTTGCTGGCACAGTTGTCAATGCTGCAAAGGGCTGGTCATATGAATAACATAAAAAATAAAGTTGGGTTGAACTAAATAGGACTTTGGGAGATTTGCTAAATTTGCAGGGTTGGAGCATTTTGTTACAGGCTTTACTGTAGCCTGTAGCCTAGTACGCAGTATAGCCTGTACATTACAGCTGTATCTAATGTATGTTTCCATGTAAAGAGTGGGCACCTATTTACTTGTCATTAATGGTAATGTTAATATTAATCATTAATAATAATGATTATTTCTTGTATTGCTGCAGAAATGTTGGCCTATGTTTATTTATTTATTTATTCATTTAGAAATCAGAAAAGGCATGATTGCAACTTCATAATCCACCACGTGCAGTGGTTGGGATGGAGCTGGGCTTCCTCAGCAGATGCTCTGGAAACATGCAACTATTTTGAGTGCACTTCTGCTCCCTGCCTTCTTTCTCTCTTGCTGTGTTTCTGAGCAAAAGAAAACAGTACCAGCTAATGCATTCGGGGGCAGATGGCAAATCACCCCCATCTCTGCTCCATCTTCACCCATGGTGTCTGGACCTGCAGAAGTCTGTCTGGAATGCTTTCTCTCTGGCTGTTTCTAATTGTGAGACTGGAAATAGGTTATCAGGAGGAAAAAGAACTTTTACATATTCTTGCACATCCCTATCTGTTTGTACTCAGGATCACAAGTCCAAAAAGATAAAATTATATAGCATATGCTGACCATTTTTTGATGACACATATTTCTTATATCCTTTAAGTAATCACCTCAAACAGGACTTAATCATGTGTCTACACTTCTTTCTTCATAGAGGCTACATGTTTGTGAATGTTGAATATTGGAAGTTTAGTTTTAAATGAGTTTTCTCCTTCTTTTAAATCAGGTGGCTGCTGATTGTTTTTTCAGCACAAGAAATTGATGGGGTAAGTGACAATATTTATTTTTGACAGTTGATAAATAGGATGGTATAGTTCAAACAAAGAACAGGATATACACCAAAATAACCTGTGGGAAAACTGTGATGTTTCTTTTAGTATTTCTTGCAGTTCTTACTTTCTTTTATGTTCCTGTTGCTCAGCGTCACTATTTTGTAATTTTCTTCTTTGGATTCTTCTAGATTATAATTTCAGCATCTTTACACACTTTCAGAAACCTGCCTTTACAAAAGCACTTTAATGCTCTGTATCTTTCCTCATGAAATCCCTTCAGTGGCTCTCCATTATATATATAATGCTTATTCTACCTTTCAAGCCCTTTTCTGTATGTCAAAACTGCCTCTCTGTACATTCCCACCTTCTTTTTAAATGAAAGTCAAAACTTTCATATAAAAATTTAATGTTCTCTCAATATCTACTTTACTTTCCTCTCTGTACTGTCCACTGTATTAATCTCATGTTTGCAGTGCCCTCAGTGAAACTTCTTTTGAGTCCATCCTCTTTGTTTCTTTCAAATATATATGAAAAGCTTTTTTATGTTTTTTTTTTTTTTTTTCCCTGTCACTCCTTTTTAGTTAAAATATTAAAGATTGAAGTATTTTTTAAAATAAATGTGTTCTATTAGAACAAAAGGAAACAGCTTATGTGTTATTAGAAAGCTGCATTCCATTCACATTCCAGTAGAGTCAAGTTTTTAATAACTAGGTGAGAGTCTAGTGTGAAATAGATTAGGAATCTCATGGGAAGTCCAGTATGGGAAAGAGAAGCAGTCTATGAGAGAGACTGTCATACCCTCAATCTAGTTCTAAGGCTTGGTAGTACCAGATATTCTAAAAATATTGTAAATAGTACAGAAATTTTCTTCCTTATCTGATACTTGTCAATGCTTTCTCCTTGAAAAATTGAAGTATGAACCTATTGTGTTCTGTTGATTATTAAAATGAATAACAAAACATTTTGACCTTGATATAAATGAAATCCATACTAAGCAAATATTTTCATGTTATCACTGTTTACTTGTTTACCTAAACTGCTTTTAAATCTTTTAAGTTCTTGTCATCCCATTCAGAGCCACTCTGATCATTTACACACTTAATTTTAGTGAAAATTTGTGACCGAATGGACATTCCAACCACATAAGTGAGTTTATAAGTGAAGAGTTAGAAACTCTTTATGAAGTGTTAGATATGATGAGATGTGGATCACATGCTTCTGGTACCAAGGTCCCTCAGAGGCCCTGACTTTGCCCAGTGACTTCTAAAATGTAGGAGAAGCTTGGCATACAAGAACACCTTTTGAGGCAAAACACTGCTTTTCTAGCAGTGTTTTGTGGTGACAGTCCATACCACAAACAGGCAAGTTGTGTCAGTGCTGTGTTTGCTATGGTCCTCAGCTAAGCAGTCTGGACACACCCCAGCTGTGCTGGAAGAGCATGTCTTGAGACCTCACCAGCTTGAAAGTGTGGGCATCATTCCCCTAAAATACTGAATTTCTTGCAAAATCAAAACCATCTTTGCTTTTCTGCATCAAGTTGAAAATCTATGCTGTATTCTGACATTTGGTGCTTTGCAAGTTCCTTCCTCAGCAGGGAATTGCCCTGTGGATATGCAAAAGTATCCAAATGTTTTGCCTTAAAAATCATCTAATTGACCAGTATGTGTACAAATCAAAAAATTTAGTGCATATCTTAATCAAATAGGAATAAATAATATATTATTAATTTTGATAACATTTTAACAGAGAATTCACATTTTTTGTTCAGTTCTTCAATACTGGATAAGTTTGCTTTAACAGCAATTTCTTCCTATTATACTCTTTCAGAAACAACCAATAATTTAATAATAATAATAATAGTGCCATGCCATATGATAAGCTGTGTGCTGTCTATTGTGTGTTATTAAATTCATAACCTGTCAATTTTTAGGGAGGATACGCATATATTGACCCATGTGGGGGACAGGATTGTTCAGTTTGTCGGTGCTTTCCAGAAAAAGGATCAAGAGTAAGTGATAAGCAGAACTACTGATAATTGCTTTTGCAAATACGGTTCATTTTGTGCACATTGCTATTCTTTAAAATCAGTATGGCTTGTGAGCATAAACAAGTCTGAATACGGCAAGCTAGCATAATTCTGTTGCTGCTGTGAAGTACACCTAACATTGAAGGAAGTTAAGATTGTGAACAGGTTTACTTGTAAATTATGTTTCTAATAATCCTGGTGCCATTTTTTTGGTAAGTATTCTTTGAGATCAATTTGGAAGTTAGACAAAGCCTAATCATATAATATATTAAGTTTAGAAATCTATGCTTGTTTTCTCCTAAGAAGTTGTTTAAAAGAGAATGTCTATGCCATTTACTAGTTTCGTGGGAACTTAGGTGTTTCTTGTTCCCTGATGACCAAGCAACTGAAAAATTGTCAGTGATTGAAACAATTTTCTTTCAAAGCACTAATGTTAATGTTTTGGGCTTAAAACATAAAGTTTGGGGCATAGTGGATCAGTTTTTGGAAGAGCTGCATGCCCCGTTTGTTTCTGTACAACCTGAGTGGCCACAAAAGCAAGGCACACCTTTCCCTTCCTCTGCTTCTGCAGTCATCGGCATGCTTTGCTGTGTCATGATCACTGCCCTGGTGTCCTTGGATCCTATCCTAATCCTCCAGGATTATGTCTATACAAGATTCCCCCGTGCTGTAGGGTTTTCATAATAGGGGCCTAGGATGTGTCTATCTCTGTAACACTGTTAACAAATTGGCATCCCAGGAAGAATATTTTGACTAGCAGCATTGCAGTGTCTCACAGTGCTACAGAGTAGACTGATTTGGATACCAAAAATATGATCTGAAGTACCATTTAAAAACAACTAACTGTGAAACAAGAGGAAAAAGAAAGGATGATGAAATTTCCCCCTGAATCTGGTTCTCTCTCAGTAGTCTGGAAGTTCTGAATTACATGCCTGTAATCAGTCAGTAATCAATATTCACTGCAGTCAGTAAGGCTCTTTCTTCAGCTGTTGTCCCCACCAAGGGTAAACCAAACCATGACTCATGGATTTGCAATTAGTTTTCTAAATACTTACAAGGTCTAGACCTAAGTGCCTAACAGAAGCGTAGTATAAAAATAAACATTTCAAAATAAATTCAATTACCATATGCTAATATAAATTGAGAATTTACCCTTCTCTGAAACAGCTCTGAAACATATATGCACACTGACAAGTACAATCTCTCCAATGCAACAGGAATTTATATGCCATGCAATTATTACTGGTCATCAATAGATAAGGAGTTAAAGTTCTTAACAGCCATTGTATGAAATACAGTTTAAATAAACATCATTCATATAGATTGTTGCAAACATTTTCTAATGTATGGTGTTGAATTATTCTATATAGTATTACTTAATCTTTTTTTAAGCCTGCAATCCTGTTGATTCTCTGCTGTGTTCTGCCTTTACACTCTGACACACTAATTTTGCTTTCCTAGCTTTTGTGGAGACTACTTATTAAAAAACAAAACCCTTACTTATCTTGTTGTTAGCTTCCTAGAATGCAAAACATCATGCTTCATCTACTTTCCAGTCTGAATTCTGCTCCCAGGCTGGTTCATCAGAGGTTTACATCTTCCTCAATTTGGTCTTCAAAGTGCAAGATAGATGGACATTGAAAGACTGGAATTGTACAGTATCAAAGCCTAAAATTTTCAGAAGTGTGCAGTTTATTTAATAAACCTTCTTTGTAAAGGAGTGGAGATATGAGTAACAGTGTACATTTTGTTGCTTAGTGCTTCATTTTTTTTCCCCTTTTTTGCTATTTAGAATAGGCTACATGTCAAAAATAAGGATGAGCTAGTCCCCTCAGCAAACACGTGCTGAAAGCACAAAAAGACTAGAAGATTCATGTACTTGCTGGGCAAAAGGCAGTGGGACAGTAATGTCATCCAGACCAGCTGGAAAGCCAGACTTAGAGCAACCAGCTATGTTCAAGCAACTGCAATACGGGGGGCTTTTGCAAAGACTGAAAGAGAAAGGCAGCATCTGAGTGAGCTGCAACAGTGTATGTAATTGAATTACATTGGTATATGTAGCCCACGCCAACTTTTTTTCCCCTGTTGTGTATTTTTGAATTCTTTTGCCATGGGGATTCAGATGTATGGCATTCTCTTTATTCTCTTCAGTTGAACATGGTAGTCTAAGACTTATCCTTATCCTTAGAGGAGGAGCACCTCTCCTATGGAGAAAGGCTGAGAGAGCTGGGGATGTTCAGTAAGTGTTCTTCATGATTTTTGGTGCCAGCCCTGAACAACTGAGACTTTCTTTTGCCTCTTCTCTCCCAGTAGACTTGGAGACTTTAAGGAGGCAGTAGCAATCAACGTAATTAGAGGCAAACAGCAAATTCATTGGTTTAGTTTATCTTCCTCTTTATTCTTTCATATGATATGTCAAAGAGATAGTGAAATCTTTCCTCCATTTTCCCCTCTTTCTCTAACATGGGAAGTTATACCCTTAATAATTTTTGAAGTGTTGAATCAGAGGCCTAAAAAGTGCTGGTTGCTCTAATAGTATTTAACAGATAATTAAAAAAATGTTTGCAGTTAGCACTGACCAATTGTAAACCTGTCCTGTGCCGACCACGGAGTTTGATCCCATTCAATTCCTTTGGCTTTGTATATAGAGTTAAGTAGATTTAGAAAGCAAGCGTCTATTCATGATCCAACCTGATCAAGCTTTATGAGATCATGTGAAATGCCTGGAGCAAAGTGAATAACAAGTATAACTCAGCAAGACCAATGTTCATTCTTTTGCAGATGAAGCGAGTGGCCTATTTTTATACTAGTGAGGAGAAAACATAGCAAAGAGGTACATAAGAGGAACGTCTTGCATATGAGGTGTAAGGAGTAAGCATTTGTGAGGGATACTAAATGAGTTGGACAGTGGGATACTAATGGTGAAATTTAACACAGTGGTAGGTCTGTCTTCTGATATTGCTGTTCTCGTCACATCTTTCTAATAGATCCTGTGGGTTATCATGTCTTCCTAGTGGCTTAACCGAGTCCAATTTACAGCACAGTGTAAAGGTTTTCTAACTGAGAAACAGGAAATTGTCATTTTTTGTGCCTAAGAAGCGTTATTAAACGATACTTTTTTTGCCTGCCACTATGGTGTAGAAATACTGAACATTAATAACACAAACGAATTGCAATCTGTCGTTCACATGGAATATCCAGCGCTTGTAAAATACACAAAATCCATATATTTGATCTCAAAATGCATGTGCTTAGCTGAATCCTTTATCAGAGATGCATACTAGCATTTGAAAAAACCCATATCTATCCCACTTTTTGCCTTGTACTTGACCATTTTTCTCAGTATGTTAGCTAAAATACAATTTAATTTCTTTAAAATATAAGACTCCTGACATAAGTTACACATTTCTGTAGCACTTCTATTGTATTTCACTTACATTAGCTGAGAACCATAGAACAACAGACCTAGAGAAAGGCAGTCCCCAGACCTATATCTGAAGCAGATTTTTTTTTATTTTTTATTTTTTTTTTTGGTAGCTGAGCAGAACAGAAAATGGTTCTCTGGTTTCAGAAATTAGAAATTTTATGATTTAAACTGATAGAGAATCGAATCTACTTTCCAGAATGTGAAGTAAGAACAGGATCACTCCATTCTCCTCACTGTAAGGTCTCTTTGAGACTGTTCTTCATACACAGTGTCCAACAACAGCATCTGTAAATTAGCAATTTTCATATTAGATATGTTTCCAAATTTTTCAAGAGTTTTGAATTTAATAAGTTATCTCTTCTTTTGTCCTTGAATATTTTCTTTCCTTAATACTTTTGGTACTCCTGTCCCATCATACTATTAATAGTGTTTTTCTTAGTCGCTTCAGACTGGTAACCTTTTCCACATTGGGCAACAGAATTTGAAGGATTACAAAACCCTACAAAATCATTCTTCTTCATAGATTTGAATCAACCAACTATCACCAATCAGTGACTTGTTTCAATAAAATGGATCACAAAATCAAAGAATGATTTGAGTAAAAAGGGACTTCAAGACCATCTAATTCCAACTCCCCTGCCATGGGCAGAGATATCTTCCAGTAGATCAGATTGGTCAAAGCCCCAGACAACCTGGACTTGAACACTTCAAGAGATGGAATAAGAGCAAAAGTTTATTTTATTTTATTAGCTAATCTGATGTTAGTCATTTGTGGTCCAAGACAGTCTATTTGCAGCTCTCTGCTTTCAACCCTTGTCTTTCTTGGAGTGTCTGTGCCAAGATCGTTCTGGTTCAGTACTTCTTTGACACAATAGTGACACCCGCTGGTTTATTGGATACCTCTTCTTTTCATGGTTCAGTGTTAACACTTTTCACAATTTTGTTATGTTTTGTTTTTTTCAGCTCTTCACTGTGATTTGTTGTGATTCACTAAAATATTACGGTTAAGCTGCATCATCAGGTACTATGTTCTCTAGCATATTGTATCATTACAAAATATGCTAAAAGAGCACAGAATTTCCTAGTAGGTTGTAGCATAATCTAGATGCTGAGACAAGTCAAACGTGAAGGGTTACTACTGCATTTAATCAGCTCAAAATCTGACTATAAAAAGAAGTTACCTAATACTTAAAAGGCGCTATGTGATCTGTTATTTCTGAACAAATTGACAATAAAGTACATCCCATATATTTGTTTGATCCTCAAAGAAAAAATTACTCTAATAATGAAAAGAGGGAGGATTTAAAGTCACTTAGTCATGTGTTTTCCTATCTGTATCTCATCTCGATAATGTTAATATTTAGAAGGTTGATTTTGAAGCCTTGACTTTGAGTGAAAAAGTTTTGGTCCCAGTCCTACACAGTTACAGTGGAGGAGTGGAAACTTCCCAGAATGGACACCCCTACGAGTACTGGAAGCTGTGGCTTGGCTGTATAAAAGACCTGTTCTTCCAAAAGGGGAGAGGACAAGAGTGGAGCTTAGAGTAGCAGCAGATACTTCCACCTCACAAAGCAAATTACAAAAGAAAACATCTGTCTGCAAATGCCTTTGTGCACACTCTCTGTTGCCTCCAGACTACTCTTACTTCCCTCCCTTTCTCAATCCTGCCACTGGTAAAATGAAAAAGACTGGTTACGTGCCAGAGTCTAGTGTAGAATGAAAAAGAGCACTATATTATTTGCATACAATCTGATTCTGTGCAGTTGCTGAGAAGTTGTGCTTTTGTTTATGAGAATAGAAGGTATATCCATTTCCCGTATCATTGATTCATCCACATAGCATGTAACATATTCTAACTGAAGGCAATAACTGGACTTCTTTTAAATTTATTGATAACAAGAAGTGAAATGTAGAATTCACTCTGATAGCTTGAACTGTTGTTTGCCTTTCCAGTGAAGATGCCTCTAAAATGTCTGATTTTCATGCAGATAGTGCTCAGGGCAATCTAAAAATCAGGTGCTCTTCAGTGTCTCAGGCTACCAAAAAAAAGTAATTCCAAATAATCCTGGCGATTGTTTTTTCTACACAGTATTAAATGCTTTTCTGCATGATTGTGAAATATTTCAAGTCTTAGTCACAGGAAGCATACTTATTTTTAAAAGATATAGTCTTGTTTTGTCAAAAGTCAGTTTCTTACTGCAGGTCAAGTCCAGGACATGCTAAAATGACAGACCATAGTCTTGACATGGGCAGTTCCTGAGCTAGACAATTAACAGGGCAGTGAGGATCTAAATGAATTTATTGGCGTCAGATGGCAGAGAAGACATAATATTCTGTCCATTTTAACTGAGCTAATTTGTCATTTCCACATAAGCATGACTACCTTCATCCTCTTTATTTGTACAGCTGTCCTGAGACTGTAATGCTGTGGTAGTCACATTGGATGGGCACAAATAATAGATGTGATAATAGATGTTATGACATGGTATCAGTTTGGTCTTAACAAAGCTCCCAGTCATTATCAGTCTTTGAACTGAAAGAAAGAGAGACAATCCACCAGCTTCACATGGCATGCTAAAGTTGTATCAGCTGTCAAACCTATTGTGAATTCTAGATTCAGTGACTGTGTTTTATGACTTCACTACCTCCTGCTGAAGACATAAACCATGGAGTCAATTAAATTCATAGCTTAGCAACTAGAGAAGGCATTTTGTCAGCCTAAAGGACCATATATCCTGGAAGTGTTTATTGCTTATGAGGGTTAGTTACCATCATAAGGTTTCTCACCTTTTTTCTGAGTACTCTGAAAATCATGTTTCTTCAACTGTCCAAAAGGATATATCATCTGAAAAATTTCTCAACTATTGGCTGCAGAGTGTACACATTAATTAAAAATATTAAAGTTGCTGCAGAAACATGTTGTCAGCAAAATGCATTGTTAGGACCAAGGCATCAGAACATTAGCGAGAAATATCTTGTCCTTTTTTTTTTTTTTGCTCTAGTACTCAGAATTGTGCTATAATTAAAATGGTTGTCCAGTCTTTTTTTATCAAGTATTAAGAGTCTGTCATAGCTGCTTTAAAAGGTACTTCAATGAATAAATTCAGTTTTAGAACAGAGGATGTGCAAGGCACTGCCAACAGACTGTCTGCAATTGCCCATACAAGCAAATATTCAAATAATACCCAGAGTCCTTAATGTCCATTCATTGTTAACAAAAATGTAGAATCAGCAGATTTTAATACTTGTAGCTCTTAATTTCCATAATATTGTATACTTCAAATTCTGCTATCAAAAAATTATAACAACTGTTGCTGAAGACAAAATGCTGATTCTGCTCTGGAATTTTTGCAAGTGACTTCATTGGAAACAAAGTCACGGTTTAAGTGAGGGGTGCCAGTAATGACAAACAGAACACAAGGTGTATGAGGATACTCTTTCAGATAGTCCTCCACTATCCTTGTAGGACTTATTTTCCTAGCCTCTAGACTAAATTATTTTTCATAGTTTTAGTGCCCTGAGGTTTAGAGAAAAAAAAAGATGGTTTAAGGCCCTGCTTGCAATTTGTGAGAAATATTATGTTCAGACAGATTCAGTCTACACTCAGCAGAATGGAATTTGGTTCTATCACTTCAACATAATTTGATGCCTGGAGCTAACATACATGTCTACAGCCACCTTTGATTTCTATCCTTTTGTTCTTCCTAAATCCATTCATAGAAATGAATATATGGTTTGTCGTTTCTGTGAATGGAGATTGTACTGAAACATCGTTTACTGCCCTCAAGTGGTCTTAAAGCCATAGCCTTATAGCCTTTTTTTTTTTTTTTTTTTTTTCTGGAAAGCATGGGGATCCATTTTGCTCTCTTTTTAAATGATGTGGTATAACTGATGGACTAACTCTGAAATAAAGCAAAACGCTCTTAAAACAACTTATAGCAAAACTGTTATGTTGATATATAATGAAAAATATGAATAACGTTATGATGAAAAAATGAGTAACGAAGACCATTATGTAGGCTTTGTAGGATGAAAGTGCAGACAGCTCATATGTGAAATGTTTGACTAGAAACCTTATTTTACTTAGCACTGAGTCTGTGATTTAATAGTTGTTAAGTAGCACAGAACAAAAACCAAAACAACTCCATACCAACACTATAGACTAAGAAATCCAGTTGTTTTGTAAGGCAGAGTGTTTTTACTTGAAAATATGGATTACCTTGGAAAACTTCATAGAAACACATAGAGATGATCTGTATGATACTACAGGTGCAGATATTGAATTTAGAGCTGTGTGTAAATAAGTGACATTCTGCAGCCTCCTAAACATTTGTAACTCAATCTATTCAAATTTATTCTTTCTGTAAATGCATTTGCTAATAACTATCATTTTTTCCTATGGGAAACTTCACACCTATTATATAAGGCATTAAAATCTGAGAGTGATGATAAAAGATATGTGAGCTAGAAAAACTTAAGATAATGAATATATAATGTGGCTTGAAAGAGAGAGGGAACTCTCTTGATTTGTTCTAATGTCTACAAAGCCCTTTTGTCTAAAATGAGCCAACACTTATTGGCAAAAATATGACGCTCAGTAGAGTCTTGTTCTTGCAGAAGGATTTACACTGATAGACCCAGGAGAACTTGCAATTTATCCCAGATATCTTGGAGAGATAGTGCTGGACACCTGATGAAGATGAAAAGAAATTATCACGTTGACCAAATTGTTAAATTTGAAACTTCTGTTCCTATAGCATCTAATGCGTGGAACAGATCTGCTCCCTGTACTGTAAGCTGTTTTGAATGATAACATTGTAAGCCTTGTTTTATCCATACAGTCATCTCCAAAATGCTGCCTACTGTGAGGTTTACAGTATTATTCACTGGCTTATTTGGACTCTTTTCAGGGTCAGCCTGGTGAGTTGGGAGCTCAAGGTCCAATTGGATCCTTGGGATCTGCAGGACCAGCCGGTCTGCCAGGGGAAAAAGGACAGAGAGGTGAGAATGGGCAGCCTGGGCCAGCTGGAGAAAAAGGTGATAAGGTAGGAAACATCATAGACATATCTTTTGGATATATACAATATATATTGTTAAATGCTAACAAGTAAAACAGAACCTGCATGATTAGAAAGCATTTGCCAAACTACCCTCTTGCTCACCCAAAATTCTCATTGAAATCAATTACAGCTTTCTTTGGAAAAAGTATTTCAGGGATTATTTTTCCCTTTGGATTGAGAATTTAGAATTCTCAGAAGAAAAAAAATGAAAAAGATCAAGTTTCTGATTAGTATATATCGTGTCATCCTCCTTAACCTCAGAGGACTGTGGAAGGAATGCAGAGGAATGGGGAATAGGGAGGAATGGAGGGAGGAGCAAGGCGGTTTTAAAAGCACCGTACACTAAATATAATTTTACTGCCATTTACGGAGTATAAACTGCAGTTCAGGTCTGTATCGTTCATAGCTGTGCAATCCCTGTACTTAGCTCTTTGTACTTTATATTAATTTTAATGGTCTAATTTCTCATCTTAGTGGATGATTAAAATCACTAAGGCAAGTGTCTAATAGGTGAGATATAAGCCCTGTAAATAGAAATTGTGCTACAGGTATTATCAAAACAGGAACAGGTCATGAAATTAAGTACAGAATAATGTTGTAAGTTATAGTCAACTTTCACTTTGTATATTTACAGTTGTTGGAGAAAGAATGAATATGAGAAATAGACATTTGTCCTGTTACATGAGTACCTGTTGGCTAGTCTGATACTAAGCCTTTTGTGAGATATTTATTTCTGATAATAATTAAGGCTTTGATTCATATTTCAAACAAGCATTTATTGTTTGTCAATATATAATATTTATTTATTTAGTTAGTCACTTCTTCTAAAGAGTTAATGACGTCAGCAACTTTGTTTTTTTTATGTCACCTGTTTTTAGGGCCCAACTGGAGTCCCAGGATTTCCTGGTCTAGATGGTGTTCCTGTACGTATTGAATGAATATTGCTATAGAAAATCATGGTTTCTATAAAGTCAAAGCAAGTCTTCTGATAGAATAATACACTTAATAAATTGTTTGGTTTTATATCCATCCATTCTTATTGTACTACCTCAGAATTACATATGTTGCAAAAATGTTAAGTAGCCAGGATAACATTGACTGTGTTTAGTACTTATATCAAATTGCACAAAATCTCAGTGAGGTAAGTAAATCATTTCCATGGGGGAGAGGGGCAGTGAAGATAGAGACTAACCCAAGTCTACCCGCATGTGGTAGGATTAAAAACAGTGAGTTTGTTTTCTTAGGCTCTGTAATATGCTATAGCCTGCGTGCTGCATTATTTACATCTCTGAAATCTCGGCAAGTTATCTCAAATTGTATATTGTTTTCTGTTCAAACTTTTTTTTTTTTTTTCCCCATAGTCCTTTTGCAGGGAAATAAATAAATCAAAAAATCAATCACTGAATTTTACCTGAATAGAGACTGAAGTAGTAAAGTGAGTCCTACATATATAAGCATTTGATGATACATTTTTCTGAATGTGGTTTTCAGTATGGAAATGGGTGTGGTAAAAGAAAAATAGTATCTCTTAGATGTAGTATTTTGAAAAATGTTTTTTATAACTAAATTCTTATGCTGTTATTAGTTTCATATGGATCAAACAAAGTTAAAATGCTATATTTTTAAAGTGAAAACAGAACTAGAAACTGAGTGGGTATCTTAGCATCTGCTTGTCAGCTGTCCAAACTTGACAATGGGACTATTACCAGAGTGTACAATGTAGAGTTCATGGGGCCAAAATCTAGCACTCCCAAGAAATGTATAACTTTTTGATGAAAAACGTTAATCGGAAAAAGTGTCCGCAAATTGGGTTGAAGTGCCTTAAAGATAAGAAGAAAGTAAAATTGGCAAGAACATTTCAGGCAAATGGCCAGGATACTTTCCTGATTATTTTTCAGAACCAAAAATACTCACTGCTTATATTGCCTACTATCTAACTTGAAGTAGAACTAAACTTTATCTTTACATTGGTTAAGTCTTGCTATGTTGGAAAATTCCTTCCTCAATTCTGGAATATAGTCATTCTCTGTGATTACTTTATACTTGAGTTAAGCTGTATCTTCTTTTTCATCATTTTATCCTATCAATTAAAAAATATGAGGCTGTTTCAGATGACCTTTGTGTATGCCCTTTAGAAATAGTAAAATTACATCATGTGTTCCTAGACAGGATGACTTTTCTTTACGGCCACAGGAAAGGTTATAGTTAAAGAGCTGGAGTCTGCTTTCCCTGAGAAAATAGCACATTAGTTATTGATTCAAATGGGAGTTCAGTCTGGCCCTCTACCCAGTGCTGTCCCTGTCATATTTGTGATGCATCAAAGAACAACATGTTAAAAAGGTGAGGATTTTTCACTTCTTATCACACAAAAAAACATGTATATAGAGAGAGATCACAAAATCACTAGAAAACATTTCTAGTGTAAAGAGGATGAAGCTGGGAGCACTGTGAGATGTCCTCTGTTTCAGTTCTGTGATATTTGTTCCTGAATTGTTTTGTTAATTTAAAAACTAGTTTTCTGTGTATCATGGCATGTCTCTAATAAAAAGTAAACTGTCTTTCAGGGATTACCAGGAAGTGAAGGACCCAGGGGCAAACGTGGTGTAGATGGCTGCAATGGCTCAAGAGGCGATCCAGGATTTCCAGGCGAAAATGGATACATTGGACCTAGAGGTCCTTGTGTATGTTAAAGGCATTCCTATTGGCTGTTATTCTTGCATGTCTGCATTTCCTTTGCAAGCTAATAGCTCTTTAAATGAAATGATTTTGCACTGTGGCACTAGCTTTCTACTTGACAGTGAAGTTCCAGGCACCTTCTATTCTTGCTAAGGTTAAAAGGAATGAAGAACACTTGATGCCTTGGTGGATTAAGTTTGAGCTTGAATGTGAAATAAGTTCCTATAACCTTTAAGTATATATGTCTAGCTTGAGAGTTAAATTCTACTTTGTTTCCCTGGTACTTAACCACACCAAAGCTCGTACCATTTTATGGAAGCAAAACTGTGAAGGAGTACCCTGAAAACATACCATTTATTACTGCTTGAAACTTCATGAAAGCCTTAATAGTAGGAACACACCTGAGATGAGTTAGCAGTCAATCAGTGGAAGTTGTAATATTTTAAGATTTTTTAGTGTTAGATCACAAAAATGTACTAGTAGGTCTCTTCCAAAATCATTCTCTTACAGTTTCACATGTCTCTTTTTAGCTATCTACTCACGATCACTCTGTGCACACCTAATCTTGCCTCGTTGTTTATCTGTATACATGGAGATAATTTCAGTTGAAATTGTTACTTTCATATTGTTCACTTTTCCTGTTAAAATTGAAAGCATTTTAAAATTGTTTAAATAGTCAGATTAGCAGTGATTTTCTAATGAAGATAAAACACAGATTCATATCAGTAAGGGATATAACTTATTGTAGCTCCAGAGAAGTTTTGCTGAACAGATGTAGTCACCAGTTTTTGAGCTTTTGTGGAAACAATTTTTACTTGTCAGTAATTAATAATATGTCCTTAGTTGGTCTGAGTGCTTCCCTTTCTAAATAAAACAGTAAAAAGCAGTGCAATTTACATGAAAAGTTGAATGTGTTTAGTAGGAGTTAAATAAGATGCTGATTCAGACATATGCAAACAATGAGGGGGGGTGTGAAGACATTACCAAATTTTATCAATTAGAAAAAACATACAGTTCAAGTGTTGGACCTGTAGTAAATACTGTCAAACACACAATCTGATAAAAAACCTGCTAATAACCTCATTTTTTATACCTCTCAAGGTAACCCATTACACTCCAAATGGTAAAATGGCTTCAGCTGTATTACATTTACCTGTGTTTTCCTACTTATGGCTTTCAAAATGGAGTTTTGCCTTTAATAATTAGACAAATGACATAAAAGAAAAATGAGACATGGGACAAACTGCAGCATAAACCCTCCCAGTTCCAGGAGCATGCTTTTTGTTAGGCCTAGAAAAGTATTTGCAACCTACAAAGAAAAGGGTACAACAGGCATGTAGCCTTGGATATCCACACTAAAATCCAATGCAAATTAATTTGGCTATCCAGAAAAACAAGACATGGTAACCATATTTGCTTGAGTGCAAGAATGCTACTCCAACCTCAGTGTGGATTGCCTGTTTTTAAATCAATTTTCTTGCACCAAGTACCAACTTGACTATATATTACAGCTAATATTGTTATGTTACTTGTTATTTATAACATAATCTTGTATAATTTTATATAGCACTGTGTACATATTCCTCAGCTTTACTTCATTTACCTTACCAATAAATTAAAAAAATAGATTCATTTCTATTTGCAAGTTCTTACTTAAGTCAGTTAATAAACTGAATCTAATTAAGATTTTTTATTACACAAGAGTTGACATGTAAAATAAGGAAAGACAAGCATAACTTCTGAGATGCTTAATGTGCTCCCTAGCAGCTGCTGTGTGACCTGTAAATGTCATCCCATCTACTGTAGGTATATCCAGCTGCAGGCAGCTGTAACTCTTATTCTATCATTCTAGGGATAACTACTTTCCCTGTTTCATTCTGACTTCAGGATTTGAACAGCCAGTGGATAATATCAGGAAACCAGTAAAGTTTTAAAGTGGTTAAACTCCATGGAAAACAGTAACCCAGTTTATTGAAATCAATAGTTAAGTGGTTATGGACTTCAGTTAAATTGTACCTGGTGTGTCAGGATTTCAAAGGAGAAAATATCAGAAATAATGTCTTAATATATTTGTTCTTCAGATATATACGTATTATGCTGTTAACAGTCAATTGAACGTTACAGTTAAATTTTGAAAAAGTGGTCATCTGCTCTTGCTAACTCATACTGAGGTTTTGAGGGTGTTATGATATGCCAAGTTATACAAAGGACTTCACAGCAAGAACCACAAGAACTTTATTTTTAAAAATAAATATGACCTATAGGTGTGTGTGTGTGTATTTTTTTTTTTTGTAGACTGTGAAACATATTTGCTAATACGTGGAAATGTTGAATATTGTGCATGTAACACAGTCCATACTCCCAGCTTTTTAACTGTATGCAGAAACACACTAGATCCTTCTAAATCACAGCGTGGACTTTTGGAGAAGGCAGTGTATGTAATACTTAAAGCCACTGACTCACTGAAAGAAAATGTAATGTTGATATACTTCATTCTAAAGGCAAAATCTGTGAAAATTGTAGAATATTGAAGTAGCCAAGAGCTTAGGAAATACTCAGAGCAGGAGTCAGAATCTATGAGGAGTTGTTTTGCTCAGCTTTCCAGAAGAAAACTTCACATTTAAGGGTCTTGTAAGATAAAAGAGCTGCAACATGCTAAAACAGTTATGGTGTTTCTAGTGGATTACCTAGTGGCATATGGACACCAGGAAAGTACAGCCTAACATAAAAGATTTTTTTTTCTTCATTATAGGGAAATCCAGGGCAAAAAGGAGAAAAAGGAAATTCAGTGTTTGTATCACATTTTGGAAAAGGACCCCCAGTAAGTATCTGATTGTGAAAAAAAACATATCTTGTAGGAAAAAATGTATGGCAAATTTAATTGTGTGAAAACATTGTTTGTGAAGCTTGTTGCAAACACAAATTAAAAGCAAATATACAACTGGAACAGATAGATTGAAATCTTAAAAACTATAAAATTTAGAGAACTCCGATAACAATTTGAAGTCAACACTTGTGATACTTCCTTTGCTAAATGATTGTCATTACAGGGAGAGAGGGGTGATCCTGGACCCCCTGGCATTCCTGTAAGTACAGTTGGTGGATTCTATACATGCTTTTTGCCTTGAAGATCTTTCAAATTTTCCTTCTTAATAAAATAAAGCAATACCAGGGTTTCTCCTTGCCTGCCTTAAATAGCAAAATTCCAGAATAAAGTCTAACAAACATCGATCCCCTGTTGTCAGCCTCCA